>NC_142148.1:8368928-8992500 GCF_024610735.1 Ursus americanus
AAATGAATGGATATTGAAGATGTGGTGTGTGTATGTGTAGAGAGAGAGAGAGATAATGGAATATTACTCAGCCTTAAGAAAGAATGAGATCTTGCCATGTGTGCCCACATGGATGGACCTAGAGGGTATTATGCTAAGCGAAATAAGTGAGAAAAAGACAAGTGCCATATGATTTCACTTCTATGTGGAATCTAAAAAGGAAAAAAAATGAACAAACAAAACAAAACAGAAACACTCATAGATACAGAGAACAAACTGATGGCTGCCCCAGGGGAAGGGGGTGGGGCCACAGCCAAAGTAAGTGAAGGGGATTAAGCGGTATAATCTTCCAGGTATAAAATAAATAAGACACGGAGGGTACAGCACAAGGAATATAGTCCATAAGATTGTAACAAGCTATATGGTAACAAATGGTAACTGGTCATATTGGAGTCATTGTCTCATAATATATGTATTGAATCACTGTAGTATACACCTGAAACTAACACAATATTGTGTGTCAATTATTCTTCAATTAAAGCAAAAGGTTTCTGTAACTCTGTATGTTAACTAACCGGAATTAAAATAAAACCTTTAAAAAGGTTTTCTACATGTGTATTACTGTGGTAGCCAGCCTCTGAGATGGACCCCAGCCTCCCAGTCTTCACGTCCCTGTGAAATCCCCTCCCATCCTCCCAGGACTGCCCTGGGTGACCCACAGAATACATAGCAGGGCCATGATGCCGCTTCGAGATTAGATTATTAAAGACACGGCAGCAAATCACAGAGCACAGGCATCTCCAAACTCTTGCCACATCTTTCAATTGGGGATATTTCTTTGGATTTCCTGAATGGCCTGTTTTCAGCAGGTGACAATAGCAAATAACCACTTTGGCAATGGAGGAAGTACCCAAAGATTCCTGGATTATTCCAAGTCAAGAGGATCCTGGAGATGGAGAGAAATGAGCTTTCTTCTGTTCTGGAGGGAAGATTTTAGAATTCTGAGTAGCATCAACGAAGCGGGATGGCAGGATAGCAGAAGAGTTGAGCGAGCTAGCTGCCCTGCTCTCTGCCTGCTTTTGCGCCTCCTTGCCGTGTGACCCCCCAGGTTGCTCTCTACGCTGCAGGGTCCAGGTCCTGTTAAAACGGGAACAACACAATAGTTATTTCCTATTGTTATTTGATCAGTACTCGACTTTATTGTGGAAAGCACTTAGCACTGTGCTTGGCACATGCCATGTGCTAGACGTATTTTTGCAAATATGACAAGCCCACAATAAATGAATGTTTCGGGCACGGTGCTGAGTTGGGTACTATGATAATTCCCATTCACAGATGAAGAAACTGAGGCTTGGGGGTGTGAAGCAGCTAGGCTGCTGTCACACAGCCTATTAGGGGTGGCACTGAGATTCAAGCCCATCATTTCTGCTCTAGGAGACTTTGCTCTTTATATCTGTGCTATGGTTGGGTCCAAAGCTACTTGATCTATAAATTCATACATAGGAAACTAGTTTCTAAGGATATTTAATAAAACTTCTATAGTGATAGATAGGAGTGTGTTGTTCTAATTTGTTTTGGTTTTGCTCTGTCCATCTGTGTACAAGTTCTTCCTTTCTTCCTTCCCTCCTTCCCTCCTTCCTGCCTTCCTGCCTTCCTTCCTTTTTCCCTTTTCATCTCTCTCTCCAACAATAAATGTATGTGATTTAATGATTTTTTAAACAACAAAGCTAAAATATACCATGTAGTTTGTCCCCCAGGGGACATGTGACAAATCCCAGGGACATCATTGTTTGTCATATTGTGGGGGCGGGGAGGCCACAGGCATCTAGTAGGTAGGGACCAGGGACGCTGCTAAACATCGTACAGCACACGGGACAGCCCAGGATGAAGGATCATCTATCCCAGACCGTCCCTAGAAACCCTGCCATAGGGCAAAGCCCTTTTGTACGGGGCCAGCTCTCTGCAAGGGCTTCTCCTGCTGCGGCACTGTGGACCTTGATGTAACCACTCTCCTCCCGCCCAAGGTCATGCAGAGATGTGCTATGGAACTGCTTGCTAGAGCCACAGACTAAGGGCTGGAAAGGGCGTGATGGCACAAGAAACACTCAGGAATGTTTACCGAGATCTTACACGGGCTCTGCACTAACTTCTTTACATCAGTTACTTTTTTTTTAAGTACGCTCTATGCTCAGCGTGGGGCTTGAACTCACCACCCCGCGATCAAGAGTCACACGCTCTGTGAACTGAGCCAGCCAGGCAGTCGCTCCTTTACATCAGTTTAATCAGTTAGGAGTTGACGTATCAATTATCCTCAGGACAACCCTGCAAAATACGCACCACTTTTATGTCCATTTTGCAGATGAGGAAATTGAGGCTCAGAGAGGTTAAGTAACTTTCCCAAGGTCACCTATCAAGGAACTGGGGATTTGGGGATTCTCACCCAGGCTGCCTGAACTCTTCAATTTCCTCTTAATGTTCTGTGAAAATCCCCAAGTATTACCCTCCAAAGAGCAATCAAAATGGGCCCTCAGGACCGCCCATGTTTTCCAATTGTTCTACTCAGACTATGAACCAGTTACATTAATCCCAAGTAATGCCAGTGCATAATTTTTTGTTGCAAAATATTTGTCATTGGCCAGGCTATTTATTTTTCACTAATGCAAACCTATCATCTACCTGCCAAAGCCATAAGTCCCTAAAGAGTCCCCACGAGGGAGGCATTCACAGATGACAGTAAAATCTTGATTCACTGGAAACCGCCTGCATGAAGCCCACCTTCTTTTCTTCCTATTTTTGGCCCCTGTGCCCCATTTTTAGAAATCATGTAAATCATAGGAAAATAACCTAATATTCAGAATTCGTTTTTAAACCACAACCAAGGAAACACGGCTTCGGGGAAGTCTTGAGGTTAGTGCAAGTGTGGCTCAAATTGTCACTCGCTCACTGGAGCTAAACTTAGGTCACCGGGTCTAGAGCCGTAGCCCAGGTCAGACCACCCAGCACTCCAGAGAGACTCAGTGATGCTCAGATACTTAGAAAGGAAAGATTCAAAAATGCTGAAAAGGTTTTCAGCCACAGGGGATGACGTGAAACAGGTTTTCTTGTTCTCCTTGAGCTTCGTGACAAACGCCAGCCACCAGAAGCCGTCACAAAACGTGAGCAAGATGACTCATCGAGCAATTTTCTTTCTTGAATAGTATTTGAATCAGAGGCCCTTGCCAACCTGTGCGCCCCGACTTCCCCCACCCAATTTGGCTGGCTCCGACCACACCCCCCCCCGGTCACGTGGGCCTCGTCTCTGCCCCTGAAACTTGCTCCACGCCTTCCTTCCTTCCTCGGGCGTGTGCACCTGCCGCTCTGTCTCTGCCCCTACAGGGCGCTCGTCAGACTGCTGACCCCTTCTTATCCTTTAGGTCTGCGCTGGCCCTCTATGCACCCACCAGTCACACTCCCCAGCGTCACACGGCTAACCTTCCTGGTGGCACGTGGCAGGTCCTGTCTTCATCTTGCCACTTGCTCATGGGCCGTCTTACAGATGTTAGGGAATGCACTCTAAAATCCATACGGCTGACCTTCAAATCCCACTGGCCACTTACCTGCCTCTAAGACTTTCAAAAGATACTTACCCTTTTGATTTTTTTTAGTTTCTCCATTTGTAAAATAGGGAAGCTATATGAAGAGTGCAGGTGACCGTCTGCCATGTAATAAGTATTACATTGAGGTTGTCATATATTAATAAATACAATTATTTTGTTAATTGTAATTATAATAAATATAACAGTATTCTATTCAATTCTGTATTGATTTATAGATTTTTTATTTTTTTATTATATATATATATATATATTTTTTTTTTTTTTTTTCTTATGAAGAGCCCTATTAGCTTTCTTACTAGAAAAGAAGCATCATGAGAGCAGGGACTCCGGGGCACAGTACCTGGCATGCAGTAGGCACCTTGTAACTACTTGCTGAATGAATGAATCAAAATGGTGTGTTTTCTTTCGCCAAGCATAGCGGTGATACTCCCAGCAAGGGGTGGGATAATCCAAACAGAAAGGTTTTATAGAATCTCAGTGGAAAGTCCCGGAAGGTCATGATTTAGGGGGTTACCTGGAGAGGTGGGAGAAAGCCGAGCACCTCTGTCAGGAGAGGGCTCCCACCCTGGAGAAGCTGACCACAGCCGACGCACTCACGGAACATTCCACGGGAGGCTGGCTTCATTGCCCGCTCTCTGGAGAATCGGAAAGTAGTAACCTGCATCCTTTCGTTTCTGAACCTGGGTTTATTTGGGTTGGAAGGGAACTTTGAAAACAAACTTAAAATGTGAAGCGTCAGACTTCAAGGGGAAGCTAAAAATAGCTAAGTGGGATAATCCTTTCCCCCTATTGCTGTTAGCAGTATTTATACGGTCAACCTTGGGAGGGAGGGGAGATAACGCCTTTCTTCAGAGGAATGCAGGAGGATTTGCGGTGGCAGATGGCCCGTGACCTCACGCTCGGGCACGCACCATCTTTAATAACAGCTGTTTATGCAGAATGTTCTCATTTTCTTACCACTGACCTGGGCAGACAGCAGTTTGGAGACATTTGTTTAGTTTTACATTTTTCACAATTCTCCCACATTTTGCCTGATGAACTATTTCAAGTCTCATTTCCAGTCACTTTGGGAAAAGCAAAGGCACCGGCTCTTGGGTGCAGGGCACTACCTTTAGCCCAATCACGCTCCCCTGCGTGGGTGCCGGCCCCTCACGACACCCTCGATGCTCCAGGTTCATTAGCCGCTCGTCTCCCACAACAAGTGGATGAGACAGGGTTGGTTTTGGTTTTGGGTTTTTTTTTTTGAGATTTTATTTTTAAGTAATCACTATGCCCAACGTGGGGCTCGAACTCACAACCTGGAGATCACAAGACGCCTGCTTCTCTGACTGAGCCAGCCAGGCGCCCCGAGATAGATTTTGGGGGAAAAAATTCTTTTTTTTTTTTAAGATTTTATTTATTTATTTGACAGAGAGAGACAGCCAGTGAGAGAAGGAACACAAGCAGGGGGAGTGGGAGAGGAAGAAGCATGCTTCCCGCTGAGTGGGGAGCCCGATGCAGGGCTCGATCCCAGAACCCGGGGTCAGGCCCTGAGCCGAAGGCAGACGCTTAACGACTGAGCCACCCAGGCGCTCCGAGATAGATTTTGGGAAAAAAAATTATTGATTTTTTATTGTAGAAATGGAGGCTCAGCAGAAGCCTTGAGCAGGCCCACGCAGCTAGCAAGTGGCAGAGCCAGGGTTCAGAGTCAGGTGTGTTTGAGCCAACTCTGCACTCGATCCCCACAATACGTATATTCATTATACACACAGAGAGAGAGAAAGAGCACGTGTGCAACCACTGGGTACCAGACGCTGTGAGGAACAAGCACAAAAGAGAGCTCTTGCTCTCCCAAACTACATGCTACAGAATGAGACGGTCAAGAAGTAAAGAGGGGCGCCTGGCTGGCTCAGTCGGTGGACCATGCGACTCTTGATCTCGGGGGTGTGGGTTCAAGCCCCACATTGGGTGCAGAGAGTCTTAAAAAAAAAAAGCAATAAAAATGTAAAAATAAAGACGTAAAGGGGTGCCTGAGTGGGTTAAGCATCTGCCTTCGGCTCAGGTCATGATCCCGGGGTCCTGGGATCCAGTCCTGCATTGGGCTCCCTACTCAACGGGAGCCTGCTTCTCCCTCTTCCTCTCTCCCCCACCTGCACTTGCTGGCTCTCTCTCAAATATATGAAAGAAAGAAAGAAAGAAAGAAAGAAAGAAAGAAAGAAAGAAAGAAAGAAAGAAAGAAAGAAAGAGAAAGAAAGAAGGAAAGAAAGAAGGAAAGAAAGAAAGAAAGAGAAAGAAAGAAGGAAAGAAAGAAGGAAGGAAGGAAGGAAGGAAGGAAAGAAAGAAAGAAAGAAAGAAAGAAAGAAAGAAAGAAAGAAAGAGAAAGAAAGAAAGAAAGAAAGAAAGAAAGAGAAAGAAAGAAAGAAAGAAAGAAAGAAAGAAAGAAAGAAAGAAAGAAAGAAAGAAAGGAAGGAAGGAAGAAAGAAAAGCAGAAGGAGGAGGGGGTGGGGTGGGGAGGAGGAGTCAGCTGTATTTTGGATAGGGGCGTCAGGGAAGTCTCATCAGTAGATGAAGCGATATTTGAGTAGAGACAGAATCCAGTGGTGGGTGCACCTAAATGGCTATTTGGGAGGAAAGCATTGCTGGCAGAGGCAGGAGCACAAGGGTGTCTGCGGCGACAGGGCTCCTGGGCTGGGAGCAGAACACCAGCGAATTAGGAGGGAGCAGGAGAAGATGACGTCAGAGACAGGTATTTCTATGTTTAAAGGTATACTCACACACAAAAATATTGACCCCTTGTACTGATCTCATCATATAAAAGTATCGGTTAGAATCCCATTGGGTGCAAGTAGCAGAAAATCCAACTCAAAATAGCTAAATAATAAGGCGTGTTATCATCTCACCTGTAAATAAAAAAGTCTGAAGGAAAAGTCACCTCAGCTAGTTCAACAGCTCAGTGACCTCCTGAATGACATGGGTTTTTACCAACTTTCCATTATGCAAACCCCAGCATATCGGCCTTGTCCTACCACGCTAGCTCCCTTCATGTTTGCAGTATCACTGCATGGCTCCAGCCATCACATGTTCCCACAACCACATCCAGCAGCAGAAAAAGAGCTCTTCAGTTTCTTGAGTCTCTCTTTAGGAAGAAAGAACCTTTTCCCTAAACTCCTTGGTACCCTTTCCCTCAAATCTCATTGCCCATAATGATGTCCCATATCAAGACATAAATTAATCATTGGTGAGAGGAATGGATCATTCTAAAGAGTTTAAGCTGATTAGAGCACTTTCTGGAGCTGATATAAATATTCTCTGAAGCATATGGCCACCCTGAAGAGCAGAGATACCTATTAGGGAGAAGGGAGTAGTCAGGTGGTAATTGACAGACACTGCTAGTTGTTTGACAAATATCCTTTCCCTTCTTTCTTATAAACAGAATCTTAAAATTATTCAAGATGCCATTAAGCCCACCTAAAAACAAAACAAAACTCGATATCCCTAATTCCCTTGAAGATTTTTTTTCCTTGATTAAAAAAAGCATAGATTCTGCTAGCATGCACATCTATTACCTCCTCTTCTTCTTCTCAGATGGACTATGTCCCCATTCTTGCAATGGAGCAGCCATCCTGAGATCATGAAGATGACGGCCATGTGCAAAGGATGGTAGACCAGAAAGACAGAAGGAGTTTAAGGTCTTGGTGACTTCCTGGAATCGAGGTACTTTTTATTACATGAAGGGAAAAACAATCCTATTGGTTGACCCACCATGTGATAGCTCTTGCTACATACAGCCAAGGCAGCTTGCTGTTAGGAGAGCAGGGGTATCTGCTACATAGAGGAGCCTAGGTGTTCATATGAGGAAAGCTCATAATCCAACCCGGTCCGCTCAGCACAGCTCAGGGGAAAATCTCCTTCTCAATGTACAAAAGTTCACAGTGGACCTGCGGCATTCATGCATTTAACTTACCAAATAAGCAGAGAGAGAGAAAAAGCCCTTTGCTGGCTTTCAACAACCTTCCAAGTTCAAACTAGACCTTGACCTTTGACGCATCCAGAGAAAAGAAAAGCCAGAGCCAGAATGCTAAGAGAAACAAGAAATGTTCATCCATGACTTTTGAGCCTCTGGGAACCCTGGTCCTGACAATGAAGCAATTAAAGATGCCAGCTGACCCTCTGCCCTTGATCTTCTTCCTAGTGACACAAACTCACATGCAAGTCTGGAACTAACCTTCACACTGAGTGAGTGGCTGAAGAAAGACGGCATCCTCTAAGATGGCAGGCAAGACAACACAGGTGAATCACTTAGTGTGGATTTATTGAGAGAGTTTCCTCGGAGGTTAACTTTAGAGAACCTAAGAGAAATCAGAAAATGCCTTAGATCTACATTCTATTTAATAATCACCATCAATTAAGCCAGCTAAACTTTTTTTAAAAATTTTAAGCGATCTCTACACCCAACATAGGGCTCAAACTCATGGCCCTGAGATCAAGAGTCACATGCTGTTCCGACTGAGCCAGCCAGGCACCCTGCCAGCTAACATTTTATGAGCACTTAGTATTTGCCATGGATGATACGACACATTTTATATGGATTTTTCTCATTTACACTTCACAAGTCTATGAAAGGACTGTTAGTATCCCCATTTCACTGAAGAGGAAACTCACATGGAGTGTGGCTAAGGAATGTGTCCAAAGTCACCCAGCTTTTCAGGGTCAGCTCTAGGATGCACACATGGGCCATCTGATGCCCCACACTCACCGGTACAACATCACACATACAACCTGCGAGTCCAGTCAAGCTCCCCGAAAGGCGTTCTGAAGGCAAGTCCTAACCTTCGTGTCATTGACTCTGTTTATTTCAATACAGCGCATTCGAGACAGCAGTCCAAGGGAGATAGTTTATTGAGAACACAGCGTAATCGTACAAGTGTTTCAAGCACCCACATCTTTCAATGCTAAGAATTGAAAACATGATCTATTTCTTATAAAACACCAGCGCCTTTCCTGTGAAATGTCCTTTCCACGACATTTCAGAATGAGTCCCTAGATGGCTACCCCCTGTCTCCGAGGAGTTTGTGATCCAAAAGAAGATGCCATCTAACCGTCTCACGGTTGATTTTGTCCCCTTAGTGCTTCCGCTGTGCCAGGTAAACTCAGTGTGAGTCCTCACCACAAGCCTCTGAGGTTAGTGGCATCATCTTGATTTTTATTATTTTTTTAAAGATTTTTGAAAATGTATTTGACAGAGAGAGAGAGAGAGCACAAGCAGGGGGAGTGGAAGAGAGAGAAAGAGGCTCCCTGCTGAGCAGGGAGCCCGACGTGGGGCTCGATGTCAGGACCCTGAGAGCATGACCTGAGCTGAAGGCAGATGCTTCGCCGACTGAGCCACCCAGGTCCCCCAGCAACATCCCGATCTTTAAGTGAGGAAACAGAGGCTCATAAGACACTGAGGATGCTGTTCATAGTCTCAAAACTAGTGTGTGCAGGACGCATGGTACCACCGTGAGCACAAAGGTCAGCCCTACACAAGGGCTCCCGGCACAGAGGTGAGTTTCAGCTGAGACCTAGCGCTTCCTCCACGGGACATGCGGGGCCCCTGGAGATTGTCCGTCCAGCCATCAACTCAAAGACGCAGCATCTGCCCGGAGGGAGCACCTTTTTCTAATGAGCACAAAGGTACCAAATGGACTAGTTTGGGCCCCGCCAACAAAAATGGAGTTCAGAGATGCCAAAACGTATGTTCCTAAACATCTCCAAGACAAAGATGAAGACTGAGGCTTCCCTTCACTACTAGCCTCCTTGTACTTCGTTTTTCTCAATTATAAAGTGGGGACAATAACAGCACCTACCTTATCAGGTCGATTTAATGGGTTAGTCCTTGCAAAGCACCTAGAACAGTGCCTGACACACAGCTATCCGGAGCCATGATTATTCTTCATTATAAATTTTATCATCGTTGTTAATTTTACTTTACTTTTGTACATGCTTGAAACCTATCACTTGCCCTCTCTCCGTCCCTCCCTCCCTAAGTTTCTGACTTACACACTTCGCATTGCAACCAGGTCACTTTTACTCATTTTCTCTTAAGCAAAAACCCTACAGATCATCCATGGAGACATTTAGATCCTGCCTTTTGAGTTATTGTTGTAATGCAAAAGGACCCAAGTTGGGGATCAAAGTCGACCTTTCAGACAATGTAGTGTAAATGCTAAGCAGGGAAGTCCCATTCTTTTGTTTCCTGCTCTGCTCGAGAGAGGCGGGCTGTGTCATAGTTGTTTTCCATTCTGTGATTCAGTCTTCCTTTCTGTAGGGCACACCCCTTGAGTAAAAGAGAGCCTGCAATTGTCTAGGATTATTAACTCTGTCTTGCAGAATCACGTCGCCACCCACTCACAGCAATCTCGTGTGGTCCTCAAAGATCAACAGCTGTACAGTCACCTGCGGTAATAAACAAAGTATAAATAGATAAGTCGCTGGCGGGGCTTGCAAACGCTCCTTGGTGTGTCTCTGATGACAAAGGTAAAAGGAGTCCCTTCCCCAAAGTCTGAAGTAGGTATTTTAGGGTGAATCATGCTTAAGTAAACCTCTTCTTTGGATTTTATTGTGCTCTTGGGATTTTTCCACAACCTTTAGCCTAAGAGGAACCCTGGAGATCCCTTGAACTCCACCTACATAAAACATGATGAACACTATGCCTGTCTTCACTGAAAGCATTGGGCAAAAGAGACTGGGAACCCTAACTGCTCCCTGGCTAATTGTTTCCATGCCCGAGTTAACCTGTATGCTTCTCTTTCCTCCTCTATAACGTGAAGGTTGCTTCCTCTGTCCGCCTCCAGCTTGCTACGAGGATCAAATGAAAAGTAATACATAATAATGCTTGCAAAAGGACAGCAACCAAATCTATCATTGGGATCATTTCAAAGGACCTCTTCTTTATCTGATGAAAAAAGACAAAATTTCTTGCAAGACTCCCCTTTAACAGAAACAGCTTCCAAAAGGGGGGGTGGTGCAAAGGAACTTTTCTAGCACGATTCTGTTCATCTGACCATCGCAGGGAGACTGACAAAGTTCTGCCGACCAGTGGTGTCTCCAATAACGTTAGAAATCCAAGCCTTGAGAAAATAATGTGTTGGCTCCACGAATCCCCATCGAGATCCACCCGTGCTGGTCATCTACTCTTTGGGCACCTAGATGAAAGCGCCCATAAGCAGACACGCTGTTCTCCTGAGACAGGCCAGGCTCAGACCCCTGGCTGGAAAAGCTGCGAAGCCCGTGGCTCCTGGGATTCCTGGCGTCTGGGCAAATAGAGGTGGAGGTATTCCTCCAGTTCCCCGCCCGCTGCATCCCCAGGCTCCTGACACACCTCCCGTTTCCTATGGAACAGACTGATAAGGAATAAATTACGCAGAAGTAACAATCCAGTGAAAGGTCTACTAAAAGAGAATCGGAGAGTAAGAAAGCAACCAGGTTGTTTTACAAAAGCCAGGGGAGTCTGGGTGGCTTGGTCGGCTGAGCGTCTGCCTTTGGCTCAGGTCGTGATCCCAGGGTCCTGGGATCAAGTCCCTGGGTGCCTTGCTTGTCGGGGAACCTGCTTCTCCCTCTCCTCCCTGCTTGTGCTGTCACTATATCTGTCTCCCTCTCAAATAAATAAATAAAATATTAAAAAAACAAAAGGACCGGGCGCCTGGGTGGCTCAGTTGTTATGCGCCTGCTTCAGCTCCGGCTCTGGGCATGATCCCAGGGTACTAGGATCGAGCCCCGCATAGGGCTCCCTGCTCTGCTGGGAGCCTGCTTCTTCCTCTCCCACTCCCCCTGCTTGTGTTCCCTCTCTCTCTGGTTGTCTCTCTCTCTGTCAAGTAAATAAATAAAATCTTTAAAAAAACAAACAAACCAACCAAAAAAACCACAAAAGGACCAACTGTTTTTGTGCCTAATCTAAAGGACCTTCCAGGATCTACCGCACCCCTGCCTTCGCCTCCGAAGAAAGAGATGTGATTTTCTTTTTAATATTCCAAGGTAGGATTTGATACCTTCAGCTAGTAGGATGTGTATTTTGAAAGATAAAATTTAAAAGCCACCAGTCATTTGGGATGCTTCCTATTTCTCAAAAAAAGAAGAAGAGGTTTAATAGCTTTAAGCAGAGTATGAGAGAGAGAGAGGGAACAGTACATTTCCCTTTTGTTCAACAGGGAAGCTTCAATAACCGTTTTAAGTAATCTACCGTTTGGGGACGAGGCAAAATTCTGTCAAGCTTCCAAACATGATTTAGCTAGGAATACCCCAAACCAGGAAGTCCTTTGTGCCTGGGGCCTCCTCGTTCTTAGAAGTTAAAGGGCTTTCTGTTTATTATAAAGCTGATTCCTTGAGAGGGGTTTTGCCCGTTTGCTTTTGCAAGTTAATTTTATTTGTTGTTGTTGTTGTTGTTTTTTTTTAGATTACACAAGCAAAGGCAGAATGCTGCAGTATCTATGACTGAAAATAGAAAGTTGCCCAGCTCTCTCTCTGACACGCACACCTTCCTCCGCCCCCGCCTGTTTCTCCTCTACTTCCTGTGTTAAGGGTGAGTATATTCTTCCTATTCTTTTTCTACATTTTTACACGAATACAAATGTCTATATTTTACACACACACACACAGAGATACATGCCTTTTTAAAAAAAAAGGAAACCATGTAGTACTCACCTGTCTACAATTGTGTTTTAATCAACACCAGCCTTTGTGAACCTACATAACCCATCTCACACCTCTGAGCCTTTTTTTTGAAGACACTCTTGCTCACTTAGAACCACGTTAATTTTCCACTGCCTTCTAGAAGCAACTTCACATCTTCTCAAGGAAGCTTTCAAGCCGGCGAGAGGAGGCTCACTTCCTCTCTTACCTGGAGGAAATAATGCTTTCACGCTTTGGAATCAGCGTTACTATACCCCGTTGCCCTATTCCAGTCTGAGTACCCAACAGACAAATTATACTTTTCCCGTTCGCCGTGCCTTCGAATTCTCAGGACTAGAGCAGCCCCCTGAGCCAGAGAGAGAAAACAGTAATAATTTTTACAAGGTGCTGGGTCCTGATGCAGGCAGGGGTTTAACCACAATGACAAACTGCTCAGCTCAACCCCGCCTGGCTGGAAAAGCATCTGTTTTCTTTCCCCTGCCTGGTTACTAGTGGGTTTTGTCACCTGATTCATAAAGATGAGATTGCAGAAAACAACAGGCGGCCGTAAGGCTCCAAGAAATATAATAGCATATAAGTCCTTTCTGAGTTGTGTGTGTGTGTGTGTGTGTGTGTGTGTGTGCACGCATGCACACGTGTTTTGCATGCACAGTTACAGAGGCAACACTTGGCCTGGAGAGGATGTGTTGCCCAGGAGAGGCAGAGATCTCCCTGGCAGCAGGTAAACCAGCCCAGGGGTTGGAACCAGGCCCGCTCAGCTTCATTTACCCTTCATTCGTCCAGTCAACAGGCACCAGCCCCCTCTTCTAAAGAGCCTCGTGGTTACAGTTGCACCCCCAGGATCCGATTCCTGGATTCAAAGCCAAGCTCTGCCATGCTCTAGCCCTGCAACTAGTCTCCGAAATTCCGCAGCTGTAAAGTCAGGAAAAATACATGTCCAAATCTCTTACTCAAATCCTTAGAGCCGAATAGGGTTTGGAATGCAGAATTTTCAGATTTTAAAATGTGATCTGGGGGCGCCTGGGTGGCACAGTGGTTAAGCATCTGCCTTGGCTCAGGGCATGATCCTGGAGTTCTGGGATCGAGCCCCACATCAGACTCCTCCACTGGGAGCCTGCTTCTTCCTCTCCCAAACCCCTGCTTGTGTTCCCTCTCTCGCTGGCTGTCTCTATCTCTGTCAAATAAATAAAAATAACAAAATCTTTAAAAAATAAAAAAAATAAAAATAAAAACGTGATCTGGTGCTTACGCTGTGTTACACGGGGTCTCCCGTGGGGACCCGGGTGGCACCCCATATTCGGCCTCATCCGTGTGTCTGCAGAGAAACATACAACGGTTGAATTAGTGAGATAAAGACAGACTATCAATAACCTCACATCATTCCAGTCAGAGTTCGTAGCCACAGGAGTCAGGTCAGATCATTTCGCTGCCAAATTTATTTTTTTTGAAGGATAGTTCTTGGAAATTCAGGTTTGTGGACCCTGAATGGCCTCTACCTTAGGGAGTGGTAAGGAGGATTAAATGGCACCATACCTGCAAAACACACTTGAGAAATGCTCAGTATCTGCTGAGCACGCACGGTGGCCAGACTCTCCACGGGAGCCGCTGGGCGATAACCACAAGGTCAGCACATGTTTTCTGAAAAGGGTCAAGATCTCCATTTTGTGGGCGATCCAGTCTCTAACGCTAACCTCTGCTGGGTACAGCAGAAGCAGCCATGGATAATACAGGAAAAACAACCATGTTGGCATTCCAATAAAACTTTATTTACAAAAAGAGACAAGAGGCCGAATTCGGCCCACACGCTGTAGTTCATGAGCCCCTGATGAAGACAGACATGACTCTAGCTCTTCACGGTGCCTGCATTTGAGGGCAGAAGACAATCAACTCATCAAATAATAAAACAATGTCCCATCGGATCGGGACAGGTATTAAAAGGAGATAGAGTCTGCATTTAGCAAGATCGGCAGGTGATCCGTGTGCACCTTAAAGTCTGAGAAGGGCTGGTCTGGTCTGCCCCTTCCTTCCACAGAACAGGGCTTTACACTGCTCCCAGTCAGTGAGGACTACTTTAATCTTTATAACTCCCCTGGAAGGTGGGTCTCATGATCCCCATTTCACAGATAAGGAAATTGAGGCTCCAAGGGTTTAAATCACTGATTTCGTATCACCAATTTTGCACATCCTAGAGTAAAGGTTTTGTTTCGTTTTGTTTTAAGATTTTATTTATTTGAGAGAGAGAGAGTGAGCACAAGCCGACAGACTCTCTGCTGAGCAGGGAGCCCGATGCAGGGCTCAACCCCAGGACCCTGGGATCATGACCTGAGCCGAAGGCAGATGCTTAAACCACTGCACCACCCAGCCTAAAGTTTTAGACTCAAGCCTTCAGAATCCCAAGCCACCATTTATTTTCTTGCTTTGTGAGAAATAACAGGAAATAGTCTCCCTCCAGTGAAATCTCCAGGAAAGGAGGCATGACATTGCCAAAAGCCAACAGTTTTCAAATGTTTTGGTCTCAGGACCCCCGAACACCCTTCAGAATTACTGATGAGAAGCGCCTGGTGGGCTCAGTCCATGGAGCGTGCAACTCTTGATCTTGGGGCCATGAGTTCCAGCCCCACACTGGGCGTGGAGCTGACTTTAAAAAAAAGAAGTTAAAAAATTTTTTTTTAGAAATTACTGATGACCCCAAAGAGCTTTTATTTGTAAAATTTAGGCCTATCTATACTTACCTACTCAAAATCAAATCTGAGAAATTTTTGAAATGTTAATTTTTTAACCCATTTAAAAATAACAGTAACGAACCTCTTACATATTAATATCAGTAACATTTTTAAGAAAAATAACTATCCCCCCCCACCCAATTTAGTGAGCAGATTGGCTTTGGTTTTACATTTTTACAAATGCCTTTAGGGTTTAGCTTTCTACAAGATGGCTTTCAGGGTCGTTGAATTTCACACATCATACATCCCTGGAAAACACACCTTAACGTGTGACAGAATGGGGGTGTAAACAGTAAAGAGCATTTTGCCTCTTGGTCCGGCTTGGCGAAAGGTTGGTTCCTCCTGCAGGTTCTGATGGCGAGATGGGGCCCTGCCTCTCTCCCAGCTCTTGGGGGCTCCCAGCAATCCTTGGCGGTCCTTGGCTTATGGCTCCATCACTTTGATCTGTCTGTCTTCACACGGGATGTTCCCCTGGTCTCTTTGCTCTCAAATTTCCCTCTTCCTATAAGGATTCCAGTCATTGAGGTAGAAGCCCACCCTCTCCCCACCTCCCAGTCCAATATCACCTCATCTTAACTCGACTACATCTGCAAAGTCCCTTTCTCTGGGGCAGCTGGGAATGACATCCAGAGTCACACTGAGATGGTCTTGTGAGAAACAGCAGCGATGTCACCTCAGGGCTCTAGACCAGGGACCAGCAAACTACCGCCATGGGCCGAACCCTGCTGCCACCTGTTAGTCTAAGGGACCACGAGCTACGAACGGTTTTACATTTTAAATGGTTGTATAAGTATCTGTATAGTCGGCTTGATATTGCCTCTTTCCCAGCAAAGCCTAAAATATCTATCTGGCCCGCGACAGAAAAACTTTGCCAACCCCTGGTGTAAACCCTGCTGTCTACACCGGACCCACCACCAACACCGGTTGTGATGTTGGATTCTGCTATTAGAACCACAGTCAACGGGGCACCTGGGTTGCTCAGTCATTAAACATCTCCCTTCGGCCCAGGGCGTGATCCCAGAGTCCTGGGATCAAGCCCCACATCAGGCTCCTCCACTGGGAGCCTGCTTCTTCCTCTCCCACTCCCCCTGCTTGTGTTCCCTCTCTCGCTGGCTGTCTCTCTCTGTCAAATAAATAAAATCTTAAAAAAAAAAAAAAGAGAACCACAGTCAAGGCCACCGATGATCCCAGAATGCTAGCATCACAAGTCACTGGCGAGGACCCCACAGAGCCCAACCCTCTGTGCATCAGAAGGTTCCAAGCCTAAGTCTGGAGCAGCTGCCTCTGACTGGCTAGTCTGACCACGGTCCACACCCCCACCACAAGGGGCACTCGAAATCAGTTTTCTACATTTCCCACTTCTGTGGTGAACGGTGGGCTCCACTTTCTACCAAAAACCCAAGGGGAGTAACTCCCCAGGTTTAGGAAGTATGTTCAGGGGGTGGATGAATTATAAAAAGGATAAACGGACTCTCCCTGATAGGGACACGTCATCTCAGAGCTTTCTCTGCTGGACACAGAAGAGCAAGACAGCTGATAACTAGCTTTTGATTTCACTCAGTCTACACCAGCCAAGACCACGGTTAAATAGTTTTCCAAAGTTCTCATTGAAACGTAAAATGTGAACCTCTGATGGGTGTTCTTAAATTCGCAGAGAAACCTAAGATAAAAGACTCACCCAAGCTCCTGGAATATTGCCTTCGCGTGGGCAGCCGCTGCTCTCCCAGGTTCTGCCTCTGTCTTTGGAAAAAGCACTTCAGCTCTGGATCTTGTCTGAAAATCAGAATGAGGACCACGGCAGATCATTTACCGAGAGCTCACGACGCCTAGACACTGCGCTGTTTCACGTGCCTCGCTTCCTGACCCGCCACCTGCACCATTACGCCCATTTTACAGATGCGGCCACTTCTTCTGCCTCCAGAGGGCGAAACCGCCAGCGCCGTCTTCCACGCGCGAGGGCACAGCTGGGGGGCATTCGTAACTTACCCAGGTTCACCCAGCTAGTAAGCGACACACTGGGTTTGACCCAGGTTCGCTAAGAGCAGGGCCTAGGATACATTTTCTACTCCATCTGTGCTCCGTTTTCCGTGTCTGTGCCTCTGTCTTGCAGACTTAGAAACTCACCGAAGCTCGGGAGCCATAGGGCTGACAGCTCACAAAACAAAGCAAGTTTAAATATATCATCGCTCTTCCTGCCATAAACCCTGGAGCAGACACAGGTGGTTCCCTCTCATTACAGTCTATACGTGAAAATACTTC
This sequence comes from Ursus americanus, assembly GCF_024610735.1. Taxonomy (NCBI): domain Eukaryota; kingdom Metazoa; phylum Chordata; class Mammalia; order Carnivora; family Ursidae; genus Ursus; species Ursus americanus. The sequence goes on from NC_142148.1 coordinate 8,386,132, forward strand.
AATACAATCAGTGTGAGAAGCCGTGGGCTCAGTTCAGTTAGTAGAAACTCAGCGGGAGTGCGGTTAGCTAAGGGGCGATCTAGATGCATTGTTGGAGGATAGCTAGCAAACAGGGCGGCAGAAAGGACCACACTCCAGCCACGGCGATGCCAAATGCTTCTCGCAATTCAGAAATCGGGTTTTTATGGGTGACACCAGTGCCCGATGATAATTAGCACGGCCACATTAGAGCTGGGTTTGCATTGGTAAAATTAAAGGTTTTTAAGACTTGAGTTGACTAGAATGCCTTATAGGATGCGACAATCCATCCTTTACCTCTGCCCTTCCCCATTTCTTCCCTGACTGGTCCTGTGTCCTGTCCAGCCACTCGTTAGGAGGATTTCTGACTGCACCATGCCGACCAGACAGCAAACACAGAATCCTGCTTGTGGAATATTGTCATGCCTGCCGCGAGTGAACCTTTCATCCAGGGTGTGACCAGAGCCCCTGAAAGAATATCAAGCTTCCAGAACAGGTTGTACAAGCTGTTTTGTGCCAGATTTGCTAATGAATGTTTGGCTAGAGAAGTAGCAAAATTTGGACAGACTAGATTTTTATGATAACTTGTAGCTAGGCTGTGGGGGAATGCCCACATCTGCCAGAAATAACCTAAGGTTGGTTCCATGTCGAATTGGCTTAGATCACAACAGTTTACCTGGTGCCCAATACGCCACCCATGTCTGCCTTCCTACGAGAATCCCTATTGGTTCAGATTTTAGTCAGCAATATATCCAGAGAAGATGGGCCCAGGACCAGGAGATGAACCATGAGTAGTCTAAACCAGGTTTCAGCAAACTATGGCCTGCAGGTTACATCTGGCCCACCACCTGGTTTTGTAAATAAAGTTTTATTAGAACATGGCCCCACCCACTTATCTATGTGTTTTCTGTGGCTTCTTTCAAGCCACTGAAATATCAAATTGAGTAGTTGCCACAGAAACTGCATGGCCCACAAAACCTAAAATATTCGTTATCTGGCCCTTTATAGAAAATTTTTTTCAACTTCTGGTATAGAATAATGATAGTCCAAGTGCGTTCTATGGAACAGAATCATTGGCATCACCCGAGAGCTCATTAGAAATGCAGACTCTCACGCACCATCCAGACCTAGCCTGGAATCAGATTATTTAGGGGGTAAAACTTTCCACAAAGGAGAAAAGCCATGACTGCCTTAGACCAACTATCCTTCATCCCTTAGTGCTGGGTGCATTGCTGCCTAAACTAAACTCAGGTTCTGTTAGTAGGGAAGAAAAAGAAATAACCCATTTGCCCTTAGGGGTCATTCTCCTTTGGTTACAGAATTTTAACATAGATAAACCTTTAACATAGATAAACCGAGCCCCAAACGCCGAGAGTTTGTAGGTCACTATCAAGGGTAATGGGACAGGGGCTATCATTAGAGGTAGGCAAACTTAGTTTGATGCACACACCCTTGGCAAATCCTTTTACCTCCCTGAACTTTGGGTTTCCTAAATGTAAAATAAGGACAGTAATTTCAGACATAAGGTTTGTATCATGTGGGATCAAAGCAGCTGCAAGTTATGGAATAGCCTGCAAAAAGAGACACACTGTGGTCTAACAAACACGAAATCTGGAGGTAAGGAGTTAGAGCACTGCATAGGAGGACTAACAGTGTCATCAAAGATTTAGCCTCTTTCCCTGTTTCTTCTCTGGCATCCTCCAGGTACTTACACTCCTTCCTTTTGGCTTTCAAGATGGCTGCCTTAGCTCCAATCATCTCACGCTGATTCAGAAGTAGCAGGAAGTGAAGAAGCTACCTTCCTGCACACCTCTTTTGATTGGGGTGGGGGAACGCCTTTCTCAGAGGTACCACCCTCCTTCCCCAGAATTCTGCTTGCATCTCATTGGCCCAAACTGGTTTATATAGTCACCCTGAGACAATCACAGATAAAGATAGGATTACCATGATTGGCTTAGACCAGCAGGGGTCGGCAAACTTTTTCCTTAAAGAGCCAGACAGTAAATATTTTAGGCTTTGCACACCCTACAACGTCTCTCACTACTACTCAGCTCTAGAGTGTGGAAGCAGCCATGGACAATGCCTGAGCTAACCGGGGTCTGGCTGTGTTCCAGTGAAGCCTTATTTACAAAAACAGTCAGTGGGTGGGATTTGGCCCACAAGCCGTCCTTTGCCAATCCCTGTCCTACACTATAGTCACTAAAAGTGCTGGAGCTAGAGTCAGACAGATCGAAGCCCTGGCTTTGCCACTTTCCAGCCCTGTAACTGTAAACAGCTTAATCTGTGTTCCAGTTTCCTTGTTTCATAAAACAAAATGCTTAGACCTTCAGGAAACAGAGGATCCATCTAAAGATATCATAAATGTCCTCCATGACAGGGCAGCCCCAGGGCTGGCTAATTCAATTGCTGTATTCCCAAGTTCTTTGTATCTTCTTCTGCCCACCTCAGTGTATGACTTTGCACTTCCGATTTGCCTCTCAGAGTCACAAAATGGCTGCCGTAGTGCCAGGTGGCATATATTCATCTAAAGAAAATCTAAAAATTGATTTTTAGATCAATTGTTGGTTACAGAATTTTAACATAGATAAACCTTTAACATAGATAAACCGAGCCCCAAACGCCGAGAGTTTGTAGGTCACTATCAAGGGTAATGGGACAGGGGCTCTCATTAGAGGTAGGCAAACTTAGTTTGATGCACACACCCTTGGCAAATCCTTTTACCTCCCCGAACTTTGGGTTTCCTAAATGTAAAATAAGGACAGTAATTTCAGACATAAGGTTTGTATCATGTGGGATCAAAGCAGCTGCAAGTTATGGAATAGCCTGCAAAAGGAGACACACTGTGGTCCCTTGTTTACCTTTTCAAGAGCAAGGATAACTTTCCCAGACACATGCTCTCAGCCTGCTTACTTCCCCTCTCATTGGTTAGCATTATGCTACATGCCAATCCCTTCACCTGTGATTAGCAACGGAAATAAAATTATCTTAACTGCTTAGACTACTTTAACCACGACAGCTGGGGATGCGGTCCAGGCATTGACAGTCACTTTTAAAAGCTCTGAAGATAATCTGACCTTATGGCCAGGGTTGAGAACCACTCATAACCACCAATGAAAACGCCATCCCTTGGAACTGTTGAGTTTCCAACTTTCCCTGAAGCACACAGCAGTCAAAAAAATTAAAATGAAATGAATATATGTGTGTGTACATGTAAATTGAGTTTTATCTGCAAAGAAAATAATTCGCAATTCCTCTTAGGTAGACAACAGCCAGGATCTGCTAAACTAATGATCTCGGTTTTTTTCTTACATAATTTTGAGGAAAAAAGTACATAGTGTCTTGCATATTTTTTAAGCCCAGCATTGGTTCAAACTCATGACTCTTGAGAGTCGAGTTGCATGCCCTACTGACTGAGCCAGCACCCCTCTTCTGTGTTTTTAAGTGGACATCTTAAATTTTTATTACAACTCAAATGAGTTCATTTTTTCTTAGTAGGAAAATAATAAACATTTTGTAAAAAAAAAAAAAAGTGATAAGTGACTGTAATTAGAATCCCTAACTCATATGATTTGTTAAAATAAATTTTAACTAATGTATTGAGTAGCACACACTAAATAGGAAAGAAAACCATAGCACATTTTTATCCAAAGGTATTCAGGCATTTTTATCTCCAGTGTCTGCTGAAACATTTGATGGTTCTAGAAAACATTCCAGTTACATTTCGAACAATCAACAATATTATTATACTTCTGTGGTTGTTCTGAAAGCTCCGTAGAAAGAAACTCATCTAAGATAAAGGAATACAGGATGCCCGCATTTAGGCGCCTTGATTAATCATTAAAGGGAAGTTTCTTTCATCTCTTTGTTAGCTCATTACACCCTCTACCCGCTTCGCCCTGGTGGAGGAGCGCAGACTTCTCTGTAAGATAGGAAGAGGGTGAGTGTGAACTTAGGCAATGCAGGAGTATTCCCAGGCAGTTTTAGCAATAAGTAAATGTAACTATAAACATGGAAATTCTGGAAATCAATTCCAGTACATTCCTCCTGTTTTAAGACCATTCAACAATATTTCATTGGTTGTTTTGCCAATTGAAGGAGATAACACAGTCAGCACCATACGCCGTGTACGCAGTAATTGGTAACTACTATTATTTGTGGTCGTAAATAAAGGAGGAGCATGCTTCCTGTCTGGTGAGGGGAAGGAGATAAGGGTGTTAGACTTAGAACTGAGGGTAAACTCTTGGCTAACCTGTACCTTGAGAGCACCTAAGACCTTCCCGCTTGGACAGGTTGTAGGAACTGCTGAGTTGGTGAGAGCCAGAAAAAATCAACATCATGTCCCAATAGAGTACGTTTTTTTCCCATCTCAAGGAACATGCCAGAAGCATGTTTCTCTGCCTGGAACTTTCTTCCCGAGTCTCGATCTTCGCCTTATGGCATTTACCCATCATTCATATTGCTACACCCAACTAGGACACCTTCCGTCCCAGCTGTCCTGTTTCATTCCCTTCCTAGCACCGCTCATCATCTGAGAATATCCTGGATGGAATTTAGATATTGATTTGTTCACTGCTGAATCCTCAGAAGCGAGCACAGGGCCTAACACGTGGTAGCCCCCAAATAGGTAAGAATTAGTTGAGGGGCACCTGGGGGGCTCAGTCAGTGAAGCGTCTGCCTTCTGCTCAGGTCATGATCTCAGGGTCCTGGGATCGAGTCCCAGGTCGTTGGGCTTCCTGCTCAGCCGGAAGCCTCCTTCCCCTCCACCCCTCCCCACCACTGGTGAGCATACCCTCTCTCTCCCTCTCTCTCTCTCTCTCAAATAAATACATAAAATCTTAATTAAAAAAAGAATTAGTTGAATGCAAGGATGACCAATCAGCGACAGACCTCCTCTTAGAGGGGAAAGAGTGTGGAATTTGGGGTCAAGACTTTGAGGTCCTTCCATCACATATCAACTGGGACACCTTGATGCCCCAGGACCTCATTGTTCTTGTGAAGAAAGTAAAATAATAATGCCTTCCTTGTAGAGGTACCTTGGTCTTGTAGTCAGAACTCTCCAGTCCACAGTGCCTGGCACGTGGGAGACACAGAAGGCACTTATCATTAATTTTGTTCACTAACTTTTTTTACAACCTGGATTTGTAGCTACACAAATCAATCCTAGAGACCTTTGAAAAACCAAGCCATTGTTACAACACCAAAATCTTAGCTCACATGGCAACAAGAATCAATTTCCAAGATCTCCAACTTTTGTTGATAGGAAAGAAGAGAAAATAACCCCGATGCTCTTAGTGTTCACTCTCCCTTGGTTACAGAATTTCTCCATTTATGACCAAAGTACCACATTACTATCAAATCGGGTAGCCTCTTACCTTAACAACTTATTCTACTTGCAGTTTTGAAAATAATATATACAGGGGAAAATGTCTCCTGAAACACTGTATTCCATTTCTTCATTATTTTGGAAATTACCCTAGAAATTTAGGTCTTTAGATAAGTGTTTATTTACATGCAGTTTTGTTAAAGCTGATAAGGCAATGAAGGTTTTTTGGTCCGTTTTAAATTTAGAATACGGGCACTTTCAAATTTTGAGACAAAAAAGGGATAAAGGAAGAAAAGTTTGTTTGTTTTTAATATTCTGGGGCCCCTAACAGATTCAGTTTTCTAATAACCATTACTGTTTCTGATATTTTAGATTCTTTTTCCAGTTCAGCATTACATTAAAAATAAATAAATAAAAAGGGGCACCTGGGTGGCTCAGTCGGTTAAGTGTCTGCCTTTAGCTCAGGTTGTGATCTCAGGGTCCTGGGATTGAGCCCCACATCGGGTTCCCTGCTCAGTGGGGAGTCTGCTTCTCCCTCTCACTCTCCCTCTGTGGTCTCTCTCTCTCAAATAAATAAATAAAATCTTTAAAAAAATAAAGAGGCATTTTGGGAGCAGAAGGAAACATGGGGTTAAGTGCATTGGGTTGGGTAATCTAGATCAAGGATCTGCCCGTTTTTAGTGTAGAGGAATTGATAGTAAATGTTTTAGGCTTTGCAGAGCATAGCGTCTCTGCCATTGTCGCCCAAGAGCAATCACAGGTGATATATAAGCGAATGAGCATGGCTGTGTTCCAATAAAACTTTATTTACAAAAACAGGCATTGAACGGATTCGGCCATCAGACTGTAATTGCCAACCCTCAATCTAGAATTACATTCCGCCTTACCGGTTCCTGGTTGGGGATTTGGCCCATTTCCATTCATTTGCAAATAACTCAGCTACTTCATTTGGCTCCGAGGATAAAATGGATCAGCCTGTGAATTACTCCATGTCAGTGTTCTGTAAATGTTACTTGTTATTAGTAACAGTATTCTCATCTTATGGTAAAGAAAGCAATCTGCCCAAGTCATGCAGTTAGGAGGGGTCACACTTAAGGGCACCAGGCAGCCTCAGGAAGAGGTGTACATTGTCTGGGGAGTTAACTCTGTCCTCTTTAACTTTGGGCGAAAAATGCTTTTTCCCCTCTTTCCTAAGCAAGTTCATTCAAGGGAGAATCCTGGGAGAAAAAAAGAGGAGCAGAAGGACGTAGGTGACCCCAATAGATTGGGCTCTTGGGGAGAAAGATAACTCTGCCCCTACTACGTCCCCAATCTTGTCCGACGGCTCAAGCTGTCCTGGGGAGTGCCTCCCAAGGCACACTATGAAGCTGGCTCCTTTGCACACAGCCTTGCCCACGAGAGCACCACGGCAACACCAACGTTTATTTACTCCATTAGACAACATCATCACAGAGGGAAAAGATCTTCTGGGATTTTGTTTTCTTTTTTTCTTTGGGACATTTTTCCTGCATTTGAGTTACCCACTTAAGTTTAGGATTTTTGGCATCAGGCTTCTGGCTTTGTCTCTCATTTCTTTGTGCTGATTGTCAAATGCCCACATATTATTTACACCTCCCTTTCTCTCTGGGGCTTCTAATCCCTCCCTTTCTTATTACTAGCATTTCTTCCCGGACCTCGCCTCCTTTTTTCTAACCAGCAGGAGAGCTCCCCGCGCCTCAGATAAACAGCAAACAAGATTGTGAATTTCAATGACAAATACTGCAGGCGCTATATTTCCCGGCCCCACCTAATTTTTAACTTGGGGATGGTAACTTCTTCGGTTTTCCTGCTCTGAACATTGGCAGGCCCGGTTCCTCTTTCATTTTGGCCTCGTTGCATCTCTTCCTGAATTAAATTTTTCAATTAGCTTGCTTGTTACAAGGCGTAAGGAACTGCCTTCCTCTTTAACTCAAATTTCCTTCTTCCCAGGCGTAACAGAAATTTGCTATACACAGTGCAAGACAAAGAACAAAAAGATCTCACTAGCTGAGCAAAAAGATTCAGTCGTATACATGATTTCACCAGGTTTCCAACTGTATAATGAAATCAGACTCCTCCCCCGGGAGGGGAGTTCCCTCCCCAACCTACTACACTCACAAAATCCCACCCACTTCTTTCCAAGGACACACTTTGTTCTGAATCCCCAAGGCTTCGCTCTTGCACACAAAAAAGAACAGGAAGCTGCGCCTAAATTGTAAAAGTGAGCTGCGATCCTTCTCTGAACCCATGATGAAAAGAGTAGATGGGACAGAATTACACAATATACAGCAAGCATTTGTAACACAGGCATGGGACGCTAACGCAATGATCTTGGCAAGGCTGGCCCCTGGGTGGGGTTGGAGTGGGGGTGTGAAAGGGAAATACGACTTTTTTTTTTTTTCTTTCTCTCTTATGATCCTCTCACTCTCAAGCTGGAGGGAAGATGAAAAACTTCAGGGAAGGGCACATGTTCATAATAGATTTTTAATGGGTTACTAATTCTGTTTTAAACCCTCATTTAAAAAAAAAAACTTAATTCAATTCTCCTTCGGATTAAGGCAATTTAAGGACAGGTGTGGAGTAAAGCTGCTGCTTTCAGAGAGTGGCGAGTGTGTTTGAGGAAAGAATCACAGGGCGTGCATTAGACTGGAGTGTTTATTACAGCCTGTCTGCAGCAGCGAAGACTGAAATCCACCCCACCATCGGGGGGACAAATAAAATACAGCAAGGAACACCATTCGAAGAAATACTATGCCGCCATTTAAAAAGCCCATTATTTCTAACATGAAATGCTCTCCAAAAGATCTCAGTGGAGAATGCAAGGTAAAGACAAAGAAAGGTGTATCTGATATACATATATGATCGATGCGTAGACTGTTTCTGAAACAGTCCGCTGAAAACTGCTACTACTGATTGTCTGTGGGGAGGGGGAGATTTACCTTTCCCCACAAACCCTCCGCTTTGAATCTCCCCCCCAACCAAAAGCATGTATTACATTTTCCCAAAATTTGTAGCTAATTTTTTTAAACGGCATGTCAGTATAGAAAATTGCCCATGATAGATATTTTAAGTGAAAAAAAAAGTTGTGCAAGCATCTATAAATATGATTCCAGTGGTATGTTGAAAACAGTTGATGTATACATACACACACATACTCTCTCTCTATATATATATATATACTTGCATATTATATATATACTTGCATATTATATATATATATACATATATATACTTGCATATTAATGGAAGGTGTCTGGAAGGATATGTGTCATTCTGTTGAAAGTAGTTATTAGCTATCTCTAGTAAGCTCATGCGCTAGTGGAGGTGAATAAGGGGAAAGGGGAACTTTTGACTCTTTTACCTGGATTTTATATTGTTTGAGCCTTTTAGAGAGATTATGTATTGCTTCTATTTTTAAATTTTAAAAACTAAAATGAGGGTCACCTCGCTGGCGCAGTCAGTGGAGCGTGCAACGCTGGACCTCAGGGTTGTGAGTTCAAGTCCCACATTGGGCATAGAGCTTACTTAAAAAAAAAAAGAACTAAAATGGGAAAATAAGAGAAGAAAATGGTCAAATACTGACCCACATTCATGAGAAACGTGGGCCGTGTCTTTTCAGGGAAATGAAACTCCCAAGAATGTTCAAGGTAAATTCCTGCTTTTTGCCTCCTTAATGAATAGGATATTACACATTATTAGAAACGCTGGAGATTTTTCTCCTTCCCCTAAATGCTATTTGCTGGGCCTGCTCCAAATTGCTTTCCGAGGTGTCCCGGTTAGTGTCTTTGTTCCAGCCGGCCCGCCCGGAGAAGCAGGAGTGTCTGCCTTCGGGGCGTGGAAATGCAGAGTCGGGTCGTGGAAATGCAGAGTCGAGCAAAAGGCCTGGCTGGTGATAAGCCGGACTCATACTTGCATTTACTTTCCTGCCTTGCGCAGTCGAGCTGCACTTGAATGACTCCATTAACCAGAATGAAGTTCCTTGATGACAAAATCCTGACTTTGGCTGTCTGCTGTTTTCGGTTATGCTGCCGTCCTGCGAACAGGCTTCTGTTTAAGTCATATTAGATAGGCTGCCTCCAATGTAATCCCCTGGAAATACCCTCTCCCTCCTCAATTAGCTCTAGGAAGACCTCTGTTACATTTTCTTCTGCCTTAGGCATGCGCAAAAATGATGTCGGAAGAGACACACTCGAAAGAAGCTTGTTGAGAAAGTCTTTATGTGAGTCCCAGTTTCCAGGCATTTACACTGCAATTTACCTCCTGAGATAAACATATTTTGCAAGTGAGCATGATCTGTTTTTTGGGATTGAGAACAAACACATAAGGTCAAATAGCAGCCCGAATCATTTCTGCAAGGGCACTTTTTGGGCAAAGGAATGCCAGGAGCGAAGTTTACAATGTATCCAACATCCAGCATTTCAGCGGGAGTGGGGGGAGGTGGTCTCTGGGGCAGGTTTTTCTTGCTTCCCCGAGGTTCTGTTGGAAGTGCCCCTGCTCCGTTTCCAAAAGTCATTTGGAAATTCTCAGCATTTAATTTATGACCTTCTCAATGATTTTATTCAAGAGGGAGGGGTTACGTTTGGGAGCCAAATTTTTGCCAATGAGGATGGTGACCCAACAATCTCTGATTTGAAACTGGAGGTGGGGGGGCAATCCGCCACGCCCTGTCTTCCTCATGGACAGAGTTTCTTCTTGTTTCAGATGCCTTGAAATTACAATGGCTGCGTCTGCAGGTATATCTCAGACATCATTTAGACTCCTTTAAATGTAGGTGGAATGTTAAAATAAAGGGAGACTTGACTGTCTCTCAAGATTCAAAAAGGATCCACCGGCTATTGTCTGACCTCCCCAGTGTCTGATTGACTAGTAGAAAACGCATCTCCATGGGAACAGATAAATGTCTGCTTTTCACGCCGTGAAATAACCAAGTCAGCTCGCGGAGCCTCACCAACCTAGCACTTTATTTGGGCGGCTGTAAGCAGCCTCTCTCTTTTCATGTTCAGCCAAATTATCTGCCAGAATTTCTTTTCAAGTCTAGGGAAAGAAAAAAAAAAAAAAAGAGCTTCCTCCCCCCCTCCCCCTTCTGCATGGAGTTAATTACTGTATTTTCATCTGGGAGGGTGGGAAAAAATACACACTGAGCTGAAATCGCACACAAAACAGGGCTGGCATGCTGGATCTGCCTGTTGTCTATTAGTTGTTGGTAATTTTTTTTTTTTTTTTAAGGTATGGTGGTCTGCTGCTGTATTTAGGTCATGTCAGGGAGGGTAACCACACAGCCTGGAGGAGGACCTGGGACTGGCTGGTCTGGACTGTTTGTTTACGTTTGTGCCAGTATTGGGCTGTGTGACCTGAGGCAAGTGGGCAGCAGCTCTGATTTCATACGGTGAGAAGATATGGAGGGAAGGGGAAGGACAGGAAAAATGGCTGGAGAGTCTCAGGTGTCTGCCTTCCCTCCCCCCAAAGCCCCCAACATCTGCCATTTTAACTCCCTGATCACTGATCCAGTGCTCTGTGCCAGCAAAATTTGAGAACAGCTCTCGGGAGAGCTGGGGCTTTCTTGGGTGATTCCAGACACTTCTGCTTCTGTTCCTGGTTAAAAATACCACCGGAAGCAGCATTTTCTGATGAGATTGCATCACTTCCAATCCAGTTTCTGAAGCAGAGAAAAAAAAAATAAATGAAAAAGGGGAAGAAAAATAGAGGTGAAATGTACATACATACACAGACACATGTAGTTGTGTTTTTTCAGCACACAAGGTCGAAATCCTAGAGGGGGGAATATCTTAGCCTGTTTGATTCTAAAAGTGGGCACAAGAATATATGCGGGTTCCTTATTTTGCCGGAATCCATTCACCATTCCTATTATTCTCTCCTTCCTCGTTTCAGCTATCCGTGCCTTTGTCTCTCTCCTCTTCCTCAGCACCTCCACCCACCCACCCAACAAGTCTGAGCAGGAAACGTTTAAAGACCAGTGAACTGCAAACCCACTAGGCATTTTCCAAAAGAATCCAGGTTAAAGATACCTTCAGTCAAGATGGAGCAATCAAGTCTCAATTCCAGCTCTTCCGGGGACGTGATTCCTGAATATCCAAACCCCAGTGGTCTTTATCTGGACCAGCTGCTTCTGATGTCTAGAAGGAATGTGGCACATCAAGTGTGTGAACACTGCCTCTATTGTATCCAAACAGGCTGATTGAAGCCTGGATAATTGGCATGTAACCTTCTCTATTAATAGTGCAGACAGATATGTGAATTAGCTGGATCCCTCCGACATATGCCATGCATTAGCTAAAGGGGCTTACAATTCTCCAAACATCTCGGCTAACTATTACACCAATAATTAGGCTTTAGAACTTGATAACTTTGGGGGGAAATCAATAAATAATGGCGAAGCTCCCTACTGCCTGTGAGTAAGAAGTACCTCTGTAATGTTATTACATTTGGGTTTTGAGGTCTTGGGGGTTTGGTGTGTGTGTGTGTGTGTGTGTGTGTGTGTGTGTGTGTGTGTGTGTGTGTGTGACTGATGCTGAGTTTCTGGAGGAGACTGGTAAAGTTGGGGAGTCTTTGTTTGGCTTCTATAGTCATCAAAGTATTGAATAGCGCCCACTTGTAGAGGAATAGACCCTGAATGAGGCTGTTTAGAACTGCACATCTCTAAACAGTGGGTTGGTCTCACATCAATTCCTAAGCCCACGTGGGCTGATGCTTAAGAGCATAAACGGCAGTCAGATCGCCTAGGTTTGAAGCTCCCTGACACACAAGCTTGTGGCCCTGGGCACTTGCTGAACCTCTCCGTGCCTCAGTTTTCATATCTGGAAAATGGGCAGAGTGACTACTCCTATCCCGTTGGGACTTTGTAAGGATTTAATACGTTGTTATTCGTAAAATGTTCAAACAATACAGAGTATAAGTATTTGCTTAATAAATAAATAAAGTATTAATAAATAAAGTATTATTAAGTGTTGACAAATAAATTAAGTATTTATTTATAATAGGCATTGAAAGTGGTTTTCAAACAGCAGGTTGTGACCTCTCAGTAGCTGGTGAGAGCAATTTAGTGAATCCCAACTATCGCTTTTTGGTTAGGGTGGGATAGGATAGGATGGGATAGGAGAGGGTAGGATAGGATAGGATAGGATGGGATAGGATAGGGTAGGCTAGGATAGGGTGTGTAATACACAGGAAGGGTAAACACTGTTTTGTCAAACTTTCTGGTATGTAAATAAGTGTGTGTGTGTTGTGTGTATGTACAGGGGATCCCAATGTAAATATGTACACAATTCTTTTAGTGGGTCAAGTTCAAGAAAAATGTGAAAAACCTGCAATCGAATCATTAAAAACCTGGAAATGAATGCATCAATAGGAGATTGGTTTAATAAATTAAGCTACATCCATTCAATGGATTACCAAGCAGTCGTTCATAAGAAAAAGGTCAGTTTCCACATGCTGATTTGTACTAGACCCCCGGAAATAGTATTTTGGAGAAGTCAAAAACATTACAGAATGTACTTATTTCAATCCTATTGATATAAATAACAAGGGCTTTGTTGTGTGTGTGTGTGTTTGACTACATTGACCTCCGTCAGCTGACTGTTCAGGTCCTTGGTTGAGTGGGATCCGGTCTTCCTCGGGGTTCGCCTGCTTGGTGACTGGCACTACCATCCACCAGATGAGCAAGCCAGAAGCCTCAGAGCCACTGTCGGCAGGCAGCTCTCATTCACCGTAAGCGATTCCAAATCCGTTCGTGTGGCTTTATCTTTGACCCTCAACCCCTATGCCAAGCTACTGTCATCTCTCCCCTAGGAAACCACATCAAGCTCCTAACCAGTCTCCCTGTAGCCTCCTTTCCCCTCAGCTGCCTAACCAGTCTCACTGCCACCTCTTAACAAGTGGCCTTCAGTCACCTAACTAGTCTCCCTGCGTTCACGCTTGCCTCCTTTCCCCCATCCTTCCCAGCATGGCCAGAGAGACATGACCAGCGCCTTCGCCATCTTGCTTAAATTCTTGCCCTGCCGCCCAGTTGCTCTTGGGACAAAGACCAAAATTCTACAATAGCTTTTCCATTAGTTTCCTGCAATGCTATAGCGAAGCACAAAAAACTGGGTGGCTTCAGGGCGCCCGGGTGGCTCAGTCAGTTAAGCGGCCAACTCTTGGTTTGGGCTCAGGTCATGATCTCAGGGTCATGAGACTGAGCCCCATTTGAGATTCTCTCCCTTTGCCCCTCCCCCACTCACGCACACAGTCTCTCTCTCTCAAATAAATAATAAATAAAATTTTTTTAAAAAAGCAGTTGAGGGGCACCTGGGTGGCTCAGTTGTTAAGCATCTGCCTTCGGCTCAGAGCGTGATCCCAGGGTCCTGGGATTGAGCCCTGCATCGGGCTCCCTGCTCTGCTGGGAGCCTGCTTCTTCCTCTCCCACTCCCCCTGCTTGTGTTCCCTCTCTCGCTGGCTGTCTCTCTCTCTGTCAAATAAATAAATAAATAAATAAATAAATAAATAAATAAATAAATAATATTTAATAAATAAATAAATAAAAGTTGATTCAGGCACTGATATAAAGAGATAAGAAAGGCTGAGGCCCAGTGCCTCACTCAAGGTGACCCAGATAATCAAGAGGAAGATGGGAGGGGAGTGCCTGGCTGGATCTCGAGGTCATGAGTTCAAGCCCCACATTGGGCATAGAGATTACTTAAAATTTTTAAAAATAATACATAAATAAAACCAAGAAGAAGAAGAAGATGGGTGAGTCTCAGATGAGGCACTCAGGCTCCAGAACCTCCCTGTGGCTTCTTAGCCGGGTGTGGCCTTCGTGGACTCGCTTAACCTCTCCGAGAGTCTGAAGCGTGTCCTCATGTCTGTAAGGGCGAGAGCAGACCCTCCCGGAAGCCGGCATTGTTGAACGCATTACAGGAAATACTACAGGCCAAGTCTGCACAAGGCAGCAATCATTCACACACTCGCAGTGCGACCCGCGCCCCTGACCCTCGGGGCTGACGTGATTATGGTGGTGGCAGCCACAGGTCATTTTCAAATGTTTTCTTTGGCCCAGAGTGTTTTTTATAAATGGGGGAACTTTCTTCATTTAAAAAAGTGTATTTTTAGCTTCCACCCACCCGTCAGAAGCTCTGGCAACCCTGGGATCATCTCTTTAAGTGGGACGAGCTAACAGAGCCGAGAAGCACCTGCCACGCTAGGTGCTCTCCTGGGCGCCATAGGCCCCACCCCTCTCTCTCGCCCTGGACTTGGTCCCACTGCACTCAGATCTTGCCCTTGTTGGCAACTGAGTTGGCCGGTCAGGATCGGAGCATAAAACAGATACCTTCCTTGGGGCGCCTGGGTGGCTCAGTCGTTACGCGTCTGCCTTCGGCTCAGGGCGTGATCCCGGCGTTCTGGGATCGAGCCCCACATTAGGCTCTTCTGCTGGGAGCCTGCTTCTTCCTCTCCCACTCCCCCTGCTTGTGTTCCTTCTCTCGCTGGCTGTCTCTCTCTCTCTGTCAAATAAATAAATAAAATCTTAAAAAAACAAAACAGAAACCTTCCTGAAATCGGGCAGGCATCTAAGGAGGACCTGCAAAGGCATGAGCACAGGTCAGGGAAAGAAATGAGACGTGGGGAACACTTGGAGGCTAGCAAAATCGTCAGGGAGCGGTAGCTGTCTCCAGGTTAGGAGCCACAAAGTCGGGTGTGGTTTCCAGGACGTGAAGACGGTAGCCGTGGGAGAAAGCCACGGAATTAGAGCTGTGACCTTCCATGGAGGAACCAGACAACCCCAGGGGCAGGCAGGGAGCTAGGCGAATAAAAACCCCCACCTCGCTGTCCTGCCGCGGTCTCCTGCAGGGGCCTTCCACCGCCAAACCCACGTGGAAACCAGAGGAGGGCGGTCTGTCAGTATAGTCCAGAAAGGGCCGCCCTAGAGCAGGGAGGACAAGGTTGAAGAGCAGATCAAAAGGAGAAAATGAACAATATTTACTATATCACTGATTTGACAATTCTTCCTCTTATTATTTCTGGCGATGAATAACAAATAATATTAAAAACCACCCTCTCCGTTACTCACACTTTAGATCCCAGCTCCTCTACATTGTTAGAGCCTTTCCAGCCAACAGGGTAGAACCAAGCCCCTTGTGTCTCCCCACCGCGCCCCTTTCACATTTCTAACATTCACCCAACCTTTTTTTGTTATGTTTAATTGTTTTGCAGGTTGCTGTTGCTCACTGAAGACAGGAACCGTCTTATTCATCTTGGAACTCCCAGAACCTAGCACTCTGTCAGACGTATAATAACTACTAAAAACCCGGAGATTGTGGGTGGATTTCCATGTATTGTTCTCGTAATGGAGGGGAGGCCCAAAAAGTCAGTGGTGGAGAAGAAATGTCATCACTAACTGTTCCCAACTACATCCTTCTTTCAAAGAAGCGAATGGTCATTCACCAGACCAACGAATGAATAGTAACAGTAACGATGATATTAGACTACTATTTCGGGAACACTTACTATGTGCCAGTCACTTGACACATGCATAAGTATGCGTTTATCTAGGGTCTTTCAATAATACTGCACGCCATGTACTAATATTCCTGTTTTGCAGAAAAGGAAACTGAAGCATAGAGAGAGTAATTATCCAAGTAATTATCCCCTTACTGGAGTCAGGATTGGCCCCCAGATCTGACAGATTCAGGGCCTTCAGTCATAAACCCTACCTCTTCGATGTTATGCTAAGCCAAATAAGTCAATCAGAGAAAGACAATTATCATATGATCTCACCGATAGCGGAATTGAAGAAACAAGGCAGAGGATCATAGGGGAAGAGAGGGGGAAATGAAATAAGACGAAACCAGAGAGGGAGACAAACCATAAGAGACTCTTAATCTCAGGAAACAAACTGAGGGTTGTTAGAGGGGAGGGGATGGGGGATGAGGTGGCTGCGTGATGAGCACTGGGGAGAGTATGTGTTGTGGTGAGCGCTGGGTGTTGTGCAAGACTGATGAATCGCAGACCTGTACCCCTGAAACAAATAATATGTTTTATGTTAATTTAAAAAAAAAAAAGAAAAAAAGAATAGTAAAAATAGTGATAGCACTAAAAAAAAAAAAGCTAGAGTATTTGGTGAAACATTAATGAGGATTTTTTTCAGCTTTATTGAGGAATAGGCAAATACAAATTGTATGCATTTAAGGTGTATAACTTGATGGTTTCATAAATGTACACATGGTGAGGCGATTATCACAATCAAGTTAATTAACATATTCATCACCTCACATTTACTTTTTCTTTTTCCTTTGTGTGCATGTGACAAGAACATAAGAGGGGATTTTTAAAAATTCTGCTCTGTTATTGGTAAAGGAAAATGTTTTAGAAATGTCCATTTCTTAGAGCACACCAAAAAATAAAAAATAAAAATAAACCATAGTTAATAGCCTTAACTTACAGTTACTTCTAGTATTTGTAAGCTGAACTATATGTGTTATCTTTTTTTTAAGAGACTTTAAAAAATTTTTTTTAAAGATTCTATTTATTTATCTGACAGAGAGAGAGAGAGAGCACAAGCAGGTGGAGCAACAGAGGGAGAGGGAGAAGCAGGGCTCGAACCCAGGACCCTGGGATCATACCCTGAGCTGAAGGTGGGTGCTTAAGGACCGAGCCACCCAGGTGCTCCTAAAGATTTTTTTTTAAGATTTATTTAGGGGTGCCTGGGTGGCTCAGTCTTTAAGCATCTGCCTTCAGCTCAGGGCGTGATCCCAGGGTCTTGGAATCAAGCCCTGCATTGGGCTCCCTGCTCAGCGGGAGTCTGCTTGTCCCTCTCCCACTCCCCCTGCTTGTGTTCCCTCTCTCGCTGTGTCTCTCTCTGTCAAATAAATAAATAAAGAGTTTTTTTAAAAAAGATGTATTTATTTATATTAGAGAAAGGGATTGAGCATGGGGAGGGGCAGAGGGAGAGGGAGGGAATTTCAAGCAGACTCCCCGCTGATTGCAGAGCCAGATGCAGGGCTGGATCTCACCACCCTGAGATCGTGACCTGAGCTGAAACCAGGAGTCAGATGCTTAACCAATGGAGTCACCCAGGTGCCCCTATGTGTCTGTTATCCTTATCAGCATGTATCAGAAGTTTGGTTATACAGCAAGTAGAGACCTGACTTCGCTGGTGGCTTAAGCTTATAAGGGTTGTTTCCTCTATACGATAAGAAGTCCAGAGGTCAGTTACTGCTGGCTTTGGTTCGTTGGCTCAAGGATGTAAAGGGATGAGGCTTCTGGGGCACTTGGCTGGCTCAGTAGGTGAGCATGTGGCTCTTGATATCAGGGCTGTAAGTTCGAGCCCCACACAGGGTGTAGAGATTACTTAAATAAACAAACTTGGAAGCAAGCAAGCAAGCAAGCAAGGAAGGAAGGGAAAGAAAGAAAGAAAGAAAGAAAGAAAGAAAGAAAGAAAGAAAGAAAGAAAGAAAGAAAGAAGGAAAGAAAGAAAGAGAGAAAGAGAGAGAGAGAGAGAGAAAGAAAGAAAGAAAGAAAGAAAGAAAGGAAGGAAGGAAGGAAGGAAGGAAGGAAGGAAGGAAGGAAGGAAGGAAGGAAGGAAGGAAGGAAGGAAGGTGAGGTTTCTGATATGTTCTTAGACTCGCCCTCTTTGTCACAAAATGGCCACTTGAGTTCCAGCAATCATTCCCATGTTCTAAGCAGGAAAAAAGAGAAAAATGGAAGGCAAAATATCACCTACTGGTTAGATGAGGCCTCTTGATGGAGCATTCACAGACATCTCATCTATGTTTTCTGCTTTTACTTAAAGAATCACCATTATAGGCAAGAGTGATGAAGATATAGAGATATACATTACTGGGGGCATTGCTGGCCCCTACAGTATGGAGGCTCTGTCCTTAAAGAAGAAGGGGAAATGGATGGTAAAGAGGCAATTAACATTCTCTAGCACAATCTAAGTATCTGTTTATATCTATTCATATCTATATCTTTATATAGTTATGTTTACTCCAGGGTGTGATAAACGAGGCCTGCTGCCTGCCTTTGTAAATAAAGCTTTATTGGAAAACAGCCACGCTCATTCATGTATCTATTGTTTATGGCTGCTTTCACACCACAAAGGCAGGGCTTAGTAATTCCAACAGAGGCCATCTGGCCCCCGAAGCCTAAAATAGTTACTATCTGGCCCTTTCCAGAAAAAGTGTGCTGACCCCTGGTTTACTCTCTCCCCTTCTATCTTTGGTGAAACACATTGTACTTCACTGTGACTCACTGGCTAAAATGAGAATTGGCCCGAATATAAGAGGTGAGCCACTAGCGGTCCTCGGTCACGACAGCAGGGTCTCCTCTCCGTCCCTGGTGGAGCACCCATTAACAAAGAGCATTCAAGGAACATCTGAGTTTGAAAAGGCATTTCCACGGACATCTGCTGCAAGGTCTGAGCCATTCCATCCTGTCTTCCAGCATCTCTCACGACAATGGCAATCATTTTCACTAAAGAATAAACATACTTTTCGCCTGCAGATGCCCACAGACGTTCCGGGAGGCTCACACACAGGAACAATCTAAAATTATCCAGCTTTGTATGCTATGGAAATAGTCTCATTCAAAGACAACTTCGTATTTGTTGAGATAATTACAAGTTTGATAAGTGCAAATTATCTGAGGAATAATTTGTGAAGAATTATGCACGAGCCTGGGTATCGGTTAAACGATAGTTTATAGCAAATCTATATAGACTGAGATAAATAAAAAATATTTATGTGCCTACAGGCACAGAAAAATCTGCCTGTCATTTTTCCATTCAGTTATCCATACAGGGCAGGTGTATTTTTTTGCCAGGGATCTGCAACTGAATAAATCTCATAATTCAAAACGTTTCTCTTTGCCAGCTTACCAGCATTATCATGTGGTTATACCATAAACACTTTATAGCCCACTCAACTTGTAGCTCCAAAATTGTGTTTCTTGACAGATTTGAGAGGAAACTCATAATACATCAAATTTTGAGGTCAGTTAGACATTTTTACTATTTTACATAACATTCTTTTAAATGCATATAATTTTTAAATTTTCAAAAAATAAAATAAATGTATATGATTCAAATTCTCATAATGTTGGTCACACTGTATTTAATTTGAATATATGGATCCCAGAAAAAAGAGAGGACATAAATATCAGTCTGAAATGCCTCGGATGGGACTACCTGTCCATATATCACAAGATTTCTCAAATGTGGCATTTTTGACATCTGGGGCTGGAAAATTCTTTGCTCTGGGGAGCTGTCCTGCACACTGTAAGCTGTTTAGCAGGCACCCTGGCCTCTCCTCGCTAGATGCTAACAGCACTCCCCACTCTGTTGTGACAACCAAAAATGTCTCCAGACATTGTCAAATGTCCCCTGGGAGGCAAAATCACCCCTGGTTGAAAATCACAGCTATACTATGTTCCAGAGCATTTGTTTTGGACAGAGATCCAGATTCTCTGCTATTTCCTGGCTGCAGAAACTTGGGCATAATTTCACCTCTACAGACCTCAGTTTTCCTTCCAGAACAGGTACATAATAACCGTTTTATCTCACAAGGTTGTTATAGAATTAAAGGTGACGATGCATGTAAAGCAATAAATTCTCCAAACATGGGAGGTATTATAATCGTATTATGCTTCTAAATTATCAATATATCTTTTGGCAGCAGAGTCCCCACTCTGGGTTCTGCAGAAAAGACTCGTGAACAGCAGAGACAATTGCCCCCAGCTGGGACGGATATAAAAAACTCATGAACTGATGAAATAAAGTCTTTCTATCCAAGTGAAATGAAAAATTAGGTTTCACAAGCCACAGAAAAGATTTTTAAGACCTTTTTTTTTTTTTTTAAACTAACAAGCAATAGGAGCCCTCTTCTCCCCTTGGCAGGCAGAGGAAAAGGGTCGGGAAACATCTTTCTTCCAGGCCAGCTCATAGGGCTTTCAGGGAAACCCACGACCTCCTTGAAGGACCCCTAGGATGACAACACAGTGTGCTGATCCTTACTGATGCCAATGTGGGGCTCTCCTAATGTCTGGGTAGAATAAACGTGTTGGCTCTTGAAAGAAAGAACCAGGCAGATGGCTACCAGCCCCAATTATCTTCAAGTCATTTCTCAAGTGTGTAAACTATTGGTACTATTGTCCACCTCTCTGCTTTTGGGAGGTTATTACCGGCAGATTAGCTGTTTGAAGCATGCCCTCTTGCTTCTGTTGTGCTGGAAAATGAAGCCTGTCCTTGAACGTGGCACTTCCAAAACAAAATGCTGGCGCTCGGGAATATGTTTTCTCACCTCTCGAGTCCTGAATGGGAAAAATTTGGCCGAGCTTTGCTTTTCCTGTTCTCCAAAATCTGCGCATAGCCCCTAGGAATTCATTCTTCAGATGGCTTCCAAAGAGCGTCCGGGGCTGTTGATGGCAGCACTGCTTGTAAGAGCAAAGGAGCAGAAAATTATGTGACTGTTCATCTAGGGGAGACCAACTGCATAAAGTAATTAAATGGAATACTATGTAGTAATAAAAAAAGAATGAGCACCTTCGCGGATATGAAGCAATCTCCAAAATACATGTGAAATAAAAACAAACCAAACGTGCACAGCGCACATCACAGAGATTGCTTGAATATTCATAGAATAACTCTGAAGAGATACATGAGAAACGTGTGAGATAACTTTTCTCCAAGGAAGGAAACTGGGTCACTTGAGACAAGTTATAGAAGGAGATTCAACAACCTTTTCTATCTGATGAACTTGGTACCATGGCAAGTAACGATACTTTTTAAAAAATAAATAGGGTACTTAAAAGTTTAAATAATACCCCCCAAAATAAAATGTATGACTATAATATTAATATATCTTGGTGGAAGATGGGAAAGTCTAAACTGTACTGTGTTCTCCACCCCCCTGCTCCCCCCGATATTTTTATATAGAAATAATTTGAGATTTGCAAAAGAGCTGAACAGATAGTACAGAGCTTCTGTGTCACCTTTACCCGACTTCCCCATTATTAACGTATTACAGAACCACAGTTTATTTATGAAAATGAAGAAATCTGACATTGATGCGATGCAATACTTGTCACTAAACTAGAGACTGTTCTGATTTCACCAGCTTTTCTACCAATGTCCTGCTTGCATCCCAGGATCCTATCCAGATAGCACGCGGCGCGGGTCTTCGTGGCTCCTCGCCTCCTCCAATCAGTGACAGTCACACGCTGCTGTTTTATAATTGGCTCCACTCTCAGCCAATAGGAAGAGTCGGAGGGAAAGGCGCCGCCTGGGTCTAGATGTGGCTGCGACGTTCCAACACCCCTGAGCTCAATAGCAACCATAGAGCAACACGTCTTCTGCCAGCGCCCCTGTCTGCGGGATGTTCCAAGCAGGATTTCTGATGACAGCAGCTAAGTTTTATTGAGTGCCTTCTCCTTGCAAAGCACTGTGCTAAGCATTATTGGAACACCCCGACAGCCCCATGTGGCCGGAGATTACGTTAACCCCATTTTAGGGATGAAAGTACTGAGGATTCCATGGGGCGTCTGGGTGGCTCAGCCAGTTGAGCAACCGGCTCTTGGTTTCAGCCCAGGTCATGATTTCAGGGTCTCGGGATCGAGCTCTGCATCGGGCTCTGGGCTCAGTACAGAGTCTGCTGGAGATAATCTTTCTCGCCCTCTCCTGCTTCTCCTCCCCTGCTCGCTCTCTCTCTCTAAAATGAGTAATAATACCTTAAAAAAAAAAAAAAAAGTACTGAGGATTCCAGAAGCTAAGTGGCTTACCCAAAGTCACAGCCACTTAGTGGCAAAGCTGAGTTTAACGTGAAGAAGGCGGGACCCAGATTCTTTTTTACTTTAACTTCTGTGTGCTACTGCTTCCTTCAGCCCCCTCGCCCTCCCTCCCCCCAATCCTGTCAGATGTGTGAAAACCAAGTCCAGGAGAGAGGAACATGTTACATCCAACTCACATTTTATGAGAACTTGTGTTGAAACAAGGGCTTTTGGCTCCTGCTTCGCTGCCTACTCACAAGAGTATAATTTGTAAATAAGGCAACTTTATCTCCCTCAGGCTCAGTTTCCCCCTTAAGTGGGAATAACATCACCCAACTCTAGCTTTGACACTCACTTGAGGTCATGGAATCGAGCAGGGGCTCCATCTACAAAAGGTTCTGTTTTGTTTGTTTGCTTTCTGTTTATTGGATATAAACCTCTGTTTCCCTGTGGTTAGAAGTGAAGAAGGAAGCCTAGGGAGAAAGTCCGAGAGGAGCGTGATGCAGGGAAAGATCCATCAGGTCTAGCAAAGAGGCAGGACCAGTTTCTTTTTATTTTCCAATCAGTTACAGGCACTGAATACTAGAAAAAGGAAACAAAAAAGCAGAGACATACAAAGTACCAGTCCAACATTTTCTTGGATTCCATAGACATAAAGCTAATCTATCAAATTCAGCAGACCCGCCCCATCTACGGACCACACAGAAGGCAGGTCTGGTTCTAAGGAAAAGCTGGAGCTCTGTGCATGGGCCGTTTTGCACACTGCTCTGTCCCGTAAAGGGGCTCCTGTGAGCATTGCGAAGAGCCCACAGTGCAGACAGCGCCGGAAAGAAGTGAAGACTGCAGGAAGTACAAAGAGGAAGGTGATGTTCAGCTCCAGGTAATTTTTTGCTGTGCAGAAAACCCAGCTCGGCATTGTCAGCCCTGCGGATCTCTTCAGAGGAGCTAGATATTTTCATATGAAAAATCTCCCCATTTTTAAATGCCGTTCGATAGCCGTTAAGAGGAAGAATTAACTGTGCCAGCCAACGTGTGAACAGCTTCATAATTTGTAGGACCCTATGTAGATGGAGAAGGCAGGACCCCTGGTTTGAAATTATTAAGAATTTTAAGATATTGACAGCAGAGCGAGCATTCAACTAAGTGTGGGGCCTGCCCAGTGCATGCACCCACGAAGCTGACTTTGCTGATGAAGGTCCAACAAAATTGTTTTGCTCCTTGAGAGTTTCCTGCAAAACTTCCATGCATAGGCCCTCCCCTGTCTAGCAAGGGCTCCAAGATTAGAGGAGATGAAGCTCTGGATGGATGAATGAGGGGCAGCAGACGTGGGTAGGGCATCTTGGGAGCTCTAAGCAAATACAGCAATCGATACATTACGAGACAGGAAACAAATAGGCTCTTAATCTTGAGGGGTGCCCCCAAAAGGGAAAAGATGTGCTATCAGTATTGAGGGCTTATGTGGCAGACGCTGTTCTGAGCATTTTATATATATGCACTCATCTAACCTCTACAAGACCCTGAGAGGCAGGGACCGTCAGTTTGCACATTTTAGAGACGAGGAAACTGAACCACAGTGAGATTAAGCAGCAGGTCCAAAGTCACATAGCTGCGAAATGATGGAGAGCCTGTACCCGTAACCACCAGCCTGCCTTGAGATGAACAGCTAGGCTTCTGGAGAGTTCCATGTCATCCTCAAGCTGGTGGGGGGAAGTTTGGCCAAGGAAGTTTTTGCCAGACCCAGAGGGGATGAGGGGAATGGGGAGGATGGAACCAACAGGAAGTGTATTTGATGGAGGGGGGGAGGTCTGGAGAGTGAGGGGTACAGATGGCTCCAAGTGGCCCCTGAGGAAATGGACCTCCACATGCAGCTCAAAGAAGCTCACCTCTCCTCTGGAGAGAGAGCCCAGGTCGGAGAGCCGGTGGGGCTTGGGAGGGGGTGGGGGAGGAGGGAAGGGAAAGTCAAGTGAGCCAGGGTGACCTTGGCGACATGGGACAAGGGAAGGAGAGTGAGGAGAAAGAAGCAGAGGTAGACGTGTTTGAGCAAACTAGAAGGTCTAAGGCATGTTCAAGAGCCCAAGGGTTTGCTGCGTAAACCTCCTGCCCCCGGCTCTCCCGCAAAGTTTCCTGCAGAGCCCACATTTTCTGCCAGCCCCGATTTCAGTCAACAGCAGCTGGAAGAGGCAGGGACTCTAATCCAAGCCGGGCAGCTGATGGAGCTGATTGGAGCATTCCAAAATGCATCACTGACCCCGGGCTTTCCAAAGCTTGGTCACTCACACACAGCACCCGGCCTGGGCAGCCGGCACAACCTGCAGGGATATGGTTCGAAAGGGACTATGGGTGGTGCTGCCGCTCTCGAGTCCTTGCTCACCCACACGCCTGAGCCGCCTGGGGGGACTCCTCTATTGTCCTTCACATCACCATTTGGGGAAGGCATGGGAGCTGAGGGCATCACCCCCTATCATGTTCACCTACAGCAGGATCAGGTGCAGAGGGGGTGCTCAGGAAATGTTTGTTGAGTGAATAAATGAAATCGAGAAATCACAGCTCCATCCCATGGATCCACTTAGGGACCAGATCCCACTAGGACCTGGGTGGGAGGGGCTGTGGGTACAGAGGGAATCTCAGCTGGGAGAAGGCTCGCTGCAAGAGTCCTGGCCTGGGATCTGGTCCCTAAGCTGAAATGAAGGAGTGGGCTTCCCAGAGTAAAGGAGCATTTACAGATGACGTGGGCCAGACCCACCAGCGGGCACCGTTTCTCAACCTCAGCACTACTGACATTCGAGGCTGGATCGTCCTTTGTTACAGAGCGGCCTTGGGCACTGTGGGGAGGTTAGTACCCTCCCTGGCCTCTACCCACTGGATGCCATTAGCAGCCCTCCCTCGAGTTGGGATGACCAAACTATCTCCAGAACATCTCCACATGCCCCCAAGGGCAAAATCCCTGCGGAGAACCCCTGCTTTGAGATAAACCACCTTCTATTTCCCACCGCTAAGACCCTGGTTTCCAGGATTTCTGCAGATGGTTCTGGGAGCTCTTGAGACATCCAAGCTGAGCACGTCAGAGCAAAGCTGGGACTCCAGCGATTTCCTGCAAAGACCCTTTCCAGAATGAGTTCCGTGGAATTCCAGCTCATCAGTGTCGTGCCCATGCTCATGACATTCTTTTTTGCTGTTGTTTGGTGTCGATCCAATGGCTTGATTCTAGAAAGGAGGACACTTAAGGCCCAGAGGAGTTCAGGAACTTGTTCAAGTTTACACAGCTAGTTGGGAAGCAAGTGGATGGCTTATTTGTAACTTACACAAACTAGTAGGAAACCAAATAATAGGTTTGTGAGTTGGCAAAGGGCATTCATTTTGTCCCCTTTGACCTCAGACAAAGCACGTGGCTGAGTGTAGTACCGGGGGTGGGGGGCACTGCCCCTGTCCAGCCTGCTCCCTGGGGCTTTCTGCGTTGCCAGATGCTGAAGGAGGCAGGGTTGTCCCTCTGCCTTCGCAGCTGGTCTGAATATAAGCAAGTGGGGATCTTTGAGAAACCACAAGAACAGGAAAGAAAAGAGAGAAAGAGGGAGAAGGAAAAGTTCTCCAAACGGACCCATCTGGAAGGAAGCAGCAGTCAGCTGAGCCAGCGGACACTACGAGGCAATGTTTTTGCATAAAAACAATTTGAAACCAGCAGACGAGGTGGGTTTGCTTGGAAACGAGACTGTCGCATGTCATGCGCTATCGGCACTGAAGCCTGACTCACCTTTGTCAGCAGGTGTGAGTCAGAGCTTGCTCCGGACCTTGGGCATCAAGGCCATGTGTCAGACCAAGTCCTGGGAAGGGCAAGGTGGAGAGTCAGTGATTCTCCACCTGAATTGTTCAAAATGTCCAACAACTCCAAAGCTCGGCTCAGGCCTCTGGCTACAGATGTACCCACGCTGCTGTTTGTCCCGACAACTCTGGGGCAGGGCTTTTTTCTACCTACCTTATAGGTATGTTTCTTCAGCTAGGTTGGGGCCCCATCTGTGGTCCAGGTGGCAGACAGGCAGAAGTTAGGCAGCCAGTTGTCACTTAGTCATTCAACATGCTTTTACTGAGCACCTATTGTATGCCTACTGTACGTTCTAAGAGCTGGAATAGAGCCAAGGCCCATCCCCACTGTCCTGGAATTTACATAGTAGTCCCCGGAGATGGTTAATAAACAGATCGATATCTAAGGTATCAGATCATGAGAAATGCTACGAGAAATAGAAAGGCAAGTGTAGGGCTGGAGAGTGACAGTGGGGTGGGGGTGGGGCTTTTTTAGAAAGGGGGGCGAAGGAAGACCTGTAGGAGGAAGGAGGAGGTTTGAAGTTGTTCCAGAACCTGTACCAACAATATTTGGGGTGAGAGTAGAGCCTACTTTCGAAGGGGGAGGTGGCTGGAACAGGTATGTCCACACCCATGTTCACAGTAGCACTACTCACGACAGCCAAAGGGTGGAGACCACCCAGATGTCCATCAACAGATGAGTGTGGAAACGGTACACACGTCGGAATACTATACGGCCTTAAAAAGGAATAAAATTCAGATGCAGGCTACAATATGGATGGACCTTGAAGACATTATGTGAAGGAAAATAAGCCAGACACAAAAGGACAAACCGTGTATGACCCCACTGATACGAGGTACCCAGTAAAGTCAAATTCATAGAGACGGAGAACAGAATGGTGATTGCCAAGGGCTGCAGGGAGGGGCGTCGGGGGTTGAGGAGAGCAAGGAGTTCGTGTTTAATGGGGACAGTTTCCGTCGGGGACCATGACAAAGCTTCAGAGGCGGCTGGTGCTGACGGTTGCACGACAGCGGGAATGTATTTAATGTCACTGAACCATACACTAAATATGGCTAAAATAGGAAGCTTTAAGTGGTGCATATGTTGCCACAATTTTTAAAAGTAGCTGGCAAAAAAGAAAGAATGGAGGAGGACGGGGAGGAGGAAGGCAGGCAGAGACAGGAACAACATCTAGTGAGTGAAGCTTACTTTGGACCAGTCGGCCGTGAAGCCTTTTGCATACGTTATCTCATCTAATCTTTACAACGTCCTTCACATTAAATACGATCGCAGTTGACAGGTGAACACACCGACGCTCAGACCCACCAGGTGCGTTTCTCGGTGGTGAGTGACGAGGCTGTGATTCAACCCCACACTCCTTGCTCTCTGCCCACACTACTGGCCTCCCACCTTCACCCACGCCACAGCGCCCTGTGCTTGCTAAACTCTGCCCCCACCTCCATTCGGCCTGCACCAGCATCATTGCTAAGGAAAGCCGTAATGGCAGTGGGCTTAAAGGGGGCTCGCTTGTGTAGGATGGATTCATGAAAAAGATGAGTCCCATCTTTCCCATCAAGATGACTCTTGAAAGCCCAATGGTTATCTTTGAGTTTGAAAAGTCATTCACGTCCCTCACTCCAGAAACAAATCCAGGTGCTTTTCTGGGCGCTGGCGAGGGTTAAGGAGACAAAGAAGCCAGCTCTTGGACGCAAAGCCTGATCTAACAGAAGAAGAGAGAAATCAGTGGCACCAAATTTGCATGGAAAAGACTATAGAAACGTCACACAGAGATTTGCACAGGATGCAAAGAAGCTAAGAGGATCCCAGAGAAGGGATCTTTTTTTTTTTTTTTTTTTTTGTCCTAAGAAATTAGAAAGCTTTTCCTCCCTAGAAAATTTAGTCACCCTAGCACCTAAGCTAGGAGAGTTAACCAGAACTTTAGCTTTGCAGTTTCTGACATACTCTCACTTTCCACCCACCTTCCTCCCCACTGGTCAGTTTCCTGGGAAACATCCGCATTTGGAGAACCAAAATACCAATAACATGTCATTAGAATGACATCAACATGACAAGAACATTTTGTTAAAATAACTCTAAGGCCTAAAGTACATGTGACAATTATTTTTAAATGGCATTAGCTCCACAAAAGGGAGGCACTAATGAGAAGCTTTTTTTTTTAATACAAAAAAATATTTGATT
The DNA here is from genome assembly GCF_024610735.1 of Ursus americanus. Lineage (NCBI taxonomy): Eukaryota > Metazoa > Chordata > Mammalia > Carnivora > Ursidae > Ursus > Ursus americanus. The sequence goes on from NC_142148.1 coordinate 8,414,238, forward strand.
TCTCAGAATGCTTATCCTCTGGATCAGAACAGTGGTTGAGGTTTAATATTAACTTTGGAACAATTCGAGTAAATTCTGTTACTCGGAAAGGATTAGCAGAGCCCCTGGGATTTTGGATGGAGACGGAATACGGGTGTAGCAAAACCTCAGTGTTAACTTTGTCCAGGAAAGAAGAAAGGGATGTTGCTACTTCTGGAGACTTAGGTCCTTCCGTCTTGAGTCCAAGGAGAGTTGGAGGGCATGGCGGTGTGGTTCTCCGAGCCTCTTGTACTGGCTCTGATCTCTCCCTGTCTTCCCGGCTCTGCTTCTGGGAGCATCAGGTGGAAGTCTGACATGGGCATGGTGGGTGCGTTTGCACCACGGACACGAGGCAAGCGGGGCTCCCTCACCCCCGCCCCCGGAGCCCTCTACCAGCCTGCCGCTGGTCCGAGAGCTCTGCAATTGTATTAGAAAGTTTCCGCTCTGCCTGGGACGCTGCAGTAGACTTGTTTCTGCTCACAGGAACGGCACCTTTGTGGTTAGAAATGATGTTACTGTAAATTATGATACAAGGTGGAGCCCTTCTCTCTTGTTTAAAAATACGCTGATGGGGTGTTCGTGGCCCCACACGTGGGTTATCAGAGCTTGCTTAGGAAGGGGAATTCGTAAAAGAGGCAATTTCTAGTTCTGGCAAGAAACCCTATCTGGGCTCCCAGTAAGGGATTAAATCTCACGCGAGCACATTCTTGCCGCAGACTCATTGAACGAGTAGGAAAGTCTGGCCATAACTGAAAGGTTTAGAGAAAAATAACAAATTGCTTCTCAGAACTCATCTAGGGGAGCTTTCGGTCTAAGAACATACATACAGCAAAGTGCTCCCAGAGTAGAGGCAGGGTGGGGTTTTTGGTTTTTGTTTTTTTCTTCTTCAGGGAGTTGTGTTGACCACATGCTCTGGTCCCAAAGATTGAGGGCCACTTTCGCCCGATAGAATTTCTAAGATTCCTGAAATATTTGGACTTTCCTAAAGAATTCTATCCTCAATGGATTATACCTTGGTGACTGAGTTTCCATCTTAAAAAAGTTACCCAAGCAGCGAAATCAAATGTTGCAGATTTAATGGGGCGCCTGGGTGGCTCAGTCGTTAAGCGTCTGCCTTCGGCTCAGGGCGTGATCCCTGAGTCCTGGGATCGAGCCCCACATCGGGCTCCTCCACTGGGAGCCTGCTTCTTCCTCTCCCACTCCCCCTGCTTGTGTTCCCTCTCTCGCTGGCTCTCTGTCTCTGTCAAATAAATAAATAAAATCTTTTTTAAAAAAATGTTGCAGATTTAAGATAATTAGTGCCTTGCCTACTTAGAAAGCCAGGTCTCATGAGGAAAATTGACTTACTCATTGTGATCTGGCTGGGAAGTTTGAAAATTCAAGGGAACACACCTTTGAGAAAAAGAAACGTATTAATACAGTTTGCCTCATATTGGTGTAGCGTGTAACTGTGGGCAGTCACTCATGTGAAACCAAGGTGTGCTCAGAAAAGGAGGCTTATTTTGGCTTGAGGATCAAGCATGGTTTTCAAATATAGTTTCAAGTTCTGGAGAAGTTTTATTTTATCAGGACTTCTGAAGAAAAGGCTTGCCTGAAAAGAAAACCCCGAGCTATATTTCTCGAAGTCTCTCTGAATGTGAACTAGCAGAATTCCAGATGGAATGCTTGATAGGAAGGGGGAAAACATCATCAGTGCAAAACACCTCTTCTGAGCTGGCCTCTAAAGTTTAAGTGTGGATTTTTCTTCTTCTTCTTCTTTTTTTTAAGATTTTATTTATTTATTTGACAGAGAGAGACAGCCAGCGAGAGAGGGAACACAAGCAGGGGGAGTGGGAGAGGAAGAGGCAGGCTCATAGCGGAGGAGCCTGATGTGGGGCTCGATCCCATAACGCCAGGATCACGCCCTGAGCCGAAGGCAGACGTTTAACCGCTGTGCCACCCAGGCGCTCCATGGATTTTTCTTCTTTGTCTACTTCTTCTCCTCCTTTTGGGAAACATTCTGTTCAAAAATTTAATCGGGGGTTCCTCAAAAAGTTAAACATAGAATTACCATATGACCAGCAATTCTATTCCTAGCTGGAACCCAAAAGAATTGAAAACGAGCACTCAAACAGAAACTCATACACCCTTGTGCATTATAGCGCTCTTCACAGTATCAGAAGGTAAAGGGGAGCCTGGGAAACGCAGTTGGGTAAGCTTCCAACTTTTGATTTCAGCTCAGATCTTGATCTCAGGGTCATGAGTTCAAGCCCTGCGTTGGGCTCCGAGCTGGGCATGGAGCTTATTTTAAAAAAGAAGAAGAAGAAGAAGGAAGAAGAAGGTAAAAACAACCCAAATGTCCATCCACAGAGGAATGTACAAACAAAATGTGGTGTGTGCATCCAGTGGCATACTAGTCAGCCTTAAAAAGGAATGAGGTTCTCACATGTGCTGCAACATGGATGAACGTTAAGCTAAGTAAAAGAAACCAGACACGCAAGGACAAATATGGTATGATTCCACTTACAGGAAATATATAGAATAGTCAAATTCATAGAAACAGAAAGTAGCTGCAGGAATGGGGATTATTGCTTAATGGGGATAGTTTTTGTTTGGGGTAATGAAAAATTCTGGGGGCGCCTGGGTGGCACAGCGGTTGAGCGTCTGCCTTCGGCTCAGGGCGTGGTCCCGGCGTTCTGGGATCGAGCCCCACATCGGGCTCCCTGCTCAGCAGGGAGCCTGCTTCTCCCTCTCCCTTGGTGCCCCGCACCCTTGTGCTCTCTAGCTCACATACTCCCCTCTCTCTCTCTCAAAATAAATAAATAAAATCTTTTTAAAAAATGGTTTAAGTGGCTAACTTCATGTTATGCATATCTTACCATAATAAAAAACATTTTTCAAAAAGACCCTATAAAAAATCGAATATGCTATAATTCTATGTAAAAATACAGGTGATACCTGTAAGACTGACATATTTCATGTTGCTTCTACTCACCTTTGGTTCTGTGAATCTCGAATTTCAACTAAAATCTGACTATTTACCGTTTGCTATTCTATCCACAGACACGCTCTACGGTTAAGAAAGCAAGCCCAAGGGGGTGCGTAGGGGGCTCAGTCGGAAGAGCATGCGGCTCTTGATCTGGGGGTCATGGGTATAGAGATTACTTACTAAATAATAATAATAATAATAATAATAATAATAATAATAATAAAGAAAAGAAAGCAAGCCCAAGGAATTTGACTCCTACAACTTGGATTGAATGTGTTGAATCACAGCTGCTCGGCAAGCCACGGCACCAATGATCTCCCAGGAAAGCAGGTGCCACTGGGTGTGCCCGGGAGACCTGTGGACGAGGCGGCAGGTGCGCAGCGGTGCAAGCAGATAGGGGTCATGGTTAAGAGCCTGGGCTCTGGGCCAGACTGCCTGACTTTGTGACCTCAGACAAGTGTCTTAACCTCTCTAGGCCTCACTTTCCTTCTCTATCAAAGGGAGATAAGGAATAGCCCCCAGCTCCCAGAGCTACCTGGAGGATCCAATGAGTCAGTCCAGGAACACTGCCTGGCACACAGTCAAGAGCAGCTTTTTGGTAAAATATCCTGTTCCTAGCTTCACTTTTAGCTCAGAGTGAGTTTGTGGGGACGTACATAAAACAGTACTGTTAATATAGTAGGGTATTTATAATAGGATAGATTATATATAATAATACGTGGAAAATTAGTCCAGAAAAGGAATCAGCTATTGGAACATGCACCAACTTGGGTCAATCTCAAGAACATTCTCGAGTAAAAAAAAAAAAAAAAAAAAAAAGCCAACCTCACAAGGTCACCTGTAGGCGTCCCTGTATATGACCTTCTCAAAATGACAAGATAATAAAGACAAGGAAGAGGTCAGTGGCTGCTGGGGGCTAGCGTGGTGACAAGTGGGTGTAACTGAAATCATGAGGGTAGGAAAGCCTGAGATCTTCGTGGTGGTGGAACAGTGCCCAGCCTCGACCGTGGTGGCGCTTACACGCGTGACAGACTAGGCACGGAACTCCACACGCACATACGGTGCCACTGTCAATTGCCTGGTTACGATATCGTCCTCTAGTTAAGGAAGATGTCACCAAGGGGAAACTGGAGGAAGGGTCTGTGGGAGCTCACTCCGCTATCTTTGCAACTTTCCGTGATACTATAATTACTTCAAAATAAAGAGTTTATAAAAATCAATAATATGTATGCGATAAGAACAATTCAACAGATACTGAGGTCCCTTAAAAGGAGGACAGATGACTTAGAGTTGTTTTTTTTTTTAAGATTTTCTTTAAAAAAAAAAAGAAAGAAAGAAAAGATTTTCCCTTTTAAGTAATCTCTACACCCAATGTGGGGCTTGAACTCACGACTCCAAGATCAAGAGTCACATGCTGTGTGAACTGAGCTAGCCAGGCGCCCCCAGGGTTGTATTTATCTATCTATCTATCTATCTATCTATCTATCTATCTATCTATCTATCATCTCACAGAGAGAGAGAGCCAGAGAGCACAAGTGGCGGGGGGGGGGCAGATGGCAGAAAATGGCAGAGGGAGAGGGAGAAGCAGGCTCCCCGCCAAGCAGGGAGCCCAACGCGGGGCTCGATCCCAGGAGCCCAGGATCGTGACCTGACCCAAAGGCAGGCACTTAACTGACTGAGCCATCCAGGCACCAGCACCCCCCACACAAGGATTGCTTTTAAATGATTACATTTTTAGACTTTGAGATTTCTAAGAGCCAAGCCATAAAGAGGAGAAATCTAGAAGGAAACAGAACAAATTCGGGGATGGGGGAAAGGGTGGGAGGGAAGAGAAAGACTTTATTTTTCAGATGCTAAGTTCTGAAAAACACTTCATAGGAGATTTTTTAAATTGGGGTCATAAAGGGAACGTATTCTGAAAAGCCGTTTCTACATGTGCAGAAATGCTTCCTCTGCCCATTTCTCATGCTGATTCTCAATCACAGTTGAAAAAGAGGGAAGTAAAATTTATCACATAGTTACTGGGGGGTTGCATGTACTATATCCTTTAATTATCCCCATTTTATACATGAGAAAACTGAGGCATGGGGTGCTCGCTTTATCGCACTGGGACAAATGGGAAGTCAGGCGCCTGTTCAAATCTAAAGCCCAGTTTCTTGCTATGACCTCCTTCTCACCCACATCTCTGACCACAGTGGCGGCTACCACAGTCTTCATCATGGGCGTGGAATTCTGTAAGTTAAGAAGCTTGGTCCTCCAGACTTAAGTGTGTTTAAAACCCACTGGGGAAATGCAGAGTCTTGGGCCACATCACAGGAAACCCTCCATTAGCCAGTGGCGGGGGCTTGGGGGGGAGGGGGGAGGCATGCTCGTTTGCAGTAGGTGCTTTGGGTATGCAGATGTTCATGCTTAGTCTGCCCTTGAAGACCACTGGCTCAGACTCTCGGGACTCTACCATCAGAATGTTCTGGAATTCCCAGGCACTGGGGGCAATCTGCTGAAGTGACCAACCATCCCAGCTTGCTCAGGACTGAGGGGTTTTCCAGGACGTGGAAATTTTAGTGCTAAAACTGGGAAAGCCCTGAACCGGTCGGAACCAGATGGTCACCCCCCGAGTCCAGGGTTACTGCTTTATGTGCGCAGAGGTCAGTGTCTGGTCCTTCAGGTCATTGTCTGGTACTTCCCCAGGTGAGGCTGGCTGCACAGAGTGAATGTCCCACTCCAGGACCCCCACCTCAGCACTCATGTCACGTAGCAGGGCTGGCAGAAGGGGCCACCTAGGGCCAAATAGTGGGCACTTTCTGTCAGACGAAGAAGAATGGTCAGCCTCTGAGAGCCCTTATAGGTCAAACCCTCTGTAGTTAAAAAATCAGGCTCTGGGGGCGCATGGCTGGCTCAGTCAGTGAAGCATGCGGGCTCTCGATCTTGGGATTGTGAGTTCAAGCCCCATGTTGGGGATAGAGGTTATTTAAAAAATAGAAATCTTAAGGAAAGGAGAGAAGGGAAGGGAATGGAATCAGGCTCTGGAATTTAAAGAAATCCAGATCCAAGTGTCAATTCTTCTGCCCCTTGCTAACTGTCAGATTTGGACACGTTATTTAAACTTTTTTCTTTAATTTACTTACTTTAGAGAGAGAGGTAGAGAGCACACGTGAGCAGGAGGAGAGGCAGAGGGAGACAAGCGGACTTCCCACTGAGTGGGGAGCTCTAGGGGTGGCTAGATCTCAGGACCCTGAGATCATGACCCGAGCAGAAATCAAGAGCCCGATGCTTAACCAGCTGAGCCACCCAGGCGCCCCATATTTAACCTTTTTTTGAGCTTCAACTTCTCATCTGTGAAATGATCAAATCCCACCCTCTCTGCTCCCACCCACCCCGCTATTTTTTGTTTCTATTTTATCAATTTTTTCATTTGACTTTATCCATTCCTGTCTTTTTTTTTTGAAATTATTTTGTTATTCTTTCCAAGTTTCTTGAGTTAAAATGTTTATTACCAATCTTTTTAAATTTTATTTCCTAGTAAAAGCATCTTAACGCTGGGCCTCTCCCTCCATATACAGCTTTGTCCTCGTCCCATGGGTTTGCGTGCGGAGCGCTCTGTTCCCATTGTTCAGTTCCAGCTGGACTGTCATTTCCATTTTGACTTTTTCTTTAACTGGAGAATTCATCTGAAATACAGGCAGTTATCGTATCTGCCTCACAGAGGCATTGCGCGGCTCAATCGAGATGGTAAAAGTAAAATTTTTAGTATACTGCCCAACATATAATAAGCCCTCCAAACGTTTTAGTGCGACCCCGCTGCCCCTGGAGAGATGTACCATTGTATCGTGGGTTCGAATCTCCCCAGTCTTCCTACGCCTGGTGTCTTCTCCCTCGTTTCCCGTAAACTTCTCTGCCAGAGTCACTGGTCTGAATCAGAGGCCTGATCAAATCATTTTCTTGCTGAAAAACCTAAGGGGGCTCCCTAGGCCCAAGCATGGGCACGCATGACCTTCAGAAGCCTCGTTCACCACCGCGGAGACAAGCTGCCTGCGAATGGAGGCCTTCCTATCATGTTTGTCCCTGCGTGGCCGAGGCCAGGAAGAGTTCCAGGCACCTGGGGTGCTCAATATATTCTAGCTGGGATGAATCAATGAAAGAATGAATAATCCACTCTTGAGGATACTCCCCCCAGTCCGGAAAGCTCTTCCTGCACACCTTGAGTACCCCTCCCCCTTTTGCTCCCACATACTTTGCATTTCTTTTTTAATTTTTTAAAAGATTTTATTTGGGGCGCCTGGGCGGCTCAGTGGGTTAAGCGTCTGCCTTCAGCTCAGGTCATGATCCCGGGGTCCCGGGCTAGAGCCCCAAATCGGGCCCTCTGCTCAGCGGGGAGCCTGCTTCTCCCTCTCCCTCTGCCGCTCCCCCTGCTTGTGCTCTCTCTGTGTCAAATAAATAAAATCTTTAAAAAATCAAAATAAAAAAATAAAGATTTTTTTATTTATTTGAGAGAAAGAGAGTGAGAGAGCACGAGATGGGGGAGGGTCAGAGGGAGAAGCAGACTCCCCACTGGGCCGGGAGGGACTCCAGGCTCATGACCCCAGCCTAAGGCAGACCCTTAACCAACTGAGCCACCCGGTTTCCCCTGCATTTCTTTTTAAAACTTGTTTTCAGGGGCATGGGGCTGGCACAGCCAGTTAAGGGTGGGCCTCTTGGTGTCCGCTCAGGTCTTGATCTCAGGGTGGTGAGTTCAAGCCCCCATTGGGCTCCACGGTGGGTGTGGAGCCTACTTAAAAATTAATAAATAAATAGGGGCGCCTGGGTGGCTCAGTCGTTAAGTGTCTGCCTTTGGCTCAGGGCATGATCCCGGCGTTCTGGGATCGAGCCCCACATCAGGCTCCTCCGCTGGGAGCCTGCTTCTTCCTCTCCCACTCCCCCTGCTTGTGTTCCCTCTCTCGCTGGCTGTCTCTCTCTCTGTCAAATAAATAAATAAAATCTTTTTTTAAAATTAATAAATAAATAAATAAAATAAAAACTGTTTTCATTTAAAAAGGGCAGAAACCCAGTCTAGCTAGCTTAGGTTAAAGGGACATTTATCACAGAAAACAGGCGAGGAGTCCAGAATGAAGGGCGTGGGGGCAGCCTGACGTGACATCCAGGGAGACCCCACCTCTCCACTTTGTCTCTCTGCATGCTTTCGTTCTTCTCTTTCTAGACTGGCTACGGTCAGCAGAAAACATAGGTGTCAAGGGTCCCCAGCTGACATATTTCAGTGCCACTGTGGAGACCACATTCCTTGCGGTGCTAACTCCAAATTCTCAGGGGAGAGTCGGACTTGCCCTGCCTGAATCCAGTCTTGCCGCTGTTTCATGGACACTAGCTGGACGAGCATGGTCCTGCAGTCCAAGCGCGTGCCTGGGACCCACTCCATGGAAGGAGGTGGGGAGAAGGCAGTTCAAGAGTCACTGTGAGCTGGTGGCATTCCAAAATGCGTCACTGACCTTGGGCTTTCCAAACTGCCGTCATTCACATGTTACCTTCCTAACAGGCGAGGAAGTACTGACTGCCTGCGTACTGAGTACCTATCGCAGCCTTGCCACTTCCTAGCTGTGTGACCCCGAGGAATTCCTTCAGTATCAAATGAAGTTGATTGGTGTAAAAAAAAATCTTAGGGGCGCCTGGGTGGCGCAGTCGTTAAGCGTCTGCCTTCGGCTCAGGGCGTGATCCTGGCGTTCCGGGATCGAGTCCCACGTCGGGCTCTTCTGCTGGGAGCCTGCTTCTTCCTCTCCCACTCCCCCTGCTTGTGTTCCCTCTCTCGCTGGCTGTCTCTCTGTCACATAAATAAATTTAAAAATCTTTAAAAAAAAAATCTTAAAACTGTGATTGTCATACAGTAAAGAGATTTTTTTAAAAAAACACTTGCTGTTATTCTGCTAAGAGCCTTTACTGGCTTTTTTTTTTTTTTTTAATTTTATTTATTGGAGAGAGAGCAAGCAGCAGAGGAAGAGGGAGAAGCAGGCTCCATGCTAAGCAGGGAGCCCAATCCCAGGACCCCAGGATCATGACCTGAGCCAAAGGCAAACACTTAACTGGCTGAGCCACCCAGGCGCCCTGGGCCTTTACTATTTTTAAATTTCCTTATGGACCACCTAAAATTATTACCATTGCTTATTTTTAAAATATTTTTCCACTTTAAATAAATTTTTAAAAGGAAACTCTGCATCACTGCTATCAATGAAAAATCAGTATCATATTCCATAAATAGAAGGTAGCCATATATATATATGTATATATATATACATATATATATATATACATGGCAGAATATATATATAAATATATATATATATGGCCTATGTACATATAGGCTAAATTCTAGCCATATAGCGTTGCGTGCTGAAGGCTCTGATGAGCCAGGGACCTGCACTCATTTCCAAAGGGAGATTTGCAAGTGTTAGAGAGGTGTTAAAGACATATTAACGTCACACTGAGACTTTCTTCTTTGAGTAATCATAAGGAGGACCAGACAATGAAAAGGGTATTATGTTCTCACTTTGGGACTCTGTGTGATTGATGCCTTGTCCCTGTACCACTAAAGTCCTCTCCCAGACCACAAACAGGGAAACACTTTGTTATATCATCAAATCTCCATTCACATTACCACAATCAGGTTTTTGTCTGGTGGGGATCCCCACTTCCTTTACGGGCCCTCGCCAGCCTTCTGCATCGGCCTAGTGTCTGGCTCTTGGAAGCTGTGTTGCTGGCCGAGCGGACGGGCCCTCCAGAGCTCAGGCACCGTTAGAAAAGAGTGCAGTCCCTTTGGAAAACGGTCTGGCAGTTTCTCAAAAGGATAAACACAGAGTTACCATATGACCCGGCAATTCCATTCCTGGGTGTATACCCAAGATGACTGAGAGCATAAAGTCCGAGGACTCAAAAAGTGGAAATAAGCCTCACATCCATCAGCAGATGAATAAATGGATAAACAAAATAGAATATTTGGCAATAAACAGGGATCGAGTAGGAATACATGCTACAAATGGATGGAACTTGAAAACATTATGCTAAGTGAAAGAAGCCAGTCACAAAGGATCACATGGTGTATAATTTTGTCTGTATGAAATGGGCAGAATAGGCAAACCCAGAGAGACGGAAAGTCACTTAGGGATTCCCTAGGATTAGAGGGAGGTAGGATTGGGGGAAATGGGAAATGAGGGCTAATGAGTCAGAGGTTTCTTTCTGGGATGATGGGAATGTTCTAGAACTAGACAGCAGTCATGGTTGCACAATTCTGTGAATATACGAAAAGTCATTAAACTGTATATGTATTTTAAATAGATGAGTCGTATGGAACGTGAATTACATCTCAATAAAACTATTTTTTAAATAGCGAACTTATGCCTTGGGAGGATTCGCATGACCAATGCTATACCTCACTAGAACGCGTAATTAATCGCTGCCCTGCCAAGCCTATTGACTCATGGGCTAGGTTGGCGGTCACCATGGGGTTCTGTTTGTATGGCAGGATTCTGCCTGTAGCGATGAATTTGAGTATGTTAAAAGCTTTACCTAGGAGCATGGTTACCATGATGCACCCAAAACTAGCCTTGAAGCATTCAGAGTGGCTTCAGCCAATCCATTCAATGAATCCATTAAAAAAAAAAAAATGAGACCTACAAAGTGCCAGGTGTTCTAAGAATCTGGAGACATGCTATAAAGGACACTGAAAAGGACACTTACCTCATGGAGGTGGCACCGAACCGAGAGACACAGCCAACAACCAGTGAATACATACATAATATAATTAATAATTAAGATACATAATACATAAGATAATTTCAGAAAATGATCAAAGTTCTCCTATGGTAATCCAGGATCATGGAAGACAGGGCTGGAGGAGAAGGAAAGAGCCTTCAACTGACATTCCATTGGCATCTAGTCTTGAATGAGAAGAAGCCAGCCATGAGAAACTCCAGGGAGAGTGTGTTCCTGCCAAAGGGAACAGCAGTTACAAAGGCCCTGTGGCAGGGCCAGGTTTGACACAGTACAGGTTTAGAAATAAAGCTGGTGTGGTTTGATCATGAGCAAGGGATGAACAAGGCAAGAGATGGAAAGAGAGAGGCAGTCAGGGGTCCGGTTCACCTAGGTTCCAAGGCTGTTGTAAGGATTATGTTTCAAGTCCGATGGGAAGCATATGTAGGTTTGAAGACAGAGGGACAGGATGTGACTTACCTTCTGAAAAGCACACCCTGACCGCCCCGTGGAGACGGATTGTGGGAGCAAGAGCGAAGCAGAGAGGGGCGCGTGAGTGGCTCAGTCATTAAGCGTTTGCTTTCGGTTCAGGGTGTGATCCCAGAGTCCTGGGATCGAGCCCCGCATCGGGCTCCCTGCTCCAATGGGAGACTGCTTCTTCCTCTCCCACTCCCCCTGCTTGTGTTCCCTGTCTCGCTGGCTGTCTCTCTGTCAAATAAATAAATAAAATCTTAAAAAAAAAAAAAAAAAGAGTGAAGCAGAGAGCTCAGTTGGGAGATGATTGCAGTGGCCGTCCTGTCCTGTGTTGTCTTTCTCGTCTCAAAAACAGGGTGAAGGGCCTTTATTTGCTATTAAAGTTTCCCAACAATTCACGAGCCTCATCAGCTTGCACAACAATGTAGAGGGGTCCATTGAAATGCAGGAGGCCTCTATGCCTTAATTTCTCGGTGCATGAATGTAAATTCTTAATCTTGACCAGATTGAATGCTTGTGTGGGTGGATGACAGTGTTCCGCGGGCTGCAGTGTCCTGCGGTGAGATACCTGACGCCATGGCTCGGTGTACGTCGCTCACGTGCTCGCGGACGTCAAAAGCGTTGAATGATTACTAAAGATTTGAAGACTATAAATTAAGGGAGGATATATATATTTCCTATATTACATATATTATATATTATACTCTTCATTTATAAATCCATCCATACATAAATTAAAAGTGAATAAATTTTTATTTCTTATTTTAAATACATTTTAAATAATAAACTAAATTATAAATTACTATAATTTATTTAAAATATTACACACATCTGCCCTTTATGTATAATATTATATATTATATGATTATATATATAACATTATCTATATAATGATATGCTATATTAAATATCGGTATATCATATACTGAATACATACATGTGTGTATGTGTATATATACACATATATGTATATTTTGTGATCCTCTATACATGGAACTGTATCTAGTTTGCAGCTGCTGCAAGTGCGTGTCCCCAAATCAAAATCATTCAGTTCTGTTCAAATGCATCGGGACTAAGAGTTCCATACTTAAGAATCAGCACAACCCTCTTCAAGCAGAACATGGTTTTCTAGCATTCAGCACATCCAGGTCAGTTTCTGTGGCTGCAATAAGTCCCAGAGCGTGTCTAATGGATCCATTAAAAAGGGTTTTTTTCCCTTTGGCTTTAATAATCATACTTTGTTGATCTTGAAAAGCTTTATTATTCTCTTTTTGTGCTGCTTCCTCTAACCATTCACAGACCTGCTCCCGTCGGTATAAATGGACAGATTTGAGGGTATTTCATGTAATATGTATTCATAATCACACTCCGCATATTCAAGACAGAGGCAGCAAAAACACTCGGGGCTGATGTCCTTCTAGAGTCTTTCTTTTCCCACAGGGCCTTCACCCTACAGCCAATCAGCTACTAAAGCCTATTGATTTTTTTTTCTACGATGCCCTGGGGATCTTTCTGCCAGTCCTACTGTCACTGCCTTGGCGTCTTCATGACCTCTTACCTAGATAATTGAATATCTTCCCTTCTTCCCACCTCTCCTGTGTTAAAAACATTATGAGTCAGTCTTGACAACTTCTTCCTCCTCACCCTCCCTTGTCCAAACCATCAAGTCCTACCAATTTTGCTGCCCAGAAATATCTCAAGACTGTCCATCCGTCTTCCTTTCCCTGCTGGCCTGCATTCAATCTAGTTTCTTAGAGTGGACAAATGCAGGAGCCCCCAAACTGGTCTTCTGCTTCCACCCTGGCCCTTGTCCAATCCACTCTCCCTACTCCACTGCCTGAGTCAACTTCTAAAATTGAAAATCTGAGCATGCTGCTTCTCTGCTAGAACCCTTCTCCTTGGCCTGAGAATAAAGCCCAGTCTCCTTAACTTGACCTATGAGATGCTGTGGGATCTAGCCCCTTCTTCCGGACTGTAGCTTCAAGTATCTTTTCAGCCCTCTGCATCCTTCAGGCTTCCTCCTTTCATGAGACATTTGCGTTTGCTTCATTCTGCTGCCAGAACTTTTCTTCCCCTGCCAGCAGTGCCAAGTGGATGCGAGGTCCTCTTCAAATCCCAGCTTCACCATCATTTCCCAGCAGAGCCATCACTGGCCCCTCAGACACAACATCAGGGCTTCTCCATGGTGTAGCCTTGTAAGTCCATGCAGCTCTCTCCCACCACACCTGGCACAGCGGCAAGGCCACAGCAATTGGTGTGATATGTAATGGACATCTTTTGCCCCCACTAGGCTGTCAGTTCCCTGAGGACAGTGACTGTATTAGTTACCCATTGCTGAATAACAAGTTATCCCCAAACACAGTAGCTTCAAAAATGGTTATGATTGCGGTCGGTATTGCAGTGAGTCAGAAATCTGGATGTGGTTTAAGTGGACGCATCTAACTCAAGGTGCAAAATGTCGGCTTGGATGCAGCCTTGTGTGAAGGCTCGACTGGGGAAGGACCCATTTCCAGCCCATTTATACGGTTGTTCACAGGACTCATTCCTCATAGGCTATTGAACTGAGGGACACAGTTCTTCTCTGGCTGTTGGCTGGAGACCTTGCTCAGGTGCTGCCAAGTGTGGGCCTCTCCATAGAGCAACTCCCAATATGGCAGCTGGATTCCCTCAGAGCAAGCACGCACATGAGAAGGAGCAACAGAGGGCAAGCAAGATGGAAGTCACAGTCTTTGTGTGACCCAACCTTTGGAATGACATCCCCTCACCTTGTCATATTCTATTTATTTAAACTGAGTCACTGGGTTCAGCCCACACCCAAGGGTGCAAATACCAGGAGTTGGGGGTCACTGGAGTCATCTTAGAGGCTGCCTACCAAAGACAACAGTCTGTCTTGACTCATCATTATTTTCCCAAATTATTTTACTATGTGGCTGGCACACAGTAAATATGTAAACAGTCAACAGCAAATCCCTAAGTGATTCTCCCTAAAACACCAGTTGAATCATGCTACCTTCAGTGGATTCCTGCTTCCCAAACCTTGTTTCTATTTAAGACCTTTTGTAACCTATTTATAAACTACTTCTTAATTTCAGAAACCGCCTGCCATTAACTAAAGACACTCACACAAGCTCACTTGAATGACTTTCCTCAACACTTTTTTCTTCCTTATCTCATTCTGAATTTCATCTTCCAATTACTTCTTGAAAGTTCATTTCTTTTTTCAATTTCAACAAGGATAAAATTTTAGAAGCCAGAAATCTAGGACTTCAAAAAAAAAAATCTTTTATGTAAAAAAATAATAATCATAAAAGAAAATAAAGGCAAACACCAGACGTGGTGTGGAGGGAGAGGAGGCAGAGCACAGAGGATTTGCAGGGCAGTGAAAATAGCCCGCACGATACTATAATGGTGAATGCATATCATTACACGTCTGTGCAAACCCAGAGCATGTACAGCACCAAGAGCGAGCCCCAGTGTAAACTATGGACATTGGATGACAATGGTGTGTCCACGTAGGTTTGTCAGTTGTAACAAATGTAACCAATCTGGTGTGGGATATTGACCGTGGGCAAGACTGCACAGTCCAGAGGTATCCGGGAGATCTCCCAACCTTCCACTCAATTTTGCTGCGAACCTAAAACTGCTCTAAAAAAATAAAGTCTTGGGGCGCCTGGGTGGCGCAGTCGTTAAGCGTCTGCCTTCGGTTCAGGGCGTGATCCCGGGTGTTCCGGGATCAAGTCCCACATCAGGCTCCTCCACTGGGAGCCTGCTTCTTCCTCTCCCACTCCCCCTGCTTGTGTTCCCTCTCTCACTGGCTGTCTCTCTCTGTCAAATAAATAAATAAAATCTTTAAAAATAAAAAAATAAAATAAAAAAATTAAGTCTTTTAAAAAATAAAAATTAAAAGTTAAATTGATTTTCTAATTATTAAATTTGTCAACTTTTAAAAAGAATTGTAATCATCAAGCCGAGCACATGAGCTTAATAAGGCAGCCACCCGTGGGATTGATCTGGCTTTATAACCAGCACCCCCACTTAATAGCTGTGTGACCTCAGACAAGGTATTTAACCTCTCTGGGTTTTTCTCATGGATAATACAAGGATGATACTATCATCCCCTTGGGTGGTGGGGAGGATTAAATAAAATAATCCATTTATTAAAGTTCTTAAACAGGGATCGCCTGGCTCACTCAGTCCCCAGAGCATTCGACTCTTGATCTCTGGGTCGTGAGTTGAAACCCCATTTTGGGGGGCGCCTGGGTGGCACAGCGGTTAAGCATCTGCCTTCGGCTCAGGGCGTGATCCCGGCGATCTGGGATCAAGCCCCACATCAGGCTCTTCTGATATGAGCCTGCTTCTTTCTCTCCTACTCCCCCTGCTTGTGTTCCCTCTCTCGCTGGCTGTCTCTATCTCTGTCGAATAAATAAATAAAATCTTTAAAAAAAAAAAAAAAAAGAAACCCCATTTTGGGCATAGAGTTGTTGTTTTTTTTTAATTTTTTTTAAATAATAAAATTTTTAGCACAGGACCTCAATAAATGTTAAGAATGAAGGAATCATTTTATCAACCCGAGTTTTCATTGGCTCAATGTTCACAGTGCCAGTCACAGAACCTAGCACTTGGGTGTTTAAAAACACACTTGGGAATTCATTTCAATTTCCAGTCTGCAAGTTATATTTAATGCAATCAAACTCAATTGTAATATATATATATATATACACATTTTTTTAAGTAAGCTCTGGGCCCAACACGAAGCTTAAACACACGACCCCTGATATCAAGAGTCACACGCTCTAATAGCCTGAGCCAGCCAGGCGCCCCTAAGAGATATATTTTTAAATGCAGTGTATTATTATTATTAATGAGTTACTCATGAGAGGAAGCCAGCTCCTGCCCAAAATTATGGAGTACACTCATAACACACAAAAATGAGAAGCTAGTTGCATTTATTTTAAAAGAGAGAAAGAGAGAGGGAGGGAGAGAGGGAGAAAAGAAGGAAGAAGCAAGGGCAGGCCGCAGGGTTTTCCCACGGAAAGGAAAAAAACCTCACCAACCAGTAAAATGAGAAAGGTCAAAAGCACCATTGGCCATATAGCAGGGAATGACAAGTTTCATTTTAATTCTAATAATACAATAATATAGTTTCACAAAACTTCTTTCCTTCTTAATCAAATAGCTATGGGAACAGTCTGCCATTTGGCACAGAGAAAGGTAAGAAGGATTTTATTAGAGAAGACTAATTAGAAAATGAGGTATTTTCGCATTTAACGGCACCAGATTTTTTTTTTTTTTTTAGTACAAAAATAGAAAACTTTCGGTTCTCTTTTGAGTTCGCAATCCATTTTGTTTTTAAATCCTCGCAATTCTGCAACGCACAGATACCCGGCAGTGAACTGGCTTGGGTCGAATAGCTTTGAAGGTGAAATCTGAATTTCTGACTTGGGGCCTGCTGGGCCAGCTTCCTCACAGAACTTGCCATGAGTAAGAAGCACTCCCCAAGCACAGCTCGCTGCCCCAATGACAGCGTCCTCACCCACAGGCCACCTGCTTCCAGCTGTGAGAAACCACAGGCCACCCCCTCCTCCCTGCCCCCACCAGGCACACCACAGCCATCTTGAGGAGGGCTGGAGAACTCCCTGCAGACCCAGGCGAGCTCCATCTGGGGGATTCGAGTCACATCCATTACTACTGGGAGCTGGATTCTGACGCGATCAGTAGCAGAACCAAGATCAAAACGCCTCCTGAATGAGCACTAGAACATTCGAGACAACAGCTCTGTGTTTTCAGAAAGAAAATATCTGTACAGCTGGGCCAGGTCCCCAGAGAGTCAACTTTTTTGTGTGTTTAAAATAGATGGGGAATTTATACAAATAGGCAAAATTCTAGACTCATTACTCACTAATGAGGCTCCCTAATCACTCAACGCTGGCCATTTCAAGGACTGAGTGCATTTGCAAAATGCTTCCTTACCTATGAAGTGGCGGTAAAACTAGAACTTATCACACTTGCGTCCCTGTGACAGTGAAATGAACTAGAATCTGCCCAGTAATCATTTATTTTCAAATGTTTGGGCCTCTGGACGGGTCTCTTGTGGGTGCCACAATGTCTAATAAGGGCCAGCTGCATCATTCACAGGGACTGGTGTGAAATGAAAATGTGAGGCCCCTTGTTCAGAAATTATTAAGAATCTCAACAGCAGAGCATCGGATGTGGGGCCCTTCCAAGGACTCGGGCCCGGGCACCTGCCCAGGACACACGCCCTTGACGCCAGCCCTGTGTCTAATCCCTCCATACACTAGAGAGAGAATGCAGAGCGGCAATGTTCACTCGGATAGTAAAAGACACTAAACCACACCTCAGCTAAGTCTCATGCATGAATCACAGCACTCTGGGAGCCCACAGGGGCAAAACTTGGGCATTATTTTACAAGATCCAGGGTCCCGCACTTGGAAGGCTAGGAGACTCGTAAGTAAATTTGGGGGATAGCTGTGAAAGCCCTGAAATTGTGCCCCGAATGGCGTATGTGTGCATGTGTGTCTTTCCCTGGGGAAACAGTCCATAGGGAAAATCCCTGACCACAAGAACAGGGAGCTGGGACTCCGCCGGGGTTTACATCCCTGAGAGCTTTGCGCTCGCCAGCGCTCAGCACGGTGTCCGGCATCTAATGAACAATCAGTCAATGCCAGCTAGAACAGGTAAGCAGAGGCATGGGTGGTGGGTAGGGGAACGTGTAGCTTGATTACAAAGGTTGCTCTGTTCAAATCCCACCTCGACTGTCACTAGAGGTATGACCTTGCACAAGTAATTTGCCTTGCTAAGCCTTGCACACCGAGCTGCTGTGGCAAATAAATTGAGATCTTCGCAGACTGTCGCTGTGCACGGCAGCCGGTACGGCGTGAGTCTCAGTCCACGCCAGGGTTCGTTTTCTCTTTCCCAGGCCTTCACATATTGCTTCTGCTTCATTGGTTATAACTTCAAGGCAATCTAGAAAAGAAGCATAAAGGGACGCCTGGGTGGCTCAGTCAGCGAAGTGTCTACCTTTGGCTCAGGTCATGATCCCAGGGTCTTGGGATGGAGCCCCCAGTTGCTCAGGGGGGAGCCTGCTTCTCCCTCTTCCTGCCACTCCCCCTGCCTGTGCTCTCTCTCTCTCTCTCTCTTTCTCTGCCAAATGAATAAAATCGAAAAAGAAAACTTCACAGCTCTTAAACTGTATGGTATGGCCTTTATCCCATCGGTTTATAAAGAAATAGCAACTTTTAAAAAATTAACTTCTTTCCTGAATTCTCCTCGAAGGGTAGAAATGAACTACTGACCGTGACTACCTAGTAGGAAACTATAGATGGCCACTTTCTACTCTATACCTTCCGCGGTGTATGCTTTTTATTTTAAAGCAAGCAAATACTGTTGTGGCCAAGAAAGCAAAGTAAAGATACACATTTTATAGGTCTTGGATCTCCAAGCGTGGATCCCAGACCGGCACTACCAGCATCACCCCAGAACTTGAGAGAGATGCAAAATCTCAGTCCCACCCCAGACTTACTGATTCTGAAACTCTGGGGGTGGGGACCAGCGACCTGCACTTTAATGAGCCCTCCAGGGGATTCTGATACATAACTGCAGTTTGAAAAACTCTGTTCCTTGTCCTGCTAAAGAATCCTCAGCACCCCCTAAAATGTGTTCCTAGTGATGCCGAAAATTCTACCACTGATACCCTCTGCGGGTTTTTTTTTTTTTTTAAGTTTTTTTTTTTTTTTAATCCCAGTTAGTTAACATACAGTGTTATATTAGTTTCAGGTGTACAATATAATGATTCAACACTTCCCTACCTCAACCTGTGCTCCCGACAAGTGCCCTCCTTCGTCCCCAGCACCTGTTTCCCCCATCCCCCCACCCACCTCCCCTCTGATGACCATCAGTGTGCTTTCAATAGTTAAAGGTCTGTTTCTTGGTTTGCCTCTCTTCCCCCCGCCCTTTGCTCATTTGTTTTGTTTCCTAAATTCCACAGATGAGTGAAATCATATGGTACTTGTCTTTCGCGGACTGACTTATTTCACTTCACATGATTCTCTCTAGCTCCATCCATGTCGTTGCAAGTGGCAAGATTGCATTCTTTCTGATGGTTGAATCATACAGTTTCATCTGAGTTAACATCAATCACCTTCAATGCAAGTGTTATAGAGAGAAGTTCATTCAAGAGTCTGAAACTCAAACGCCAAAAGAATTGAGAAAGATCCTGAGGGATACTGGATCTTAGCAAAGATCATGCCGACCAAAAAGTCAAGTCTTCGTTACTCCGCGATCATTGCCAGGTGGGGGAATGTGAACCCAAAGTTGCCTGCTTTTTCTAGTTTTCCAGCGAATGTCTGAATGTGTATGTGAACCCGCCTCGTTCCAAAAACGTTTAAAAACTCATCGAAGCAAACACAGGTCTGCAAATGCAGTAAGGCCTCCTGAGTCACCATTTGCAGCCTTGAATTCTACCGGGAATGGTGACATCCTGCCTTCTCCACCCAATGCATTCTCCAAAACTATTAAATAACCCATAAGAAGAGAAATAGTGGCGGTCCTTTCTCGAGCGTGTTGTGCATTCATTTTCTTATTTAATTCTTCTGTCATCTTCCCGGCAGATGCCATTATCACCCCATTTTACAGATCAGAAAACTAAGGCTTCCCAACCCTAACTAGCTGGCTCAAGGTCCCTGGGCTTGTAAACGATGGTCATTGGGACTCTTTTCGTAGGGCGGGTGGATCTAAAGGTCACGCTCCTAACAGCGACACTGCTGATAATATCATTAGTTAGTTCTCCTGACACTTTTGACCTTTTCAGTCTTTCGCAATCAGCCCTATGCCTGCTGAACAGCCCCTCCGAGGCCTTATCTGTCGCTCTCAGAGCCTGCCTTTCCATATCATCTGATACTCCAATTGCTTCAAGTATAGTTGACGGCTCCCACAGAGATGTGCACAGTGCAGAAAGGGACATGGTGATACTCCTGTCCTCAAATGACACCAAAGTGCATTAGCAAGTAGATAAGTAGATGTTCAGGAAACGTGTCCGCTGCTTCCGACCAACAGCCAAAAACCTTGACACTTCTGGGCTGAGGGCTGTGGAGACCTGTCCCTGCCCTACTTTATGCTGGTGGTCGTAGACCCTTCCTGGTTTTCTTCTCTGAACAGCTAACCCCTTTCTAGTCAAAAGAAAGAAGACAAAAGGTAACAGCTAAAATTATATTTGTAATGCTCGTTTCCCCCTTCTCGGTGCCCCCAGAATCTAGATTGTGAAAAATTAGCTGAAGCTATGAGACTTACAGAAGAACCTGGAGGACTCACGCCTCACGGCGGAAGGTTCCGGAAGCTGGGCTCCACGACACCCACACGGGCTGCTGTTACTGCATTACTATTAAGTGTCTATTTGTGGACATCTTCCTCCCCCCCCAACTTTTTTTTGTCAGTAAGCTCTGCACCCATGGTGGGTCTTGAACTCACGACCCCAAGATCAAGAGTCACAGGCTTAAACGACTGAGCCAGCCAGGAGCCTCCTCCCCCTTCTTCTTACATGCAAACCAATAGTTGCTCACTATTACCAATAGAGCTTTATTCCTCCAAGCCCAAGTTAATTATGCTTTTCATAAAATCTTTTCCCACCAGGAAAGAACATAACCTCCATGTAATTACAAAGGTAATTCTCTTGGTGAGAATTAAGTCCAACTTCCAAACACTGTATTTTCTAAAGCATACGAACATTTTCCAGGTACATGGATTTACATGCAAGCCATGCTATTTTAAGTTATTACCAAACACACAAAAGCCAACTCATCAAAATGGAAGCTCTAGAAATAATGTTAAGCATAATCGTGACCATCTACCAGACAACTTCTGGTACCTGCCTTGAGCCAGGGGCCAGATGAATGCTCTGTGCACATTTCTCCTTGAATCCTTGCAGCCACCGCAGCTAACCCTTGAATAACATAGGTTTGAACTGTGTGGGTCCACTTATACACGGATTTATATATATATATAATATATAATATATATATATATTATATATATAATATATATAATATATATAATATATATAATATATATATTATATATATAAAATATATATTATATATAATATATAATATATATACACAGATTTATATATATTATATATAATATAAATATATATAATATATATTATATATAACATACATAATATATTATATATATTATATATAACATATATTATATATGATTATATAATATATAATATATTATATTATATATATATACAGTCTAATAAATGTATTTTCTCTTCCTTACGATTTTCTTAATAACGTTTTTTCTCTAGCTTACTTTACTGTAAAAATATAGTAAATAATCCATATAGCATACAAAACATGTGTTACCAGTTAGGCTTCTGGTCAACAGGAGCCTGTTAGTGGTTAAGTTGTATGGAAGTCAAAGGTTATGCATGGGGAGCCTAGTTCGCTCAGTCCGGAGAGCACACGACCCTTGATCTCAGGGTTGTGAGTTCGAGCCCCACATTGAACAGTGTAGAGCTTACTTAAGGGGGAAAAAAAAGGTATTCATGGACTTTTCGCTGTGGGGGGCATCAGCACCCACACACTGTTGTTCACGGGTCAACTGTAGATGGGATGAGTTACTATGAAACCAGTCTTATGGCTGAGGGAATGGAGGGGCAAAGCAAGTGCTTAATTAATTTGCCCAGGGTCTTAACCAGGAGAGCAGGTCAGCCCACCAATTGAAGAGTTCACTTTCTCTTCCAAAATCATTATCTTGTGTGAAACCACAGGAGCTCCAGAGTCGGGGACAATTCCTGGATATGTGGTGACAAGCAAAAGTTAGCTCTCTGCCCACATTCCCAAAACTTTTTTGTCCCTTCTTTAGTGTATTTTTGTTTGTGTGTTTAAGAATAACATTCTCTTACATAATCACGGGATAATCGTCCAAATCCTGAAATCAGCATCGATACAGTACCCTTATTGAATTTGAAAGTCTTACTCAAATGTTGCCTATTGTCCAGTTAATGTCCCTTATAGGAAACATTTTTTTTAAGATTATATTTATTTATCTGACAGAGAGAGCACAAGCAGAGGGAGAGGGAGCAGCAGGCTCCCCGGTGAGCAGGGGCGGGGGGGGGGGGGGGGGGGGGGGCTCAATCCCCGGACTCCGGGATCATGACCTGAGCTGAAGGCAGATGCTTAACTGACTGAGCCACCCAGGCGTCCTTAGGAAACATTTTAAAATCTGATCCAGGACCCTATTCGTGGTTTACACCTGATTTTTTTTTTTTAAGCATAATCTATTCTCTGTTTTTGACACATGAAACAAGAAAGCGGTCCTTGGCCTGTGTGTTGATTCTCATGCCTTTTCTTTCCTCCCTCAAGAGGAGCTGTTTTTGTCTATTCACCTCATCCAGTCGCCCAGACCCTGAGTGATAGGTGATCTATGCAGAAAAATTCCCCACACATTCCCTAAATAATCTCTTCCGTTTTTTAGCACTTTGGAGTCAGCTCGGCGATAGTTATTTCTTTTTATGATTAAGTCCTTTATGATTATGATTAAATCGATCCTCCATCTCTTTTTCTTATTCTGCATTATCACCTGCTAAATAGATTCCAGGGCGTTATTTGTTTTCGTTTCTGGTGCCACGAGCTTCATCTATCACTTGGCTCCCACCTCAGGAATTTCCCAAATAAATCACAAAATGGAGGGCAAATGGCGCCAAGAGCCAAGCTAGCATCCAGAAAGAAGTGAGGCAGCCTAGGTAAACCTTTGCTTGTATGTCCCCTCATTGCCCTTCCCATCCTAATCCCAGAATTTCTCCTTATAAAAAACACACAGCCCCAAACAGAAGCACTTCAGAAAGCCCTGATTTCTTTTTGTCTCTGGAAGAGTTAGTTATCAGATGTTTTCTGGATGGTGTGTCTTTGGCCCTCCAATCCAGCTCCACCTGTCCTTCCCTCAAAGATCCTTCTTCCACCTCTTTGAAACCCAAATTTTATTTTGGGAAGCCTTCAGTCCAAAAGACCCGGAGTCAAACCCTCCCCTCCCCAGGATTACTTCGGATCCCGTACCCAGGCTGCGTGTTTAAGAATTTCAAGGTAAACGATTCTTTGAAAACCAGTCTTTAAATTGGCCTTCGGGGAGCAAGTTAGACTGACGACACATTTTTGAGCTCGCAGATGAGTTTTCCCTCTTCCAAATGAACGCTGACATCTGCCATTGTGTTGTAAGCACTGTAATTAGCATTATTTGAACAATGTAGCTATAACTAAACTAGATTATCTATCTGGACTTAATCTAGTCCGAACAAAGAAATCCATTCAGTTTGCCCTGAAATCCGATTGAATACATAAAACATGAATGGGGAAAGTCAACGTTCTGCGTAACTTTAACGCAATCATATGATTTTTAAAGCACGGTATGCCAGAGAAAGGCAAACGTCTAAGAAAAGAAAAAGGCCGCAAACTCACACCTGCCCTTACTATTTCTCACTGGAGGGTCTTCCTAAATCAGGAGGAAGCTGTTCCAGCCCTTTGGAGCTGCGACGATGAAAGGTATTCAGCGAAAATTGTCCTGTGTATCACAGCTGTCTGCGTGTTCCAACCCCCGCCCACCTCCCAGCAGCGAAGCTCTCTACACTGGTTTCTCTCTAATCAACATATAAACATAAATCGGTGTGCAATAAAAAAAAAAAACAGGCCAGCACTCGAAATGCCAAACTTCTAATAGCAGATCATGTTAGAAGCAAAATCAGAGCTCGTGATGAGAACATGCGTGTTCCCAGCTCGTAAGGCTATCAGCAACAGGACTCACGAAAAGCGAGTCTGTGAAAGAGACACGGACTTCTGTCTTTTCCCTCCCCTTTATGTCATTTTACTTTGATAAGGCCAGGCGCGTATCTTTCTTTCTGGATGTTGTTGTGTGTTTTTTTTTTTAACATGGCAATCCAAGGTTTAGATTTATTATTTTTTTTAAATATCCAATATGTTCGAGCTTTCTTATGCAACCTTTGCTTTCTGCTTGATGCTATTAATTATATTCTTGTTCAGTCGGCTATAAGCTCCCCTATCGGCAGAGATTCAAGGGAGATTTGAAAGAGCAAGCATATTTATCAAAGGAGAGAAAAATGAAGAAAATAAAGACAGCACTAGAGCGTATTGGATATATAAACTGTTCCTTCTGAAAAGATAAATGATTTGGTAATGAATAGATCCTTTAGGCCATAAAAAATCCATTTATTTTCTTTTGAATTTGAATAGAAGAGATTTGCATTTTTTCTGAGCAGTTACACTTAAATTAAAATGCAGAGCATGAGGCTAGCATACAATCAAACTAAATAATAACCGGGGCATACTGTATTATTCATAAAAACAAAATTAATAGTTTGGGGACAGGAAGCATTTTGGGAGAAAAAATATACATTGACACCAAACACCTCCTGTTGGAGGAAAAAATAAAGTCGATTTAGACTATCTACAAATTGGTAATAGAAGTTGGGCATTTTTTCTTGGGCTATTTAGGGGAGGTGGGGGATGGGCAATGTGTTTATCTTGTATGTCATCTGCGATGTCTAAAATGTCTGCTTTTCTGATAGCAAAATATTAAGAACGTGTCTCTGGATTTTGAGGTCTAATTATATAATAGAGAGTCAACAGTTTTGTTTTGTTTTTTTTTCTGCTCAAAGCAGAGTAGAATCAAGATTTCCACCTCCCCCCCACCCCCAAAATAAATATTTCAAGTAAATGTCTTGCTGGGGTTAGTCTGACAACCAGGATTGGCCGAGAGCAGGAACATTGAGCAGTAACCCTCCCTAATCTTGTGTCTTTTCGGTGCTCAGACTCTCCCCTCCCCCACTCCACGTGCCCGGGAGAAAGTATTCCAATGTCTTTGATTGTCACCAACCTACAGTAGAGAGTTTGCTAAGAGACGGTCTCTCCGGAGAGTTGTCCCCCTAGTCTGGTGAAGACAAAGACAAAATACAAGCCATCGAAGAAAGCTCAGAAGCAGCACGATCTTTTAAAAATCAGGGGGAGAGAAAGCAAGTAAATTTCTTTGAATGGGGGTAATAATCTAAGATAAGAAGATCTCCAAGGAACACATTCCAACTTAAAGAAAAAAAAAAGGTGTGGCAAAATCAAGCTGCATCTAGAAACCAGGCTGGTAGAGAGGTGAGCCGGGCAGCCGGGTGGGGACTGCGGCAGTCTGGAGGAGGGGCCGCCGTCCCTCACCCCTGGCCCCCTATCGCCGTGGGGCTGCGTGTTCAGACTTGGTGTGGCCTGCGCTCGCGTTTTGTTGAGAAAACCCAGAAACCCAGACTTTTATGTAAAGGTGACTTGAGAAATGTTGGCAACTATTTCGAAATGTTTAAATGCCACCCGAACGGAAAACACACACACACACACACACACACACACACACACACACACGCCCCACAAAAAAACAATAAAACCTTGGCCACCGGTTTGCTGTCGCTACTTCTGGAAAACAGGAGAATCCAGGAAGGATTGCTCAGAGCTTCGGTTACCTATTAATAGCTCCTGAATAACTCTGACTGATTAGATAGATTCTGACTGATAGGGCGGATACTTGATTTCTTAACTTTGCCATATGCCCTGTACCCATTCAACTAGTTTTATTGAATATTTACTAGATGTCAGGAACGAGGCATTGTATGGAGTGTTCTTGTCCGAAGGGAAACCCAGCCTCAGAAACCCGTTCTTTTGGACATACCCAGTCGATAATTCCAGAAAGGTTATGTAAAGCAGGCTTAGAAGATGGTATCCACTCTTGCATTAGAAAGTTGCTCATTGTCGGTGAAATAAATCAATCTTTGACTTAATAGATTCGTACCTATTTAAAGACACTCATTTAGGATTTCCCAAGCCTTGGAAATCTTGGAGAAGAGGCAACTTTGCCTCATTTGTGTTTGTGGTACAGTACTGAGTGCAGATTTGATCTCTGTGCTACTTGAAACACTAGTAATTCCCTGAAAGGGACGTTCACGCTTATCTTTTGGCATTAGATGGACAAAATGGAAAATTAACTGGTTTCTGTGTCGTAGGCATTTTTTTCCCCCTTGGAAGTGATCCACTTTACAACAGAACTAATCTTTTTCCCTAGAGATAGTCATACATTAAAGCGGAGATCGAGAGTGATCTTATAAATGGTTTAAAAATTGCAGGTATCAAAAGAAGCAATTTCTTGCACATTTGGAATGGGGGTCATTTGGTGAAACCTTTCTGGAAGGCAATTTGGCAATATGGAGGCAAATATAAGATACAGGTATGCTTCCATACAGATATCTTGCCTTTAGAGGTTTACCTTAAGGAAAACATCTCTCAAGTGTGCAAAGCTTGTGTTTGAACAAGGCTCAATTTGGAATAATTACAAGTTGCAAACAACCAGAAGGTCCCTCAAAAGCAGCCAGAGGGTAACATAAACTACAACAAAGCCACACAGTGGAATATTTTGGGCCACTAACAAAAGTAATGTCTACCTATGTTTATTATTGCAAAAAAAAAAAAAAAAAGGGTCTAGGACATACAGCACAGAATTCATGTAAAATTACTGTGCGTGCCAGAAAAGTCAAGAATGATGTTCCTAAGATGTTGAGAGTGCCCTTTTCTGTGTGGTGGAATCTTCATGATTTTTACTCTGGTTGTACTTTTCTTTAAAGCAGCACACGCGTTGTAGGGGCTCCTGGGGGGCTCAGTCAGTTAAGCGCCTGCCTTTGGCTGAGGTCAGGATCCCAGGGTGCTGGGATCAAGCCCCAGACCTGATGGATCAGGCTCCCTGCTCAGTAGGGAGGCTGCTTCTCCCTCTCCCTCTGCCTGCTGCTCCCCCTGCTTGTGTGGTCTCTCTCTCTCTCTGACAAAGAAATAAAATCTTAAAAAAAAAAAAAAAGCTGTGCACAGGTGGTTTAAACAACAATAGAAATCTTTTTTCCAAAGAATTTGGCATGCATTAAGTGGAGAGACAACTTAGTACAGAGTGAGAATGAGAAAAAGCAAAGTATAAATATGAAAGCTGAATAAACAACTTTCTCAATTAAATAATAGTGTTGACCCCAAATTGAGTGATCACCCTGGTTGCGATTTCCTGAGGTTAGAACAGTTCACACTTACTATACAAACAGGCACCACAGGGTCCCACAGACAGTCACCACCGGCACCTCCCCCTGGTGCAACACAGCGTTACCCTGGGGGGGGGGGCACTACAAGGACGAGAGCCTTTGGGGCTTCTTGTCATCCTGCAAACAGCACCTTTTTTTTCCCCTAGCAATAGTTGCTATTCACCAGGTCCTCTGCCGTTCTGTCAGCCTTTAAAGCCAACTCTGCACCCAACCACAAGAATCGGTTGAAAATTAGTGAGACGGTCATTCGCCAGCCTTGCCTCCCTCCTGGCATGCAACCCCCAACTTGCAGGAAGGTATCTTCGGGTTCCGATGCCCATAGTTCGCGTGAATGCCTGCAGGCGGGGCAGTACGCTAGATTTCCAGACCATGTTCCACAATGTTCGTGAGGATAGAAGACACGACAACACCACCAATTTCTGTGGTCAAACTGGCGTAGGAAATGCGCTGTGGATTTTCCGAGGAAGGAGATTGGGTCTCCTGAATGCCTTGACCATGGAACTAGTCCCTCTCCAAAGAACAAGTAAGTTCTTCAAAAGGATAATCATGTGTGAGTCACGGGTGCCTGGGTGCCTCAGTTGGTTAAGCGTCTACCTTGGGCTCAAGTCATGATCCCAGGGTTTTGGGATCAAATCCCACGCCAGGCTCTCTGCTCAGTGGAGAGCATGCTTCTCCCTCTCCCTCTGCCGGCCTCTCTCTCTCTCTGTCAAACAAATGAATAAAATCTTTAAAAAAAAAAAAAAAAAAGCGTGAGTCATCCTTGCTTAAAAAAAAACATCCTTACTTTGTATATTCTACCACTATTTCCTACTGGTCCACCACCATTTTATTTCTCCATCCCACTATACCCCAGACCAGGGACGTACACAGACTTTTGCATAAGGGTCAATCCAGAAAAAGGGAAAATGTTTGTAAAAGTATATACATACACACATACATCATTAAAACTGAAATTGCTTTATTGCATTGGGTGGGATATATTTTTATGACGTAATTTACCTACCTCGATGGATTTTGGGGGCGATGGTGAGGGACGAGATTGTGCCCGACATTTGACAAATACCAATAAATATTATGCAAACACGAGCATTCTTATAATTCTTATAATTACAGTAACTCAGGGAGATGGGCCCTGTTGGCTCCCTCAAGTTACAGATGAGAAGACAAAGGTCCGGAACAGTTAAACCAAGTCACACAAACTGACTCAGGAGTCAAGAGTGAGGGAAACATTAGAACCCAGATCAGCGGATCCAAGACGTAACCAGAAAAATTGGAATGAACAGAGCCCTGAGCCCCGCGGAGGAGCTCCAGCTCACCGGCTAGCTGTCGTGATGCTTGTGTTTTGTGCTAGAGGCTTTATTGAAGGGAGTGGTTCTCCCGGCTCGATGGGACTTCAGTCTCACAGACGAAGGACACGGAGGAAACAACTCCGAATGGAGCTCAGGTTTATAACGACCTGTCATAGTGAAGTAAGCCCCCAAACATAGACAGGATCTTCTCCAACATAACGCAGCCATGAATTCATTAATTCACTCATTCATTCATTTTATCCTTTGATCAACAACTGTATCTTTTTTTTTAAGTGCTCTCTCTGCCCAGTGGGGGGCTCGAACGCACAACCTGAGATCAAGAGTCCATGCTCCACCGACAGAGCCCAGAAGTGCCCCTATATCTTGAGTATCTCTTAGAACCTAGGTGCTGTGTCCCAGATCGTTAGTACTATCTTCGGCCCACAAAGGCAAGGTTCCACGATCCTCACTCAAACACGGCGACTGTCCTCAAAACATCGTGTTTAAAAGAGCCTGGAATTTAAAATTAAGGAAGGTGTTTGATTTTCGACCATAAATATGAAAATAATTTTAATGTATCCTTTTTAAGTCTGAAAATGGATTTACAGTCTCCAGCCGCAAAGAAGCAAGTGCTTCCTAGGCATAACTGGTAATGTGTGAGTAGCATATTGGAATTTAAAATAATGTGTTTGGGCGCCTGGGTGGCACAGCGGTTAAGCATCTTCCTTCGGCTCAGGGCGTGATCCCAGCGTTATGGGATCGAGCCCCACATCAGGCTCCTCCGCTATGAGCCTGCTTCTTCCTCTCCCACTCCCCCTGCTTGTGTTCCCTCTCTCGCTGGCTGTCTCTATCTCTGTCGAATAAATAAATAAAATCTTTAAAAATAATAATAATAAAATAAAATAATGTGTTTGCTCACACAGTATTCGTGTAGCTCGTAAGTCGTAGAGGAAGGTAGGATGTGAAAACCAAGGCTCCAGGGGCCTAAGTGACAGGCACCAGGTCACACAGTCAGTGACCTCCACTCAGGTATCAGTATGACGTTATTGCTATTATTATTGTCATGCCAATCCCCAACACCTCCAGGGAGCTGGGACATACCCCTTTATACAAATTTAAAACGTCTAATATATTTTCCCAAGACTGGGGTGTGTATGCAGAATTGTATATGCATGAAAATGCTCCAGGATCTCCATTTTATTTTATTTTACTTTTTTTTTTTAAGATTTTGTTTTTAAGTAATCTCCACACCCAACGTGGGGCTTGAACTCACAATCAAGATTCACAGCCTCTACTGTCCCGAGCCAGCCAGGCACCCCGAGGATCTCCACTGTAATGCTAAACTGAAGGGCAGGTGAAGTCCTACAGTTTTGAGAACACCAATTTCGGGCACTTTTGGCAGCATGAGATATTAAAAAAAAAAAAAAGTGCGCGTGTGTGTGTGTGTGGAGTTTGAAAATAATTTTAAGATTCCTTTTTTAAAAAACTGTTTAGTAAAACAGAGGATCATAGGGGAAGAGAGGAAAAAATAAAATGAGACGAAATCAGAGAGGGAGACAAACCATAAGAGACTCTTAATCATAGGAAACAAAGTGAAGATTGCTGGGGGTGGGGGATGGGGTAACTAGGTGATGGGCATTAAGGAGGGCACGTGATATAATGAGCACTGGGTGTTATATAAGACTGATGAATCGCTGACCTCTACCACTGAAATCAATAATACATTATATGTTAAGTAACTGAATTTAAATTTTAAAAAACGGAAAAAAATAAAATAAAAAAAACTGTTTAGTTATAACAGTTTTTTCGTAGTAGGATTTGACCAACTATGATTGCCAATAACAATGAGATCAATAATAATAATAAATAAATAACATGTACCTAGAGCCCACCACATGTCTGACACTCCAAGCGTCTTGCATGTCCTCTACTTGTGACCCTCACATGGCTTGTGAGGTGGGTACTATCATTGGCCTTATTTCACAGATGAGGAAACTGAGAAACAGAACATTTACTCACGGTCCTATGGTCTATAAGAAGCTCACAATTAACCCTGGGGACACAAAACCTAGTAAGAAGTGATTCTTACCCCTATAAGCTCAGAGTATGGGGTGTCTCCAAAATGGAGAGGGTGGTCGGTGCCAGGTGAGCCACTGGGTGGCAAAGGAAAATACTCAAACTTCCATTTCTATTTGCTTCTTATATGAAAATAATAAGACCTTGCGCTTTCATCTAAATTTGCCTTGCAGATAAAGAACAAATCATGTTTTAGTGTAAGTATGGTCCAACAATTGTATGCTGATCAACAAATTATGTTTTAGTGTAAGTATGGCCCAACTATTGTATGCTGATCAACAAATCATGTTTTGGTGTAAGTATGGCCCAACTATTGTATGCTAATTGCGCTTGGCTAGATCTCTTGATCCTATCCTCTCTCCTGTGTTTACCTTCGGTGACTGATGTCTGCCAGATTCGGTTGATTTACTGATTCTGTTATTTTAGTTTTGCCTAAACCAGTTTTCCCCGGTGGCAAAGCTTTGTTAGCAGTATCTCCAAGCCCTGCTGATAGGCACAGGCCCTGAGTCCAGGCCTCAGGGCACTTTGCACATTGCACTCTTACTGCCCTTTGGGACTTTGAGATCATCAGGTGAGGAACTTTGGGCTACAGTACTGGAGGGACCATGTGGAACAGAGACAAGCCATCCCCGATGAGGACTGCTAGACTATCCATCTGGACAGCCAGCAGTCACGTGAGGAAGGCCATCCTTCATCATCCAGCGGCTGGCGCAGATACACGAGAGAGTCCAACAGCGATTAGCCTGTCTGGCTTAATCTAGAAAATATGATCTAGAGAATAAATGGTTGGGGAAAGGCTGTGTATAGGTTGGGGGAACATATACAGGGTGTAAGCAGGCAATACACAGAATAGCTCTAGACCTTCCTTTCAATTTTGCTCTGAACTCAAAACTGCCCTAAAAAAAATTTTTTTTTAATCATTAAAAATTAAAATAAATTTTTTTGAACAGTTGGTTGCTTTAAGTTACCACATCTTGGTGCAGTTCATTACACAGAAAAAGCTAACCAATATATTGAGTAAAGATATTTAGATGGCCAGACCTTGCATTGGCCTATGGGCCTTAATTTTTTTTTTTTTTTTGCCAAGGCCTAGATACTCTCTCAGAGGCTTTGTGCTCTAAGGGGGGGAAATTATCTAATTGCACGAATTTTTGCATTAATTTTTTTCTGTTGTTAAAAAAAATTTTTTTTTCTGTTGTTTTTCACTCCTGGGATTTTTTTTTTTTTTTTTAATGTTCACCTCTCTCCCATAGGTATATGTATTTCCTTGTTGTTTCTTCTATTACAGAAAACCCAGTGTATTTTACACACATGCTAATTACAGGGGTAATATGTACACAAGCAAAACTGTGGTTGGAAACTTTTAATTGGGCATACAAGTGGCCACCTAGACGTTCAAATTAAATGGTTAGCCATTCAACCACTACTTTGCAAAGGCAGGGGAAATTTCTTCTACTGCTGTTCCTGATCTCACATGGTGCCTGGAGTTCAACCTATACAACAGTCGCTGAGATAGACTGTTCCTTTAGTCACTTATGCATTCATTCATCAACACAGCTGTTGTTGTTGTTGTTGTTGTTAAGACTTTATTTTTTTTTTTAAGATTGGGTTAAATTATTTGAGACTCCCCACTAAGCAGAGAGCCCGATGCAGGGCTTGATCCCAGGACCCTGAGATCATGATCTGAGCTGAAGGCAGACGCTTAACCTACTGAGCCACCCAGGTGCCCCTTTAAGATTTTATTTTTAGGTAATCGTTACGTCCAGTGCGGGGCTCAAACTCACAATCCCACAAGATCAAGAGTCTCGGGCTTCAGCGACTGAGCCAGCCCGGCGCCCCCATCAATCCAGGTCTTGATGGCCTACTGTGTGCCGGGCACTCTGCCAGGGCGTGTGGGATGCAGCAGAGAAAACAACCTACCTGGCTCTTGGCCTTGTGGAGCATGAGTTGTACACACTGAAGGCTCTGACTTTTTGACCTTTCTTGGCTAAGGTTAAGTCTAGAAAATTCTAAGCATCAACACTTTGAAGACTGTGGGACAAAACGAGAGCAAAAGAAGATTTTTTTTTTTAAAGATTTTATTTATTTATTTATTTGACAGAGATAGAGACAGCCAGCGAGAGAGGGAACACAAGCAGGGGGAGTGGGAGAGGAAGAAGCAGGCTCATAGCGGAGGAGCCTGATGTGGGGCTCGATCCCATAACGCTGGGATCACGCCCTGAGCTGAAGGCAGACGCCTAACTGCTCTGCCACCCAGGTGCCCCCAAAAGAAGAATTTTTAAATGTGGTCTTGGCGATACTTTAGGATACCAAATAACTCATTTTCCTGATAGTTTTTTTTTTTTCTTCAGGCAATTACCTGGGTTTTGGGGGTTTTTTTTAAGATTTTTTTAAGTAATCTCTCCACTCAACGTGGGGCTCGAACCCACAACTTCGAGATCAAGAGTCGTACACTTGATGGACTGAGCCAGCCAGGCGCCCCTAATTTTTTGAATAAACAAAGAATATATTGTTTTGAGCACTGAAGAGGCATCAGCCCCGTGAAGTACTACGGGGTACCCTGAAGCCAAACTCACACTCAGTGCCACTGGCGACTTGTAACCGCCACCCACATACCTGCGGCCCCTTGAAAGCGAACTCAAAAGAAAGTAAGCTTTTTAAAAAAGAATTGCGATATAATTGGCCTATTACATGATATTAACTTCAGATATACAATATCATGATTCGGTATTTGTACATATTGTGAACCGATCACAATTAAGTCTAGTTAACATCTGTCACCACACAGGGTTATAAATTTTTCTTTCTTGTGTCGCAGACTTCTTGAATCTACTTGGACCTACTACTCTTAGCAACTTTCAAATATGCACTATGGTATTATTAGCTCGAGTCACCGCATCCCCAGGACTGACTTAGTAATCTCTGGTTTGAATTACTTGATGACTATCTCCGTTCCCCCATCATCATTCCCGGAAGTGGGCAAAATGATGTCGACATTGCTTCCTTCGTTCATCAAATAATTTTGGAGCGACGGCCACGTCTCAGGTGTTGTTCCAAATGCTGGGGATAGAGCAGTGAAGAAGACGAAACAAAAACTCCTGCCCTCATGGAGCAGACATTTTAAGCTAAAAAGGTGGATTAATACAGTAAATGAGAAAAATACTTATCATTGGATCATAGTAAGTGCTGTCGAGGGGCGTCTGTGTATTATATTTGTGGTATCTGACACGTGGTATTTACTGTGTGACTGCCAAATACTCCCGATATAATCCTAATCATCTTTTCCTTACTAGCAAAGTGAATGCTGACCCCAATTCTATCTTTGTCCCTTTCAGATCGATAGGTATGTGTTGAGTTCCAATAAGCACAGGGAGGAGAGAAAAACAAAAGACAAGGACCCTGGCACTTGGGTGGCTCAGTTGTTGAGTGTCCAACTCTTGATTTTGGCTCAGATCATGATCTCGGGGTCATAGGATCAAGTCCCGCGTTGGGCTCAGCACTCAGCATGGGGTCTGCTTGTCCCTCTCCCTCTCCTCCTCCTCCTCCCCCCCCAAATAAATAAATTAATAAAATATTTTTTTTTAAAAAAGGTGAAGAGCATGTATCCTGCCCCTAAGGAGTAGCAGGTCCACAAGTAAACACGTAATTTCAACATAACATGGTCGGTCCTTGGTAGAGGGAGCTAAAATACAGATGTTTTCTGGAAACTGCCGGGTTTTCTCTTGAGGTATAGGAAGGAGTATCCAGCAGAGACAGGGAAAGGACATTCCAGGTGGCTGGAACAGCATGAGCAAAGGCCAGCAGGCCAGCATCGGCTCCATAGCAAAGACAGGAGTGGAGATGGGTGGGTAGTTTCCTGATATTCCCAGATCACAAAATGTGAAGGGGGTATTTTCCATAATATGTCTACCAGCTAAGATTGCAAAAGCCTTTCTATAGTAAATCCAAAGTTCAGCATGCCATAGTATTTACTTTTTCTTTAAAAAAATTTTTTTTTAATGTAATCTCTACCCCCACTGTGGGGCTCGAACTCACCACCCTGAGATCAAGAGTCACATGCTCTGACTGAGCCGGCCAGGAGCTCCTAGTATTTACTTTCATCCAACTCTCTGACAGATAAATATAATGCAGCCATAAAACCATCTTTTCTTCCCTCCCGTGGAAATCTTTTCCCTTTTCAAACATCTTTTAAATAAAATTCCTCTTTACCATGGAATCCATTCTATTGATTTAAAAAAAGATCTCTCCTGAAGAAAGGAAAGCCATCTTTGATCTCACTTGACAAAAAGAACTAATCAAACAATAAAATCTATGAGGGGAAGGGGAAAAAAAAGCAGCGAGCTTCTTTGAGCCACATCAAATATATGACAGAGAAAATGCTTTATTTAAATGCCGAAAACTAACACAAAACAGCTTGAAATGTAATCACCTCTGCTCAATAAGTGAAACCACATGTTGATCTGACATGAGTTTCTAAGACACAATTAAAGGTCACTTTGTGTGCACACATCTCATTCCGCACTGAGAGGCTTGACTTGGTTGTCAGCGTGTTGGGCCACTGTGGGGCAGGTGCTCGCCAGCCCCGTCCACGGAGCTGCTCCAACCCCGGCTGAAGGTAGTAAAACTCGCAGCCCCGGAGCCTGAAATCGAACCATCCCAGGAAACAGACAAGCCCGGATTTCAGCGTCCCTGCCCTCGAGTCTTGGGAGACAAGAACTAAATGCATTTGGCAATCCTTGCTAATTCAGAGCCAAGAGCCCTCCCACGGAAGTGGCTTTGCTCAAAAATGAAAACACAGCTTCCTTTCGGCTCTGCACACCTTTACCTTCACCAGGCTCCTGGGTCCAAAGAGACAAGTTTGGATGCTCCCCTCGGGGGCAGGGGTGTTCCAGCCCCTGGGGGGGGGTGCATTTGGCATTGTCTCCTTGGCAGCTAGCAGGTTTCAGTTCAGGAGTCTTTAATGGAAAGACAGGGTATTCGGAAAGTGACTTCTTTAAAACAAGCTCCCCTCAGGCCCGTCTTCTCTTTCCATATCCCTTTAAGAAAGGATGTGCCCGAGGAAGACTTCAAAGTCGCTCTTTCAAAAGGGAAATCACATCTAGAAAGCTTTTCTCAGAATGAGAAACAAATTATTTGATTTGAAAGGGGAGTAAATCTTCAGAGCAAGGAGGGAGGATCAAAGAATAAGTTCGTGTGAACCGAAGAAGTGACCCTTTCCAGTGGAACGTGACTTTACTCTTTCCGAGCACCCAACGCATTTTGGAGACAGTGAGTTTGCTAGAGAATCAAAATAAAGAAGCTACTCTGCGTTCCAGAAAATCACGTGATTATCTCTCTCTCTCTCTCTCTCTCTCTCTCCCTTCCCCCCCAACTTCTCCCTCCCTCCCTATCTCTTTCTCTCCTCCCTCCCTCCTGCCAGGCTGTGCACCCCAACCTTTACACCGTCATCGCAGCCCCTGCAGCGTGTTGCGAGGTGCAAGTCCTTGCACACCTGGGTGAAATTCGTGCGTGGCGGAGACAAAACGGCAGAGAACCAGGCGACCGGAGACAGAGCCGCAGAGTCGCCCTGGTCCCGCCCACCGCCCTCTCTGCACTCCCGCTCAGCCCCCTCCCTGCTTCCTGTCCTCTGGACCCGGCAGGTGAGCCCACGCCACCGCGGATGCTTAGGGAATCTTGGAGTGTTTTCTTTGTATTTTTCATTCTTCAAGCTATACCTGAATACATTCTTCTTGTAAAAAAAAGTAAAATCTTAAAGCCAAACAACCCGCTCCCCCCCCCCACCAAAAAAAACCCCTCATTTCTGTTAAGGGGTGAAATCATCTGAGAAGTGTATTTTTCTTTCTTAAGTTTTAGCTCCCTGGTTTCCACCTCACACCAAGTGGGATTCTCAGTATACCTTCCAGCGATATAAATGTGGCTATTATCTACCAATATAAATGGAAGAAGGAATTTAGCAAACTGAAAAGCAGAAAATTTTGACATAAATCAAAAACAACCAAAAACAACTCTATCAAATCCTTGTTCTTTGCAAAGTCCAATAAAATTAAGACAAATCTTTGGCTAGAATGGGTGAGAAAAACAGAGGGAACCCACAAACAAGTGCAGAAACTAATGTAATTACATGTAGAGAGCAGACTTTTTACATTTGTAGACACTATTATGTACCATTTGGCTTGAAAATCTACCTTTGTCTGGGGGAAAAAATGAACTACCCAAATTAGCCCAGTCAGGCGTTCCGTTTACACCTGAAATTAGTACTTGTCCTTACCTGGTTGTTTGATATACTGTATGTTGAACGCTCACTGTGGGAGATGGGGGAGGGGGCAGGGGAAACACTTGTTACTTTTCTCATGGAATACTAAGGATATTCTGAGGAGACAAGATGGGTCCAAGAGTTTCGAATTTCATATGTAAAAATAACATCAAGCTTTTAGAAGTTCCTGTAGTGGGTAAGTCATGATATTGGTGAGATAAATTTTCCGAAGAATCACTGATTTTTCATATATTTCTAGACACATATTAAGTAATCCAGTTCCAGGCTGAAGCACTATTGGCAGTTTCTTAACAGATAACCTGAAAACGAGCACAAAAACAATGGCCAGCCTTTATTTATTATACGTATTGTATCTGGTTCTCACAATGACGCTTAGGGCTGGATATCCTCATTACACCCATTTCATAGATGGTGAAACTGAGGTGTGGAGGGTTGCCCAAGGTCACACAGCTGTGAGTGGCTGAATGGGGATCCCGGTTAAGGAAGGCTATGACTGTTGAGGGTACGAAAGCCCGTGTATTATACCATAGAGGGATCCAGAGCTTTCTTCCCTAACCCTGTTTTAACTGGGGACCTTGCAATCTCACCCTGGGTGCTGTACCTGTCTGACACAGATGGCCCTTAGCAGGAGTGGGTGTTTAAGGTAGGAAAAACATCCAATGCCCTCGGGAGACATGACTAAAGGATTTTAGGAAACTGAGGGAGTGTCAGCTAAGGGAGGCTTACCTAACCGGAAGTTTAGGGAATAAGAATAGAAAGCCCTTACTTCGCCCGGACCTGGCACTTCAGAAACATCCCTACGAGTCATCATGTCCATTATGGTTATGATTACTCTATCTCTCCCTCCTCTTAACTCAAAGAAGATTCCTTTTCCTCTTTCTCTTCCTTTTCTCTTCCCCCAACCAAAAAAAATGACCTTCTAAACGTTAATCAACTCAGAAGACCTGATTGGCTGTGAATGCTACATTTGCATTCCAAAAGAGAGGAATTCTTCTTGCCCCAGCTATTCGGGGAAGGTGTGGAGCAATGTTCCTGAGGCTCTGTGTCCTTCTGCACTCATCCCCTCCCCGTCGCTCTTCACTCTCCCACCTCATGAAGCTGTTTGCACTCTCTCACCCCTGTCGTCCTATCCCTATCCAGAGACACCAGGCAGAAGAAGTCTGTGGGGTCCTGGGCCCAGGATCACTGAGGTCTACTTCAGTGAATATCCTGGAAGGGCAGGATTATAGTTCTCCAAGCCTTCTGTGTGGTTGTGAACCCCTCCAAGGCTGGAATCCAGGCCTTTTTCTTTTTTGTAAAGACATTCATTGAATACCTATTCCTCCATGAGAAATTTTTCAATATCCTAGTAACAGAAAACAGAAAAGACCCTGAGAATGTCAGTTGAGGTTTAATTTATGGGGTGATTAAATTAACTATTTCTTTTCTCTCTCTCTCTCTCTCTCCTGAAAGGTCCTAGGTGTGTGTATTAACCTGGTTCAGAACCAACTGCCATTAGCTACAGGGAGCCTCTCTCTGTCTTTGAACAACTCCTAATTGCTTTCTGTTAAAGGGCGTGTACGTCCCCTTTGATGTGATAAGAAAAACACGAACCATTTTCCTTTCTTGAAACTCTGACTCCAGTGCCTTTTTAAATAAACTTTTCTGTGAGCAGGAAAAATAAGAATAATTCACCTGCTTTTATTTCAGAAGTTCTGTTGAGTTTGAGAGCCAGACATGTTATAATAACTCAGAAAAAGTTGTCTCTTTATTTTGTTGTGTTTAGTTAATTTGGTGCTTTCAGCTCCTTCAGAAATCCTTCTACGGGTGGCAAGATGCTTCCAGCTGACCTTTCCAAATCCTTTATAATAATGTGAGCCTTGTTGTAAATGTGAAATCAAGAAGCAGCAATACATTAGCGGACTGCCTGTGTTTTATAGTTTCCCCTTCTCAGGCTTGTTATTTTCAGCGGACACACATTGAGCAACTTGTTTCTGAATTAAAGTATTGCTCAATCTGCTTGCTTTCTTAAGAATTACATTAAACCACGAAACTAGGTACGGATGGGATCCTGGTTTTGAACAAGGCAGTAGTGAACTTTTGAAGTGTAGTCTGCCAAGATGAGTCAAGATGATTGATTTATTAATTAGTAAAAGCCATCCTCTGAAATTACCTAGCATTAATCACAATTCATGAAAAATATATTCAATTAGTTTGAAGATAGAGCTTTGACAAACTATCCCTTCTTCGGAGACCACAGTCAGTTTTATTAACTCTTGCTGGCTAAATCATTCATGTTGAGCCTGAAAAGATGAGTGGTTGAGGGAATTCCCAAAAGTACAACAGGCCCGTTCTGGCAAAGCAGAGAGCAGGCAAGACAGAGACAGGGAGGCTGGGTGAAGCAGGAAACAGGATTCTGACAATTCTGGATATTCCAGTATCTGCTGCCACTTGCACTAAAAGAATCGACTTGAATTGGATTTTTCTGAGTCAAAGGCTGGCGAAAATACACAAACCCAAACAGGCAGGAAACTCCAGCTGCCAGAACCTGACCTTTTAGGGGGGCTAATGCCTGTCCAGGGCCAAAATTAGCTGATCCACTGGTGAAAAGGTGGACTGACTCGTCACGGGGAGTCCTGGATGACCTCTTCTGTGTGATCCAAATCCTAGGCTTGCAGAATCATACACATTATATAGCTTAAGATCATGTTTCCCAATGCACCCATTTTACAGATGAGGAAAACAAAAGTCCGTGGGGGATCAGTGCGAAATGAAATTCAGGACCAGAATCTGAAGACCCTAAGGCAGGTGAAATAGCTTTCCTCAGCCTAAATTTCCCTTTGTGCAACTAAAGAGCTGGGATAAACAAAATCGTATGATTTCCAGTTCTCAAGTACTGTGGTTTTATTATTATTTTTTTAAGATTTTATTTATTCATTTGACACAGAGAAAGAGAGTACAAGCAGGGTGATGGTAGGCAGAGGCAGAGG
This sequence comes from Ursus americanus, assembly GCF_024610735.1. Lineage (NCBI taxonomy): Eukaryota > Metazoa > Chordata > Mammalia > Carnivora > Ursidae > Ursus > Ursus americanus. The sequence continues at coordinate 8,454,178 of NC_142148.1, forward strand.
GAGAAGCAGGCAGAGGGAGAGGGAGAAGCAGGCTCCCTCCTCAGGGAGCCTGATGTGGGGCTCAATCCCAGGCCTCTGGGATCATGACCTGAGCTGACGGCAGACGCTTCACTGGCTGAGCCACCCAGGCGCCCAAGTGCTCTGGTTTTAGTATTTTGATTTCGGGTCAGCTTTCTCAATAACTTCCTCGAGCCCAGGTATTTATATGTGTATGAACATATATAAATATACATTATATATACATGAAAAAAATGACAGTTCAATGAAAAGTTCTACAGGAACAAAGTTGAAATGATTTGCATATGACAGAATTGTTAAAATGTATTTCTAATGTATCCACTTCCTATTACTCCACGTGGGGTTTCTGACCTACTGACTATATAAGAAGAAAAGGGAAGCCAGATGTTTCTGGAGAGTTTTAATTCTCCATTTTTGAGATAAAATGAAAACAATTAGAGAAATAGGGGAAAATAGTGAGTCTTTTAAAAACCCACCTCAGGACACCTGGGTGGCTCAGTGGGTTAAGCATCTGCCTTCAGGTCAGGTCATGATCCCAGGGTCCTCGGATCGAGTCCCGCGTGGGGCTCCTTGCTCAGTGGGGAGCCTGCTTCTCCCTCTGCCTGCCTCTCCCCTGCTTGTGTACTTGCTCCCTCTCTCTCTCTCTCTGGCAAATAAATAAATAAAATCTTTAAAAATAAAAAAATTAAAACCCACCTCATTCCTATAGTGCAAAGATGGAAACATCTAGCTTTTTATTAGAAGAGAAAATGCTGCGGTGGGGGCCAACCCGGGTAGCCAAACAGTGAATTTTAGTGAATTCATCTCCTAAAGATAGTTCACTGCCAGGGGAGTGTGGTTCCCGAGTAAACTTGTGAGCCCAGAGATTAATCAGACATGTAGTCAGGAGTAGTTCAGGGAGGTTTTTAAAAAGAGGCAGAAAATGTCCATAGATAATGTTATTGGAGGAACTCTTTCCCTTCTTGACATGCTAGACATTTTATAAAGTACAAAACCCTCTTGAGTATTAATGGGCTCTCAAGTACTCGGGATTATTTAGAGACGGGAAGAGAGAGAGAGGGAGCAGGCTGTCACAGACTGGGAAAATGGTGTGTGCACAAGCACCGCGAAACAAAGGAAGCTTCTATATTTAGAAGCACGAGTCCTTTGGGAAGACGACCCTTGGAAACGAATTGACTGTTTTCCTTAATTTTGGCACTCTGAGCTCTGGATCTCTCTGGATCGCCTGGAGCGGCCTTCAGTTCTGCACCTGAGGAAGTTAAGCCGGCGGTGGAAAGTTCCCTGGGCCCAGCTTGCTCACCAACCGCCCGAACCTCCCTCACCCGCATCCGAAGGGAAAGTGTGTTTGCTGCCCTGTGAACCAAGTATGCAGCGAGGAATGCTACCTTTTTTTTTTTTTTTTAAAGATTTATTTATTTATTTATTTATTTATTTATTTATATTTATTCGACAGAGATAGAGACAGCCAGCGAGAGAAGGAACACAAGCAGGGGGAGTGGGAGAGGAAGAAGCAGGCTCATAGCGGAGGAGCCTGACGTGGGGCTCGATCCCGTAACGCCGGGATCACGCCCTGAGCCGAAGGCAGACGCCCAGCCGCTGTGCCACCCAGGCGCCCGGAGGAATGCTACCTTTTAGGATGAATTCACAGAGCAACTGAACTGAGCTGAACTTTTTTTTTTTTTCTTTCGTTCTGAAGGCCTCTGGGGAAGTTGATAAAGTTATGATTTATCGTTTTGCAAGGGACATTCCAAAACAGCAGTTTGTTTAATTTTAATTTTTTTTTTTTTTAAAGACAAGTAAAGGTCACAGAGACCAACTCAACTTTTAATCTCATTTCAGGAGGGTTGTTTTGAAAAGAGGGGTATTTAGGGGCTCCTGGCTGGCTCCCTCGGTAGCGCCTGTGACTCTTGATTTTGGGGGTGCTGAGTTCAAGCCCCACCTTGGGCACAGAGGTTATTAAAAAAAAAACGATATTTAAAGAAATTGGGAGCCTTTTATTTGTCAAGAATAGTTTCAAAAAATAACTGAAACTATATAATAATATCTCAATACATTCTGAGTGTTAAAAAAATCACTATGTAGTAAAAGGTTTATGGAAAAAAATGGATTTCAGAAGGGACATCCAAAATAATCAGTGGGCATCGTCATCAAACATAATTAAAGGCCGGTTAAGGAAACAGGGTGATAAGTTTTAGAAACATCAGAATCCTAAAACCAAATTCTCAGTTCTGGTCCACAGCTTCCTATATGCCTGAGCTCGTTTTTGTTTTTTTTTTTTTTTTAATTGAATTTTTAGCAACCAGCTGAGGCCTCTGCTTCCTTCAAGTATGGGACAATCCTAGTTACTTCCTCCTACTCCTTCCCTCCCGTGGGCCCAGAGGGCAAAAAATTTCCCCCTTTTAAACGCTGATACCGTGTGAGAGCCACTGCTTTTTCCCCAAGCTGGGGGTAGGCCTTTTCTCAATTTTCATATGTATCAGTTCCCCCTATCCCCCACGGCTGCAAAAGCAAGTCTTCGTTCCTAACCATGGCTTTGCAAACCTTCGCTTGGTTAGAAAGGTCTACCTTCTGCAAAACAGAAATGGCATTTTAAGAATTTTAGTTGGTAGATAAACACATCTAAAGGTTGTGATAGCTCTTGAGATCCTCATTCCCAACTTCATCTTTAATTGAGAGGTCCAATCTTAACTAGAACTTAAATGAAAACTCGAAATAAAAAATTAAAAAAAAGAAGAAAGTTCCAGAAGTACGGTAAAGCTGAAATGCTCTTAAAAAAAAAATTAAAAGGTTTAAGGATCCGTGTCCAAATTACCCTATAAACAATCCTTTAAAAGTAAAACAAACAAAACACCACATTCAGAGATTCATTACAGGGGACCTACTGAGGACTATATAAGGTTGGCATGCGTGATCACGACAACAAAAGTGAATTTGCCTCAGTTTGAGATCTCAGAGTTAAAGGAACAAACGGAAAAAAAAAAATCTATGTGAAAAGTGTTTAAACATCGGCTGCTCTGAAAAGAGGTATAAAAATAAAACCGAAGAGATAGAAGAACTGTTTTCTGTGTGCAGTGGGAAAGTTTACCCAAATGACAAGCTGTCATGTGGGACGTCCCAACAGCATTCTAAAAAGTCTATTTCCTTAGATCAAAAAGGACAGACAGAAGCCCAACACTTATATCTGTGCTGGCTGGTCATGCTCCCTTTCCCTAGAGTAATTATATGCTCCATCCATGAAGCAATGCGGCTAATACCTTAACGCTCTGAGTACAAAGACGAGTGGGGTCATATGACACTGCTAAATTTAGAAAAGGGCTCTGTTTTCTGTTTTGCTCAACGCTTACAATTTTCTGCTCTGAAGGAAGAGGAGTTTCAAATGCACATTGATCTTTCTCATATCGTGAATGAACCAAACGAGCACCTGTGTTCAACTGCCAAAATACAGTTTTTTAAAAAGGGAAAGAGAAGCCTGTGTACTCTTAATTCAACATAGGAGGGATAATTTTTTCCCCCTGCTTTCTTCAAAAGAACATAACCAGAAAGGTACAGTAATAGTATTTACAAAAGGTTATAAGTGCAAAGGCGTGTATTTAACTAAACAAAACAACAGAGTGGAATGGTGATAATATTCCAAGGCAATTCAGATGAAAATCTTCCCCCAAAAAACACACAAAAAACTGGTAAATCTTGGGAAAAACTAGCTCGTGGAACTAAGCAAAGTGACTGTAAAAAAATTAACTGTAAGTGGGAAAATAATTTATTAGTTACAGAAATGTGTGTGATTCCTTTTTCAGAAAATGTCTGGAAATACTAGACTTCAAAATGGACAGTTTTTCTTTTAAATTAAATGTCAAAAACCTCCATGTAGTACAATAAAGCCCAATTTCTTTGAAAGGATGCTTGTCGACTATGAATATTCTCTCTGTGGGTGTAATCCAAATATTCTCCTGGAGTTGAAAATTGGACTGATGACATTTGTGGACTGTATCACGTTTGGTGTGAGAATTAGGTTCAGGCTCCCATATGCACAGAATTCATGCATTTATTTATTCGATACTTATTAGGCCCCGCCTCCTAAAAATGGTGACGACCAATTTACATATCCAAGATAGAGACAGAACAGGTGCTTGCGTGTAAGTGGATTTTAACATAGAGTCATTGTGTCAAAATGATGTAGAACTCTAAAAACAGTCCAGGTTAAAAAAAAAATAAGAAGAAGAATAAGACTCCTGGTTAACCACGGCAGTTTTATTACATCAACATGGCTATTTTAATTAAGAAAATGTCTATGCAAGGCTCCCTTATTTTTGTATCATTATAATTTTCTCTCTAGCTCTCTTAGGGCATTTGTTGTTGTTTTATAGAATTTCTTTTTTATTTTATTTTATTTATTTATTTGACAGAGATAGAGACAGCCAGTGAGAGAGGGAACACAAGCAGGGGGAGTGGGAGAGGAAGAAGCAGGCTCATAGCGGAGGAGCCTGATGTGGGGCTCCATCCCATAACGCCGGGATCACGCCCTGAGCTGAAGGCAGACGCTTAACCGCTGTGCCACCCAGGCGCCCCTGTTTTATAGAATTTCTACTGCTGTTGAGCAGAGACTCTTTTTAATTGTAGCTCTAATTCTTTCGTCTTCCATTCATTCATTTCTTACTCAACAATCATTACTCAACAAGACTGGTCTAGATGCTCAGGGACCCTAGAATTTCGATTATATGAACTGGCCAAAATTTCCCAAAAAAAAAATATCTCAAGGTTTTGGAAATAGATCATCTTTAAGGCACATGTTTCTGCTTCCCTCAATTCACTGGAATTGGGGTGCCCAGTGCCGTAGTTGATCAATTCTAAAGATCACTTTAGTTTTTACATTTTTAACGTAACTGAAATGAGTGTGCGTTTTGCAGCTGATGGCATCGTGCAATTATAATTGGAAGCATTTCTTTCTTTCTTAATAGTTCACAAAATAATGGAGCATCTTACAAGGTGATGTTTTAGGTTTGACAAAATACAGTAACTAGCCCCTGGGGTGTTCTGAAGTATTTTGACGTATTGCTTAAGTACTTCTTCCACGATGCACTTCCACAGGACCAACAGCATTGATGGGAATAGTCTGGCTTAGACCCTGGAGCTATGATGGGACACCTAGTTGCCTTTGCCCCATGTATTACAATTAGCAGAAATGAACTAGTTAGCTCTCTTGATCACTGTCAGCCTCTCCCTGGTAAATAAGCGCCAGCAGCGCAGGGAAAGCATCTCTCTTGCTCACCACTGTATCACCATGGGTTCAAACGACACCAGTTATACTCTTTCTTAGCAGAGAGCCCCGAATGCTGACTACCTGTCAGGTGTTCTCTTAGATGCTGGCAATACAGCTGTGAGCCGGGTTCTGTCTTCATGGGTTACAGTCTTTGCATAAACAACTAAAAAATTAAATAAAGCAAGGCCATCTTGGTTGAATGAGCACTGTTGAACAGTTTCTTGCCCTAATTGAAGAAAAAGTGGCTAAGGCAACACGGGCTAGTTCCCAAGCTACTTTTATGTTTGGCTCTAAAAGTACTTTGTTTGGGCTAAGAGTCTTGGTTTTCTTTGATTCTTTTTGTCTTCTATCAATAGCAAAAATAAGTAGAAAGACCCACTGACTGGCAGCAAGACAGGGCAGCCCACAACTCTTGTGTAGCCTGCCATCCCAAATGGATTAGTCGAGAAGCCACACAGCTGATAATTCTCCAGGGAATCCTGGAGTGTGGCCTCTGGTTAAGTTCTGCTTAGCAGTTAACATTCCTCCCTTAAAAACAAAATGCCCTGGCGCCTGGGTGGCTCAGTTGGTTAAGCGTCGTCCGCCTTCGGCTCAGGTTGTGATCTTGGGGTCCTGGGATCGCGTCCTGCGTCAGGCTCCCAGCCAGGCGGGGAGTCTGCTTCTCTCTCTGCCCCTCACCATGCTCGTGCTCTCGCTTTTTCTCTCAAATAAATATATAAAATATCTTTTAAAAAATGCCCACTGAGTATATTTAGATGTGCCCCTACTGGGTAGTTATGGGTAGTGGTGGGGGACTGAGTCCTACTGATTGGCAGCTGGAGTGGTAACCTAAGGACACCTGCTCCCATTCTTCCTACTCTCTCTCCACCCTGTCATCGCTGCATCGACCAGGATCCAGTACCCTATTCTGCTTCGTGTCTGCTCTAAAAGCTAGCTTTAGTAGAGGTTGAAGCCATTAAAACACACTATTCAAAGTTAGCAGAATATATTTACATTTCATCTTAGCAGCATTATAGCTCAAAAAATAATAAAAATGGCAAAATTGGTCTCCTACATCAACCAACCCTCGAAAAATAATAAAAATGGCAAAATTGGTCTCCTACATCAACCAACCTCCTCCATGTAAGTGTCAGCCAGCTGAGTGACATCCCAAAGTGATATGGGTTACTCGAGAAAAAGTAAATTGCAGTCATTTTAAGTTAGAAATGTGCCTGAAGTCTGAACGCTGCGTCGTAACTATTACGTTTTATTATCACTAATAATGCTAATTATATTTTATAATGCACCTAATATATGTAAAGCCTTTGCTGGACCCAGGGAAAGAATGATAAAGAGGACCTGATGTCTGCTCTTGACTTTACATTAAATAGAAGTATCAGGTAATTCCCGGGAGCAAAAGACTGCAGCTCAAGAGTCAGAAAACCTATTCTTTTTTTTAAATATATATATATGTATATATTTTAAGATTTATTCATTTATTTGAGAGAGAGAGGGGAAGAGTGAGCCCATGCAATTGTGAGCAGGGGAGGGGCAGAGGGAGAGGGAAAGGGAGAGAAATCTTCAAGCGGACTCTCCACTGAGCCCAGGGCCAGAGGCCAAGGTGGGGCTCAATTTCAGGACCCTGAAATCATGCCCTGAGCCAAAATCAGGAGTCCAAGACTTAACAAGCTGAGCCACCCAGGCGCCCCAGCAAACCTATTCTTAAAGGTCGGATGGCACATGTTTTAGTCTTTTTTTTTTTTTTAAGATTTTGTTTATTTACTTGAGAGAGAGAGAGAGAGAACAAGCAGGAAGAGCAGCAGAGGGAGAGGGAGAAGCCTGACGTGGGCCTTGATCCTGGGACCCTGAGATCAGACCCCAGCCAAAGGCAGATGTTTAACGGACTGAGCCACCCAGGCGCCCCCACGTTTTAGTCTTTGAGAGCCATATAGTCTGTCTCAACCACCGACAGCAAGTCCATAAATGAATTGGGCACAACTGTGTTCCAATAAAACTTTATTTATAAAAACAGGCACCTGCCCGTATCCGCCTCTGGCGGGAGATTGCTGAGACCCGCTCTAGGTGTATTAAGCCCCTCAGCGGTCACAGCCTCCCCCGGAGGCCAGCACGAGTGTCGTTAGCATCGTCCCCTTATAGAAGGGGAAACGAGCTGGAGGGACGGTAAGTACGGAGCCACTGACCACCGGAAACCAGCTCGCGAACGCCCCTTTTCCCTGTTACGGAAACAAGCATAACCTGTGAACTCGCACATCAGTGGTGCAGACTCCGGACTTCAGATCTGACGCCTTCAGTTACAACCTGTGAGAGCTGAGCTGCGGCCCTAAACCCCCCTGCCTCACCTCTTCGTCTGCACGACGGGGTCACAATTGTGTCTAACCCTAGTGAGGCATCAGGGAGCCCCTGGAGAGGAGCCCCGGACAAAGTCATGGAGCAACAAATGGTCCCTATTGTGATGACAGGGCACAGATGGAGGCGTTATGGAATGTGGGTGTGCGTAAGGGAAGGGTCCACAGAGAAGCATCCTGTGCAGAGGCAAGTCAGAAGAGAACTGAGAAACATCAGCGGGGAGGAGAACATCAGCCAGAGGCGGGAGATGCTTCCTCATCCCAGATGTTTCCTTCCACGCAGGAGGAGTGCCACCAGCGTGACACCCTGGCCTCTTGGTCTCTTACGTCTCCTCCCCAGGCGGGTCGGTGATTTGATCTGACACTGAGTCTGGATGGAGAACTGGGTTGGGTTAGCTCGGCCCCCTCTGCTCACTTGCTCTCTTGGGAGCCAGCAAAGAGCATGTGCTGTCAAAGCCTTTGACCCACAAGCTTCGCATCAATGACCTGCCCTTGCGTTGACTTCCTCTGGTGGTCTTGGGTTGCCTGTCTCCGTGGGATGAGCCTGGTCCGCCTGGGGTTCAGGGCCAAGAACCTCACCTCTTCACTGGTGCTAGCTTCCTTGGTCTCCACTTGTATCACCTTTTTTCCCCCTCTTGTCTGGCATTTGGGTCAACACATAGGCAAAGGGTACTGTCAAGTTCTTTCGCACTTTGGGGCTCTCTTGGATCCAAACAGACACCACATCCCCTGCCTCTGTGACCCCCCCATCCCCTTGGCTTGACATCTCATCTACCTACTAAAGATTCACGCAATTACCCCTCAAGCCCAGTTCTTGAGCCCAAACTTTGGTCTTGTTTATCCATCTGCCTACTTAGGGAAAACCAGCCCCTCACCAGGCTATTTCTGCAGAGCGGTATTCCCACCTGAAGCGTGTGGAAAGTAGTCATTTGATTGTTATTTGCTCGCCTTCATGAGAACCTAAGTTACGCGAAGGAGAGACTTATTTCTATTCGCTGTGTCCTGAACAGTGCCTGGAACAGGTAAAGCCCTAAAAAAATACTGTTGAATGAATGAATGAATGAGTGAATGAATGAATGAATGAAGGAAGGAATGAAAAGAAGAGAGCAAGCAGGTCAGATGGGGTGGTTCTGAACTAAAGAGTCCACACTCCATCCAAAGGGCACCTCGTACTATGCTCCCCTGACTAAGCCCAAAGGCAATCTAGGAGCGTCTCGTAATTTTTCAAGATAAGCCCCAAATCTGGATGTCATGAAGTCTCCAGGTTATATTATTTTTTTTAATAAAAATAACTTTTTGTTACTCCAAGTATAGTCCACATGCATTTTGTAGAAAGTTAGAAAATAGAGCTAAACAATAATGTTAACATAAAAACCATAGACTCCAACCTCTGTGGACGCTTTATGCTTCCAGATCTTTCTCTGTACACATACATAAACATCCATGTATTTTTGACCACAGGAGCTCATCCCTGATTTATTGAGTTAATCGCCTCCACCTTTCCATTTCAATACATTTTTTTTCTTATCTGGTATCGCTCCAGGTTCAGATTTCCCTACTGACCCAAAAAAAATGTCTTTTGCAGCTGGTTTACCCAAACCAAGATACACTCCAGTCCAGGCCCAGAACTGGGTTATTATGTCATTGCCCATCTTTTCCAATCAAGCTCAGTCCCTTCTTCCATCCTCTGTGCCTTTTTAAATAGGCCGGGCTAGTCGTCCTGTAGAATGTCTTTTTGGGGGGATTTGTGTGTCCTCCTTCTTCACGATTTTATTTATTTATTTTTTATTTATTTATTTATTTTAGAGAGACAGAGTGAGTGAGAGAGAGAATGAAGGAGCAGGAGGAGGGACAGACGGAGAGGGCGAAGCCGACTCCCTGCTAAGCAGGAAGCCTGACGTGGGGCTCGATCCTGGGATCCCGGGAACTTGATCTGAGCCGAAGGCAGACGCTTAACCAACTGAGCCACCCAGGCAGCCAAAAAATAGTAATATATTTAAAGTGTACAAAGTGGTGTTTTCCTGTTGTCTACACTGTCATGTGATTACCATCATCAAGTGGAAACATTCATTGCTTCACAGTTACCTTTTACGCGTGTGTAAGAGCCCTTAAGATCTACTCTCTTAGCAAACTCCAAGTGCGTACAAGAATACCGTCTCATTAACTACAGTCACCGTGCCGGACGTTCGATCCTCAGAACTTCTCCATCTTCTAACTGAAAGTTTGCACCCTTTGACCTGCCTCCCCTCATTCTGCTCCCACCCTCAAAGACCACACCCCCAGCCCCTGGAAACCGACATTCTACTCTCTGTTTCTATGAATTCAACTTAAAAAAAAAATTCTCCATCTAAGTGATACCGTACAGTATTTGTCTTTCTCTGGCTTATTTGGCTTCGCGTGATGCCTTCTACCTTCCCCCATGTTGCTGCACATGGCAGGGTCTCCTTCTTCTTTATGACTGAATAGTATTTCAGAGCATGAAGATCCCAGAATATCCTATTATAATATATAATAGAAATACATGTATTCCGTTATATATATCCCAATATAGTACTTCTGGTATATATTGTATACTTTCTCTTTACCCTGATGGTCCCTCAGGTCGTTTGCGTGTCTTGTCTTCTTGAGAATAATGCTGCAACGAGCATGGGGGTGCAGATATCTCTTCGAGATAGCGATTCCGTTTCCCTTGGGTGCTGTTGTTATTGTGACAGATGAACGACTTTCTCAGGTTCGGATGCCTTACAAACTGTTCTGGAAGCCAGATTTTTCTGACTCCCATCAGGGCTATCTACGGAAACTAAGATCACCCAAAGCAAAAAAAAATAAAGAACCTAAATAGCTGTATCAGCTTAACTCAGTTTCAGCTGTAATCTGGGAAGATTTTGTCAGATGTATTCAGGTTTCATAGACCCAGTCACTCGTTTTTAAATTTCATCTATCAACTTTAGAAAACAACGGCATCGTAGAAAAATTAAAAAAAAAAAAAAAGACATCTCACAAACTATGTTGTTGCCAGATTTATGCCTAAATTTAACTGAAATATTTTTGGTTTTTTTCTGATAATAAAAGTAAGACATGATCATTACAGATAATGTTTAAAATATGAAACAATGCAAAAACAGAAAACAAACATCACTCACAACTCTACTCTTCCCCAGCTAAGGACTTGAACAATTGGGTGCAAACCCTTCCAGTACTTTACATACATATGAAAATGGTCTTTGTTTTATATTGTTCTCTATTTTGTGTTTGTGGCAGACGTTGCTGGCTGCTTACACAACGCAGCAAGTATTCTGTTCTATTCTTTCTTGTTCACAGAACCCTGACTCTTTTCAGGTATTTTACCTCATGTGAAGGCAGGACCCAGCCTTGTCCCAGAAGGGAAAATTTGATTTATCTAACACACAAATCTGGATGTTCCATTATCCTTCCCGGTGATCAGTTTAGAACAACATTTCTCAACCTCAGAACTTTGGACATTTGGGCTGGATCATTCTGTTGTGGGGCTGTCCTGCTGTTGTAGGATGTCTGACAGTGTCCCTGGCCTCTCCTCTCTAGATGTCAGTGGCACACCCTCGCTTCCACCCCAGTTGTGACAACCAAACCAGAATGTCTCCAGACATTGTCAAATGTCCCCTGGAGAGCAAAAATGCACCTGACTGAGAACCACTAACTTCGGAATAAGCAGGTTCTAGAATCCTGGCCAATGAGCCATGTAGGACATACCTATGTTCCTCCTCTTAATGACTATACAGTATTCCAGGTAAAAATAGACCATCATTTATATAACCGGTCCACTAATGACGGGTACTAATTTCGTTTTCGGTTCTCCGCTGTCCTGGTTAGTCATATATATGACTTTATGTATTTGCACACTTGTGGAAATGGATTTATAGAATAAATGCCTAAAAGTGGAATTTGTGAATTGAAGTTTACATTTCAATAGGTATCACCAATACACCTTCCAAAATGTTCCAAAAAGTCAATGCTGGTTTACCTACTAAATGAATGAGTGTTTATTTCCATAGACCTTCACTAACTTCAGCGAGAAAATCCATTTAATTTGTTGTTGTTGTTGTTGTTGTTGTTGTTTTTGCATTTCAAGTACATTAGAAAATGATTGTCTATTGAAAACTGATTTTCTTAGTGATGGAATAATGTTCCGTTGCAGTACCATGATTTATTTATATTCCCCCAGTATGAACACTCGGTTGGTTTTTATTTTCTATTGAAGGACTTTTCTTTCTTTTTTTAAATGAATACAAATATTTGTCATAATTGTGACAATTCATTGACGGGCTCTTTTTAAATATTCAAAAAAACCTGTCTTCTGTCATTGGCTTTATGATTATTAATATATGTTTCTATAAAATGACCTTCCTCCAGGGCAGACTTCTCCATTAGATGCAGCAGGCCCACAAAACAACTTTAATGTCTTTTTTTTTTTTTTTTTTTTAGTAATCTCTACACCCAATATGGGGCTTGAACTCACAACCCTGAGATCAAAAGTCACATGCTTGGGGCACCTGGGTGGCTCAGTCTGTTAAGCAGCTGCCTTCAGCTCAGGTCATGATCTCAGGGTTCTGGGATCAAGCCCTGAGTCAGGTTCCCTGCTCAGCGGGGAGCCTGCTTCTCCCTCTCCAGCTCCCCCTCCTTGTGTTTCCTCTCTTGCTCTCTCTGTCAAATAAATAAATAAAATTTAAAAAAAAAAAAGAAAAGTCTCATGCTCTAACAACTGAGCCCAGCCAGGTGCCCTAGTTCTAGTATTTTTTAAAATCAGAAGAAAAAATATAATAATAATAATAATAATAAATAAAAATAATAAAATAAAATCAGAAGAAAAACATGACCTTTTAGGTTGAAGAAAATGTTTTAATATTTAACATTAACACATTCGATTTATTTTATACCGATGCAGTTATAAAATATAATTTATTTTATTTTTTTTATAAAGGAAGGAACCCACGGAAGTCATTTTAGAGCCCTGTCTATTTTTAGCATGTTTGCTCAAAACACATGGATCAAATCAAATACATGGTCGCTTCCACTTGGAATAAGTAGAATAAAGTAATAACTTGAATCTCAACGTGTAAAATATTCAGATAATTTTCCATCAATAGTGATCAATTTTCAATTTTGAAATGTAACTAAACAAGGAAAGATGAGAAATTGTTCACATCACTTTTCATAAAGAATGACGAACCTCTGGGTGTGTCTGTGATCTGCCTTCACCAGCACAGTGAGAGGGAAATAAAATACACATTTTTCATTTTCATCTTCCCCCTGTTTTGATTTTATTGTCTGACATCTTTTTTTTTATCAGAAATAGGTGTATTCAGTGTTCATCTCTCCCACGAATTACTTTAGTGCATTTTTTTGTTTAAATAAAAATGTATTTCATTTTTTTTTATTTTTTATTATTTATTTATTTTTTTTTTAAAGATTTTATTTATTTATTCGACAGAGATAGAGATAGCCAGCGAGAGAGGGAACACAAGCAGGGGGAGTGGGAGAGGAAGAGGCAGGCTCATAGCGGAGGAGCCTGATGTGGGGCTCGATCCCAGAACGCTGGGATCACGCCCTGAGCCGAAGGCAGACGCTTAACCGCTGTGCCACCCAGGTGCCCCTCATTTTTTTTTATTTTTTAAAAGATCTATTTTACTTTTACAACTCTGGATTTATTCTGGACATTTTTTTGTTTCATTCATTTATTCATCTAACAAATTCAAGTACAACAATTAGAAAAGAATAGCCCGAGGAGGACCTTTGGAAGCAGGTGAATGGATGAGGACAATCAAACATCGCAAAGTTGTAGGTTTCTTGTAAAAATTAAAAATGGAGCATGAGTTCCCAGCATCAATGATTAGTATTTGGACGGAGGAACCAGAGAAGGGGGCAGAGCTGATGGGAGCAGGCTAAGCCAGGCTCAGGGTCCCTCTGAGGGCAAAGGCTAAGCTAAGACTCTGAAGTCCCCATAGCCGCTTTGTGTAGGTGACACGGTTAATGACCTACCTTCTTCCCTGGTGTTAGAACACTTTCGGTTACAGTATTGTGGTGAATCATTTCCTTCCAAGGCTTAGGGTGATCTATCACACGGGTGCCTTGTCTAGATTTTAACAATATGAGCAAAAAAGGTTCCTCATTCCAGAAATGCAAAACAGATTACATAAGAAACGTGTTCTTTAAAAAAATCCGCATAAAGGTGTGATAACTGGGAAGGAAAATTAATGCATGGGAAAACAAATCTCTAAAAAAAAAAAAAGTAATAAAAATACTTGTTAGCGAAACGAGGAGGTTTCTGTTCCCTTGGCTAGTTTGTAAGGGTGAAATTCCTTTCTGAAGGCAGGAACTGGGCTGGGAGGGTGGGGGTCTGGGTGTATTTGCCTTTTCTGAGCCTCGCAGGATTTCACCAGGGACCGAGCGAATAAGGAACAGGGACGGTGTGGAAACACTGGCTCTGGTATATTACTGCTTGCACTACAGGAGTTTTTTTGATGCCAAATCAATACCTTGGTTGTCCTTGAAAAACCCTATAGGTCTGTTTTTAATAGCTGGCTACATGAGTGAAATTACACTGATGACTTAGCAAAGCCTCACCTTTGATCTACTGATCTAGTTAGGGATGTGTGACAGAGGGAGCCTGTGGCGGAGAGATCATTAACAAATTAAAAGAAGGGAGGGAAAACTGCAAGTTACAGAAATACAGGAAGTCTGAGGTTTGTCAGTTGTTGAAACATTTTGATACTGTCTTTTAAGAGTCACAGCCCTCTGCGGGCTTTCTTTGGATGACAAAATACTGAGAACAACAATAACAAAAGCAAAGCCATGCACAGTTTAAACTCAGGATCGGTGGGTCAATTCCAAATGAATGAATGGTGGCCGGCATTGTTTCCCCCTCCCATTTTTAAGGCCTTGATGTTTACATTTCCCATCTGTGTGATAGTGAAACCAAGGGGTATCTTTACAAGTTTTGCTCTCATTAAAAAGTGTACCCTTTAAACTTTTATTTGTGTTAATTAGTAGACTTCACTTTTTTAGAGTGGTTGTAGGTATACAGAAGGTCGCCATATACACCCCGCCCCTGTCCCGTACAATTTCCCTATTATTTACCACTTGCAATCGTGCGGTACATTTGATACAGCTGATGACCCAATACTGATGCCTGATTATTAACTAACGTCCACAGATGACATTAAGGTCCATCCTTTATACTGTAAAGTTCTATGGATTTTGAAAAATGCGTAATGATATGTATCCCATCATTACAGTATCATACTGAACAGTTTCAGTGCCCTTAAAATTTCCCCTTTTTGTTCCAGCAAACAGCTATTCTAAATTCTTTTTTTTTTTCAAACAGAAGATCTCACATATTTATTACTGAACCAACCTACTAGTCCAGAAGCATAGTAACAGAGAGACATCATTTCCCTGATAAAACATGTCTATTGTTCAGGCAGTAGTGATGTGTACAGAGTGATAGGGTAGGAGCACGTGACCTTCATGCAGCATCAACACGTGGGCCATCTCATGGGCAATCCCTTATAGACCCGGCTTGGACCTTCTTCAATGCCTCCTCTTGGAGTTGTACCTGATTTTATGGCTAGTTTTCATCCAAATCCACTGGGGAATGGGACGATTTGACTTTTGTTTCCTGGCCGGGAATCGCTTGATCCTGAAAGTCTTGTGAGAAGACGTGGTGAGGAACAGTCGACCGCACGCACCGTGATGGTAGAGAAAAGGCGAAATTCTGTACTTTCAACATAATTGCTGTCCCCCCCCCTTTTCCCTTCTCCAAGGGACTTTTATTTTAGGAATAGATGACAGCTGATTCTCCTTTCTGGCAGAGACCCAGAGAGCCACTTCGTCTGACTGCAACTCACATATCCCTGGAAGATGTCCTCTCCTGCTGTATTTTTGCCCATGCAGGAAAACACCGAAACTTGCTTTGCCAAACACCCAAGAGGAAGTCCCTTTCCCCAAAATGATAGAGTGAACAAGCTAGAAACTGGAAGAGGTGTGTCCAACGAGTGCCTGCCCTTCACCTCGTTCTATTGCTGCACATCCTGATTATCTTTTTTTAGGTGTATTTATTTATTTTTAATAATCTCTACACCAGCGTGGGGTTCGACGTTACGACCCCGAGACCAAGCATCGCATGCTCTCCTGACTGAGCCAGCTGGGTGCCACCCTGATTATCTTATTAAGCTGCCCAGACACAGAATTGTTTCTTGTCAGCTCTCGAAGATGTGATGTCTTGCTCACAATCCCCTTCATTATTGCACGCGTGTCTAGTGTTGAACTCCTAAGCCTACAGTTGCAAACAGACTTCTAAACCCAGTGTGTAGGTGGTCGAGGGGATAGACAATTTGGGGGTAGAGAATGTAGGATGTAAAAAGTAGAAAATTACCATACCTTATCTATTCCTTTATTATTATGCAACAAATATTTGAGTCTCTACCCTGTGTCAGACTCTGCTGGAGAATAAGACCGTTTCTGACCTTACAGAGCTCACCGTCTCCCAGAAGAAGACAAATACTGAAGATCGGAATGTACAGGCAGAGAGAGAATAAAGCACGGTTGTAAGATGGGCGGGTGGCTAGCTGGCTGGGTGAGTCAGGAAAGGTTCCTGCAGAGCTGGTATTTGAACAGAGCCGTGAATGAAGTGGGCCAGCAATCCCTGCAGGAGTTTATAGATGGAATGTTCCAGGCAGAGGGGGGAGCGGACACAGGGCCTAGGACTGGGTGAGCTGGATCTGTTGGAGGAAAGGGGAGCACAGTGGGTTTACAGCTGATAGGAGGAGCAGACAGGTGGTAACCCCAGAGGTCAGACAGCGTGGGCATGATAGGAAGTTTGGATTTTACTATGAAAGAGAGCCCACTGGGGAAGTTGTCTGTGGGATGCATGGGGATGGGGAGCAACCAATGAGCTCTATCTCATG
The DNA here is from genome assembly GCF_024610735.1 of Ursus americanus. Lineage (NCBI taxonomy): Eukaryota > Metazoa > Chordata > Mammalia > Carnivora > Ursidae > Ursus > Ursus americanus. Next base: position 8,470,740 of record NC_142148.1, read on the forward strand.
CTTTCTGTCTTTACCCACCCCTTAGAGGTCTAAAACCATCTCAGAGGAGTATAACCCAAACTGAGCACCTCATCTTTCCCTGCCCAACCGATTTCTTCCACATTCTTCCCCAGCTCTGCTAAGGAAAATTCCAGTTTTACGTTGGCTCAGGCCAAGAACCTTGGAGTCGCCCTTGACCGCTACTTTCACTCAGATACTGTTTCTAACCCAGAGCAAATGCTGTCAACACTACCTTCAAAATTTATCAAGAATTCCATTAGATAGATTGGGGCACCCGGGTGGCACAGCAGTTAAGCGTCTGCCTTTGGCTCAGGGCGTGATCCTGGCGTTATGGGATCGAGCCCCACATCAGGCTCCTCCGCTATGAACCTGCTTCTTCCTCTCCCACTCCCCCTGCTTGTGTTCCCTCTCTCGCTGGCTGTCTCTCTCTCTCTGTCAAGTAAATAAATAAAATCTTTAAAAAACAAAAAAAAAGAATTCCATTAGATAGGGGCGCTTGGCTGGCTCAGTCAGTGTAGCAGGCAACTCTCTATCTCGGGGTTCTGAGTTCAAGCCCAAGTTGGATGTAGAGATTACTTTAAAAAAAAAATCTAAAAAAAAAAAAGAAAGAAAGAAAGAATTCCACTGGATAAATCTCAGAAATTCTATCACTTTCCTAGCTCAACCCCTCATCATCCCTCACATAGATTATTAGGGTGCCCTCACAGCTGGTTTCACTGTTTCCACTCTCCCCTACCGCCTTTCAGTCTGTTTTTAAAGTAGGGAGATCTGTGCAAATAAGCCCAACCACATCACCCCTCACTACAGAACTGCCATGGCCCCCATCTTGCTCAGGCTAGGACCCCAAGTTCTTATGAAGGACTGCACATGATCTGGTCCCCTGTGTTCTCTGACCTTATCCACTCTGCTCCAAACACCATGCGTTCCTTGTCGTGCCAAGAATACACCAGGCGTGGTCCAATCTCAGGCCTTCGAATGTATTGTGACATCTGCTTGGGTGTTCAGAGTAAACATTTTAGGCGTCGTGGGCCACATGGTGTCTTTGGCAATACTTAACCCTGCCATCGTCATGCAAAAGCAACCAATAGACAAGAGGCAGCAAGCAGGGCTGTTTTAATAAAACTTTATTTATGGACACTGAAATGGAATTTCCTGTAATTTTCATATGTTACAAAATGTTGTTTTAAAAATTTTTTTATTTCAACAAGTTAAAAATGGAAAAACCATTCTTAGGCAGTGGGCTGGATTTGGCTGCCCTTGGTCACTTTACAGAGTACTTCCCTGGCCATCCTCCCCAAAATGATAGGTACACACACCCACACACTTTCCCCATTTTTCATATCCTTTCTGAATAGGGTCTCATGATCTGGCTTTCTCTATATTTATTCTTTTTCTTTTTCTTTAAGTAGGCTCCTCGCTGGCGTGGAGCCCAACAGAGGGTTTGAACTCAAGACCCTGAGATCGAGACCTGAACAGAGATCAAGAAGAGTGGGTCGCTTAACTGACTGAGCCACCCAGGCTCCCCTTTCTCTATGTTTAACTTACTATCTTCGTTTTTATCTCTCCTCCCAAACCTCCAACAGTAAGCTCCATGAGAGCAGCAACTTTTGTCTGTGTTGGGGCGTGAATGTGTCCTGATGTCCCTACTGTACCTGCCATATAGGGGAAAACTCCACACAAGCTGTTGCATGAGAAAAGAGTGCCGACGGTGTGGGGTGGTATCCACTCCCAAGCACTGTCTCCGAGGAGCAGGGGAAGAGGGGAAGGTACATTTGCTGAGCACATGCTCTGTGCAGGCATCAGGCTTTACGCGCCGTACGTGCCAGATGTAGAATATTTTTGAGCTGAGAGCAGGGGTTAGCATGGGGAGACAACATGTTTGTGGACGATGATGCAGCGTGGTTGGCAGGGATGCACTTTGGTTCCCAGACCTGGGTCCTGCCTCAGAAGAACCTGACAGAACTTTCCAGAAATGAAGTCTCCCAGGCTTCGCCCCACACTTACCGACATCAAAATCCCTTGAGAGTCAGGCAGCTACGAGATTACATCCAGATTCCACCAAATACTGACTGTGTGACCTTGGACAAGTTACTTAATCTTCCTGAGTGTTTGCTGCAAAATGGAGATCGTAATTACCTCATAGAATTGTCACGAGGATTCCATGAGCTCATGTGAGGGAATCGCTCCGCACAGCGCTTGGCACATTGTGTGCAATAAATACTAGCTAATGTTTACTTTTCGTTAGAAAGGCATGCTCGCTGTGGAAGAAATAATGAAATACAGATCAGCAGAAATAAGGCAAAAAACAAGGTCATTCAAGTTCCCCAAAATAACTACTGATCATGTTCCTATGTACATCCTTCCAGATTGTAATCTCTCTGTGTGCTTTTTTTTCCCCCTCTGTGTGCTTTTTAACACACTACCGGGATTGGGTTGCTTGCCATCATAAACCGCCCCAAGGAATCGACCCTGAATTGGATCAAGGCAGCAGGTCCACCTGCTGGGGTATGGAGAATACAGAGAACAGAGAAACCCATTTACTGACGTGGGAGGGTTGCCATCCGCAGAGTTTCAGACGTGTGGATCTCGACAGGACAAACTCCCTCAGTTTCCTCAACAAACAAACTGCAAGGGAAAAAGGGGTCGCACATCCCCCGGGGCCGTGCCGTCCGATAGAACTTTCTGCAATGGTGGAAGTTTTCTCTATCTGCATGGTCCAGTGTGGAAGGTGCTATTCCACAGCATCTGTGGCCACCGAACGCTTGAATTGTGGCTTGCGTGGCTGACTGAGTATTTTTGCTGTATTGAAATTCATTGATTTAAAGAGCCCCATGTGGCCAGTGGCTGCTGTGCCGCGCTGTGCAGTAGGTTAAAAGGGGCTTAGACACACGTCATCCAACCACACTGTAAAGACCTTGTTTGGTTTCTCAAACAAATAAACAAAGCAAAACACAACACAACACAACACAACACAACACAACACAACACAACACAACAAAAAAACCCATGAGACACATGAGGGCAATTTCTTTTATTTTGTTAATTCATTTCTGAGGCAATGAGGGAAATTTAAACCCTGGCAAAAATCTTTGATGATATTAAAAACTTTTCGCTAATTTTGTAAGGTGTGAAAATGATATTGTGACGATGCTTTTTTAGAAAGTCCTTATCTTGGCGTGGCTGGGGCGCCCAGTCAATGAAGTGTGCGACTCTTGATTTTGGCTCAGGTCATGATCTCAGGGTCATGAGATCGAGCCCCAGGAAGGGCTCTGTGCTCAGCAAGGAGGCTCTCTCTCTTTCTCCCTCTGCCCCTCCCCTCCCCACCCACTCCCGTGTGCACGCGCAGGCATGCATTCTCTCTCTCTCTCTCTCTCTCTCGTTCTCTCTCTCTCAAAAATAAAATAAAATAAAATAAAGACACATTTTAAAAGGTCCTTATCTTTTAGAGATCCTCAAATATCAATGGATGAAATTATACAGTATCTAGGATTTGCATCAAAATAACAGAGCAGAAGAAGTAGGGTGTAGATGACAGAAGAGGTTCATGAGTTGATAGTTCTTGAAGGTGCATCATGAGTAGATAGAGGTCCATTAAACCCTTCTCTTTATTTTGCTTGAAATTGTCCATATACAAGAAAAATTTTGTAATAATCTGGCTTTATGTTTTTGTCTTTCTTCCTTAGGGAGTTCCATCGTAAGTGAACAGTTCTAAATGGAATAGCATCAATTCTGAAAGTATTATTAGAGTTTTAAGAGGAAGATAAGACAGTGCTTCTACAAGAGTCACAGCCAGGCCTCGTGTGACCAGCTTCCTTTCAGAGGTCTGAGAGCATTCCCATTCTCCGTGGTATTCACATTCCAAACTCAAACTTCCAGGACGGAGGGAGCTAGTTGCCCCAATATCTGTCTCCCCTTCTCCATCGGCAGTAAAATCCCAACTTTTAGCTGGCACGTGGCCACCCAGATAAAAAAGTATTTCCTGGGGTTCCTTTGCTCTTGGAGGGTAGCTGTATGACTGTATTATAGCTAATGGTCCGTAAGGGGAGTGGTATAGATGGCCTCCTGGAATTGTCTTTCAGGAGGATGTTCCCTTTTCTGACCTTCCCACATTCTTTCTGTTTACTGGAATGTGGTCTGATGGCTGGAGCTTGAGCAGCAAGGTTGGATCCTGAGGCTAAAGCCACATGAAAGGCGGGCTAAGGAGTAAAATGGAAAGAGCCCAGTTGCTGACATGTTGGAGTGCCACACAGCCTTAGACAGACGCAAATCTATGTTTCATGAAGGAGAAATGAACTCTTACCCGACGTTTTTCTATTATCCACAATTGATCCTGATCCTAATTAATATGGTCGCTAAATTTTATTTTTATCAATTCCCTAATATGTATTGAACATTTACTCTGTAGGTTGTATCATGCTAATTGCTTTGAGAGAGGCAAGATAAAAGGCATAGAATCGACACATAAAGGATTTTTCATTCGCACTGAAAGATACACAAAATATAGGATAATTAAGATGTGATGAAATAATAAACCTAGCCAGTATGTATTGAGTACCTATTATGTGCCAGACATTGTTCTAAGTACTTTACACATATTAATTAATTTAATCCTCACAGCAAGACTGAAAGTTATTTACAGGTGAGTAAACAGAAGCACAGAGAGGTTAAGTAACTTGTCCAAGGTCACACAGCTTATAAACTGTGAAGATAGGACAGTCAAATGGTATTGATCAGGAGAGTTTCAGAAGGAGAGAAAGAGCTAGGACCCCAGGTATTTTAGCCCTGGTGAGTCCCTTCGTCCAAAAAAGGATATTAAAAATTATGTTTTGCTATTGCATTGGCATAAAGATGAGTATAATCCCGGCTGGACTATTATTCTATATTCATTATTGTTACATTCATTTTTCTTCTAGCTTTGGGAGAAATTAAGAGAAAAACATTTTTGGGGGCCCTGAAAAGTATCATGGGGCCCAAGTACCAACCCATATTCTTCAGGGAGAAGCTGGCTCTCACAGTCCTGTGTCACTTTTCTACTGAACACTTACTCCAAGGGTGTTAAATACTTCCTGCACCCCGAGGCTGAGAACGCCTGAATCTAAGTCCCCTGGGGTAACACTCAGAGTGTGAGTGACCTCTAGTCTCCCAGGGAAGGCCTGGCCAATCCGCATTTTTCACCAGGCTGTTAGTACCTCTAATGATTACAAATGGTTGAGTTCCATTAGAATTAGCTGATTAATGTCTCTTTACCTGGCTACAGCTTTGCCTCAGGCTAGGACTGGTTTTGTGCGTGCAAGTCCACATTTCCACACCAACACCGAGGCTGGCACATAGTAGGTCCTCAATAATTTTTCAATGACTAAGAAGAAGAAAAGGAAGGTGCCAGGGCCTGTTTTGCAAGACTGCCATCATGTCATGGCTGTAGTATAAAGTAATTATATTTTCAAGGACCTGTGAGCCTTAAGGGAGTCCATGGAACCCCGCCCCCCAAAATATTGCCAGGTAGCGTAGGTCTGCAACAGAAATATGTCGTTGGATGACTGTCCGCGGGTGGAAGATTTTCATACATGCATCCTATCGTGATCTTATTCGGATTATAGATTCATCGGCTCGTGAATATTTTTAGATTTATCTCAATTCAAGATCTGTCATGTCAAAGCCGTAAGAAATCCATGGATTTGACACAGATCATTTGGCAGCATTTCCTTACTACATTTTCCTGGAGTTAAGGTCTGGGCGACGGGAAAACAACTTCCTTCTCTGCAAAGGGACTGGCACAGCATTTTGCATTCATGGTGTTTGGCCTATGGGCATAAATCCATTTTGCTCAATAAGAATTAAAAAGTTCACTGAACTCTTTCATTCAATGAAATCATTTCCACTTTTTCTTGGGGGATTTACACTGAATTTAGGATGAGAGCCTTCAGGTCTTTTCATCAAACACAGAATGGGAAGCTTAATTGAATGATACTTGTCATGGCATCTGCATGCGTCCCTTAGTGTTTAGCAACTTGATAATGAAGACAAGTTCTAATGACCCATATAAGTTCTGCGTACTTTGTGTTCCAGAGAGAGCTTTGCTTTCTCTTATTAAAACGGCACTGCAGTATGTTCATAGAGTGTGTGCTGCATTCAAAAATGGGGAGGGGGAGGGGCGCCTGGGTGGCTCAGTGGGTTGAGCATCTGCCTTCCGCTCAGGTCATGATCCCAGAGTCCTGGGATCCAGCCCCGCCTTGGGCTCCCTGCTCAGTGGGGGGTCAGCTTCTCCCTCTCCCTCTGCCTCTCCCCCTGCTCATGCTCTCTCTCTCAAATACATAAAAATGTGTGTGTGTGTTTTGAAGTTGAGTCCTTTTCTTTTCTCACTTTCTCTTTAGAAGGAGGAAGAGATAGATCATGAGAACAGAACTGATATTAGGAATTTGCCCAAGAAAAGAAGTTTCCAGGGACAGTCATGACATCATGTAGGTACAATTTGACTTAATGTTCTTTCTATTTCATTGTGGATGGTCATTCAGTACAGAATGAGGGCACTGAAAAATCGTAAATTATCCAAGAAAAATGATATTTTTTTTCTGCTTGCAGTTTCATTTACTGACATCCAAACCTGCTTTATAAAAGATGACATATTTACCACATTACACGTTTAAAGATTAAAGAGTATTTCTGGGGCGCCTGGCTGGCTCAGTCAGTGGAGCATGTTACTCTTGATCTCAGGGTTGTGGGTTCGAGCCCCGCGTTGGGTGGAGAGAGTACCTAAAAGCAAAATCTTATAAATAAATAAATAAATAAATAAATAAATAAATAAATAAATAAATAGTATTTTTTGTATATTTAAAAATGTGCCAGAAAGATTCATGTATACATATAAATATATCTTAAAATACATAATTATACTATATAAAAGATGAAACAGAACTTTTATTTGTGGACATCTGAGTAACTAGAAAATATAATTCAGCAAAATATATATTCTCTTAAGCATTATGGCTAGATCTAATTTGTTTGTTTACCTGGTTGTGCAGTCCCCCCCCCCTTTTTTTGTTTCTTTTTAGTTTGCTTATTGATTGCTGTTTTTGCCATAGTAACGGTGAGTCCTTCGGCTAGTGCATAAAATCCACCAAGTTTTAACATTTTACAATTTAAGCTTCACAAGTATTTAAAATGAATTGAAATGAATCTGCCTGTCCGAAGCTAAACCATCAAGGACTTACTCTTAGACTCAAACCATGTTTACCTAACTGGGGAAGCCGTAGGTGTTGGTGTTGCCACAACCGACTTGGCTCGGAGATTTAAAGGCAATATTAGTGGGTAGACAGAAACCTTCTCGTCCTCAGTGGGTTCTGGCTCACCATTCAGTACAAGTCTCTGCCGTGAGACACCCCGATTTTCACCCACACTCCGGTGATAGTAGAAAAAAAAGTTCGGCCTCTGAAACAGAGGTCAGTGAGCTAACTCACTTCATAGAAGGTTTGCAGGCTGCATTAATGCCTGGAGGCAGCAAAGAATAATGGATTGGAGCCTGGCGCTTAGCTGTGTGATCTTGGGTGGGTTGCTCAACATTTCTGTGCTTCGGTTTCTCCTCTGTAGAACAGCATCTGCCCCGTATAGCTTGTAGGAAGGATTCCCGGAGCTCATCCATAGAAAAAGCACACAACAGCGCCGGAGAGGCGGTGAACAGCATGTAAAAAAGGCTTGCCATCATCGCAAGGTGAGTTGGTGACAACTCCCTGTCACCCGATGGCTACTGCTCCGCAAATAAGAGGGGGGTGGTCTCTTCCCGCTGGGGGGAGATCATTTACTGAAAGAACAGTTTTCCTTTACGTGTTTTGAAAATGGAATCGTTCGCAGGAAGGGAGAGAAAATGCTGACTTCTCCCAGCCAGCCCGCAGCAGCGCCAGGAGGAGGGGCTTTTAGAGCCAAAGGGACTTTTAGCTGAGTAATAAAGCAATATTCCTGGTGAACACCACCTTCCGTCCTTCTCTCCGTGATTGTAAAACTGTAACAGAATGTTCAAGGTCTCCTAGGTATTTTACAAAAATCACTTGAGAAAGCCTGCCCTGGAATCATCAATTTTTAACCAGTGCTTACAGGGCATATTGTAAATAAGTGAGGCCTATGGAGGTGTCTAATGGTTTGTCGTGAAACTGCAATGTTTTTTCTCCGGGTGTTAGTAATAACCACCCATGGTGTGAATTACACCATGTGAGTTACGCAAAAAGCGATGATAATTTTTTTTTAAACACTTTTCCTCCTAAAGGGCCAGAAAAAGAAAATCATTGTGAAAAAAAAAGTGAAAAAGAAACACACACAAGATTTTAAAATCACTGGTGACTATTAGTAACATCTTAGTGCATGAGAAAGAGTTTTTTAAAAAGTCCCTCGTATGTGGTACAGAATCTGGGATTTTTTTAGGTGTCGGGATAAAATTGATACCACAATAAACACAAGGAGAAAAAGAGGAAGTCATTCGACACTAATACCAGAATCTAGACCGCTTCCTTTTCAAATAGGTTCATCCCCCATTGTGAAAAAGGACCAGAATCTTTAAGGTAGGGTGTAGAAACAAGAATTGAATATTCCTTGGGAATCACAAGAATTGAATATTCCTTAGGAATCCTAAGAATTCAAAAGTATAGGTTGAATATAAAAGCAGCAGGCATAGGAATATAGAGTCTGGATACAGAATTCAGACCCTGGTTATAAGGGACAGGCCACGTAGGGGGAGGACCGGTACTCTGCCAGCAGTCCTGGACTGAAGTTTGGGCTCTGCAATTAAGTTTGTGACCTTGGAAAGGTCACGGTCTCTCTGAGCCACAGCTTCTTAATCTGTAAAATGGGCAACTGTGCTTGCCCGGCCTCCTTGCAGAGCCGTCTAAAGTTAACGTATCTGTAAAATCCCTTTAAGAGTACAAGGCAAACATAAAGTGTCGTGTTAAGAAGGCACAATTCCAAGCTTTTCCTGTATTGTTTGGACCAAAACATTGTTTCCTTGTCTACATTATTTATCTACAAGGCCTTATAGCTGTTTGTAAAGGTGAAACAGGCTGCTACCACCGTTCCTGTTCAGAAAGTTCGGTGGTTCAACTCATAGTTAAAGGACTCTTCTCTAAAAGTCATGTTTTTAAAAAGGAGGACCTGGAACCCCTCTTCCACAGCCGGAAAGAGAGGGGATGACCTGTCCTGGGGTTAGAACCGCCTCACGCACAGTTTTATTCTTGTCCCCACCCCACCCCCGATTGTGTTGACTGTCTCTGGACACAATTTAATGGCTTCAACATAAACACGCTTGGCAAACGGATCAAGACGTCGGTCTTTCCTCGCCGAGCACATTCTCCTCCGGATCCCGGCTCGGGCCACAGTCTGCAGGTCTCTGGTCGTAAATTGTGTGCCTCCTTGGAACAGGGGCCTCCCTATCTGCGGGCCCACGCCCACTTGTTGTTGCACCGGAAACTTGGAGGCAGGCCAGGGGTATGGGCGCAGAGCTGCTGTGCTTGAACCGGTTAATCACAGCCCCCCCACCCCCCCACCCCCCCACCCCCCACCCCCCACTCCAGGCGGGGCGGGGGACGGAGGCTCCCTCCGCTGCTCCGGACTCGGGCAGGCACTTTGTCGCCTGCCTTTCTGGTGAGACAGTCACCCTCTGGGGCATCGGGAGTCTTTGTTAAATTGCTCCCTTCTTCAGCTCATTTGGCCGGCTCCCTGGATTTAGGCCACGGTTACTGGTTGGCTTTTCCGAGCCTGCTTTTGGCACAGGTAGGCAAGGAGGAGAAAAAAAAAATGGTGTAAGCAAGTTTCGAAATCTTAGATCATTTCATGAATGACTCAGTGTTTCCTTTTGGAAAAGTACAATAATTGGCTTTCATTAATAACTTAGCTTTGAAAAAAAAAAGGTTCTAAATATCGAGAAGCCTTTTGTGCTGCCTGAACACAGCCGTCTTCCAATTTTCATGTTTATAGCTTCCAGAGGGATTTCATTCACTTGATAATGTGGGCTCGTTGAAAAATAAACTGTCACATACTTCCTCCTTCAGGTTTCCTGTTCTTTCTGAGAAAAGCATTGGGGTTGTCTCTCTGTCTTTCCTTTTTTTTTTTTTTTCCATTTGAGAACTATTTCAAAATATAATGTATCAAGTCAACAAGCTGTACACCTTCAGATTACACAATGTTGTGAGTCGATTATGTCTCAGGAGAGTGGGGGGGGGATATTTAAAGTATAAAGCCATTCCTCTTCTTGGAGAGGCTAGAAGAGCCGTCTGCCATTTCCCTCTTCATAGAATGAGATTCTCATTCGTACAGAATAGCTCTGAACGTAGGACGGATGTACCTAATATATTTCTAATATTATCTTTAATTCATTCGAGCACATTTCAGTCTTTGAATTAAGCAAACGAAGGAGCAAAAAACAAAAACAAAACCCAAACCAAACAGAACCTCTCTTCCTTTCCGTCTCTCTCTACACGTAAACAATCCTGGGGTTTTAACCCAGAAGACATCCATTCTTCCGGCGTTCGTGCCGTTGAATCCAACTTCGGGGCTATAAACCCAGAAGATGTCTCAAATGACTCATTACTGGAATAAATGTTTCTAATGTTAAAGGTATGCAAATAGAGCATAATGGGTGAAGGAAGACTCTGTGATATGATAAATAAAGCTGAGAATAGGACTGTGGTCACTGTGGACTCTATTTGCATACAGGCTTATCTTGTTTTTAAGGCAGGAGGGGAAAAAAAAAAAAGAGGAGGAAGAGAAAAATCCCGACTTTCCCCACAAGGCTCTCAAAATACAACTTCAGAGTAAGGCACAACACTCCAAGCCATGTTAACGAGCAAAAAGTGCTTAGTGTGGAAGAATCCCAAACCCATTAAAAACGTTTTCTAGAACGTAGAAAGCAAACACAGGACTAGCCTCAGGTCATCTTACTGAGAAGATTGCACAAACTTTTTGTCGCTGGAGTCGGCTGTGTTAGGTCAGGACTGATTCTGTTACTACTCAGGTTTCAGGAGTCTGCCCCGCTTGGGTTGTTGGGCTCATCCCTACCTGGGTCCCTGGCTAGTTCTCCAAGCCAGACAGACAGTCTGATGAGAAGAGAGAAAGACCAAAAACAGAGACGCCCCACAGTGGATTCTCTCACTATATATCAAATTACAAATCTTGCAACGTTACTACAAGCCAGGAGCACCTGTCATCATTTTGGAAAGGAAGCTCAAATTATCCTTTTTTTTTTTTTTTTTTCACGTCTCTGTAAACACATACTATCTTCATCCACGGTGTGCTCTGGAGGAAATAGAGCTCCTGTGCCATTGCTCACCCTTGTAAGGTGGAAATATTTCAAGGAAATAGGGTGAGCAAAGTCCATACTGACTCAGGAGGAGAATGGGTTTAAATAAATACTTCAGAACACGTCTAAATTAATCCCATGAGGTGAAGTGGGAAGGAAAGGAGGAAGGACATCAGCAGGCAGGTGCCCTGAAGAAGACCAGAGCATCTCACTCTGCATTGCAGCAAATAGGACGTCGTGTCCACGTCCAGTAGCCCATTCATCGTGTTTGGGGTTGGGCGTGTGGGGAGAAAGCTGAACCAGGCTGGGAATAGACAGACAAAGCACGAATGCTGTGAACATTGAGCTCATGAATAGCTTTAGGTGTCTCTATGTTATATGGTTCAATAATCAACTTTGGGGGCGCTGTCAAGGTTTCTCTGACAATTTACTCCTGGGCAAAATGGAGCAGGTGTCCTATTTTGAGTGAAGTTGGATTCTGGATGGAAAGCGAGAGGAGGAGGTCAGGAAACTCAGGAACTGGGAGACAGGGGGAATGTTTCTTATTTAATGAGCTTGGTCCCTTAAGACTGCAATTCAGATATCCGTGCTCCTTTACTGACAACATCTACGTGTGTGTGTGTAAGATTTTATTTATTTATTTGACGGAGAGAGACAGCCAGCGAGAGAGGGAACACAGCAGGGGGAGTGGGAGAGGAAGAAGCAGGCTCACAGCGGAGGAGCCTGATGTGGGGCTCGATCCCATAACGCCAGGATCATGCCCTGAGCCGAAGGCAGACGCTTAACCGCTGTACCACCCAGGCGCCCCTACATGTGTGTTTTTTAAAGAAGTGAGTACCCTCTTCTGATATCAGATTCAGGAAGCAGAAAGGATACACAGAGAAACAGCAGTCTCCCTCCCACTGCGGTTATCCAGCCCTCCCTCAAAGTCACCACGACAGGAGCAGAGCTAAGATTTTTTTTTTGGAAGGAGATAAGTGCCCTCTCAATTTGGTTTTCCTTTACAAAGTGAATATCCTTTTTGTGGTCTTTATTCCTGGTTAATATGCTCTGAAATATCTTAAGATACAGAGGAAATAAAGAGTTTCCTGGTATGAAAGTCTTTACCTGTTAGGGTTTGAATTCAACTGTCAGTGAAACTTTTTTTTTTTTTTTTTTCTGTTTCACTTTTCAGAGATATTCTGCACCACCCTGCCTGACCAGAAGGAGTTGGGGTGGGGGGAATGAGTGGGTGAGCAGGCTGGGGGTCTGTACAACATTTGTATTTTGTAGATTTTAAAAGAAAATAAGACATGATTTAAGAATCTGACATTATTTTTTACACCTGAGAAAAATCACTGTGAATGATCCAATGAAGAAAAGCAGGATACTACCAAGTAATTGAGCCATTATTTAAAAACTGCGGGGAAACACACCAACATAGGAACCATGGCTGTTATGTCGTACCTGTCATGTGAGTGTTACGTGTTAACTTTAGCGGGGTTTTCTGTGGTTTTTAAATTTTTCTACAAAGAACAGGGGTGGCTCAGTTAGTTGGGCTTCCAACTCTTGATTTTGGCTCAGGTCATGATCTTAGGGTCATGAGATTGAGCCCCAAGTTAAGCTCCACGCATAGCTCAGAGTTCAAGATTCTTTCTCTCTCTCGGGGTGCCTGGGTGGCACAGCGGTTAAGCGTCTGCCTTCGGCTCAGAGCGTGATCCCGGCCATCTGGGATCGAGCCCCACATCAGGCTCTTCCCCTATGAGCCTGCTTCTTCCTCTCCCACTCCCCCTGCTTGTGTTCCCTCTCTCGCTGGCTGTCTCTATCTCTGTCGAATAAATAAATAAAATCTTTAAAAAAAAATTATAAAAAAAATTCTTTCTAAGAAAAAAACCCCCAAAACAAACAAACAAAACTACAGTGAACAGTAAGTCTTTTAATCATAAAAATAAATATTTTTAAAGAATTGTCCTCTGCATACTCAAGTGTACCCTGTAATCTTTCCTGAGCCATATTGTAAAGTTTGAGTGTGCTTGTATTTCAAATAATGCAGGTACATAGACCTAATGATATTCTTTTAGCTTCTTGTGGAGTTATCCCGAATAACTCTGACTCATTCACTGTGGCTTCTACTATATTCTATTTTCATGTGTTCAACACTCATTTATATATAGTTTAATCATAGATCTCATTTTCGCGTCTATCCCCACAGTTTGGAAGATGGTATTTTTAATTCTATGAGGACATTCTGTATCAGGTCAATAAATATAAATTTGACTATTGAGGAGCTGATCAGTTTTTCTTAAAGCGCTGACCCCTCCAATGAGCCTAGATGATAGACATTCTTCCTAATATTCTATAAAGACCCCTAGCAGTAGCTTCTTGGCTTCATCAGCTTAATGTTTCGTTTATACTTGTAATGTGATTTTTCAGTTGTATGCCTCTGTGTGCTTAAAGTAAAAAGGACAAAAATAAGTCTGAGGGGAAAAAAACATTTTAATTGCTTTCAAATGTTCCAATAAACTCAAACCCATATATTCTTGCTCAAGAATTTCCTTGCCAGATTATTACACACTCGCTTGCCAACTCTCTAGCTTTCTCTTATTTTCCTAATCTTTGGAACTATAAAGATATGAAGTGTTGCTAGCTGGTTGGAAAATGTAAATATTTTCAAAAGACTTAAACATTCAAATGTCATAGGAAAGATTAAAAAAAAATCAGATCTCTGCTCTTAAAAAGAACTAAAAGTTAAAGAATCAGAAAATAACAGAACAATCTGAAGCCCCCAAGAAGAAAGAGGTGTTGATGTTTTGTTTTTTGCATTCATGTTTAAATAACCATTCTGTTATCTTCAACTGTAGTTTGTACTGAGAACGTCCCAACAAACGGCCAGTCTCTATGACTAAGGAAATACTCCAACTAATGATCTACTGATAGGCCAAGAAATATCAACAAGGCCAGGAGGCCTTGAAGGTCACTATCTAACAGACGGTGGCACCAGCCTTGGGCCCAGCTGGGTGATGAGGTAGCAGTGACTATACCCAAACCATCCCAGTTTGCTAAGATTACTCCGGTCCCAGTAGCATGTTCACCTGGGTTCTCTGTAAACCAAATACAACGGGATATCCTGTGAGTGGTGGGTCCTGTATTCAAAGTAGAAGCTTTGAATTATTACCGGTTAAAATTCCAGCATTTCTCTGATGTATTTTCAGTGTTTTGCGGTGTACTTGGAAACTAAGAAAGACATAAAATCTTTAATAACTTGGAAAAGTAAAGAGGAGGGCGGAAATGGTTTTCTAACGTACAGAAATGGAAGGAGACAAAATGTTTTAGAGTGAGTTCAGACGTCTTTTTTTTCCACAAGCAAAATTCTTACTTAGATATGAATGCCATCCTCCAACTATTAATAACAATTTTATTTCAATCTTGATTTCTTTGGAAGTGAAAGAAGACTCAACTTCCTGGGTTCATGACCATGTTTTACAATGTACTGTTTTCATAAACTTTCTTTTCTCTTCTTTTTTAAAGATTTTATTTTTAAGTAATCTCCACCCAATATGGGGCTCAAACTCACAACCCTGAGATCGAGTCAATTTCTCCTTTGACTTTTTTCTTTCTTTTTAAAATGTCTTAGAAAGACTTTATTTTAGAGAGAGAGTGAGTGCGCAAGGGAGGGAGATGTCATGTTCCCCTGACCCGGATATCACGACCCGGAGCCAAAATCGAGAGTAGGGTGCTCAACTGACTGAGCTATCCAGGCCCCCCTATAAACTTCATTTTCTAGAAAAAATATAGATGACATCTTCAGGTCTCCAAAAAGACAATATCATCGTCATGGGACACTTTTTATGTCCTCATAGTATCTTGTAATATAAGGAGGAAGTAGAGAAACTGAGTCAGGGATAAGGTCAAACCAAGCTTTTAACATGACCTAAGAACACCAAAAAGCCATAAGTCGATTTAATTTAAGCCAGTGCCCTTGGCTCTGGATTCAACTTGACATATTTGTTAAAGTACATTAATTTTAAAATATATTTTTCATCGTAATCATCATGCAAGTGTTACAAGCAATTCATTACTCTCTGGGGCCAGAAGGAAAGGCTTTTGTGCTTAAACGAACCCGTCAGTGGTTGGTCTACCCCACTAAACAACATCAGATGTTCTCAAAATGCCAGAAGATGTCTTCAGAAGAAATAGAATTCCTAAGTGGGCCTTCTTTGCTCCCTCTTAGACCCCTGAGTAGGCAGGTTTGCCACTGAGGAGAACATGTGCTTTCTTTTGGGATGTAAGATTATGGGCTTTTCTTCTCTATTCCCTTACTTACAGTTAAGGAACTTAATTAAAAAGCAAATATAAATCTCTCAACCTGGTGGTCAAAGAGGAGAAGCATTCTTTGAAAAGACATAGTTTAAGGAAGAGAATACTGAAGGGAAAAAATGGAATAATGCCTCATTGAACAGATTTTAGGATCCTCAAAGGGCAAAAACCATGTTTTCCAAATAGCATTTTTAAAGTATCTGTCAAATCTGTCATTCACCTGCTTAGGATTATTTTACGTTTCTTCAAAACCTCTGAAGTTCCAAGTCAATAATTGTGACAACAGTTAAATCCAATGTTTACAAGGAGAACGTTTCCCGAGAAGTTGACATTTCAATTAAGATTGCAATAGTGTTGTCCCTGCCTTTTCAAAGGTGATCAAATATATCACATTGGAAAACCGTGTAATCTCGTTTGGAGATCTTCCTCCTGCCCTTGCATCCCGTGTGAGTTCTGCCAGAGAACTTGAGTACAAATCAGAAACTGAATTTAAGCCATTGGTCCTAAAAAAGAAACTTCTGGCCCAGTACTTTGAATCTTTTGACTTAATAACCAAGAGAATTGTATTTTCAAGTTGGTGAAGTGTCATTTTCTGCTCCCAACTGTGATCTCCGTAGACACAGGGTGTCCGTGAAGTCTGGAGACAAAGAAGGGTATGCTTCCAGTCATCATGGACATCTTCAATCTGCAAAAATTAGGATACAATAGAATGGAGGATGATAGAATAAAATAGAGTGACACAGAGCAAAGGAAATGGTTAAAAGTACATTAAATAAATAACATTGTGTCTGTTTCCAGACTCTATGGAACAGCTCTGGGAGAACCTGCGGGGGAGTGCGGAGCCAATGAGTAGCTGGATGAAATGGGAAGCGCCACTGGAGGAAGAGCTGCTTTTCTGAGCTGCTAATTAAGGAATGTGGAACCCTTCCTTCTGAGTCAGCCTGGAGGTATGTGGAACTCTGGGCTGCTTGCTGCTTCCATGATTATTGCATGAAACTTTGGAAGTAAAACCAGAGTGTCTTGCCGCTTAACATTTAAGAGGCAAGAGGTGATGTGTGTGTGTGTGCGTGTGTGTGTGTGTGTGCGTGTGTGTGTATGTGTGTGTTTAAATGGTTCCTAATCTTTAAAATGGTCCCTGGCAGCTGGGCTTTTTATCAGCCGATCATATTTACTGCATAGTCTCAGATGGCAGGGTGCTATCCCAGGAGAGGATTTGGACCATTTATGAGCTCACGTTAAGGTTCACAGGCTTATCACAGCATTCTGGGGATTCACTACTATTACACAGCAATAAAAACATCTCTGTGGACTGTCAACTCTTCTTATTTTTAATGTCTTTTTTGGGGGTAAAATAAATGTTAATTTGTTTTAATTCAAGCATATTATAGAAAATAATCCGAGAAAAATAGGAGGTATAAAAAGGTCATACATACCCCATTACCAAAAAACGATTTTAATTTGATATATATTTTTTTAAGATTATTTATTTATTTATTCGACAGAGATAGAGACAGCCAGTGAGAGAGGGAACACAAGCAGGGGGAGTGGGAGAGGAAGAAGCAGGCTCATAGCAGAGGAGCCTGATGTGGGGCTCGATCCCATAACGCCGGGATCACGCCCTGAGCCGAAGGCAGCCGCCTAACCGCTGTGCCACCCAGGCGCCCCTAATTTGATATTTTTTAATAAACACTTCGCAGGGTACATAAAGGTAGGGAGAATAGTAAAATCCCCCCCCCCCACCCAACACCCAGTTTTGCAATTTCAAGTTAACTACATTGCTTCAGTTCTTTTGTTTTTAAAATTTGCTTAAGTATTATAAATTCGGACGTGTCATTCTCCTCCTATGTGTTTCAGGATCTATCTCTAATAAAGATATACATTTTTTTTCAAATACCCCACATTGCCTTTATCACAGCTAGGGAATTAACAGTAAGTTCCTGGTATCCCATAATACTCAGCCCATACTAAAATGTTCCTTGATAAGAAAAACAACTTAAACAATTTTACATATACCTGTATCTTCCCTTTTTGCTCACTAATAAAAAGATTTCCAGTTTATTGAAAATGTGATTTTGTATCTTGATTTTCCCATTTGCTATTATAACTATTTCCCAATGACATATTTTCAAAACTTTTAAATTTCGAAACGGGGCGTGTGTGCAAGGGCAGGAGATCTCTTGGAAGATTAACCATTTCTTTATTTGTGCGTTTCCCCATAGACACGGAGCCAGTATGCGTGGGTTTTCCTTCCCCTTTATAGTAAATCCCTTTGCCATGAGTATCTTTGTTCACAATACCTTTTCCTTTATTAGGGCTATTTCCTTAGGATCGATTCCAGGAGCGTTACTACTGCACCCAAATGTATGAACATTTGTAAGGCCCTTGACTTGTCTCCCTGAGTTGTTTACAAAAGGACTGTACCAATTTACACTTCCACTTACAAAGGATGAGAGAGCCTCTATTAAAATGCTTAAAGGCAGCGCTTTTCGGAGCTCTTATAAATCACTGGCTGAGGCTGGCTTGTGTTTGTCATATGGTCACAGCCGTCACAAAATAAATAAATACACATTTTCTATAGCTGTAAAAACATGGCATGCGCAGACTGCCAAACAACCACAGACTAACTTTGATTAAACGAGGAAACCGGTCTACTTGTTGAAAATGTGGTAATGAGATAGTTTCCACCCAGACGGGAAGCCCAGTGCTGGCGGGGGAGGGGCGCCTGCATTTCTTTTGGTCTCTGTCTGCCCACCAGCAAGGTAGAAATGATCAGGTCAGCACGCTCTTTGTTTATTTTACCTTCTTTTTCTTCTTCTTCTTCTTCATTTTTTTTTTTTTTTTTTTAAAGCCGAGTATCTTATTTGTTTCTCTACGGCTGGGTTGATGATGCAGAAATACTGTTGAAAACTAGCAGAAACTTCTGGTAGCAGGCGCTTCCTGTCAAGCACTGGGGAACCGGGGATTAGGGGCAGAGCCATTTTAGCTTGGTCCAAATTCTACTTTGTTTCCTTGGGGACACGCTGTTCTTATTTGTTGATTTCCAATAAAACTGCTGCAGAAAGGGTTCATTTCTGTTCACAGCATTCTTACTTTCTTGAAAGAATAGAGCATGTCAGTTACAAATCCTTGTAGAAAATGCAATTGTATTGGTTTGGAGAAATTTATGTGACAGATTTTGTTTTTTGGAGGCACGGAGAAAGAAAAACTATCTTGTTACTGTCGTGTTTATGGGGGTGAGGGGAGGAGAAAAAAACAAGAAGGAAAGTTGATAAGAAAATACTTCGCAAGATGGTCCTTAAAAGCCCAGGATCTGAATCGTCAAGTCTTTTTCTTTTCTTTTTTTTGAAAAAGTTCAGGAAAAAAGTTCTATTATCCTCATTTGCTTCTCACTGTTTTCATCCCACTCAGTGACGCTGAAGTGGTTCCTCCAAGCGAGTGGGAACAAAATATAATCTCTTAAAATATTTTTAAGAGGACATGCAGGCTTGGTATTTGTAAAAATATGTCAACAAAATGTGCTAACCACTATTTTTTTTTTTTTTAATTGTCAAAGAAGCTAAAGGGATTAGTTAAGCTGAAGGGCTGTTTTAGAACAGGGGGACGTTTGGAGAGAATGACTCAGGTCATTTCGGCTGGTGTTTACGGAGTGATCGCCGTGTGCCAGGCACTGTTTTGAGGTTTGCTTGTGATTAGCTCATGTCACTCTCCAAAGCGCCCGGTGCGGTGGGTGGCACTGTTATTCCCATGGTACAGGTGAGGCAGGCAGGTCAAGTCAGGAGGCTGGGGTTTCCCAGCAGCTGAGCCGTGGAGCTGGGGTTTGGGTCCACGCAGGCTCTAAAGACCATGTTTGATTCAGGTCTGGTTTCTGAGAAAACGTGCACGTTCGTTTTGGGAGCTGCTGAGCCGCAGCCCATCGGCTGAAAGTAACGGGGTGACACCGGTAGCTGGTTTGGGGTCCACTGTACCACCGAGCACCAGGGCACTACGCTGACCTTCGGTCTACACTTAGGGTTTCCTGGTCACGCTACACTTCTCAGGAGTGCGACCTTAAATCTTCTCTCCAGCATTTTCCCCAAATGCCAGCATCCTGTGGGAGGGTGTGGCTGGAGAGGGTACACCCACAGTCAGGAAGACAGGAGCTCGTCTCCCCCAGGTCCTTCCCTGTGGCCACTCACCTCTGACTTTCTCCTCCAGGCACCTCTCCGGGCTCGCTTGACCTCCAGTTTGGAGAAGATGCCCAAGGAACCCCAAAAGGCAGGTATCTCCCAGCTTCCGTGAGGATCGCTCTGATCCAGCTGTCTTTCTTCAAAGAGTTCCTTTTGCTTTGTCCACGTTGGGTGGTCTTGCTGATGACCGAGAGCTCCTCGGGTTCTAGGTGGACAGACCTAGGCCCAGCTCTAATGGGCTCTCTCACTTCATATACACACTCTCGCTCTCTTCTCCAACCCAGAATACGGACCCTGGCAAGGGCCCTGCTGGCGTTGAGAACAGACTGATTCTGAGCGCCAGCGAGCTTCTGTGGTCTTTACGAGACTAGTGTGTCCTGATTGAATGCTTACTATGTGCTTGGAGATACAGCTTCTGATCTGGGCGACAGGGGTGGGGTACCGACTCTGCCTGGTATGAGAAAGGGTGCAAACAATGTACTCGGCCCGTCATAAATACTTGACCAATGATCACTATTACTGTTTTCTATTCTCCTGAGGCCAAAGTCAACCACTTAGTACAAAAAAAAAAGAATGGCATGAGTTAGCATGGTCTTTGGAATTCGTTCGGGCTAATTCCACTTCTTTCTTGCGGTAGACTCTCAAGTAAGTTAAAGAAGTTAGTAAATCAGAAAGTGAGTTAGCCTCTGATGGCTATGGAGTCCTCATCTGCCAGATGAATTTAAGTGTACAGGTTATCAGGACGATGAGATAACACTATGATTCGATAAGTCAGGTGTGGAGTTAAGACTATGGCATATCACGGGGGCTCAGTAAATTGTTTTCTTTTTCCCTTTTTGTTACTCTTTTTCTTATCGTCTTACTGTTACTATTATCGTTGTGGTCATTGTGTTGTGCGGAAAATATGGACACACTTAAATATCTGAGTGATTTCAGCAAGGGAGACTATCTGGGCTATTATTTTAGGGGGACTCCTGGTTTTATCAATTTATCAAGACTCTTAATACCTCAGTCAGGTCATTATTCCTTTGCTCATACTATTCACCAGCTCTCAGGTTCATTCAGAGTAATATCCAGTCTTTACTATGCCCAAAATGGTATGTACCTCCTCCATCCTCATTTTCTGACTTGTATCCTCTTATTACACTCCGTGCCAGCCACAATACTGTGCTGGCTTCCTTGCTGTTCCTTGAACCATGGGGCACACGGTTTCAAGGTCTGTGCGTGACAGTCCCTCAGCTGGGAATGCTCTCTTCCCTAGACCTCCACATGGCTCCCACTGTCACCCCTTCAGATCTTGACCCAGATGTCTCCACCTGGGAAGTCTTCCCGGACTAGCCTGTTGAACATCATCCCCTGCAAATCCCTCTAATCCCCGGCCCCTTTGCCCCACCCCCCATGTTTTCTCCATAGCACTTAACATCTAATTTTTTTTAAAAAAGATTTTATTTATTCATTTGAGAGAGAGACAGAAAGAGCACAAGCAGGGGGAGAGGCAGAGGGAAAGGGAGAAGCAGACTCCCCACCGAGCAGGGAGTCCGACGTGGGGCTGGGTCCCAGGACCCTAAGATCATAACGTGAGCTGAAGGCAGACGTTTAACCATCTGAGCCACCCAGGTGCCCCAACATTTAATTTCTTTTTAAAAAGATTTTATTTTTAAGTAATCTCTACACCCAATGTGGGGCTCGAACCTACAACCCTGAGATCAAGAGTCACATGCTCCACCAGCTGAGCCAACCGGGCGCCCCGTAGCACTTATCATTTAATACACTACAATATTAAGTGTTAACTCCACAAGGATAGGCATTTGGATGGTTTGCTTTCCTGTGGTATTCCCAGCACCTAGGACAGTGCTTGGTATACAGTAGGTGCTTAATAAATATTTGTTGCGTGAGAGAGTAGATGAGTGAATGGCGGAACCCAGGGAGCATATTTACTTAATTCAATAGAACAGCTAAATATTGGGATACTTTCCTGGGTGCCAGCCACTGTGCCGTGACATGGAGGCTACTGGCCTTACCTTTCCTTGAGGAGCCTGCTGGCCATTATGGCAAACACACACAGCCGGGGCTAGGCATAACCCAGCAAATGTCATAAAGGAGGCGTTGAACAAAGAGAGTGACTGAACAAAGAGCATGGTGGCATTTGAGTGGACCATGGGGGATGGGTAGGTGGCTACGGATTGGTTTTTGGACATGTGTGGCACATGGGTTTGGGGAGGTTCAAAATGAAGGTGGGTCAGGCCGTGGGCATAGAGCAAGGAGATGGGTAAGTAGAGAATAGTTCATTAAAGAGCAGTATATGAAAATACTAGGTATTTTAGTCCCCGTTTTTTTATTTCTCAGGGTATTGAATGTAGTTTGGAATTCTATGTTAATAGGCAGCTAATTTTTAGTTTTATAGGTCAAATATGCTTATGTTTTACATGTTAAAAGATTAAAATATTTAGCTACCAGTAAAGGGTCCTGGATCCTTGTCCATATTTGAGAATTAACCAACTTTTATTCATGCATTTGCGTACATATTTCTTATTTATTTATTGAGATACAATTGGCCTATAACATATTGGTTTCAGTTGTACAATATAATCATTCAGTAATTTGTATATATTGTGAAATGAACAGCCTATATCTTTCTTATGGTCTGTGTGTAGTTTAAACATACGTGTGTGTATATTACATAGACATATATACACATACATATATATTATGTCCATATACATATATTTCTTTTAGAAAGTACAGTATTGTGTATGTGTGTTTAAACAAAGGTGGCATACTTCTTGTGGCTTTATTTATTAACTTACTCCACAATGTCTTGGTGATCTAGCTACGTGAACACGTGACATTACTTCATTCTTTCCAAGTGCCGTCTGTATTCTGACATTTCGATATCATAGTTTATGTGGCCATTTTCCTCTTGATGAACATGTAGGTTGTGGCTTATTTTTAGCACTCTTATAAAGAATGCTACGATGAATAGCCTTGTGTATGCTTCTTTGAGCCCCTGAGTGATTATTTCTTTAGGGTGGTTACTATAATTATATGCTTATCTGTTTTTTTCTTATGTCTTAATTTGTTTAATGTCTGTTTCTCCGATGAAAATGTAAACTCCACGAGGGCAGGAATCCAATTTGTTTTGTACCTCACTCTTTAATTACTACCTAGCCAGTGCCTGAGAGGAAGGAGTGGTCAATAAATATTTATGGAATGAAGCTGGCTGAAAGGTTGGCTGGGGCCAAGGTATAGTTTTGCATCCCCAGAGAGGGAACTATGATTTATTTTGGTAAATTGGAGATTTTTGTACAAGGCAGTAGTAGCAGGACAATTACTTGTCGGGTTTAGGAAGAAGTATTTTAGGCTAGGAAGAAGACAGGTACTGGGGCCCGGTTATGAGATTATTATGCAGGTCCGAAGGAAACAGGATGGTAGGAATCGAAAGGAGAGGGTGCATTTGAGAGCTACTGGGTGATAGGATCTGTAAGATTAACTGATTAGCTCTGAGGGGCTGTGTAAAGAAAAGCATGGAAAGTGGAGACCCAGTCTAGGACATATTCTTTTCACAAACGTTTATTAGCTCCCAGCTCTGTGCAAAAAGCACTCTCTGTTAATTGCTGTTGGCATGTAAATTTGCAGGACCTTTCTTCCCGACCTTCAAAGGAGATTTGGAGTCCACTGGAGACTATGGAGGACGAGTAAGCAGGTACACCAAGAATGCCAGGGAGTGACTGAGGTGGGAGGGACTAGCCCCAGGGCAACCAAGTGAAATATTGTTGTTCCAGAATGGGGTGGGAGGGGGGGAAGGAGAATGCTGGGTGAGGATGTTTCAACCCTGCCCCAGAGACACACAGGGCTGACTGGTAGACATTCAGGAAATAGGATGTCGAGAAATGTGCATCAGTGTAGCTTTTTACAAGTGAGGAAATTTAGATTGGTGACAGAGCTGGGCTTTGACAAAGGCTTCAAATGGCCCACCGGCCTCAATGTAGTCTGGAAGGTGGGGAAACAGACTGTTAGCTGTGTGACCTCAGGCAGGCTACTTAACCATCCTGAACCTCAGTTTCCTTTTTTTTTTTTTTTAAAGATTTTATTTATTTATTTGCCAGATAGAGAGAGAGAGAGAGAGCACAAGCAGGGGGAGCAGCAGAGGCAGAGGAAGGAGCAGGCTCCCCGCTGAGCAAGGAGCCCGATGTGGGGCTCAATCTCAGGACCCCGAGATCATGACTTAGACTGTAACCGACTAAGCCAGCCAGGTGTCCCTCAGTTTCCTCTTTTTAAAGAAAAAGCAGTAATAAGTAAAAGGGTGAAGACGGGTAAGGTTATGGCTAGTTCCGTGCCAGACGGGTTTATCAGTGACAACGCTGCCTCTCTGATCGTGCCCTCCACACGGGAGAGGAAGTAGAGGACGCCAGTGGCCTCCGATTTGCCCTGTCTCCTTTGTTCAGCCAGGATGCGATCTTGCAGGAGATAATCTCTCGAGGAAGAAACACTTACTTGAAGTTCAGTGGGTTGGTTTCGCTTGCATTTCTTTCCAGCGGCATCCCAGTGTTCCGTGGGATAAAAAATCCAAAGTCGTCACGGGTCACACCCCAACCCCCCCAAATCCTGCCAGCCACATTATCAGGGATTTTTGTTTTTATTCTAAGAGACATGGGGAGTTGTAGGCAGGGCCCTGATGTAATCAGATTTGACTTTTGAAAAGATCAATGTGACTTTTGAGAAGATCGATGTGACAGAGATGGGATTGTCTGCATTTCTGCTGGAATGGTAGCTCTGTGAGGCACCTTTCCTTTCCAGTTGGGTCCCAGGCCTGTGGCAAACAATGCCGGGCCCACGGGCCCACGCTATTGGTTGGATGCATATTTGGCCTTTCTGCATTTAAAACAAGACTAAAAATAGCCATTGTGTTACTAGAAGGATATAATGAGATAATGGATGTAAAGTGCCTGGCACACAGTATCTATTTACTCATTTCTCATCCAGTCTTTAATGAGCATCTACTATATGCCAGGCATGGTTCAAGGTCCTGGGGATGCACCCGTGAGATGTAGATGTGAGGCTTGGCCAGGTCTGCACAGGAAAGGAGGCTGCTGTTTACTGCCTGTGGGCCTTGGGAGAGCAACTCCATCCCTCTCTGCCCAGGTTCTTCCTCTAACAAATGGAAAGATATAATCCCTACCTCACAGGGTCGTTAGGCGGATTAAATGAGCTATAAAGTGAAAAGCACACATTGAGAACTCAATAAATGTTAGCGCTTATCAGCTAGCCTCTCGGCATGCTGGCTGTGCTTTGGGCCTGGGATCTTTCTGAGCTCTCGGTGCTCTAGTCCACATGACCCATCCCGAGGCAGAGAAATGCGGGAGGCATTGCTGGGTGTGGGTTTGGACAAGTCCCTGATCTTCATGGAATGAACAGTCTGATTCAGACCAAAAAAGAAAAGAAAATGACATTTTTAACCAACTACACAGACAACTCATGGGACCATTTCTCTCATCCAGGAAGGAGAGCTGGAAGGAAAAGGAGGGAAGTGAGGACAAAGACTCTTGTGCTCTTCCCAGCAAAATGCGGAACCTCGGGTTTCAGGACTCGTATAAATGGCGTCAGGGTTGCTGAGGCTAGAGTTACCAGGTGGACTCAGAGGCAGTCCTTCGTAAAAGCGGAGACGTTTGTGGAGCTGCTACTCTGTATCCACGAGAAGAGTCATCATAAAAGCCACCCTTTGCTAGTGAACAACGGAGAGCTCCCCTGTGGTTGGCCATGGGGAACCTGATCATTTCATGAGGCAGGCCAAGCAGAGGTTATAATCCTTACCTTACAGATGAGGAAACTGAGTCAAGAGCCCAGTGACTGGCCTCAAGACCCAAATCTCAGTTCCCTTCCCGCCGGACCTCTCTGCCGCCGAGCTCCGGGTTTCGCTATTCACTTCTATATGCATTTGCTGTGAGCACCTCTACCGATCACGGCTGTGGGCGGCCATCTAAGAGGAGATGGTGTAGGCAGTTGGACGTATGTTTTAAGAGTTGAGGGGAGAGGTCTGGGTGGAAGATAAATGTTTAGGAGCCCTAAACATCTAGATGGCATTTTGAGCCACTGGACTGGATGAAATCATCTAGGGAATGAACAGGAAAGAGAAGACAAGGCGCCATTACTGGGCCTTGGGCGCTTCAAAATCTGGAGGTCAGGGAGAGGAGGAAGACCCACAAAGGGGACTGAGAAGGAGTGTCCAGTGAGGATGGGGGTGGGGAGGTGGAAATCAGTAGCACAAGGGAAACAGTGTTTCAAGAATGAGGAAGAGGGGGGTCAGCTCTATGAAGCATTGCAGATGCTGTGAATAACATGGGGACATGGACTTGGCCATTTGACATATTGTCACAACTGGAGTCAATGCCAACTCTTGCTACTGCCCTGCCTTATTTCCTTACTCCCCTGTCTTCACTCGCTGGACCCCAGACACACCTTTCCCAAAGCCAGCCTTTTTCCTGCTCTGAGCCTCCCCCCCCCCCCCCCCGCCGTATTAGCATGCTTTGCCACCTAACGTCCTGGGCGTCTCTGCTCCTTAGGGAGACCTGATCTACAACCGCATGCCTCCTCCCCTCTCCAGGGACCCTTATGTTGCAGATACACTATCTGTGTGCTGTCTGTCTTCCTCTAAAGGGGCAAAGACTTCATTTGTTTTGCTTACTGCGAGGTCTGTCTCCTATGCCTAGGACTGTGCCAGGCCTCACCTCGCCCGCCTGCAAAACTCTGGGTTTACAGCTCCGCAGTGTGTCTCATTTAATTCTCCAGAGTCTTTACAGAAAAAATATTATTTACATAAATAGTAATTATAGATACTTCTTTTTCCAGTTTTATTGAGATATAGTGGACACATTACATCGCATAAGCGTAAGGTGTACGACATAATGATTTGATCTATGTTTATATTGCAAAATGATTATGAGAAGTTTAGTTGACATCCATCACCCTGTATAGCTATGATTTTTTTCCTTGTGATGAGAGCTTTTAAGGTCTTCCTCTTCCTCCTCTTCATCATCATCATCACCCCATTTTGTGGATGAGAAAACTGAAACCCAGAGAGATCAAATAATATTCTAAGGCTAATGCCCCTCTCAGAAGGTGGAACTAGATGGAGTACTTGGGCCAAGGCAATTGGAGAGAAGACATGACAGCACATTTTCAGAGGGCACCCGCCCTCTCTCCCCTTAGAGGCACAGAGTTTAAATGAATTTCAGGAGGAACAGAAGCTGACATCTTGAAAGAATGGGAAGGGGGAGCCAGGCAGAGGGAGCCACAGGTCTGAAGGCTCTAGGTCAGAGGGAAGGCCTCATGGCTGAAGCTTAGAATCCCGGGGAAGGGCTTGCCAAAACTTGAGGCAGCAGAGTTAGGCAGGGGCCAGCTCTACAGAGCTAGGAAGGCAAGCTCTGGAGTTTGTTCTTTTTTTCCCCTGGGGCCATAGGAAGCCATTAAGCTGGGCGGCGACAGGATCTGATTTACTCTGTAAAAAGATCTCCTGGACGTCGGGTGGAGCTTGTACCAGGAGCTTGTATTAAGGCAAACCTAGAAAGGAAGAAGCTGGGAGAAAACTTACACACTCCATTTATTTGGAGGGGAGAGTGAGAGGTCATGATGCTGTGTTAGAGATGGAGGTAAGTGGACAAAGTTGAGATATATTAAGCTAGAAATTATAGGACTTGATGGATTAAAGGTGCAGGTGGGGGGGTGGAGATGAAATATAGTTTGACTTCTGGGTTTTGGCTTGAGTTAGTGGGCGGATGGTAGATGGATCCATTTATTGAGATGAGAACAGGAGTCAGATTTCAATAAACGTTAGTTACCTTCCCCTTCCGCCACCTCCCCTTCTCCCAAAGCTCCCCATCTGGAATATCAGATGAGTGCAAAAAGCTTTCCAGAGGTGCTCGGAAAGTTATGTGACACATGTGATTTTTAAAGAAACTTTACATTTGCAATGCAAGTGAAGTCAACCTTGGAAAACCAGCCAGAATGCTGGTGGAAGACAAAAGTTGTGCTTGCAGATGGGGGGAGGACGCCCGTCAAACTTGCCGATAGGACGTATACAGTTAAAAATAAACTACACTCTTTGCACATTATCAAGGTCGATTAATTTAATCAAGTCGTGATTGTATCTAAACCTCGATTAAATTGAGCCTTATACTTGGCCCCTCCCTTTTCAGTTTGCTTGTAAAAACCAGCAATCTCATCTCTTACAGTATTGTTCTGAGCCAGGTGGACTGGCAAACTCCGAGGGAGAGTCTCCAGGCTCCAGACCCTGCCTCCACTTCTGAAAGGTGACTTCTGCAATTTATTTTTATCATACAGCGTGATGATGTTTTACAGAGGGCTTAAAATTTCGAGATGACTCGAGTGGGATCAAGAAACTTAATAGAAAGGAGAGGAGTGTAGCGTTCCCTGGAGTTGTTGGTGACCCCTACTTAATTTAGTGCATTCGGTCGTGTTAAAAGGGCTGTCCCGGTTTCCTTCTCAAATGTCCTTTGTAGTTAGCAAGGGCTGGCAGGTTTGCCTAACTTTCTCATTTTCTTTTCCTGCTGACTCCTCACTGCAGTTTTTCGAGTTTTCCTGCTCTGAACACTGAATTCTTTTTAAGTCGAGTATCTATGTTGGCTCCATTTCAGCTCCAGGGATTTACGTGCAGTTTCCAAATTGTTTTTCTGTAATAGTTCCCCAGTAAAATAAATACTTGTGAAACAGGAAGATCATATCGCATTGTCCTTCTAATTAAGGCTAGGTCTCCAAAGATGATTCCAATAAATGTTAAGTGTAGCAAATTAGAAGGTTTTTTTTTGTTTTGTTATTAGATCTGAGAAGGCTGCGGTGGGCAGCATCTGGAGAGAAAACCAGAAGTTAGCAAACGAAGGGGTCTCGTATCACGAGGATTAAATCAGAGATAATGGTGCGATTTTCTAAGCGTACACTGGGAAATATATCTTAAGGAGGGCTGGTCTGTTTGGATAATTGTGAAAAACGAGGTGTAGCTGATGTTTGTCGCATTAAGGAGAGGTGAAGTGGGGCTTTTTCTGCCCTTTCTCCGAGTAACATGTGCAGAGCAGAGCATCAGCTTCCATTTGAAGGGACGGTTCTGGTTCTATTCTTTGTTTGTTGCCCGAGTCTCTGCAGCACCTGACTCCTTTGGAGATAGTCTAGCTGGGGGGTGATGGCAAAACAGGATTATTCGTGGGTGGAGCTAAGTATATGTCGACTGCACTGCTTTGTTTTCAATTTTCATTTCATAGAATAATAATGAGTTCTGAGCTTTTACTACAAAACTACATGTTCCTAGTGTTCTCCTTTACTTTTGGAGTTTCCATTTTTTATTAATTGTTTTAACTGTGCATGCTTCCCGAATAAATCTTAAGTGTGAGTCTTCACATTCTAAGGGGAGAGTGTGTGTCTCAGGGATGCCCTTTGCAGCAAATTCAGATCACTGTATGTCCATTTAAAAACATAGTATGTGTTTGCAACCCAGCACTCAGTCACTGGCAGAATTTTTGCAACGATTTCCCAGTTTTATTGGCACGTCTCCAGGAATAAGGTTCTTTGTAATTCTTTGCTCAAACATAAGGATCACATATAAAACTCTCAGCAGATAGATCAGTTAATACAATTATCTTTCAGTTTTAAAAGCTACAACATAATAAGGTTTTGGGGGACATGGTGGGGGGAAGAGAGAGAAACAGTAACTAACCATAGGATGCTATTATGCTAACAAAGTGGTAGCCTTGTAAGAGCAGAGAGAAAAGCACAACCATTTTTGCTCAGAAAATAATTCAGTAGCAACAAGGTCTGAGAGCCAGAAGCCTCATTGTTCTTAGTGAAACAATTATTTGTCAAAACATTTGATTGTTCCCCTATCTCTACTGAAAAGTTTGGACTTTTCTTTTTGCCCAATTTTGACACTAGAATTTTTAACTATCAGTGCTATTGTGTTTACAACATTCAAGGTTTCAGAGTTCAAAGGTTATCCATTAACATGTAGAGCAAGGCTACACTTAATGTTGCGACTCAGCCTGGTTCCACTCGCTCAGAGTTTGTTTCGGAGCAGTGCTCCAAGTCGTTTGTTTTGATAAAAGTTAAATCAAGTTTCTTATTTATGAAGAGTGTCTTTAGATTGCGTTTTAGGATGTGACTATTTATAAGGGTTTAAAAAATATTTTAAAGACTTGATATTATCTTCCCTGAGAAAAGGAACGCTAATACTAGAAATAGAAATGATCAACATCAGTGTATTTGAGTGAAAAAAACAAAAAAGAGTTCTGGCCAAAGAATTTACTTCTGGCATTGCTAATTAATTGTAAGTAATTGGTTCACTTCCTTTTTAAAAAAGACTAACCGGACCATATGTGGGGTTAGTAGTTATATATAAAATGACAGCAAAACATCACACTTGGCAAATTCTTCCCCTCTGCTAAGAAGCTGTCTCTCAAATTCCATTTTCTATTAAGAACTGCACTGTTCACCAGCAGAGCATTTTATATAGCCCCCCCTTTATTAAATACATACTTTAAGTGGCTTTCTTGATATGTTTTAAGTTTTTCCATTTTGGATACACCCATATCCCATAAAAAAAATCCACTTGGCTGTTTTGTTTGTGGTGAGTTGCGTAGCTCTGTTTACATTTGCATTCGTTTGCATTTTGGGGCAGAAAACTTGGTGGTTGTGATTGTTGCTACTATGGTCCCTCCTGGGGCGTACCTAAAATGAGGGAACACAGGCCTTCGGTATCAACCCCACCTCTTTCTTTTTGTGAGCAAGCAAGAGTGGGAAAGGCTCCAAATACGTTGGTTGTGGGAAGGGGAGGGGGCAAGGCCAGTTTGGTGCCCCCCCACCCCCCAGTTTTTAGCTTGGTTTCATCCACGTGGATTTCTATCAAAGCCAAGTGGATTC
The DNA here is from genome assembly GCF_024610735.1 of Ursus americanus. Classification (NCBI taxonomy): domain Eukaryota; kingdom Metazoa; phylum Chordata; class Mammalia; order Carnivora; family Ursidae; genus Ursus; species Ursus americanus. Next base: position 8,501,397 of record NC_142148.1, read on the forward strand.
TTGGAACCTAGGCCACGTTTAGAAATCTCAAGTTATAATATAGCCGCAAATCGGGCCCTTTTAGAAAAACAACAATTACAGGATAGCTTTATGAAGATACCAATTAAACCATTTTAATCATGTCATCTCCTCGACCTTGCTCACAGTTGACGAAAATCTTGAAAAACTGTTTGTGCAGGGCTGCCTCCTAACCTACTCAAATGGGTGTAGAGGCTTTTTGCTAGTAATTCGGGATGACCCGGGAGTTCGGCTACCGGCCCCTCCCTCGCCTGGGCACACCTTGCAAGGGAGGGGGAGGCGGCGAGGCCGAGGCGTGCATCTGCGCCTGCGCGCTGCCCCCGTGGCCCCCCCCCCTCCCCCGCCCTCTCCGCGTACCTGTCACTGGAACCGCCGGAGCGCGCGCGGGCCACGTTTAGCCGGATGGCGGGAGGCGGGGGGTGTGGGGGCGGTGAAAGGCGCGCGCGTGCGCGGGAATCGCAGGCGAGAACGGGAGGGCGCGCGCTCGTCCGCTCGCTCGCGTCCCGGAGGCGGAGTCCGCGGCGGTGGGCGGGGCAGGGGCGCGCCTGCGCGGACCACGTGGCCTGGGGGCGGGGCCTGGGGCGGGGCCGCGCGGCCGGTGAAGGCAGGAGGCGGGGCGTTTCCGAGCGGCGGGGCCGAGGGAGGGCGCAACAGCTGCTCCCTGAGCACTTTCTGACCCAACAGTCCCCCAGCGCCGGACGCGCCGCGCCCCGGCGGCTCTAGGGACCCCCCGCGCCTGCACTGTCCCCGCGCGGACGAGTAGGGGGCGCCCGCGCCTTTGCCCCCCGTGCGCACCCCCCGCCCCGCTCACCTTAGCCCCGCGCCCGAGGTGAGCCCGGCCCCCAAATCCCCCGGGTGGGGGTGGGGTGGGGGCGGGGGGGCGCTCCCTTTGGGGGGGTCTTCAAGGCGCGGGGTCCCGAGGCGCCCTGGGAGATGGCTTCGCCTCGCGCCCAGTGGTCCCCCGTCTCTTTTGGGGGGCCGGTACGGGCGCGGAAGCCGGGAGGTGTCCGCACAAAAGGCCGAGAGAAACTCCCTGTCGCCTCCCCTCCCTCCTGCCTTCCCCGCCCCCTCCCCTCCTCGCCTGCTCCCTCCTCATTCAAACCTCGGCTCGCTCGTGTGGTGTCAGTTCAGTCCCGGCCGCCGCCGAGCGAGGAAATGGCCGAGGAGCCGGAGCCGCAGGTAAAGGGGGCGCGCCCCCCGCCCGCGCCGGGCCCAGGGGCGCCTCACCTCGCCCTCCGGAGTCCCCCCGAGCCGCCCTCGAGTCTCCCGTGCTCGTTAGCTGGCCCCCCTCCCCGGATGACCCCCGCCCCGCCCGGCCCCCGCTCCTGCTCTCTGTTCCGCTCCTCTAGGGCGCCCCCTCCCCACCCGGCTTCGGAGCGATTCCAGCAGCGAGGAGGTGCCGGGCGAGCCCCCGGTGTGTATAGTGTTTTACCATCACACTCACTCTTGGGGATAGTCAGGATGGCTTGGGGGCGGGGGAGTCCCCCTTCCCCGGCCGGGACCTAGGGGCCGGCCGGAGGGAGCCGGGGGCTGCGTGCGTGCGTGGGTGGGTGGGGGGCTGTTCCGGAAAAGTTGGGTGGCTCCGCCGGGCGGCTCTCCGGGTTTGCCGGCCGGGCCGTGGGGGGCGGGCGGAGGGGAGGGGGCCGGCGCGGGGTCCCCCGCGATGGCCCGGGAGGGGCCGGGGCAACTTGGGAACAGCCAAAACAATGCGTCCTAACAGGCGTCCCCCGCAAACAATGGCCGGGACCGTCCACACGGGCCGGGCGGAGGGCGCGTCTATAGGGGCCGAGGGAGGGGCTTGGCGTCGCCGCGGACCCCGACGCGCACTCCAGCAAGCCCCCCAGCGCCGCCAAATCCGTCCCCGGGAGTCCCGGTCTCCTGCCCATCCCTGAGCAGGCGGTGCACGGGCTGCGTTTCCTGGATGTGATAAGGTGTTTTTCTTTTCCCTTTAATTTTAAAGATTTTTTGAAACTTTTTAAATAGCCCTTAAACGCTTAAAGAATATCTTTATAACTCTCACTTCTAGTTGGAGTTCCAAAGCCAGCTGGAAGCTGAACTAGTAACTAAAGGGCAGGAAGGATTGAAATGTTCGCCTATAAGTGTTTCTTTCTTTCTTTTTTTTTTTAAAAGGGAAGTTTCTGCCAGGAGGCGCTGAGTGGCGAAACCGCGCAGTTTCAGATGTAGAGCCCTCTTCTCTCTTGCTTTGGCCCCAAAATGCGAGCGGCACGGGATGGGGAGGGGAGAGGAGGGCGCTGCTGGGGGCCCCTGGAGGCCGGATTTGGGGCGGCCTGGGCGGTCCTGCTCCGGTGGGGGCAAGACCTGGCCTGTGGGGGTGCGCAGGCCGGTACCTGCGCCCAGGATCGGGACAGACGTTAAGGTCCTGGGTTGGAACCCACATTTTTTGGGATTGGGGAAGGGCCACCGAGGACGGGAAGCCGCATTCTTGGGCGGGTGGGATGGGGGTGGGGTGGGGTGGGCAGGCGGGGACTTTTCCTAAAGGTTTAGTTACAGGAACAGGAAAGAGCCACCAGTGGCCACTTCTGGGACCCCAGTGGCCTGCTTACACTTGGAGTAGTAGAAACTATTTTCTCTCTCTCTTCCCCCCTCCCCCCCCAAGAAAAGAATAGTCACTTTTGAGTTTAAGGCTTTGGTGTGTACTCTTTGAAATTCCTTGAGCCTCAATTTATCTTTCTGAATCAGCCTATAGGGCTTGAAGCATTGGCATGAACATTCCTAAACGTGTATTAAGTGCAGGGCTTTTGCAGTGGTCCTTTGGCCAGTTTGGGGTCGTGTAGTATTACAGACCACTACATGCTACATACTAGCTGGTTTCCTAGCTTTCTAGATCGTTTGGAACCATTAAGCTGTATGTTTTAAGAAGCCTAGGTCTGATTTAGTTCAGGTTGATTCAATTATGTCTTCATCGCTTTTGAGTTGGTTGAATGAGTTGACATGAGATTAAGCTCAACAAAAGAAAAGGCAGGGTAACAACAGCTGCCGGCCAGGCCTGGCGACTAGGTAGGGGTCTTGGGAGGCCTTGCACCTTCTCTTTTGTATGTGTTAAGTACATTTAAAAATGTTCTTTTACTGTACTGTCCCCCCTCCCCCACGGATGGATGCCTTGCTTGATACCAAATAAGACCTAAAATGCTAAATTTTATAATACTTGGAGAAGGAATAATCCAGAGTTTCTAAAAAGCCTTCACTGTCTGCAGTGACAAGTGCAGAGTAATAATCTAATTGCTTTTTGTCTGAAAAATACAGCAGTCAAACCACTAGTTTGTGCTTGCTTAGTTAATGTGTGCTAAGAACTTTTAAGGTGTGTCCTTAATGGTAGATGACTTTTTCTGAGAAGTCATGTTTATTTTAGATACTGTTTTTGTTCAGTATCCCAAAGACTCTAGTAGTGTGTGTGTTTTTAATCCTGGCGATTTAGTGAAGTCAAACCCCTTCCACCCCAAATTGCCATTTTTTTTCATCAGTTATGTAAGTATTAAATTCAAAGAGGCATAGTGACTTATATTTAAAAATCCTTTGTCAGTAGCTACAACACAAATTTACAATTTATTGGGCTTGTTTGTTGGAATAGGGTTAATAATCTGAGTGTTTGGAATTTTAATTATTTGGTGTGAAGAGGAAGGCTGCTCCTTTAGACTCCGCCTTGGTTTGCAGGCTGGAGGAGGAAGTGGGGGAGGATTATGACTTTTCCAGGTGAAGGACACATACTTTTCTTTAGTGTCCAACTTCATTCAGTCCTTTTATCTTCACAGCACCTTCTAACACTTTGCAGTTTGACCTTTGCTGTTTTTAATAACTTGTAAGATCGAAGTTTAGCAGTTGTCTTGGGTTCATATTATTCCCTTTCACTTCCTAATCAAAAAAAGGAACTAATACACCACTTTGATAAAATTGGTAGAAAATATTTTCTGCCTTCACCCTGAAGAATCTATTTAGATAACAGCTTGATTTTTTTTTTTTTTTTCCAGGTAGTAGAGGGAAAGAGGAGGGAGGAGGGAGGAGAGAAGCGTTTGACTTTGCCTTTAGTTTTAAGGTGGAAGTAGATTTGCATTCTCTTTGTAAGCCTCCATTTTTGGCAGAGGAACTTCTGGGAGGAATAGCAGCCCCTGGTTCCCTTCCAGTGGACCTTTAAAGAGGAAATCAGAAAATAAGACTTAATCATCAAGTCACTTACAAACTGATGAAATCATTAAGGAATATAATGGCCTGGCAAGACGGAGTCCCTCTCTCCTCATTTCAGATAATCACTTTTCTCTCTTTTAACAACATTTATGATGAAATGGCATGTTTTTGCCACAGCAGGGCTGCCTTTTCCCAACCCTGGAGCACTCTTAATTCTGAGACGCTTGATTAGAGCCTCAGGGGTCCCAAAAGATGTGCTGTTTTCCCACTTTATAAAATTACATGCTTTTCTCACAGTTGTCACAAACATGATATTGGTGGATAAGAACTTTGGAGTAGTTTTAATGACTCTAGACTATCTACCATCTACTACTTGAAAAAAAAAAGATACTTTTATCTGACTCTGAGGACTGTAAATGATTGGACCTTTTTTATGTTTCACATGAAGCTTTGTTTCCATTTGCTCAAAGACAAGTTCAGTTGAGAATGTTCCATCTCAACGAATGCCAAGTATGGCCTGTATGTGAGGGTTTTTGAGGTTGCTGGGGATGACTTATTTTAAATGGTTCATTGCTAATTTCCTATTTGAGTTTAACCCCGTAGCAGTATGTTTAGTAAATGAATTGGAAAGTTGAAGCCAAAGTCCTGAACAATGGCTATATATTTTCAAGCTTCAGAATTATACAGTAGGAACGAGAAATCTGAGAGCGTTGTATATAAGCTGAGGAGTATTCCACTAGAATGAAATCAGTATAATGAAATTTTAATTGAAACGACTACATTTGGGATATACAGAACCGTTTTCAAGTTACTGAGGTGTCACAAATAAAAACCTGGAAGGTGTTTACAGAACAGCTAGTGAGCTGAAATTAAAGAAATCCCAGTCACATTAAATGCTCGAAATAGTGAAAGGTTTTGTTAACAGCATGTAAACTAAACTTGAGGCTGTGGAGGAGTCTCGATTTGTTTGTACACCCCATCTCCAGATTGGGCGGGGGAGGGGTGCTGACCAGTTTAAAATGCACGTGGAAGAAAGAAGGAATTACACAAAGACAGCAGGCAATTTCTGAAATTTGGGAGAGGGAAGCTTGATCATTATAACTGAACGGCCTCCTTTTGGGGGTATTGTAAAAACTTCTCAAGTGTTGGCTTTTACGAAAAAGGCGATCTGGATAATTTTTCTCCAACCGATAATATAGGCAAATTTATAGTGGTGTGTGGGGCGCAGGAGTTTGAATTGAGACCACGAGGGCAGATAGAAATCTCCTTTTGAGGAAGTGGGACAGGGACCATCCTTTCCCAAAATCTGCCGTTCACGATGAGCAAGTTCAATTCTTGTATAAAGCCCTCTTCCAAATAAATAGCGGGGCAGCCCCCGTCAGCCAGCTGCCACCACAAACTGCCCTTTTATGCTTAACATTGGAATGCTCATTAACGACTTTACATTTGAACATTTGTTGACTGTTCTTAACATCCCCATTACTTCCTGCCCAGGGTAACTACATAACTGAGTTACTGGAAATTAGGGGCCAGTGTGGTAATTTTATGATAAAGTTGAGAAATAAAATTACTAAACCTGAAAAGACAGCTGGGTAAGTTAAATTGAGGGAATTGGCTTAAATTCCTCAGCTTTTGTTCTTCAAGCTTTACCTTCAGTTGTTTTTGCCTTCCACTATTCCTTCACTTCCTAGAGAGGAGCTGCGACCCTGCAGTCAGATGCTGGTTTTGTAATGGCTTCGTTAGGGGGGTGTGTGGTGTTGCTTCGTTTCTGGCGTTGTCAGGAGACCTCTTGGATTTAAAATGCAGTTCTGTGCACTGGAGAGTGAGAGCCCAGCTCTCTTTAGTTCTCATATCAGCATGAGGAGAACTACATGTTTTTACTTTTCCTACCTGTGTCAAATCAGGGTAACCTCAAAACAGTTCAGTTACACCAGAAGAAGTGTTTGGGGGTTTTTTAAATCTGCGGATAAGCTTTGTTTTCAGTTCAGTATGTAAGTCTCCTCAACAGTGAGTATATGTATGAATCGAAAGGAGTGTTTTTCCCTTAATTTTGAAAGCAAACAGGTGACTTAAAAGAGCCAGACATACAACTTGAGTATTTACTCAACAGAGATAGGGCGGGGAATATTTAAATACTGCTAAAGAAAGAGCTCATGCCTTAAAAGGCAGTACCCACGTTTATATTTAATCTGGTTAGTTAAATGGGGTATAATTAAGGACACTCACCATTGGGCCGTGTGGAAAAAAGAGCTGTAGGTGTGTAGGGTAGTGGTGTTAGTAGGATGGTTATAGTTATTTATCTCTGTATACAGTTATCTGTGTGTGTGTGTGACAGACACACACAGGGTGTTTTCCTTGTGGAGAGCGAAAGAAGACAGGTAAAGATAGACGAGTTTACTGTTTTAGGTTGTTGAAACCCCTCTTTTTGGTGGTTAGCCCTGTCTGAAATCTTTTCAGAGTATTAAAGTTAGTACTGGTTAAGTTGCAGTAATGGAGCCTGACAGATAGCCAGGCTTAGTCTTGCTTAATGAAAGTTCTTTTTTTATTCATTTCCCATAGAGTTCTCTTTTTCCGGTCAGGATGGACTTTTTAAAAGCCAGTTTACAGACCACAGTATCTGTTAATATTGATAATACTGAAACTAAAACTAATATGTGGTGCTTCGAGTTCACATTAAGATCCTTTAACTGACCTTAATTGATTTGGAATGAATCAGGCAGAGTTTTTAATCATGACACTCAAATATACTAATACGACTATATTTTTTTGTAGGACTTTTGGTCTCTAATCATATCTAGGACTAAGTATTTTCTACAGTTTCAAGAAAATGAGACTGTGCTGTACGATCTCTCCCCAAGCTTTGCCTTTGAACAGTCATTTGCTATTTTGAATAGTTTAGAATGTGTTGTTGAATGTAAACTTCTGAATCTTTTAATCTTTTTCTTTCACTTAACTTTTCAACATCTTTCCACAGCTATATTAGGAAAGTTGGGTTGACCATTTAGCTCGTGGGTGTGACCTTGGCGATTTCCTTGAAATAGGGTTGAAGGATTTAAAGTTACAGGTTTGGGTTGCACTGTGGCTTTCTATGTGCAGTTCTCTTCACTGGTTGGATTAAGACAAAAAAACGGTATATGACCTACAGAAGGAGCATTTATAGAAAAACTGTTAGTTTCCTGGCCAGATCTTGGAGTTAATTTCGCTGTTTAGAGGGTACAAATGAATTGGCCAGAGACCAGCGGTTTGTTTGGTTAAATATTTTAATGATCATTGATTTGGACCCTTAAGTGACTTGGAGGGAAAAAGTAGATTTGTAGGAATATGGCAAATTACTTGGTTATAAATGGCATTTTTATGTGTTCTTGACAGTTTTTGAGGACTTTGAGTTCCCGTTGCTCCATGATAGGGTAATAAATATTCCACATCAAAAAATGGGAGATAACCTGTTCAGCTGAGTAGAGCCGGTGCAGCCTCTAAGGGTGACCAGTGTGAGTACGTTTGGACCTGCAGAACTGTCGCCCAGGCACAGCAGTTGTCGGCGAGGTGGCATTTACTTCTAATTTGTTGTGTTTAAGCACCAAATACTGTGTTTTCCATTAGGCACTGTATAATGTGTAAAATTTGGTAACTTCAAAATCTAGAGGTAGTGGCAGAATTCACAGGAGCTTTACTCACAAACGAGTATCTGCTTTAGGGAAAAAAAAAAAAAAACAAAACCCCACCAGGGGACATGGCCTAAAGAGCATTAGACTTCTGTTTCAGGCAGTGACAGCAATATGCTTGCTACTTTTTTCCAAAGATTATGTTGTTGTAAATTTTTTTTTTTTTAAAGTCTCTACTTCAGTGATCACAGTATCAAGGAAGCCCTAGTGTTCTTTCAGAATATGACTTTACCCTTTATATTGCCTCAGGTGCCTTGGGGCGAATGGCTGAAAGTTCAGTGCTGTCCTTTACCTGAGTAAAGGTGTAAGAGCTTTTTTTTTTAAACATTGGAAAACATTTTTGCCAGCTGCCTTTTAGTTAAGCCTCGTGTGTTCGGAACGCTCACTTTTCTGCAGACTAAAAGCATTTAGATTGTAGGGTTTGGATTATGATCTCCCCCTCCCTCCTCCTCCAGTTCTTGGTGAGGACAGACCGCTTCCTCCGTCCGCCTGCAGAGCCTTGCTCTGCTCTTGGCTTGTGCGTGCCCCCCCTGGAGAACCCCAAAGGTGCAGGGAAGGCTGTGTGGGTGCTCGTTCGCTGGCTGGCCTGGAATGGTTGTTATTAACAGTAATTAGATTAGAATGTCTGTTTTTTGGTAAGTTTTGTTAGTATTAAAGTCTTTGTTATTGCAATCACTCTGAAGATTTTAGATTTTGTTAGCAGATTGGTTGTAAGTGATGTAGATAATTGGTTTATAGGTTAAGGAAGTGTTTAGTCTGCATTCAGTTTCTGAGTCAAGAGTTGAAGGCCTTTGCTGTCAGAGATTTCCCCAGCTTGTCCTGCATTTCTGTTCCGGTGGGTCAGTAAGGAGAACAGTTTTAAATCCAAGTGATACAGTTTTGCTTGTGTTGGCCAACTTCGTGGTGTGATTAAACATGATTCGTTATTTTTTATTATACCCTGGAAAGTGCAGAGAGTGGGATATTAGACGGCAGCCATAGAGAGCCGTGTAGAAGGTCTGATGGACCTTCGAGGTAATTTTCATATCAGATGAGTTATGGTTGGTGGCTGTGGCCAGAGATGTGCAGTATTGACTCTGCCCCTGTGCTGACCACGTCGTGTTGGTTTGTTTAGTCACTAGGTGTTTATCGAGGGCCTAACCCTGTGCCAGAGACCCCTTCTCGGCATGCGGGGATAGCAGCGAACAGAGTCGACAGGGTCTCTCCCCCTAGGCTCTTCAGAGGAATGGCCCAGGGTTTTCCTATCTTGGTTGAGTAAGGATGGCTATGACCCAATGCCGTCTAGTGCTCACGACAATTGGGCACAGTTGCTGACTGTCAGAATCTGTGCCAGAAGCTTCCCTTGAGGAAGAAGTGCTTAGTTTTGCCTGGAAGGGTCTTCTTCCCCATGTGACCATCCTAGGAGACTCGCTGGCCCAGGACCCCCTTCCGCTCATCTCCAGGCTGCCATCCTTCACCCACCCCAAGCAAAACTGAGGCTCTTCCTATGATTTTTTTTTTTTTTTTTTGGTTTTTTCACTGTGCTTCCTTTACTAATCCTTCAGGTCTTGGGTTAGAAGCTTGACGATGACTTCCTTAACCCAGATATTTGAACATTTCAGAGATAAAAATTGAAACAACTATTTCTTGAAGTCAGGCATTTCCAGTTATATGCCATTACCCTGGGTGGGAAATAAACAATAGTGATGGACCCACATGTCCTGTTTCTCATCCAGAGATTGAGTTTAGGATTGGTGTCTTTTTGGGAAAGATGATCTGTAGAAAATTGGAGTTCCCCCAAATTTAAGATACCACAGAGTAGTAAAATTTCTTAAAAAAAAGAAAGAAGAAGAAGATAATGTTGAGGTCTGACATGGAGGACTAACTTTGATTTTGGCAAATTAGGGCATTAAAAAAAAAAAAGAAAACTTTACTACTCCTTATTGCCAGTGTTTCATTTTTTTAAAAAGCGACTTTGCAACCAAAAAAATAGAAAGGTCCTCAAATACAGGACAGCCTTTATTCAAATTGAAATTTATCTGTGTACTTGGTGTAGAACTCGTTGAGCTGTTTCTGTTTTTCACATAGCTGTCAGCTGGTGAAAACGATGTCTGAGTTTGAGAGCTGCTTTTCTAGAATATGTACTGTTAACTTCTTCAGTGAAAATATTACCCGGTACATTATTTGTTCAATGAGTAAATGCATAGAACCCTAAATTAGCAGTTACATTTTCAAATGTCGTTTAATCTCTTGATTTAGGATAGCATTAAATATTCTTTTGCGTAGGTCTATCCATAAATGTAGATCTACCCCCCCCAACCAAAGAAATTTGGAACTCTTGAGGATGATCCTATCATTTAACCATCAAGTAGAAAAAGATGGGGTATGTGGTGGTGACAGCTTGAAGGTTGTGACTTAGGCAGAACTAGAACTCAGGTCTCTGGAGTGTTCTGTTATTGCCCACCAAGCTGGTCGCCAGCCCCAGCATTTTATCCTCCATTGTGATTACAACAAAAGACTCAGAAATTAAGATAAAACACTTCAGTACGTTCTTTCTTTTCCCTAATCTTTGATCTGCAGTCTTATTTAGAAAAGCTTAATGTTAAAGATCTGGTTTATTCAAAACTAAAGATAGCAAGGGGCATGAGAATTTTCTTTTATTATGAGTGTAAAGAAGGGGAAGAAATGTTTCCTTGTCTTCTCTGAGCCTGGAGGCCCTTGGTCTTTGAGGAAGTGGAGAGAAGAAAGTAAAGCTGAAGGTGGTGGGAGCAGTTTGCAAGTCTTTGTTTTGTTGGGCAGAATTAACCGACCTCAGTTAAAGTAGTTGTGACGCTTTAAAACCAATTCTGTCTTGCCAGAAAGGTGGGGGATATTGGATTTTTTGGAGGTTAATTCTTCTTCAAGAATGAAAATCCGCGTCTAAACCTGAGCCTGCGTGGCTAAATAAAATAATAGTCCATTTTTGACCTGGCCAATGCATGATGTGAAAGGCGGGTTAAAAATGGGAGGACCCATTTTCTGATTGAAGACTGAGCCACGTTGAACTGGCGGTATGGAGGATTTTATTTTAACGTGTATATTCACAAAGTAGCTTTGTGTATGTATTTCCTTATTAATCGTGTGGACAGGGAAGCCCAACCCTGAGGCTTGTTGAAGGCAGAAAGTTGTTACAAGCAAACTGGGGTTTGGGCAGTGGGTGGGGGCGAGAATATCCTGTGAGCCAAAACGATGAACGTTTCTCTTGGCCAAGATGAGCATCATTCCGAGGTGTCTGTAGTTTCTGAATGTGGATTTTAGGAAAGGTTCCTGGTTGTGTGTGTGTGTGTGTGTGTGTGTGTGTGTGTGTGTGTTGTTGGCCAATGCATGTGTGAGCTTCAAGGCTGCATTTAAGGTATTTGTGTTTCTCGACTGTGTATAAGACCGTTTGAAGTTCCGGCTTTTCAATTTTTACTTAAAGTGCTGTAATTGTCAGTTTTCACAGTTGGTAGAGTCTCTGGATTTATGGAGGCTGTTTATAAGGGTACACATGTGCATTGTAGTGCTGGCATTTAAAATGTGTTCCGCTGCGTTTAACAGTTTCTGCCCAGAATCTTACATTTTAGATTTAAATCATTAAGGGACCACGTGTTAAGTTTCTTAACTGCATGAAAACCTAGCGATTTGCTAAGTGTACTGATTGGATAAAATGCTAATGATTGAATTAACGAGCCCGTCGAACAGGATGCACTGTTAACAGGGGAGCGGATGACCTAGGCGCCTTCTCTGCCGCGAGCGGACCAGCTGTGAACCGTCCACACCAGGCTTCTCTTCTTCCCCGGCTGCAGCTAACCATTTCTGTGTTTTTTTTTCCCCCCTCTAGGTTTTGGAAATCCCTTGTCTCCAGGTTGCTGGGATTGACTTCTTGCTCAATTGAATCACTCACTCAATGGAGACAAAGAGAATTAATGCTTTGTGCTGACTCATATTTGAATCAAAGCGTTGGGGAGTCTGTCTGCCTTGTTTGTGGAAAGAACCAGTGAGAGGCTCTGTCACCGAGCTTCCTACGACTTCTGAAGATAAGAAGCTACAGGAATATATACTTTCTTTTGAACTTTTATAACAAATATTTGTTCTAGTTTTAAGTCCAGGGCTGCTGGGGGTGTGAGTGACAAGTCTTACCAAGTGGCCTTATCCCAATTCCAGAAATTCCTCCACCAGATTCTTATTTTATATACAATCCTAAAGTGCCAGGAAACATGCCAACTCAATCCCTGTTGGTGTATATGGATGGACCAGAAGTTATTGGCAATTCCCTTGGCACCCAGATGGAGCTAGATGATGCCGTGTCCATAAAAGGGACCACCGCTGTCCCTTTTAGAGCGACGCAAGAGAAGAACATAATCCAAATAGAAGGATATATGCCCTTGGACTGCATGTTTTGCAATCAGACCTTCACACATTCAGAAGACCTTAATAAACATGTCTTAATGCAACATCGGCCGATCCTCTGTGAGCCCGCAGTTTTGCGTGTTGAAGCGGAGTATCTTAGTCCTCTTGATAAAAGTCAAGTGAGAACAGAACCTCCAAAGGACAAGAATTGCAAAGAAAATGAAGAATTTAGCTGTGAAGTATGTGGGCAGACATTCAGAGTGGCTTTCGACGTCGAGATGCACATGAAGAAACATAAGGACTCTTTCACTTACGGCTGTAACGTGTGCGGGAGAAGATTCAAGGAGCCCTGGTTTCTTAAAAATCACATGCGGACGCACACTGGCAAATCAGGGGCCAAGAGCAAACTGCAGCAAGGCTCCGAGAGCCCGGCCACCATCAATGAGGTGGTACAGGAGCCGGCGGCTGAGAGCATCTCCTCTCCTTACAAAATCTGCATGGTCTGTGGCTTCCTCTTTCCAAATAAGGAGAGTCTCATCGATCACAGGAAGATGCACACCAAAGAAGCGGCTTCCGGTGCCAGCAGTACACAAACAGACTCTCCGCAGGGGGGAATGCCATCTCCGGGGGAAGAGTTCCTGCAGTTTTTAAACTTGAGACCCACCTCTCACCCCGAAACCGGCAAGAAGCCCACAAAATGGATACCTCAGCTCGATCCATTCACCACCTACCAGGCTTGGCAGCTGGCTACCAAAGGAAAGGTCGCCGTGTGCCGAGAAGTGAAGGAGCAGCCCGGCCAAGAAGGAAGTACCGACAATGATGACTCGTGTTCGGAAAAAGAGGAGCTGGTCGAGATTTGGAACGCGAGTAAGAGCCATTCCGAAGGTTCCGGAAAGTCCAAGGCAAGCAAAAGCGGTTGTGCAGGCCTCGCACAAGATAAAGAGAAGCCCCGACCCTCCAGTGGTGAAGTGCCTTCCGGGGAAGCGGACCCGAAGTTGTCCGGCAACAAGGAGAAGCCGACGCATTGCTCGGAATGTGGCAAAGCCTTCCGAACCTACCACCAGCTGGTCTTGCACTCGCGAGTGCACAAGAAGGACCGGAGGGCCGATGCCGAGTCGCCCACCATGTCGGTTGATGGAAGGCAGCCTAGGACGTGTTCTCCAGACCTCACCGCCACCCTGGATGAGAATGGAGCCGTGGATCGAGAAGGTGGTTCTGAAGATGGATCTGAGGACGGACTTCCGGAAGGGCTCCATTTGGGTAAGCCCCTGCCCCAGGGCCCGCTGCCCTGCCTCTGTTCCCGCCCCAGAAAACGCTGGCCCATCCAGGGGTGGGAGAGCTGGGGTGGAGTCCAGGCCCTTGTGGTGCCAGCCTGTTGTAGGTCACGTAACCTCTGGGGCCTTGATTCTTCTCGAGGTTTCTTCCGGTTCTGAAAGTTCTGTCGTCTTACCTCTTGTCTTGGAGGACACACATCATCTCACTTGTGCATCAGCCTGACGCGGTGCTTCTGACCCGGGGCGGTTTGGCCCCCCCCGTGGAACCTGGTAGTGTCTAGAGATATTTTTGGGTGTCACAGCCGTGTTAGTGTGTGCATGGCTGGCACCCAGTGGGGGGAGGCCAGGGATGCTACGAAACATCTTCCCGTGCGCAGGGCACCCCGCGGCAGGTGATTGCGTGGCCCCAGTGTTAGCGGTGTCGGGGTTCAGAGACCCCTGGGCTTTGCTTCAGATTTTCTTTCTTTTTTTTTTTTTTTTTAAAGATTTTATTTATTTATTTGACAGAGATAGAGACAGCCAGCGAGAGAGGGAACACAAGCAGGGGGAGTGGGAGAGGAAGAAGCAGGCTCCCCAGTGGAGGAGCCTGATGTGGGGCTCGATCCCATAACGCTGGGATCACGCCCTGAGCTGAAGGCAGACGCTTAACCACTGTGCCACCCAGGCGCCCTGCTTCAGATTTTCTGGCGTATCTGATCTTCTCTATAAAAGCAGGGTGTTCTTACATGCAGCCGACCTCCCTGTCCTCGGGACCCCGCTCTGGCTCTCACACACTTAGCTCCAGATGCTGGTCTAGTGGTCACAGAAGGTACTGGAGTGATTATCAGCCAGAGCAAGGGTCTCTTTAGAGGTGGGCTGGCGCTCCCCGGTACCCTGTCCTCTGTCTGGTGGGGTAGTGTTTGCGAATAGCTCACGAACGGAGACCGTGTGTAAAATAAAGGGAATGTGAACACACCAAAGATGGTTTAAAGGAATGTCAAGTGCTCAGGCAGGTTTCTCTTGTACTAGTGGCTTTTAGAGGAAACAGCCATTGCCGGAGGCTCAGGGACATGATCCAAGGCACAGGATCCCACCTGTGGTTCGAGTGTCGCCCATCTGCACTTCAACCAGAGCTGCTTCTGTCTGTTTAATAGAACTTTGTTTGAATAAAGGATTTGGCTGCTTGAAGGCAGTTAAAGGAACCCCTGCATCTTCAACAACTGAATGGTGGGAACACGAATTAGTCTTAGAGGGATGTTATCATTCACAAAAGTGGTCTTTGGTTTAAGCCGATGCTGCCTCCTTTGTAACTTGATGGTATGTGGCTGGCTCGTGCGAACTCGGGTGTGAGACCCCAGATGGACGGGACCGGACGACACACGGACGCTTCCTGCTCCAAACCAGTGTCAGGTTCTTTTGCCATCACACGATGGGCGTGAGAACAGTAGTATTCATACGGAGGATTTAGGATGTTTCAAGATTCAGGGGCCACAGGAAACCTAGCGCTTAGGATACTACAGTCTTCAGAAATCTAGAAAACACCATTATGGTGTCTTCATGACATCATAAAAAAGGCCTTCAGCACAGACCTGTTGTCGTCTCAGTGGTTCCTAGTAGTGGCATTCCTGCTTGGGGGCATACAGGAATCCGGAGATGCTTGGGTCCTCGTTGTCCTGAGAGAAATGAAATGGCCAGTTGCGTTCTGCCGGTAGGTGGTGTGGGCAGAAGGATCTGCTGGAAGTCTTGGTCATCAGGCGGATAGAATGCCCAGCAGTAGCTGGGAGGGCCACGACTTGCCTGCAGTCTGGTTCTGCCACTGCATTGTTCTGTGGCTGATGACACGTTGCTTAACCTTTCTTTGCCCTGATTTCTGTTTGCAAAATTGGTTGGTCGACCCTTGTCTTCCACCTCCCAAGGATAATTTCCACAGCCTCTTGATAAAAAAGTTTGCAGTCCTTTCAGAAACTGTACAATCAGAGGTGATGCCAGAGGCGCAGGAACCAAGAATATGTGGACATTTCACGTCCTTTGTGTTAAAACAGACCCATTTCATAACTTTTTGGCTCTGATGCAACGTACCATACATCCTACACATACGTGGAGTAGGAAATTGCAGTGAGGTTCAAACTCAGCTCGTTGGGTGTGATTGTAAGACAAAGCTGGGCCTTCTGTATTTAGAGAATTGATTTTCCTAAGTTTATATTATGATGTGGTTGTCTGGGTTTACCTTCCTGTTATTTACTATCAACCTGGCTTTCTTGAGATTGACTTTTAAGATCAAAAGGCAAAGTAAATATTTTGTTTTTATGTTTGTTCAACTGTATAGTAGGTCTAATGGTGGTTGTTGATGGGATTGTTTTTGAAGTCCTCGTGATCAGTGGTTGTCTCTGCTGGTTTAGAGTGTTTCGAGGTGCTCAGAGGTGGGCACCTTTTCGTCAGGGGAGTCGAGGGGCGAGGGGATCATGCCGTCCTGTCTGTTGTACTGGAGGCTGCCCACGGTTGGCTCATAAGTAAGCTGCTGCCTAAAATCTGCAAACTAGGTCTATATAATCTAAAATGCAAAACCAGGAAGGAGGACTTTTTAGTTGGAGTTAGCAGTTTTCAAGGCAAAAGAGCCGGTTTAGTTAGGCTCAGTTTTAAGAGAGGACTCCACTTCCTTGTCCTCATTGCAGTGCACATAATACAGTCTTTGGTAAGAGGAGGTGATTATCTAGAACTTTTAACACTCATTTTTATGGGAGCGGGTGTCTTAACTGTAGCAAATGCCATGGTCTTTTGGAGGGCTGGTATTTGGGTATAATCATCCTTTCATTAGTGTCCCCAGTGGACCTTTACTCTGTTGCAGCCCAGATACACTGTCCTGGTCGTTGCAGAGATCGAAGTATAAAGTTTAGCGCATTGTCATTTGGGGACAGATTTTGATTGATTCCCCGATATTTTTTTGTCCACGTGTGCTTGTGAATGATATAGTCTGCTTTCCAAAACGTGCTAAATTTTGACAAACTTTCTTTTGTAGCTGTTTGACCCAGTGCCAAAACCTTTTCTTTCCTTTAAAGATTAAGTTGTGCTTGCTACCCTCTAGTGGTAGCTGGCCCAATCTTAAGATGCACTTCTTGGGCCTGGTGACTGGGGAAGCTGGCAATTCTATATTGGCTCAGTTTTCTAAATCAGTTATTCTGAAGAAGCCAGTGTGTGTAGGTCCAGCTTCAGTCTGCCAGATCCTGCCTGTTGCAGACTTGTTGGGAGAACAGAAAGTTGCCCATGCATGTCACTCTTTTGTTAAGTGAGCTCTCCTGCGATTGAGGCAAAGGAAGAACCAAATCTGTGACACCAAATTCTGCTGTACTCAGAAAACAAAAACAAAACCAAGAAATAGGGCACGCGTGTTGTAAAAAGCTTCCAAAACTTCAGGCAGTCTCAAAATAGCATTTGGTGTGTTCCTATCCTTTCTGGGGTACCCCAACACTTAATATAAAAACTATTTTATGCTTTCCAAAAAAAAAAAAAAGTTTCCCTTAAGAATACTTAAAGTCAGTCTGTCTTACTTGTGTCCTTGAGCTGTCTTCTTACAGAAATATTTTTTGTTTCTGCTTTAAGATAAAAATGATGATGGAGGAAAAATAAAGCATCTTACATCCTCAAGAGAATGTAGTTATTGTGGGAAGTTTTTCCGTTCAAATTATTACCTCAATATTCATCTCAGAACGCATACAGGTAAGGAACTTCCTGGGTTTTCTTAATTCTTATTAGCTCAAAGAACTACGATACAGTTTTGTGTCTTGACTTTTTTATATTGTTCAAATATTCTTAGTCCCTTGCAATAGTTTAAGAGTAAGTGTGAAGTGTGTTGATGGCAGCTGTCATTTTAAGCCTGTTAGTGTTCTTGTAACTTGAACTGTTCCTGTTTCAAAGTTAGTTTCTTGTTTAGTTTCTGACTACTGTATCCTCTCATCTTATTAAAACCTCTTCAGTATTTAATGCCACAGCTTTTTTGGGTGTTAACTGTTAGGATTGGCAACGAGGATATATTTAGTATTTTCTTTAGATTGTAGAAGCAGCTGTAACATGATAATGGTTCAGGAGGCTGGGTGGGCATCTCTTCCACTCACTAGCTGTGCAGCCTTGGGCAAGTCGCTTAACCTTTCTGTGCCCCAGTGTTCCTAACTGTAAAATCAGGGTAATCATGATATTCTGTTCCATAGGGCTATTCTGAAGGTTAAGTAAGTTTAAAGTGTGCTATTTTTTTTAAGTTAAAGACACATGTTCACATTTTCAAATACTCAGTATAGTAAGGGTGAGAAAGCGAGCTTTCTTGTGAAAAATCCTGGAGATGCAGATTCGTAGAGAGAAAAGGGAAAAGGAAAGACGGTATATTATATTCTCTCTTGGCACATAATTTTAGTTTCCAGAGATCTATTTTGATGTTTTTTGTGAACTTGTGTGACAGTGACGCTTCTTGTTTTAGGTGAAAAACCATACAAATGTGAATTCTGTGACTATGCTGCGGCGCAGAAGACGTCTCTGCGGTACCACCTGGAGAGACATCACAAGGACAAGCAGATCGATCTTGCCGCCGAAGTCAAGACCGATGGGAAAAACCAGGAGACCGAAGATGCACTACTAGCCGCCGACGGTGCGCAAACCAAAAATTTGAAAAGATTTTTTGATGGTGCCAAAGATGTTAAAGGCAGCCCACCTTCAAAGCAACTTAAGGGGATGGCCGCCACCTTTCAGAATGTTCTGGGCAGCACTGTCCTCTCACCAGGACACAGAGATACTCAGGATTTCCATAAAAATGCAACCGATGACAGTACTGATAAAATGGGCAAAGCTCCTGCCCCCGCGTATTTGGACGTGTTACAGAAGAGACCGCCGGGTGACCCTCAGCCCCCCGAGCCCGCCTGTAGGGCGGAGGCGGGGGTCCCTGCGCGCGCGGACGGCAGTGCGGCCCGCGGTGCTGACGGCGGCCCCAGGGAGAAGCCGGCCGGGGCGGCGGCCGACGGCAAGCACAGGCCCGGCGTGGACTGCCAGGAGAAGCCTCTGAACCTGTCCCTCGGGGCGCTTCACGGCTGCCCGGCCATTTCTCTGAGCAAGAGTTTAATCCCAGGGATCACCTGCCCGTTTTGTACCTTCAAGACCTTTTATCCCGAGGTCTTGATGATGCACCAGCGGCTGGAGCATAAGTACAACCCCGACATCCACAAGAACTGCAGGAGCAAGTCCCTGCTGCGCAGCCGGCGCACCGGCTGCCCGCCCGCGCTGCTGGGGAAGGACGTGCCCCCGCTGGCGCACTTCCCCAAGCCCCGGGCCAGGCCCGCGCCCGCGCCGCCCGCCAAGGCCGCGCCCGCCGACCGTGACCGCGATCGCGGGAAGCCGGGCCCCGCCGCGCCCGCCAGGCCCCCGGCGCCCCCGGGGCTCGACTCCAGCACTTTAGCGCCCAGCAACCTGAAAGCGCCTCGGCCGCCGCACCAGCACCAGCACCAGCAGCCGGGCGGGGCGCAGGGGGTTGCCCGGCTGCCGCCGCAGGCCGAGCCCACCCACCCCACCCACCCGGAGAGGGGCAGGAGGCCCGAGGCCAAGCCCCGGGCGCCCTCCGCTGCCCCCGCCCCGCCCGGCCCCGGCGCCGCCAACGGCTGTGCGGAGCGCCCCTGGGCGCCGCGGGGCCGCGACCCCCCGAGCAGCCGTCCCGCCGAGCCCGGAGAGCCGCTGCCCAAGCGGCCGCGGCCCGATGCCGAGCCGCCGGCGCCCGCCTTCCGCCGCGCCTTCGAGCTGCCCAAGTACCACGTGGTGCGCGGCCTGCCGTCTCTGCTGCCCGCCGAGTGCGTGTGCCCGCCGCCCGCCGCGCTGCCGCCCAAGCCCCGCGCCGCGCCGCTCTTCGCCTGCGGGCCCGCCGCGGAAGGTGAGGCCTGGGGGCGGGGGGGGGGGGGGGGCGGCAGACCCTGGGGGCTGGCTTTCCCGTGTCCCCTGAGCCCTGCGCCTCGCTTACCGTCCGAGGCTGGCGTCCGGTGCACGTCCAGTCGGGGGGTGGTCCGGTCGGTCCGGTCTGGGGTCGGGGCTGGCGCTAGGTCCCCGCTCCCCACGTTGAAGTCCTTCGGAGCCAGGCCTCTGCTTTTGTCCCTTTGCCGTGTACGTGGCTGGCAGTGTCCCCACTAGGAGGTGGCATCGCACAGTGAACACCCCCCCCCCCCCCCAGCACGGGCCCTCCACCCACCAGGAACAGAAAGTAGAAGAACCCCAGTGAACGGTCTTCTGAACAGTTTTGATGCTAGGATTCTGGAGTCATGCTGCATTATTTTTAGCCTTTGTTAAACATTAAGTGCATTTGAAAAGGGACGCCCTTTCCCCCAAACAGATAAATTGTTAAAGTCAGTAGATTTACTTTGGAGTTCTCCCCATGGAAATATTTTCAAAACTCCTGCTTCCTCCTGGCCACGTTCCCTTAGAGGTGTGTGATGCCTACCTGTGCGTGTGAAGAGGTAGATTGGAGTGTCCTGGGGACCTGCCCCACTTGGCAAACTTGATTAAACCACTTCCTTTGTCAGATATAAGTCCTGCTGGTTTGTGCAGCTCCAAAGAGAAATCCATTTTAAACCTCTCAGTTTGTATTAATTTCAAATTAAGGGTTCTGTGTGGTGACAATACTCTTATCAAGGATAGCTTGATGCCATTTGATCTGGTAGGGATAGCAAATTAAAAAACAATTGCTTTCACACACTCCAGTGAATTTCATAAAAATTGTGATGAAATATTAATTTTTGCAGCCTTTTGATTAAAACTGTCTATTTTTCTCCCTATGAGCTCTTAAAATGGACAGGAGTCAAAACTTTGCCTTAACTTGAAGAGTCCTGGCTCTGTGTTGCCAGCAAAATTCTTCTTTATTTTTTTTATTTTTAGTTTTTTAAAGATTTCATTTTTAAATAATCTCTACAACCAACATGGGGCTTGGACTCTGCAGCCCTGAGATTGAGAGTTGCACACTCCACTGACTGAGCCAACCAGGCGCTCCATAAAATCCTTTTGTAAAATCAGTATTTTTTCTCCTCCTCCCCACAGTTTTGGTTTATGATGCATATAAGTTTAAAATATTTTATGCTACCATTTTTTTGCCTTTTTTTCCCCCTGTGCCTAAACCCTGGATCTTGACTTTTTATTTAGTTCTTACTAATGACAGCATAGTACTGAGTGACTTGAAATTCTGTGCTAGCAAATATCCTCAGGGCATTTAAAAACGTATCAGTTGTAACTTGGCAACACGCATGCAACTGGTGTATTCTGATCCCATTACCAGTCAGGAACTGGGAAGATTGACCTCTGACAACCCACATACACCTGCCCCGTTGTTGAACATAATTCTAAACACCTTTTCACATTTTTTTCCGAACAGGAAAAAGGCCTGTGTCATACCAACACTTGTCTAGCAGCATGCTACAAAAGAGAAACTATGAGAATTTTATTGGGAATGCACATTATCGACCAAATGACAAAAAAACTTGATTTCCTATTTTGGGTAAGAAAGGTGAGCATGTATGATGTACTGATTTTACCTAATTGAAGATAAACCATCTGTCTTATCCAGTAGACTATAAAGTAAAATTACTTTAAATTAAGTTTATTTATTTACAAGATTTATTTATTTTAGAGCATGAGAGCGCAGCGGGGAGGGGCGGAGGGAAAGGGTGAGAGAATCTCAGCAGAGCCCCGCTTAGGGGCTCGATCGCAAGACTCAGATCACAACCTGATCTGAAACCAAGAGTCAGGATGCTTAACGGACCATGCCACTCAGGCGCCCCTAATTTTAATTTTAAGTGTTTTAAACTCGGAGTGCTCAGGTTCTGTGGATATCAGTGATGATGATAATAGTAATAATAATAGCAACTGGAATTTACTAAGCATTTTTTTGTGTGTGTGTTCAGCCTTGAAGTGTTTTATAATCATGACCTCACTTAATCCTTCCCACAGCAGGGGGCATCAGGCCAGGGATTAGCAAACTGCCCTCCACCTGTTTTTGTCTATAAAGTTTTACTGGCACACAGCCATGGCCATTCCTTTATGTGTTGTTGATGGCTTCTTCTCTGCCACATTAGCAGAGCTGGGTAGTTGTGACAGGGAGCGCAGGGCCTGCAAAGCTGAAAATATTTACACTCTGGCCGTTTACAGAAAGTGTTTGCTGACCCCTGGGTTAGGAGGCTCTGGGCACGCTTTACAGATGAGGGTACTTGCCCAGTGCCTACTCTGTTTGGTTCTGTCCTAGGTCTACATGAACCAAAGCCCGTGCCCCCCTTCCCCCCAACCCTCCTGTTTAAGAGCTTGTTCAAAGCCTCCGTGCATCCTGTCTGCGGGGAGGGGAGTGGGCCAGGAGCAAGTCGTTGCATTCTGACTCGGTGGTTCCCACGACAATGTATCTAACTGTAGACACTCCAGTAGTAGAGCTGTGTGCGTAGTAGTTTAGAGTTACGTACAAGTTACTCTAGGCCTCATTTACCAGTACATTGAATGAAAAGATTGGGGCTTAATGGACAGATTTGAGTTCTCTCTTGCAGAAACCCTGGTCCTTCCAGGGCAGGATTTCTCCCTCCTGTTTTCGGGGGACACGCGTGGGGCCCGTCAGCCTCAATGTGTGTCTGCACTCCTCTTTCCGCTCAGATAGTGAAAGTAGAATGAGAGTAAAGTGTTGTCACAGGAATGGGGTTAAGCCCACTCTCCATTAAAGCAAAAACGAATAATGTATGGATTACAAGGAACAGATCCTTTGTCACCGCGTTCCTGCACTCCCGGTGGCACGGTCCGTCAGTAACAGCAAACACGGACTGTCCTGTTGGTCAGGCCTGGCCTCCTTCTGTAACTTACCTCTGAGCTCCCCTGCTTGCACTTCCCCTCTGCCCAGAACACCCTTCCTGCGTCTTCTATGCCCGATCGCCTCTCTCTGATACACCAGGACCAGCTCACACATCATTTCTGTACAATGTTTGCTGGGAACTAGGGACTTCCCCATTGTGTTCCCTCTGCAAGTGTGATTCATTGCCATCACTCTCCGTGCCCCCCTTACCCGCACGTCCAGCTTCATGGGTAGCTGAGCTTGAGAGGAGACCCCTGTGTTCGTTGCCTAGCCTACTGCTGGGAATACGTGAGACGTTGGCTGATCAAATAATGTTAGAAACTTTCAGTTTCTCGTCAGTGACAGTTGCCTTTGCCAGACTTTGCCTAACTGATATGCATTCTGATTCTTGGCAAAATCATCTTCATTAAGTCACTGTTCAGTACATGGGAGCGTCTCTGAAGTGCCACAGCCTTATGTAGAGTCCTGATATTTTCATTGTAACATTTTTTTTTAATGGAGATTTTATTTGTAAGTCATCTCTACCCCCAGTGGGGCTTGAACTCACGAGCTGGAATTAGGAGTCACACGCTCCACCCACGGAGCCAGCCAGGCGCCCCTTTGTTGCAACATTCGAGCTTACATAGAATCATTGCATTTCCGGATCCCCTTAGTTCTGTTGATTGCACTTGTTTACTGCACATTTTCTGAGCGGTTGTCAGTTTTCTCTGACTTGGTCTTTGAACCTTTGTTTCCATAGGTCCTGATGGCCGTGTGTACTGTCCCTGAGTTGAGTTCGTCCATCCTTTGGGAAAGCAGGTGGTGGAAGCCCGTGAAATAAGCTGTGACCATGCCACGCATGTAACATACTAGGAACACTACGGTTTTGTAAAGTTGTTCTGTTAACTTTTGTACCAAATAGCAATAAAAACTATAGTTGGAACAGTTGGGTTCTACACAAATGGAGACTGGAAATCTCTATTTTGTCCCTGAATCCTATTTTTTTTTAGAATCGACCAAATACGAAGAGGAGTCTTTTGCCTACGTGAGCGCTGCTGGAAGGAAACCGTCTGGGTTGGGGGGTGGGGCGGGGAGAAGGTCTATGATGCTTGCACCTCAGGTATCTCTGTACATAATGTAAGTTCTCCGCCTGCTTGTTCGGATACTGCGCGTGACCCTTTTCCTCTCACGTAGCTCATTACTTTGAGCGGTTCCTGCTACTTGTGCTCTTTTGTTTAAAAATGTATGTTTTTTTAAAAAAATTTCTTAATGATTTGTATTATGTTAAATCTTCCTCAGTCCATTGTCTTAACAAAATTGTTAACGGAAGTATTGACCCTCTATGACTATGTGCTGCGTATACGGATCAGCCATTCTGAATCCGGTGCCCTTTTATTGCAAATTTCATTTTGTCAACCCAGGGAGAGTCCAGATCCGCGATCCTTCCCTGAAAATGGTGCGGTTTGTGGGGTTTTAAGTGTGTGTGTTTACAGAGAAGCGTGTCCTCTGGAGAGCGGCCACGTATGCCGTAAACATACCAAATTGTACGTGGAGTTCCTGACATGAGTCTTCTAAGTCTTCTATCAAATTAATCATTTTTGTTGGGAAATTCAGGTTGTTGGGCTTTCACTTAAATTCGTATGTAAAAAAAACATAAACGCAAAATTATATATGTGAATGACACATATTGGAAGCAATTTTAGAGGACATGAGTGTTTTGGGGTAAATTTTAGGTTTGTAATCTGGAAGTCTTGGTGTGCCTGGCATTTGGGTTAACTGTGGACATATTTGAGTTAATTACAGACTCGTTGATTCTGAATAAGGAACTGCCGGCTGAGCCTTCTGGTAATGGGGAAGATGTGCTCTTTTCTCGACCTCAGTTGTCTTCCCATTTTTGGTTGTTTTGAGCAGCAAAGTTTTTCTCAGTGCATATGCAGTTTGGGTTTTAAAGAGAGGATAGCCACCAGCTGGCTTACTAGGTGTTTTAAACTTTCGTTCCCTTAACATGCTGTCCGTGGCTGAGTCGATTCAGCAGTCTATTGGGTTAGCAACCACAAAATATTTTATTAAGAAAACTGTTTCAGAGATAAATTTGCACTGTTAAGTTTTTTGCCCTGCCCTTCTGCGTTGGAGCAAGAGGAAAGTCCTAAAAGAACCCTGATTTTTTTGTTTTTGTTTTTGTTTTTATTATGCAACATGAAGCGTACTTGACAGAGAAGTCTTAACTCCCGTGTGGAAGGGAGACCTGATCAGACCAGTCTGCTGGCATTGCAATGAAGTGCTTTGTATCAGGAAAGCGTACACTATTGACCTTTCTTCCTGTTCACAAGCTGAGCCATATGTACATAATCTAGATTTTTGTTTTCATAGTTTTGCACTTTTATAGCCTATTTTTGAAGATTTAACACATTTGCAAGATGATTGACTTGATCTTTGCCTAATCCAATGAGTGTTGCAGAAAGCTTGCTGTGACTATAAATGTAAATCTTAAAAGGGGATACGAGATAATAGAGGGCTGAAATTTAAACCTGTATTTAAAAAAAAAATCACCAAATCTATTTGAAAACAAGTCAATTCATGTCATGCTGAAATTTTGGGGGCTTTCGGATTTCTCCTTTCTTAACCACATTTCTGAATTTCTGAATGCATAAAAATGTCCTTTTTTTCACAGCCCTTGTACTCAAGAATTGTTTTTGTTTTTGTTTTTGGTCCATCAGTATTAACTATTGGGATACTACTGGTTTTGTATGTTTTTTTTTTTTTTCCTTTGAGACAACAGTACATATAATAGAGGTACAATCCGTTGGATTTTTGTTTATGTATTTATTTCATTCCAGTTTGATTTATTTTAATTGTTGATACTTGTCAAACAGTAGACATTACTTGTTTTATTTATGATATATTTCAGCTTAAAGTTATGTTATTATATGTGGATGTAAATATAGATTTGGTGTTTTGCAGTCTTGCGTTTTGGTCTTTATTGTGTCCCTGGTTTCTGGTTTTGTTTCATTTAACTTTTTATAAGTACAATTTTAAGCCTATAGGGTAGTAGAGCGGTTAGTGTCATGAATCCTCGATGCTTGCCAGCAGTATTTTGCCCCTCCTGCCTCTTCTCCCCTGAGTATTTTAAAGCAAAGCTCAGACGTGATTTAGTTTTATCCCTAAAACACCTCAGTATGTACCCCTAACCGATAAGGGCTTTCGTGATCACCTGCAGCTAAATGGACAGTGGTTCTTCATAACCAGCCTCCATGACCACATTGCCTTGTCTTAATAGTGGCTTCTCATAGTTGGTAAGTTGCGATCAGGACCCAAACAACATTCACTTAATTGGTTTAGAAGATTTTTTTTTTATTTTTGCTTTTTGTTTTTTTAACATTTATTTATTTGAGAGAGAGAGAGAGCAGTGGGGGCAGGGGCAGAAGGAGAGAGAATTTTTTTTTTTTAAAAGATTTTATTTATTTATTTGACAGATAGCCAGTGAGAGAGGGAACACAGCAGGGGAGTGGTAGAGGAAGAAGCAGGCTCCCAGCGGAGGAGCCTGATGTGGGACTCGATCCCGGAACGCCGGGATCACGCCCTGAGCCGAAGGCAGACGCTTAACGACTGCGCCACCCAGGCGCCCCAGAAGGAGAGAGAATTTTAAGCAGACTCCACATAAGCCCAGAACCCGA
Organism: Ursus americanus; assembly: GCF_024610735.1. Lineage (NCBI taxonomy): Eukaryota > Metazoa > Chordata > Mammalia > Carnivora > Ursidae > Ursus > Ursus americanus. Next base: position 8,527,306 of record NC_142148.1, read on the forward strand.
TGCGGGGCTTGATCCCATGACCCTGAGATCAGGACCTGAGCCGAAACCAAGAGTCAGACACTTAGCTGACTTGGTCACCCAGGCCTCCTAGAAAATCAGTTTTTTAAGTCTGTTGTAATTTACCTCCCCCTCCACACACGTTATAACATTTTATTTACTGAAGAGGCTGGGTCATTCGTCGTGCGGAAGGTAGCACATTCTTTGCATTTACTGCATATTTGGTTTCATCGAACTCATTTTCTCCAGTGTCTGTATGTTCTATGAACTGCTGAATTCAATCGAGAGGTTTAAAGTAGATTTGAGCTCAGTTTGGGGGAGGAGGGGTCTCTGCTCCCACTTGCATCATCTCTGGACACCTACAGTTGTTCTCCATCAGCCTCTCTCCTTTGGGTTTTAGCAGCCATTGATGAGCATTAGCAATATTGCAAAAGGTGATTTTTTAAAGTCCTGTATCATTTCCTCTGCATTTATTATCGGACAGAAGACCTCACTTGTGATTATTTGATTGCCCTGAAATACAGCTTGAACAAGAAAGAATAAATAGAACTTGATTCACCCCCTGGTTAACCAGCTTTGAGAATAAAATCTGGTGCCCAGTGTCCTGTCTGGCCCTAGACATGGCTGGTGAATGAACTTGGGAGTTAGGAACTCTCTGCATGTAATGAGTTGTAAGCAGTGGCAGGCATCATTTTGATGCTTAGGGTCTCCTGTCTTTGACCAACAGGGGCTCCTTCAAGTTGGCTCAGTGTGTTTTGGACAACAGTCTGAAGGCTTCTTAGCTTCTTGCCGTGGTAAGATGTTCTGCGCTCATCTTGACCATTTCCTGACCAAGACCTGGAGAGTTAACTTCTCCAAGGATCCTGAGTTCTTTTTACGGGGAAATGGTAATTAGAAGTGGTGGCTTTGGGGATAAGGGTGCTCATTACTCCTGGCTTGCTTCAACTCCCAGGGCTTCTTAACCTAGAGAACAAGGAGAGATATGGTTTTTTAAGGGGGGGGGGGAACCTTCAATGAATTACATTGCTTTTTTTTTTTTAAAAACATTTTAAGTAATCTCTATGCCCAACGTGGGGCTCAAACTCACAACCCTGAGATCAAGAGTCATATGCTCTACTGACTGAGCCAGCCAGGTGCCCCTATAGTGCTGTTTCTAACTCAAAATAAGGTTTTTATTTCTTTGGCTTAATATTTGATTCTCTGAAAACTTGGGTTCCTGATACCAACATAACTTGCTTTATCCTGCTGCGTGTAGCAATTAAGTCATGATGCCAATATTACCAACATTCTAAGTGGAGATTTCAAATTTTTTAATAGGTCCACTTGTTTATAACTGGTTTTCAGCTTGTGGTTCCAGACTAGCAAAATCGTCATTGGGAAATTGCTGGAAATGCGAACCTTAAAGCGGCTGAATCAGAAACTGTGGGAGTGGGGGTGGCCTAGCAGTCTGCTGGAGACCCCCTACTGAGTAAATTCCCCTCAGCATGGGTTAGGGAGCCTGAAATTCCTGATCTGTAGATTTGACAACAACTTCATGTATTGTTAGGTTCATTGTTTTCCATCTTTAGATACTGCTTTGCCTTTTTTTCCTTCTTAATGTAATTTCGTCATGTAAAACAGTTCCTTAGTCGGAACTATAAAACCAGGTATATTCAGAGAAGCTTAGCTTCTCATCCCTTTCACCCGATTTCCTTCTGTCTCTAAAGTAACCGTTTTAAAAAATCAGGTTTTCATCTTGCCTTTGTTTCTCTCTGCCAAGATAGGTGTACAAGCAGGTGTATTTGTTTGCCCTTATATAAAAAGGAGCACGTAATACACTCGAGCAGACTGACTTGAGTGGTTTTATTAACTTTCTCTTCAGAAAGAAGGCACACTTTCTCCCGAAAACCAAACGATTCAAAGAAGAAATCAAATTTGGAGAGGTGAAACTGGTGGCCTCTCTGCCTGTTTTTATTCATTCAGCACATCTTTGTTTATGGAGTACTGGGTGCTGGGTGCTGGGGATCTGTGTCCCATGAGCCAAAATTGCACGTATGTCTTCATGGAGCTAACGTTTTCTGCGCGGGTGTTGAAGATGGGCTGAAAACTGGTAAACAGACCCAATGATGACCACGTACAACAGTGGAAGGAAGCCAGGAGAGAGACGAAAGTGAACACAATGAGCTTGGTGGCGAGGATAAAGGATAAAGGCTGCCGGCCTTTCCTAATACGTGTAATAATGCAAATCACCTAATGCAAAATTTCCGCAGTAATGCACCTGGAGCCTTCAGTAGAGTGCCCTTTCCTAAGGCGTGGATGGCTCTGAGGTCAGGAAGAGCTCGTCATGTTAAAAGACTTGAATGCAGACCAGCGTGGCAACAGAGCAGGTCTTAACCTCAACGGTATCGACTTTTGGGGACCAGGTCATTCTTTGTTGTGGGGGCAATTCCGTGCAACAGGGGATGTTCAACAACTTCTCTGACCTCCACCCACTGGATGCCAGGAGCACTCCTCCTCCCCCACTTGGATTAGCCAAAAAACTTCTTCAGGCAATCCCAAATGTCCCTAGGGTACAAAATGTCCCCAGTGGAGAGCCATGGCTCCTGGGACAAATCTGGAGTTTGGGCAAGAGTCCGATGTATTAAATCTCCTCAAGGATTTGGGGTCTTCGTCTAAGTGCAGGGGGAGCCTTTGAAGGTGTTTGGGCAAATGGTGGTATCAGATTTATGTTGTAGGGTAACGATGGATAAAACAGACCAGAGCGGCAGGATGACAGGATTTCCAAGCTGTGAGTTTGTAAAAAGTCGTATCAAAGAAGAAAAAAAAAATCACTTTTTAAAAAATTGCCCTTTACCCTTACACTCCCAGTGAGATCTCATCATCACTTTTGCACACACATCAAATGCGTAAAATTCTATGGCTGCTGTAGACTGTACCCTCAGAATCACATTGCCAAGCCTGGACCGCCCCCGATTCTGGCCTGTGGGTCTGGAGAAGAGCTGAGAACCTGCGTGCCTAACGGGCACATCAAGAAATTCTTAGTTTCTCCAGAGGAAGAAATTGCCTTAAACCTCCCTAGATTTTCAATTTGGAATTCTAGGTGACCTAAAATAGCTTCAAACTGGCAACTGTAATCTCATTACAATGCTAATGAAAATGTCCTTGACCTAAGTGCCTGACAGGCATCCTCTCCCTTTGTCAACAGACTAATGGCCACCCTCAGCTCCTGGCATTTTTCTTTTAACCCCTCAGCAGTCCCTGGTAGGGATCTTAGGAACAGATGGATCCTTTCCTTCCATGCCTCTGACACGTCAGGGGCCTAGGGTTCAGAGGTCGGTGCACGTTTGTCCCACATCAGGACTGCCCCCCCCCCCCGCCCCCGAGCCCAGCTGTGTCCCATGCCCCCACACCCCTGCATGGAATAAAACCCCAAATCCTTGCCATGGCTTGCTTTCAAGGCCTGATCCCTGGCCTTGCGTATCCTTGTTCCCTCGTTTCTTTGTGGCAGCCACAGAGGCCTTGGTTCTTCTTCTGGAAACTTCTGGGCACCCCTTTATTTCTGCAGGGGTACCCTTGCTGTTTCGTGGCCTGGCAACACTTTTATCCCAGGTAGTCTGCCCCCCCCCCGACTTCACCTGAATGCTCATACATCACCTGTCCCGAGCCTTTCCAGCCTCCCTACATCCGTATCTGGCATCATTTTTCCTCATAAAACTCAGTATCACCTGTCATAGTGTGTACTTGTTTGCTGGTCTTGCCCACTTGAAGGTGGGCTCCCCAGGGGAAGAAATTTATTTTATCGATGTTTCCTGTGGGCATAGCCCAGAGTTTGGCTCTCCTTCAACATCTGTTGGTAGGATGGATGGATGGATAGATGGATGGATGGATGGATATACGTGATTTATTCCAGCCCAACAATTCTTTAATGACAGAGAGATGGTCTCCTAGAATTATCTCAATAAACTCCTACCCATGAGATTATCTACTGAGTCACTGCACGTAAGCGTTTCCATCTACCTGTGGCAATAAACGTAATACACACTCACCTCTTGTTAGTTTATTACCCCTTATATGTCCTTATACCAAGTGAAAGGAGTTTCACAGGATGCTGTGTGGGTGGGGCAGGTATTTGAGAAGAATAAAAGGTAATTAGGATCGAGAGAGTCTTGGTCTGCAGTATTTGGTTTTCCGGGCGTGTGTGGGTAGAGTGGTGAGGGTGGGCAGAGTAGATAATCGGATTATAGGAGATTGGAAGCCTGGAGACAAGTGTTAGTCACATTTGAGATGTTTACATGCTGACAGGTCACCGACGTGGAGAAAAACTGCCCGTGGTTCACACCAATGCAAGCACCATTCGTCAGAAAAGGTTAACATAATGGGGTCATTCTTAAAACTTTTGGCTTCAGAATTGTTTTACACTCTTAGAAATTATTCAGGGTCCTCAAAAGTTTTTGCTTCTGTGGCTCATGCTTATGGATATTTACCATGGTAGAGTTTAAAACAATGAAAACACTTATTAGTTCAAGAGGAAAAACAATAAACCCATACATGTTAATATGAAGAACATATATTTATCGGGGCACCTGGGTGGCTCAGTTGTTAAGCCTCTGCCTTTGGCTCAGGGCGTGATCCCAAAGTCCTGGGATCGAGCCCCACATCGGGCTCCCTGCTCCCCTGGGAGCTTGCTTCTTCCTCTCCCACTCCCCCTGCTTGTGTTCCCTCTCTTGCTGGCTGTCTCTCTCTCTGTCAAATAAATAAATAAAATCTTTAAAAAAAAATAAAAAGATTTTATTTATTTATCTATTGGAGAGAGCATGAGCATGAGTGCAAGCGGGGGGAGGGGCAGAGGAAGAGGGAGAGAGAGAATCTCGAGCAGACTCTGTGCTGAGCACGGAGCCCCACGTAGGGCTCGATCTCACAACCCTGAGATCATGACCTGAGCTGAAACCGAGAGTCAGATGCTTAGCCGACTGAGCCACGCAGGCGCCCCCGAATAACATATTTTTTCATCATAAATGACAAAATTCCCAAAGCAGAAGAAATTCTATGAGAAGACTGGCCATGTTTCCCCTTTTTGTAACTGTCTTCAGTGTCTTACTTCGTAAAAGAGAGTAAGATGCTCATCGCCGCCCTTCGTTCAGTCTTGTGTGACGTTACACATCGCGTCGCCCGTGGAAAGCAAGTGACTTCAGAGTATAGTAGGTCTTTTTGACCCTGTGGACTCCCTGAAGGGGCTTGGGACCCTCGGAGGTCCCTGGACTGTTCTGTTACAGCTTCTGGTAAAGTACAGTGATCGAGGGCTTGCCACAGGACACAGATGGTGCTCTAGCCCCTCTATTTGCCTCCATTACAAACCCAAATTTTGCACGAAAGGGTAGATAGTATATGATTCCATCGATGTGAGGTTTCCCAGAAGAGTCCAATCCACAGAGACAGAAAGCAGAATGGCTGTGGCCTGGGGTGAGGGGCGGGGGGACGGGGAGGTGGAGGGTTTCACAGGGACAGAATTTCAGTTTGGGAAGATAAAAAGCTCTGGAGGTAGATGGTGCTGACGGCTGAATAACAGTGTGGAGGTACTTATCACCACCGAACTGAACACTTAAAAATGGTTAGAGTGGTAAATTTTATGTGTCTTTTACCCCAATCCAAAAAACCTCTTAATTTTAAAACTATAAGCATAATACATCTTTATAAAAAAGCAAGCCTCAGGGGCGCCTGGGTGGCACAGCGGTTAAGCGTCTGCCTTCGGCTCAGGGCGTGATCCCGGCGTTCTGGGATCGAGCCCCACATCAGGCTCCTCCTCTAAGAGCCTGCTTCTTCCTCTCCCATTCCCCCTGCTTGTGTTCCCTCTCTCGCTGGCTGTCTCTATCTCTGTCAAATAAATAAATAAAATCTTTAAAAAAAAAAAAAAAAAAAAAGCAAGCCTCAGGTAAATCTATAATAAAGAAAGTAGAAACTCCCTCCTTTAAAGAGGAACACCTTTAATAATTCAGAATCTATGTCTTCTGATTTTTCTCTATGGCCATGCTGTTGCTTATTGCTGTTGCCAGAAATGGGATTATTCTACAGCCTTTTTGAAAATTGCTCCTCCCCTCCTCCCTCGATTTAATATATAAGTATTGAACATTTACTATGTGCCCGAGGCAGGGTTAAGAGATTTTACATGCATTATCTAGGGTGGTGATTTATCCTCACCATTTGACAGATCAGGAAACTGAGGCCCAAGCAAGTTAAGTTGCACATGGCTGATAAAGAGGTTCAGCTATGTCTGTGCTTTTAACATGTAGATAAGTAGCTGGCTAGTTTATACACGAGTTTTGTAAAAGGTGGCTATTTCTGTGATTAGCTGAAGCAGTAACTTGGATTTGATTATACTTGGAACCAAACCGGTCTCCAGTTAGGATGAAGGCGGTGAGCACGATATCCTTCTGCCAAATTGCCTGTGAGAAGTGCGTCCTTAAAGACAGTCAACAATGGAACACTTTGAGTGATTCAAGACTCTTTTCCCCATAGATCTAACTGACCGAAGGACCCCAGACGTTTTATTTCACAGGTGAACGTATTCAACAAGCCACACCACCAGGTGGCGCTGTTGTGAACAAACGTCATTTACTGGTCCCACCAGCTTTGACGTTCAACTATTTGGGACAATTTTTCAAAGACAGTATTTGTGTTATTTTATATCCTGCTGGAAAGATGAGATCCTATTAATGTGGTTTTACTGAAATATCTAAAATTTTTATAGTTCAACATTCCATGAGCTAGCCTTTACGTTCATTACTCGGTGATTGTTAACACTGAAGAAAACACTCTTACTTTGGTATTCATTTCCAGGAATGTTCAAAACTCAGTTTAATTTTTTTTTTTTTAAAGAAAAGAACTCTGGTTTTCATTGTCTTCTCCACTGTGTCCTCAGATGCTGGCTTCTCAGGGAGAGCCCAGAACGGAGGTGTTTCTGGCTTCTGCCTTGGAGAGACGATAGAGGCAGATAGATACAGGTTAAATCAATTATCCCGACAAGGGGTGAAGTCCTAAAAGAGAAGGAAATCTAGTCCTGGGGAAGGGAGGGCAGCTTGAGCTTGTGATCTTCCTGTCTCTTCCTCTTTCTCTACTGCCCCCTCACGTTCCTTACCCATCTCCCCACTTCTTGTCCCTCCGGTCCCTATTCTAAGGTGACATCATCAAGAACTTCTGGAAGTGGATCAGGCTTTGTGTGGCTCGTGGACCTCAGGAAAACTAGGGTGGATAAATGTGTAATCTCACCGGTCACCCCCAAATGGGAATTAAAGCCACAGATCACAGTGATCACAAGACTTCTTGAATTTCTGTTCAGATACATGTTTAATGCAAGAAATATCCCCATGGCTGTGCCTCATGATGTAAATAATTCTGATTTCAGATTTTTTAAAGTACAGAGATGACGGTATTGCATGAGCAATAATACTGATGATTTGCTACTTTAAAAGAGCATACAGGTGCAAATGCCTACAAAGAATAGAGTGCATGAGTAAATCGTAGTGTATTCTTACAGCTGAATATTATACAGTGGTGAAAATAAATGCTCTACGATGACACAGAGTAACATAGAGAAACCTCACAAACTTACTTCTGAGGGAAAGATGCCAGGCACGAAAGAGGACATCCTGTACGATTCCACTTATGTAAAGGACAAAACCCAGCAACACTAACCTATGTTATTAGAAATCAGGATGGTGGGTAGTGTGGTCCTGGTGGGGGGACAGCAAACAGGTACACAGGGGCTTCTGGGATGCTGGAAATACTTCTTTTCTTTATCCGTGTGCCGGTTATTATGTGAAAATTCATTGAGGTCTATATGCGTGATTTGGGCACCTTTGGATATATGTTACACTTCCAATAAAAAAATGAAAAAAATAACACGGGAAAGCATTTGGGAATGCCAGAATATAAAACCCAGGACAATATGAAGGCTTCGACTCACAGTGTACCTTTTATGGTCAGCAGCGTCTAATGTCATTCTCTAAACAAGTAAGCTGAGGTTCGGACAGTTAGGCACTGGGCCTCTGGGGGCAGGAAGGATTGAGCAGGGCAGGGATTCGGACCCAGATGTGGCTGCCTGCAAAGCCTTGGATGCATCCAGGGGAACCCTCCCCTCCTCCCGGTTGTATGATGATTGCTACACCGTTACAAATTGAGCTAGCCATTTATGAAGTCGACCACAGGCCGACTCTCTCCTGCAAGACTGTGAGGTCAGGGAGGCAGGTCAGGCTCCTTCATGCACCCATCATTTACTTATTGAGCGTCTATCATGTGAAAAGACAAAACTCCTTGCCTCATGGAGTAATAAGTATATTATATGGTATGTCAGAGCTTACGGGGACTAGTAGAAAATAACTGGTAAGGAGGGGGTCAGGACTCGGGTTGGGGGTCGGGGGTTCAACTTCAAATACGATCGTGGGAAAGTCCTCACCCAGGAGATGGGATTTGGACAAAGATTCGAAGGAGGACAGGGTATGAGCCATGTGGTTATTGGGAGAGAAACATTGCAGGCAAAGGAGACAGCATGTGCAAAGGCCCTGCATTACTCAAGGGCAATGAAAAGGTGCAGGTGGCCGGCTGGCCCGGGGGCCGAGGAGAGGAAAGGAGATGGAGTCTTGTTGGCCTGTTGGGAGGATTTGGGTTCTTGCTCTGAGCATAATGGCAGCCACTCCATGGAAGCGGGTTTGAGCAGATGATTTACATGACTGGACTTAGTCACAGCTGTATCCCCAGCAACTAGCCCAGGGTCTGACCATGCTGGGACACAGTCATTGAATCACCGATGTTATCTCCAAATGGGGTTGAACATTCATGCAGCCGAGACACTTGACAGGCTGCTCAACACACCACATTGAACCTCATTTCCATTTCTGGAACACCCCATCTGTTGGTGCGTCTGACCCCCATGGGAGAGTCTGGAGGACTTCCTGGCAGAAGTGCCATCTAATCCGAGGCTTGCATAAGGAGCTGGGAAGGTTCGCACTAGCTTTTCCCTCTGAACTTCCCCTCTGGGAGGCTGAAGGCAGCCAGGCCCCCTGCAGGGACCACGTGGGAACCATCTGAGCAGACAGTTTTCTGCCAGGGAAGGATTTGAAGAGGCCGAAGAGGTGCTGGTTAACTGGCTGGGGGCCGGGGGGCGGGGGGGGGGGGGTGGTTCACGTCATCTTGTGGCCAGCGGAAAGACAGCACAGGCCGCAACACTGCAGAACAACGAGATCTCCAGTTTTATCCAGCAGCGGCGGAAAGGCGACGTCAGGAATCAACGGCACGACGTGCGTGAACTTTTGGTTGAACTTGTATTAAGTCTCCCTTATTATTATCGATTAGATTTTGAAGGTGAGCAGGCAAGTGTAGCGAATTGGAAAATGGAATCCGTTAATGACTCCCTTTATTGCTTTTTGTTGATCCTGAATATAAACAAACAATCATAGATCACAGCCAGCTCCGTGGCCCACTTTCATCCGCAAGTACAAATGACACGTACAGTTAAGAAGCTCAAGGATCTTCAAGAAGTAACATCAGCCTGACGGGACACGCGCTGGTGCCTCGAGGTCCTGTTTTACGCAGCTTTGAATCCTGCAAACGCCAAATGGTGAATTAGATGCAGTTGGAACTCCATCGCTGGCAGCAAACGTGCAGGAGTGTGAACCCCACGAAAATTAGAAATTCCCCGGGAGCCTGACGTCAGCAGGTGTGAGCCGAAGACGGCCGAGACGTCTTCGCCACATGGTGGCGCCCGTCATCAGGTCCAGGGAATTTCGGGCAACCCTTTGCTGGGATTAGGCTGGAATCAGGAGGCATCAGAGGATGTCAGGGTTTGGGGTTTTCTCTCCTTGAAGAACATGCAGCTGGTCTGTGGTCCCAAGCTGGATACCTTTGAAACCAAAGCCCATTTGGCAAAAGAAACCGTTTCAAAAAAAAAAAAAAAAAATCAAATGAAAGATCGTAGCTGATCCCTCCATTGAATAGAGATCGTGTTCTTTTACGTCAGGGTCCTTTCCGTGCAGTTGAAATTGCCCTTTAAACAAAAAGGAATGAAATCATGTATGCGAGTGGTTGAAACAATCAGGACAGGACTTATAATGGAGAACAGGAGTCTTGCCCACGCCCCTCTCGGCCCTGGTCCTGCTCTGCGGAGGCAACACGTCCATTCGGTTGAGCTTCTAGCGGGTTCCACCAGTGTATTGCTGCTCTGGCCTTTGGAATCCGCGTTTGGGGCAGGACAACTCTTAGTGGTCGGGAATGTCCATCCTTGGCCAGTGGAGCCTAGCGTTCCTGCCGCCGCCCCCACCCCCAAAGTGGAGGATCTGCGGGTTAAGCGAGGAAGATGCTCCCCACAAGCCCTCCGGGTGGGTGGGAGCTCCCTGGAGTTGGCAGCGACTGCCCTGCTGACCTCGTGGCTCTAGGTAGTGGTGACTCTATTTCCTGCCTCCCTGCCTGGTCCGAGGAGGGTCATGGTCCTCATCTTGCCGCATCTCTACTTTCACTTCTCAGTTTCTGTCATCGCTACTTCTTCTGTTTCAAGATTTGCGACATTCGATTTGGGTTCTGGAACCGTCATAATGTTACCTACCTAGGTTCATGTTACTTACCTAGACTGATTCTGAGTAGTCTACTGAGTTGTAACGATGTAAATGCTGTTTATTGAACCATCAGTGGTAGCCCAAGATCGCTGCTGCTTTCTTGTAGTGTACAACTCCCAGATTTTAGCATTCGGGTGTTTCCTTGTGCAGGTTGCCCACAAGACTGAGCTGTGCGGGAGCTGAGCCTGCCCTGCTTATCCTGGTATCTCCAGGTCCCGTGCCTGGCCTGACATTCAGAAGATATCGGACGGAAGGTGGAACTAGGCTTGGTTGGAGGTAAGGAGGCTCAGAGCACATGATGACTTTTGGGGGCCCCTCCTCTGTGAGGGAGGCATACCGAGATGTGTAGGAGAAGAGAGGAAAGGAGGTAGGAATGAAGGAGAAATATTTTGCCCCTGCATTGGTATAAAGAAATTGAAATGGTTTGTCTCCCTCTCTGACTCTTAACTCTAGGAAACAAACTGAGGGCTGCTGGAGGGGAGGTGGGGGGCGGGGATGGGGTAACTGGGGGATGGGCATTGAGTTGGGCACGTGATGGAATGAGCACTGGGTGTTATATGCAACTGATGAATCACTGACCTCTACCTCCGAAACTAATAATACAGTCTATGTTAATTAATTGAATTTAAATAAAAATTAAAAAATTAAAAAAAAAGAAAGAAATTGAAATGAAAACATTCTCATGGGTCCAAAAATTCACAGACCTGGCATGGCACCTTCTGTGCCTAAGGGAGGGGTGGGCACCCACCAAGAAGGATGAAACCGGATTTCCCCGGGGTGGGGGTGGGGGTGGTGCTTGTCCTTCCACAGAAACCTCGCCTCACCAGGCCCAACATCTCCCACCCAATATGTCCCTCCTCCAGGGTGAAATGCAGCCCCCTTAGAATGTGGGGAGGGAAGGCTGAGTGGCCAGCCCTGCTCACCAACCCAGTCTCGCCTCTTCCCGGGGCCTCTCTGACCTCTGAGGCTCTGCTAGTATCCCCTTATGCTTCTGAGATGTTTCCCAAGACTCCCCCCTTCTTCTGCAACACTTCCCTTCATTGCCAGTCCGGCAGGGGACCCCTTCTGAGCTACCCGCTGCCTGGAGCACCCATACGTCCCTGTATGGCTCTGACCTTCAAATCATCCGTTTGCTTCTTCGAAGCCCCCAGCAGACCAGGAGCTCCTGGAGGGCAAGGAGGGAGTTTGCTCGGTTCAATCAGTAACTCTGAGCCCAGTGCGTGGCATCCTGCCCCGCGCGTAGTAGGGGCTGCAGAAAAAGTACAACGGATTAAATTATGTAAATCATACTTTAATTAAAAAATGTCCATTGTTGGAAAAATAAGACTGACATGCTATTGGTGAAATTGGCAAAAGAGAACTTAACTTTGCACAATAAAAGAAGTAGAAGATACCATTCGATAGAATGTGACAGAACAGGTGAGCCCAAGAAGGCCTATTGTGCGGAGAACGCTGGGACTTTGGCTGAAAACAGTAACTCTTCGGAAGGAAATGTTTTAGTTTGTACAGATTTCAATCGCACCAACGTTACTCCATTTTTAGGGTTCTTCCAGCAGTTTCTCGGATGGTGTCTCAAGCTTTGGTTAGTTAATATTCAATTACATTTCATAACCAGTCACAAAATTGTGCTTTGCTGTTTAAGCTGTTGAAATACCCGTTTTTTTTTTTTTTAAAGATTTTATTTTTTTATTTGACAGAGAGAGAGAGAGCGAGCACAGGCAGGGAGAGCAGGAGAGGAAGAGGCAGACTCCCCGCTGAGCAGGGAGCCCGATGCGGGGCTCCATCCGGGGACCCTGGGACCATGACCCCAGCCGAAGGCAGAAGCTTCACCGACTGAGCCACCCAGGCGCCCTGAAATATCCCTTTTAAAAAAGCAATTGAAGGTGTTCAAAACACGGTAAATTCGGCAAAATGATCATTTGGTGGCTTGATTTCTCAGCGAATTGGTTTTGGTTCTTTTAAAGCTGGAAGGGTGGGCCCTTCCCCAGCTCCTACGGCAAACAGCAGGTTTTCACACGCACATAGACATACATGTGCCCACACACGCTCATATATGTTTGCTATGGACTGAATGATGTTCCCCCCCGCCCCCCAGATTCCTATGTTGAAGCCTTAGACCCCCGTGTGCTGGTGTTAGGAGGTGGGGCCTTTGGGAGGTGATGGGGTCATGAGAATGGAGCCCTCGTGATGGGATCAATGCCCCTAGAAGAAGAGGCATGAGCTCTCTCTCTCTCTCTCCCTCTCTCTCCCTGCCACCACGTAGGACACAGTGGGAAGACAGCCATGGGCAAGCCAGGAAGAGAGTTCTCACCAGGAACCAGAGGGGTCAGCCCCCAGATCGGGGGACCTCCCGGCCTCCAGGATCACGTGGTCATATGTTATAGTGGCCTGAGCAGACTCTGTTTTTTTAACGATTGAACTTTTTATTTGGCAATAATTTTATACTCAGAGCAACATTGTATTCTCTCACTGATGTCCTTCCTTCTGTCCAAGATCCAGTCCAGGTGCCACTTTGCCCTTAGCTGCCCTGTCTCCCCAGTCTCCCCAGGTCTGTGACAGCTCCTGATTGCCCTTAATTTTTTTTTAAAGATTTATTTATTTATTTATTCGACAGAGATAGAGACAGCCAGCGAGAGAGGGAACACAAGCAGGGGGAGTGGGAGAGGAAGAAGCAGGCTCATAGCGGAGGAGCCTGATGTGGGGCTTGATCTCATAACGCCGGGATCACGCCCTGAGCCGAAGGCAGACACTTAACCGCTGTGCCACCCAGGCGCCCCTGATTGCCCTTAATTTTTTTGTGACTTTGACAATGATTGTTTTTTTAAAAGATTTTATTTATTTATTTGAGAGAGAGAGAGAGCGCTCATGAGTAGGGTGGGGGGAGGGAGAAGGAGGCTCCTTGCAGAGCAGGGAGCCTGACGTGGGGCTCGATCCCAGGACTGTGGGATCACGCCCTGAGCTGAAGGCTGACGCTTAACCGACTGAGCCACCCAGGCGCCCCTCGAGTTTGACAGTGTTAGGAAGTACTGGAAGTATTGTGGAATGTCCCCCAATCTGGGCTTGTCTGCTGTTTTCTGCTGCTTAGTCTGAGGTTATGGGTTTGGGGGACATACACGACAGAGGTAAAGGGCCCCCCCATCGTGTCATTATCAGGTGTATAATGACATCCACAGGCAGACACCACCCTGTTCAAGCGATCAGGGTTCCATGTGTATTTTTATGTGGTTACATGTATTCGATTGCTACAAGCTGTGAGATACATAGAGAAGCTTTGAGTCCAGGCATCGCTCCAGCCAAAGTGTTTCTGGTTTCATAAGGAAGGTCAGGTGTGGGCCTGTCTTTAAGGAATGGGAAACTGAAAATCCCAGGGTCTCCGTACCTTTGCCACCGTGATCCAGGGTGTGGGCAGCAGAGCCAAGATTCGAACGTGACTCTAACTCCATATCCTTGTTCTGTGTTTTTTAAATTCTCTATTTTTTTTATTTTTTAAGTAGGCTCCACGGCCAGCACAGAGCCCAAGGCAGGACTTGAACTCACGACTCTGCGATCAAGGCCTGAGCAGAGATCAAGTGTCGGACGTGTAACCCACGGAGCCAGCCAGGCGCCCCCTTGTTTTGTGTTTCTTGTTTTTTCTTTTGGTGCCAGTGATTCCAAGTAACAAAACTAATAACAGAAACAGTAACTAGAAACAAACAAAGATTTTTGCTAAGACTTATTAAGACCTGGCTGTGAGCCTGGCACTGTGTCGTGATATAGGCATTACTTTGTGTAATCTTTGGGACTGACTCACGACAAAGAAACCGTATAGTCTTTTGTCAGATGAAGAAACAGGCGTAGGGAGGTTCTGAAGCTGGCACATTGCTGAGCTGGCCCGGGAACAAACCCTCCATCACACACGTGGAGAACTGTTTTGAAAAATATCTGTCTATCGTCTATCTATTTATTATATGGATTTAAAATTCACAAAACATAAAATTAACCATTTTAAAGCGTACACTTCAGTAGCTTTTAGTAGCTTCTCATTGTCACACAACCACCTCTAACAGGTTTCGAAACATTTCCATCACCCCAAAAAGATGCCCATACCCATTCGACTCTCACTCCCCATTCTCCCCCTTCCTGAAACGCCTGGCAATCACGAGTCTGCTTTTTCTTTTTACTGATTTACCAATTTGGGATATTTCATAAAAACAGTCATAAAGGGGCTCCTGGGTGGCTCAGTCGGTGAAGTGTCTGCCTTCGGCTCAGGTCATGATCTCAGAGTCCTGGGATCCAGTCCCGCGTCGGGCTCCCTGCTCAGTGGGGAGCCTGTTTCTTCTCCTGTATCCTTTGTCCCTCCCCTCACTCATTCTCTCTCTCTCTCTGACAAGTAAATAAATAAAATCTTTAAAAATAAAAAAACAAAACAAAACAAAAAACCAGAATCATATAATATGTGGCCTTTTGTGTCCAGCTTCTTTTACTTACCACGACCTTTTCAAGGTCTGCCCATGTCCAGCCATGTAGCAATACTTCATGTCTTTCGATGGCTGGACCCTTTACCTTGTATGCATGGCCCGCCCTTTGCTTCTCCTTCATAGATAAACATTTGGGTTGTTTCTACCTTTTGGCTCTTGTGACTGGTGCTGCTATGACACTGATGTACCCGTCTTTGTTCGAACACCTGTTTTCAGTTCTTTTGGGTGTGGAATATTTGGTCTTACGGACCACCATATGACACACATTTGTTTTTCCTTTGTTTTAAAATATGAGAACCAGAGGCCCCTGGGTGGCTCCATCAGTTAAGTGTCTGACTCTTGATCTCAGCTCAGGTCTTGATCTCAAGGTTGTGAGTTCAAGCCCTGTGTTGGGCTCCATGCACAGCGTGGAGCCTACTTAAAAAAATAATAAAATAAAAAATAAAATATGAAAACCTATTTTTGGTGTGATACTTCCCCCCAGATTTTTAATCTAAATGATACTAATTGCTCGCTCTTTCTTTCTTTCCTTCCTTCCTTCCTTTCTTCCTTCCTACCTTCCTTCCTTCCAAGATTTTATTTATTTATTTGCCAGAGAGAAAAAGCATGGGAGAGAGAGGTGAGAGGACAAGCAGGGGGAGCAGCAGGCAGAGGGAGAAGCAAGCTCCCTGCTGAGCAAGGGGCCCAGTGTGGGACTCGATCCCAGGACCCTGGGATCATGACCTGAGTGGAAGGCAGACACTTAACCAACTGAGCCACCCAGGCGCCCTAATTGCACTTTCTTAGTATTGAGTCACTAATATTTGGAACGGTGACTGGTGACCGACAAACAGGAGACCCTAAATAAGTGTGTTGTCAACCCTTAATGGCAAAGACCACCAAAACTTCTTTTGTGCCAGTCAATGAATTTGTACATTATTAATGATGATATTTGAAAAATTGTAACATATGTAGCATACATTTTGGGCATATGATCGAGTCTGTATGTGAAAGGCATTATAATGAGTGCTTATGGAGCTCTTATTCATGCCAAGGAACAGAGGTCATATTTTGTTTTTAATCTGTCTATCTCGATCTCACAAATTAGATGGGGAGCCCACTGTTCCATTTTATTGATTAGGAAACTGAGCCCGCAGGAATGTCCTCTCAGAAGTAAAGTCTGGATTCACGCCCACGTCCTGGAGTATTCTCTATTTCATTGGGTTACGTTCTCTGTCTGTAAGACTCTGGAACACTCAGAACCCACCCTCAAGTAGAGACCCTACTTTAGTTTTATTTTTAAAAAGCCCATTAGAACGACCTCATAAATCATCGAGCCTTACATCAGAAACAGGGGATGTACTGTATGGTGACTAATATAATATAATAAAAAATCGTTAAAAAAAAAAAAAAAGAACGACCTCCTTAAACTGGGGGCCGGAGGAAAGGTTTTCCCCCAGGCCGTGGTAATGCAGCTTCTGGCCACACGGGGGCAGTCTTAGCTAAGAATAACAATTGTTGTGTCTTGGAAACAAAGGCCGGACTCCCCAACAAGGAAGCTAGTTGCTGCATTTCTAGGCCAACTTTAGGAAATTAATCAGCAACTGTAGAACTCTGGGTAAACAAATATAAGACAGATCAGGCATCAGCTCAGAAAATCGCAGCAAGCATTCGCACCTGTTTAAAGGGAATGACAGGTCTCCAAACCCGCAGGACAGTTGCACCCAGTCCAGATGTGAGGGGGGTTTACTCCCCCAAGGATTCTGTTGTCACAGACAGATGATGACCCCAAGGAAAGGGCACCACTTAGCTGCCGAAGAACATTTTCAGCCTTCTTTCCTGAGAGGGCAGGCAATTGCATGACACACTTACTTCGAAAGCAGATAAAAGCGAGTGTCCAGGGCGACCTTTAGTTTTGGTGGGGGACAGAGGTCCTCAGATTTTTGGAATTCATTAGCCAATAACATTGAAAAAACTGGTGTCATCATAGGGATGAATATCAGGTTTTGATCTTGCCAGGGAAGGGTATTAAAAAAATACGGTTGGGATTTACTATTACCGTCATTTTATAGGCAAGGCAGTTGGAAAAATACAACTGAAGACCTAAACGGGGACAGTCCTTGAAATGGACACCCCCCCCACCAAAAAAAAAGGTTCACGAAAAACAAATCAGTAAAAATTTTAAGACTGGAGCAAAGACCCACCTTGGGAGGATTATTCTAAACGTGTTAATTCTTTTGGTTGGTGAGAAATTTCTTAAGGAAATCAAGATAGCAAAGGACAAGGAACTCAATTAAATTTCCCTAAAGGCATTGTGCATTTCCACCAGACAGGGATGGATTCACCTTTCCGCCATGAATACAATGGGCCGGGTTCCCCTCACCCCCACTGTCTCATTTCATTCTTGGAGCTCCCTTTTGAGATGGAAACTTTGTATCCTTCCCATTGGGAAACCGGCCCTTCTACAGTCTCTGTGGCTCTGTGGGGGGGCTTTGAGATTTGAAGGCAGGCAAGGCAACAACAGAGCCTCCTACCCAACCCTTGGGCAGCATGGCTTTGCTCTCTGGCTGATCCAGGTTGCTTTAGAAAAAAAAGCTGGGGGTTTCCTGCCTAGCCGGCCATCAACGAAGGAAATCGCTCATCATCTTTCAGTTTCGAGGCAGCTAAGGTGTGAGCGCGGTTCTTTTCGTTATTAAAAAACGGGGGGAAGATTGAAGGTTGAACTCTGTAACCAAATGTGCACCCTCTTTGGCTCACTTAATAGGATATGATAACGCCTTTTCCCCAGTTACTAATATTCTCCGCAGCCATACTTGGGAAGGTTGTAACATCTTCCATTGATGAATGAAACATATATATATATATAATATATATATATTATATATATATAATTTCATTTTATATGTATTTCATTTTATATATATACATAAATATTTTAAGATTTTATTTATTTATTTGACAGAGAGAGAGACAGCCAGCGAGAGAGGGAACACAAGCAGGGGGAGTGGGAGAGGAAGAAGCAGGCTCCCAGTAGAGGAGCCTGATGTGGGGCTCGATCCCAGAACGCTGGGATCACGTCCTGAGCCGAAGGCAGATGCTTAACAACTGAGCCACCCAGGCGCCCCTGAAACATGTATTTGGACCTACTACTCTGTATACTTGGTTGTCTTAGTCCGTAACACAGGGCCACAGACTGGGTGGCTTATAAACAGAAGAAATGGGATTCTCACGGTTCTGGAGACTGGAAGTCTGAGACCAGGCAGGGTCAGCATGTAGGATGGTCTCCCTTCTTCTAGGCGACAGATTTCTTGCTGTGTCGTCACATGATAGAAGTGGGGCGGGGGGGGGGGGTGTTTCTGTGGAGTGTCTTTTAGGAGGCATTGTCCTTTTTTTTTTTTTTTTTAATTATGTTAGTCACCATACAGTACATCCCCGGTTTCCGATGTAAGGCTCGATGATTCATTAGTTGTGTATAACACCCAGTGCACCATGCAATACGTGCCCTCCTTACTACCCATCACCGGTCTATCCCATTCCCCCACCCCCCTCCCCTCTGAAGTCCTCAGTTTGTTTCTCATAGTCCATAGTCTCTCATGTTTCATTCCCCCTTCTGATTACCCCCCCTTTCTTTATCCCTTTCTTCCCCTACTGATCATTCTAGTTCTTATGTCCCATAGATGAGAGAAATCATATGATAGTTGTCTTTCTCTGAGGAGGCATTGTCCTATTCAGAAAGGCTTCACCCTCCTGACCTAGTCAACTCCCAAAGGTCCACCTTCTCCCACCATCACACTGGGCACGGGAATTTGGGGAGCACACACACCTAAGGGAATTTGAGGAGACTGCAGCACTTACCTTACGTTTCCATGAGTTCATTGTTTCTGGAAAATACTGTGTTGGACATCTTCGTGCATTTGTTTTTTTTCACATTTTGGATTTCTTTACGATTAGAGTTTTCAGAAATGGGCTTAATGGGTCCAAGGCTAGAATATTTAACAACTTCCCAGTGAACACACGTTTTGATTGACCAGAGGCCGAGTAGAAATAGCCATCCTTGTTTCATTGATTACGGTGCGGGCGAGGTACCAGTTGTTTTTAGGTAGTGCCCCACGACTGGCTTGGCTGAAATCCACTTAAAAGCTCGCTTTTACAGTTTCCACTAAAAAAGCTGCTCACGTTCTTCTAGACTCCAGAGCAGTGGTTCTCGAATGTGGGCAGGTAAGTCTGGGGACTCTGGGTGGCCCCCGCTGAGGGGAAGTGTGCGATTCCTAGCGAGTGGGTGGAGGCCACGTTACATACATACATAGGACAGCCCACAACAAAGAAGTTTCTGGACCAAAGGATCAATGGTACCACAGTCGATAAACCCCACACTAGAACCCAGAGTTGTAGTTCTGCATGGTGTTCCGTGGCACTGTTTGGGCTGCTTTTGTGTTCCAACAGCAGAGTGAGATGGTGTTGATGTGGGTCCTATAACCCACTGAGCCCGAAGTATTTACTATCTGGCCCTTCGCAGAAAAGGTTTGCTGACCCCTGTTCTAACATCTCTTTAGAATATCTGTATGTTCCCCTGAAAATATAATTCTCAAAGAAACTCTTTGAATAGTATAATAACAAAGCAGTCTCAGTTAGTCATTTCCATAAAATATGTCCAAATTTCTGTTTTAAGTCCTTTGTGAAATGAAGCAGAACATAAATTTTAAAATGTCATAATAAAAGGCCCTATGATTTAATCTAATATATACAGAAATATCATTTGTAAATTTTCTTAGGAGAGAAGAAAAGTATCTCTTTCGGTCTGGTCATTTCTGGAGCCTGTCTAATCATAACATCTTTAAAAATTACATTTTATTTTTGGGGTAAAGAATCTGAATATAGAGAGAAGGGGGCTTATTTCTCGAAGTCCCACCATTCCAGGACAGGGAATGTCTTAGTCAGCTCCGGCTGCTGTAACAAATATACCCCAGATGGTGGGGTCCAGGGACTCAAACCACAGATGGATTTCTCACAGTGCCGGAGGCTGGGAGTCCAAGATCAAGGTGCTGGCAGATTCAGCATCTGCTGAGAACCAGCTTCCCGATGGCCTTTCTCTTGCTGTGCCCTCACCTGGCAGAGAACAGAGAGGACACAAGCTCCCGTGTCTCTTCTTAAACTAGTTGCATCATGTAGGTTTCACTCTCCTGACTTAGTTCCCTCCCTCCAAAAATCCTGCTGGGGAGGAGGGTTTCCACATATGAACTTTAGGGGGCCATACACGCCCCTAATGGATTCTTGCCCTTGTCTTCTAGATGGTTATTATTATTTTTTAACGACCATCCTTTTACAGAATCCAGATCATTCTGGATAGACAATGCCAAGTCTTCCCTTTGTTTCCTACCTTGTTGACATCAGAAATATTTTTGTGATGAGTTCTCCCAGTGGGCTGAGCAGAGCTGGGAGTTTGCGGACATAGGGGCAAAGGGTAAGAGGAGGATGAGAGCGTGGATAAAGGTGGGGAGGTGGGGGCAGGTAAAGGGTTCAGGAGGGAGCAGGAGGGGAGGCAACAGGCTTGCCTAACTCCCCGGAGCCAAGCCAGTGGTCTTTCCCCCTCCCTCTACTTAACCTCCTTTACTCATTTTCCAGCTTGAGATGTAATTGACATACAACATTGTGTGCGCATGACCCGGTTGATGGATACAATTACATATTGCAAACGGATGACCACCCTAGCCTTGGCTAACACCTCCATCATGTCACATAATTACCATTTCTTTTTTGGGTGAGAACATGTAAGATCTTCTCTCTTGGCAACTTTGAAGCACATAATAGGGTATTAGTAACCGTAGCCACCACGGTGAACATTAGATCTGCCCAACTTACTTGTCTTCAAGCCTGTGGTCTTGACCCAGACCCTTTCTCTGTTCCTCACAATCGACAATTCACGTGACTGTGGGTTTACTCCTCACCCTGCCTCCACCTCCAGCCTGGGCGCTGGGCGATGGCAGCGGTCACGGTCCAGCGTCCTAGGTGTCTGGACATGTTGGGCACCCGTCTTTGTGGAAGGAGCAAAGAAACATTTCTAAGCTTTACTTTCTTGCTGACACTCAAATGATGTGTGGTCTCTTATGGTGGCTTCTTACCCATAACTGGGGCATGGAGGACCTCCCTGCCCCCCACAGCCTCCTGGGGAGTCCCCTGGGTGGTTTTTGGTGGGGCTCAGGGGCAAAACTGGCATGAGCTGCTCATTGTGGCATCTGACCCCTGCCTGTGCCTGTGAAGACACCACTGTCTGCGGCAGATTCTGCCTCTCTAGGTTCCTATGGTTGCCATGTTGAGGGGCCAGAGCGATGCAGCTTCCCTGTAGAAGCTTCAGGAAAGTTTCTCTCCCCAGCCCTTTTATACGTGTTGTCTCTGGGCTTCTGATCCTATCTTTATTCAAAATATTGGCATTTTGTTCATGATGGCTTTTTTGGGGGGGGAGCATTAATTTTGATTTTTTAAAATATGCGTTAAAATATCATTCACCTTGATCACTGAGTTTTTGGTGATCGTTCACATTTTGTTCTCAACGTGGATGCTTCACCAATTTCTTTCTAGCCTCAGCTCTGCCCAAGCAGCACTGCTTCTGCTTGGATTCTCTTAGAAGGTTCTCATGAGTCAAATCCTTTGGTTTGTGTCACCTCTCTCGAAGCTGGTCCCCAGGGTGAGAGCTATGCCACCCTTCTAGACTGCTCTCCTCCCTTCCAGCTTATGTCCCGGGGCATCCTTCCACCAAAGCAAATGCATTAAACATACACCCACACGCATACACACAAACAGAGCCCACCAACAAAATGCCTCGGTGTCCTTCATCCAAATCAAAGGCTTTCAGACCCACCAACATGGGGCGAGAGACTTCTGGAGTCACCGGACTACCAGTTAGCTCCGCAAACAGCTGAGCTCGGAATCAGTTTGGGCTGGCCAAGCTCTCCCTGCTGAAGAGGGTTGATTTGTCTTCCTTAAAGAAAAGGCAGTTCAACTTTGAAATGTCTCTACACTCCAAAGAGAGAACGGGAATCTCTGGAAGACAGCTAACATCCTTACCCCAAACACTCATTTCCGCAGAGGTTTTAACATCTGATAACCATGTAAGGCATCCCAAAGATGAGCTAGCAGAAGTGGAAATGTTAAGCTAAAGAAAAGAATGATATGGATGGTATCTTAGGCATCTGACTAGTGTCGGGTTTTGCTCAACTTTGTGGCCCTGAGGCCTCAATATTAGGTTGTTGAAGGAGCAAAGAGGAAGCACCTGGGTGGCTCAGTCAGTTAAGCATCTGCCTTCAGCTCAGGTCATGATCCCGGGGTCCTGGGATCGAGCCCCGCATTGGCCTCCTTGCTCCACCGGCAGTCTGCTTCTCCCTCTGCCCGCCGCTCCCCCCTGTTCGTGCTCTCTTTCTGTCTCTTTCAAATGAATAAATAAAATCTTAAAGAAAAAGCAAAGAGGAAATGTGAGATTTTCGGTGACGGCTTACACAAACCTCTGACACCCTACTTGACCCCAGCTGTAGGCAAAGTTTCATTAGCGTGAAGGGACAGTAGGAGCTGTTTTCAAAATCCAGCACCCCGCTTTTCCTGGCTGTGTCACCTGGCTGGTGTCAGCTCACCTCTCTGAGCCTTGGTCTCCTCATCTGTGAGATTTTTTTTTTCTGCCTAAAGCTTTATTGTTTCCATCTGGTCCAAGGCTTGGGCAAGGGCTCCAGGCGGCTGAGTGGCTGCCTAGGGGCTGCAGGAAGAGGCTTGTGCACAAGCCCTGGCACCAGGGCCGGGGGGGGGGGGTTGTCAGAGGGGCACCTGAAAGGCTGCTGGGCTCCAGCTGTGCTCGAAGGTGAGCCCTGCCTGGGGGCGGCAGCCAGTGGAGGTGAGTCAGGTGGTCACCCATCTTCTTCTGGAAGCTTCCCCTGCCCACCTGGGAAATGGTTCTCCAGGAGAAATGGGGGTATTGACAGTACCAGTTCCCCACCGTTGGGAGGATTTCGTGGGTTAATTAATCCCAGTTGAAAGAGGCCTGGCACACAGTAAGTACTCAATAAATGCACACTCTTATTATGTACATTATTTTGTTATTCGTGGAGGTGGAAAAGCATTAGAGATTGACTCTCACTTTTCCAGATGGTCCTTCTAGATTTTCTAAAAAAATTTTATTTATTTATTTGAGAGAGAGAGTGAGCAAGTACAAGCAGGGAGAGCAGCAGAGGGAGAGGGAGAAGCAGGCTCGCCACTGAGCAGGGAGCCTGATGTGTGGCTTGATCTCAGGACCCTGAGATCATGACCTGAGCCGAAGGCAGATGCTTAACTGACTGAGCCATCCAGGCACCCCTGTCCTTCTAGGTTCTGATCAGGTATTCCTTTCTGAATTAATGATAGTTGGTCCTTGAACAACGTGATTGAACTGCACAGATCCACGTACACGCAGATCTTTCTCCATAAACACAGTACAGCACTGTAAACGTATTTTCTCTCCCTTATGATTTTCTTGATGACGTTTTCTTTTCTCTAGCTTCCTCTATTGCAAGAATAGAGGATAGAATCCGTAGAACGTACACGATATGTTTTAGTCGACTGTTTATGTTCTCAGCGAGGCTTCCAGCCACCAGTAGAGTGTTTGTAGTTGTTTTGGGGAATTGAAAAGTTATATGTGGATCTCTGACTGTGTGGGGTGTCAGCACCCAACCCCCGCCTTGTTCAAGGGTCAGCTGTATATCCTGCCTGGGAGTGTTGGGGAAGGTGTATTGCTTTTCTCAGCTCATGTTTCCTCTTCTCCTTTCTTGCTATTTGCTCTCAGCTTCTGCCACTTGACGAGGGGACAGAGCATCACAAATTTGCAGACATGTTTTAAACTCAAGGCAACTCCCCTCTGTGTATTGCTCGCCGGACCTCAGCCGTTCATCACGAGAACCCTCATCTCCTCGGTCTCCTGCGGGGCTTCTCGGTCTGGGCGTTGCAGGGAGAGACGTTAGCAGCTCTGAGAACTCGCACAGGAAAAGGTTACAAACTTCTACTTTCGCCAAGTTTGCTTCTCATATAGCAATTTCTTGATTATGAAAGTTGGCGACAAACCATGTAGTAGGGGCGTCACCCATAACTCTGCCACCAATAAGGGCCACGGACGTGTTCCTCTTGCATTACAGTGATTGTGCTGATCTGGAAATATTATCTGCTCATCCTTACGTTGGAGTTCGGGGAGTTATTAAACTCTGCTCTGGCTCTTGTTCCTTAATGTGTTCATCAAGAAACACCTGTGTTATAACATCTCAAATTGGTTTTTGTAAAAGTTTCAGAGACTTTATTTCAAAATGAGTGATTTTGCTGGTGGTCCTACGGATTTTATTTTATGTGCTTTTCAATGTTCTTCTGAGCACGGTTTTGCGGGCTTCCCCAGACTCCCCAGATGTCTTGGGCACAAAAAAGTTCAAGAATCCCTCTTTCGGACCAGCTTCCATCTTTTGGAAACAGCCAGCCTGAAAGTGAGTCAGGAAGAGAAAGCTACAACTTTCTCTTCTATTTCAATGATCTGAAAGCCTTGAGCAGGGTCATCTCGCATTTACAAATATCTTAATGACAATAAGGCAGTGGGGGCCGGGAGGCCTGGGGTCCAGTTCCAGTCCCATGGCAGCAACTCGCTGGGTGGCCGTGGGTTTGCCACAGAAGCTGTGTGGGGACCAGCTTCCCCTGGGGAAAGCCGGGATGGGGCTGGAGCAGGGTGGCGAACGCCAATGCTATCAGGGCCTGGGGGCCACAGGGAGGCTCAGGAGTGTGAGTGGATAATGTGCACCTGTGTGCTGGGGACGGGGCCTGGGGACATCCACCCATTTCAAGGGAGCCATGGCAACTTAACTCTAGCCAATGGGCGCCAGGTGGGAGTGTAAGTCCAATGTTGCCACATCTTCAGAATTTTTTTTAGAAAAGCCAGAAGTCTGGATTTTTATGTGAACTCTCCTTTATAAAAATATTGGTTCAAGGGGCACCTGGGTAGCTTAGTCAGTTAAGCATCTGCTTTCAGCTCAGGTCATGATCCTGGCGTTCTGGGATCAAATCCTGCATCAGGTTCCTTGCTCAGTGGGGAGCCTGCTTCTCCCTCTGCCTGCTGTTCCCCCTGCTTGTGCTCTCTCTCTTAGATAAATAAAATCTTTAAAAAATATTGGTTCAAAATTTAAAAGAGACATGTGGGCTAAATGAAACACCTTTGTAAGCTTCCAACTGATGTGCTCTGGTCTATGCAGCTCCGATAATGATGATGATGGTGATGGTGGTGATGGTGATGATGGTGATGGTGATGATGATGGTGATGATGGTGATGGTGATGATGGTGATGATGGTGATGATGATGGTGATGATGATGGTGATGATGGTGATGGTGGTGATGGTGATGATGGTGATGGTGATGATGATGGTGATGATGGTGATGATGATGGTGATGGTGATGATGGTGATGATGGTGATGATGATGGTGATGATGATGGTGATGATGATGATGATGATGGTGATGGTGGTGATGATGGTGATGATGATGGTGATGGTGATGATGATGGTGATGATGGTGATGGTGATGATGGTGATGATGATGGTGATGATGATGGTGATGATGATGGTGATGATGGTGATGGTGATGATGATGGTGATGATGGTGATGGTGGTGATGATGATGGTGATGGTGATGATTATGGTGATGGTGATGGTGATGATGATGGTGATGATGGTGATGGTGATGATGGTGATGATGGTGATGATGATGATGGTGATGATGATGGTGATGATGATGATGGTGATGATGATGGTGATGATGGTGATGGTGATGATGATGGTGATGATGGTGATGATGATGATGGTGATGGTGATGATGATGGTGATGATGGTGATGATGATGGTGATGATGATGGTGATGGTGATGATGGTGATGATGATGATGGTGATGATGGTGGTGATGGTGATGGTGATGATGATGATGATGTGATGATGGTGATGATGATGATGATGGTGATGATGATGGTGATAATGGTGATGATGATGATGGTGATGATGGTGATGACAGACATATGCATGGAGCACCTGCTCTGGGCCAGGCATATATCAGCTTATGAAAATTTGATGCAGTAAGTACTACTATTATTCCTGTTTTTTAGGTGAGGAAACTGTGCAGAGAGGTTAAGCAAGTAACCAAAGTGGCACAGCTAGGAAGTGCATGAGTGGGGACTTGAACCTAAGTTACCTGCCCTCAGATGCAGCCCTGAAAGCTGGTGTCCCTAAACGCAGTCCAGGGAGCATGGCCCCCTCTGGCACGGTGACTCTGGGGGCCCTGTACAGACCGGGGCCATTTTCTGGGTTGACTGAGGGCCGAGGACCAGGTGCTCCACTGTCACTCCATGCCTGAGCCTCAGCCCCAGACTGTGGGAGCTCTGAGAGGAGCTGGAGACCCAGGAGGGCTGAGGTGACATATTCCATGGGACCAGTGGCTTGTAGGATCGAGGTCTGAGGTTAGAGGAGGTATGGGTTGAATTGTATCCCTCAAAAGATTTGTCCATCTGGAACCCCAGCATGAGAACTTTTTTGGAATAAGAGAGTCTTTGCAGATGTGGGGCGCCTGGGTGGCGCAGTCATTAAGGGTCTGCCTTCGGCTCGGGGCGTGATCCCGGTGTTATGGGATCGAGCCCCACATCAGGCTCCTCCGCTGTGAGCCTGCTTCTTCCTCTCCCACTCCCCCTGCTTGTGTTCCCTCTCTCGCTGGCTGTCTCTGTCAAATAAATAAATAAAATCTTAAAAAAAAAGTATTTGCAGATGTGATTCAGGTAAGGAGCCCAGGGTGAGGTCATCTGGGACCAGGGTGGGCCCCGAGGCCAGTGAGAAGGAAAGAGGACCACAGCGGACACAGGGCGAAGGCCATGTGCGCACATAGGCAAAGATTGGAGGGACAAGGGCGTGAGCCCAGGGGCACCGAGAGGCTGGGAGCTGGGAGAGGCAGCCAGAATCCTTCCCTGCAGCCCCAGGAGGGAGCTCGGCCCTGCGGGCACCTGCCTTTCCGACTTCCAGCCTCCAAAGCTGGGGGAGGAGGGGTTTGCTCTTTTAAGCCACTTAGTTTGTGGTAATTTGTTGCCAAAGCCCTAGGAAGCTCATACAGAGGGAGTTTCAAACAAATAAATAAATAAGTAAAAATAAAGAGAAAGAAAAACAAAGCTGCTATTTCTTCCGTTAGTCTTCCGACCAAGAGCAGGGCTGCTGGGTCTGTGGGAGGAGCGCACAGGGCCTCACCTGCACGTGCATGTGGCTCCGAATTGCAAGCATCTTTAATGCAGGCATGCTCGCACACGCATATGCACACGCACGTGCACACACAAACACACATGCACGCACACACGCACGCACACACACACATGCAGATACACAAGTGCGCACAAACACATACACACGAACACACACGCAGACACACACACACACACACACGAACACACACGCAGACACACACACACGAACACACACACTAACACACACGCCTGCGCTATGCGGACTTGTCCCCTGGTCGTGACCATGGCCTTGCGCTCGCCCTTCCCTGCACGTGGCGGGGGCGAGCAGGCCTCCACGCTGGCCTCCACGCTGACAAGGGCGACATGCGTGGCCTCTGTCTGCCCGAGTGCAGGGCGAGGGCTGTGCTTTTCCATCGAAGAAGGAGTTTTCGGGCTTTGATAAATGACTGCTTAATGCTGGCAGCAGAGCCGGCTAATCACTGGGCGACACCAATCATCATAATTAGTGCTGGGCGAGCAGGGGGAGGTCCCAGCCCGGCCATCCTTCTCGGCCTGCAGGGCCTGGTTCCTCCCGCCAACCCTTCCCGGGCCCTGGGGGGAGCAAAGGGAATCATCAGAAAGAGGAATGTTCTCTGCAAAGCTGGACAAGACCTTCTGAGGAGCTACAAAGCCGAGTTGGGGTGTGGGGCCTGGAGGACTTGCCAAATCTTCCAACTTTTCTTTCTCTTTTTCCTTTTTTAAAAAATATTTATTTATTTTGAGAGAGAGAGAGCGAGCAGGGGGAGAGGCAGAGGGAGAGGGAGAGAGAATCTCGAGTGGACTCGGAGCTGAGCACGGAGCTCAACATGGGGTTTGATCTCACGACCCCGAGATCATGACCTGAGCTGAAATCAAGAGTCTGACGCTTAACTGGCCGAGCCACCCAGGCGCCCCTCCAACTTTTCAAGAGAATCCCAAACTCCAGGTTATTTTGTTTTTATTGTAATTAAATATCCATAATGTAAAATTGACCTTTTTGGCCATTTAAATTCTGCGACATGAAGTCTGTTCGCACTGTTCTGCCACCCTCGCCACCCTCCCTCTCTAGAACGTCTGTTTTTCCAAACTGAAACTCCCTAGTCATTACACCAGCTCCCCACGGCTCCTCCCCCCAGGTCCTGGAAACCACTGTTTTACTTTCTGTCTCTACGAATTTGAGCAGGATATTTTTAAAGAGTGAAATCCCATCCTTTGAACAAATGGGCTCCTTCCCCACAAGCCACCAGAACGTAGCCAGGTATTTCCCACGTTCCAAATGAACACAACCCAAACCGAACCCCTGTTTTTCCCACCAGTTCTTCCTCATATTTGACCTCTATCCTCTCTGACCCCAAATGCAACCGTCAGCCAGTCCTGTCCGGTTGACTTCCTCATCCATCTCGAACCCGGTCGCTTCTTTATATCTCTGCCATTTCCGTCCTAGTGCAACACACCTTGATCTGGACCTGAGTGGTCCCCACAATCTGGTCTTCATCCAACATCTCTGGTGGCTTTGGAACCAGACAGCTTGGGTTCAAATTCGTACTCTCTTGCTTCTGAGTCACATGATTTGGGAAGCATCTCACAACGTCTGTGTGTTTTAGTTTCTTCATTCGAAGAATGGAAGTAACAGTGAGACCCACTGCAGGGGATGAAATGAGTTCATCCATATAAAGTCAATTAATGCAAAGGATTTTGTTATTATCATCATAAAACAATCATGGTTGCTATATCTAGGATTCACAATATGATTTTTTATTTACCTGTCTGTCCATCTCATACTGGGAATCCCTGGAGAATGGGCATCATGGCTAACCAATCTGTGTGTCCCCAGAGTCGGGACCATGATTTGTACTTATTCAGTCGGTGCTCAATTAATGTTTGGGAAAGGAAGGACAAAAGGAAGGAAAGAAGGAGGGAGGGAGGGAAGGAGGGAGGAGAGAGAATGGAAAGAGGGAGGGAAAGAGGGAAGGGAGGGAAAGAGGGAAGGAAGGAAGGAAGGAAGGAAGGAAGGAAGGAAGGAAGGAAGGAAGGAAGGAAGGAAGGAAAGTAGTTTTTCCAATGAAAGGTTAGGACACGCCTAATGTATCTGTCTGAGAGAGAACCTCTTCCGGTATCTCTGGATGGGTGGGATCCCCACTTTCACCCCAGAGCACAGGAGTGCATCCCCTCCTTGTTCCAATTATTGCCAAGTAACAAACTACCCCAAAACTTAGTGGCCTAAACCACAACCAGTAGATTATATCTCTTGATTTTGTGGGTCAGGAGTGTAGGCAGAGCTCACCTGGGCGGTTTTTCTGCTCCCCAAGGTGTTGACTGAGATCCGTTGAAGGCTGGTGGGTGGGCTGGTCTGGAAGGTACAATGTGGCTTCACTCAAGGTCTGGTTCCTGGGCAAGGATGGCTGCCCGGCTGGGCTCAGCTGGGACTGTCTCCTACCTGTGGCCTCCGCTGTAGGTTGACGTCAGGGACTGAGTCCTTATGTGGAGGAGGCTGGATTCCCCTGGAGGAGGGTCCCGAGGGGCTGGGGTAGAGCTGCAGGCAGGGCCTCTTATGGTAGCCCAGGAAGTCCCAGAACACCCCTTGCATTGCATTCTACTGGCCAAGCAAATCACTAAGGCCACTCAGACTCAAGGGGAGTGAGATCAGAGCCTACATGTCCGTGGGAGGAACAGCAAAGAATTTGTGGCACTGTTAAACTACTCCTCTTCCTCTCTCCCTTGCAAGTTTTTATTTATTTTTTTAAGATTTATTTATTTTGAGAGAGAGAGTGAGTGCTGGGTGGGACAGAGGGAGGGAATCACAAGCAGACTCCCTGCTGAGCGAGGAGCTGGACATGGGGCTCGATCCCACAGCCCATGAGATCATGACCTGAGCCAAAACCAAGAGTTAGGCGCTCAGTCGACTGAGCCATCCAGGCTCCTCTCCTTTGCAAGAGTTTTAAACCAGAGGTCGCTGGGTCTCACGGATGGTTTTCAGTGACTCTGGGAATGCCCTGAATGTAGTTTTGTGCAGATGTGCAAAATGTGCATTTTTTCCAGGGAGATGGGCTGTCAGGAAGATTATGAATGACCCATGCATGGTGGTCTTTCTTTTTACGGAGCCTCATCTCAGCTCATGGCTTATGAAATTTTCCCAAGAAAACATGAACAGGGTCATGGAAGCTATTCAAATAATGCAGAAAAGTAGGCGGCACTTTAATCCCCTGCCCTCCTCCTTCCACTCCCCTCCTCAGAGAGAATCCCTTCCACCGGTTTGGTGTGAATTTTTCGTGACGTTTTCCCATGCATTACATAGATGTGGAAAGTTTTTGAAAATGTAGATAGCCTCATTCTCTACATATGTTTTTTAAATTTTGTGTATTTTCACTTTTTTGGGAAGATTTTAATTATTCGTTTGAGAGCAAATGAGTGAGAGAGTGCACAGAGGGAGAGCGAGAGGGAGAAGTAGACTCCCCGCTGAGCAGGGAGCCCGATGTGGGGCTTGATCCCAGGACCTTGAGATCATGACCTGAGCTGAAGGCAGGTGCTTAACTGACTGAGCCACCCAGGCACCCCATGTACTTTCACTTTTTAAAAAAAATTTTTTAATTTTTAATTTTATTTTTATTTTTTTAAAGATTTTATTTATTTATTTGACAGAGAGACAGGCAGCGAGAGAGGGAACACAAGCAGGGGGAGCAGCAGAGGGAGAGGGAGAAGCAGGCTTCCCACTGAGCAGGGAGCCTGATGTGGGGCTTGATCCCAGGACCCTGAGATCATGACCTGAGCTGAAGGCAGGTGCTTAACTGACTGAGCCACCCAGGCACCCCCATGTACTTTCACTTTTTAAAAAATTTTTTTAATTTTTTATTT
The DNA here is from genome assembly GCF_024610735.1 of Ursus americanus. Classification (NCBI taxonomy): domain Eukaryota; kingdom Metazoa; phylum Chordata; class Mammalia; order Carnivora; family Ursidae; genus Ursus; species Ursus americanus. Next base: position 8,558,443 of record NC_142148.1, read on the forward strand.
TATTTTTATTTTTTTAAAGATTTTATTTATTTATTTGACAGAGAGGCAGTGAGAGAGGGAACACAAGCAGGCGGAGCAGCAGAGGGAGAGGGAGAAGCAGGCTTCCCGCTGAGCAGGGAGCCCGATGTGGGGCTTGATCCCAGAATGCTGGGATCATGACCTGAGCCGAAGGCAGACACTTAACCACTGAGCCACCCAGGTGCCCCCGTATTTTCGCTTTTAACATTATTATAGGAGACTGGCTCGTGTCAGTACCCCTAGACTTATCCCATGTTTGAAAACAGCCTCCTTGAACTCAGCCCGTGGGTGTGCCCATAATACAGGCATCCATAATACTGATGTACCTGGAAGTTGCTTACAGTTTCCCCCTCTTTTTTTTTTTTTAAAGATTTTGTTTATTTATTTGAGAGAGAGAGAGAGCAAGAGAGAGAGAGAGCACGAGTGGGGGGAGGGGCAGAGGGAGAAGAAAACTCCCCATTGACCATGGAGCCAGACGAGGGGCTCGATCCCAACACCCTGGGACCATGACCTGAGCCGAAGGCAGACACTTAACCGACTGAGCCAGCCAATGACCTCAGTTGCCTTCTCTTTAAATGGGCACTGTAATGGCATCCCCTTAAAGCTATAATGGTGTTTCCACGAGATTGCAAGGAGGGTACTCTTAGCCGTGTCTGGAATATACCAAGTTCCCAATCATTGGCAACAATTTGTATTATTATTATCTCCAAGGTGCTTCCAGTGCAGCAGCTGTAGGGACAGATGCTGAGTACGTCAGTCTTGCCGATCCGAGCTGCTGCTCCATCCTGCAGACCCCTCCCGTAGAGGCTCAAACATCTAAGGTTTAATCTTCCCCTTCAGTAGAATAATCTTAAAAGGACCACAGCCATAGTAACTAACCTCACGGAATCTGCCAAGGGACCAATACCCCATTTTATCCTCCCAGCCCTATGAGGGAGGCCCGATGGTTTCACCCATTTGGCAGATGGGGACACTGAGGCAGTGAGTAGTCGAGAAACTGTCCTGAGATCCCACCTCCGGTCATCTGGTGGAACTGGGCACTGAATCTGTCAGTTAGGCCCACGATTCATGTTCCTCCCCACAGTTCATACAATTTTCCGATTGAAGTTGATATAGCAAGTGTGGGTGATTGGACTGTGATGCGGAAGGTGGGTTCTGCAGAGACCTGCCGAAGGCTCCACCTTACGGTGAGGCTGGGCACCTGCTGGTGTTCATTCTGCAAGCGAATGGACCATGAAGACAGAGGCTACCCCCGTGTCTGCCCTGGTCCCTATCCCTTCGTGGCTTCTCCTCCACATGGAGCCCAGGAGAGTGGGGTGGGGGAGGGGAGAGAAGGAAATCGCATCCCGCTCAGCAGTGGTCACAGGCTTGGTGGCACCGTCTCGGGGGGTGTCCTTCCTACAGATGTGACTTCAAGGGGGTCACTTCACTTTTCCCACCTCAGTGTTCTGTGATGTGAAGATAAAATTATTCACCTTGCATGACATGGGGACACCTGGTAATAATGTATGTGGTAACGCGGGGGGCCTGGCACAGAGTAGGTTCTCAGGAAAATCTAGCTGCTCAGCGGGGTCTCTCCGTTCCTCGCCAAGAAGGAAGAGTTGTACATTAGAAGGCGTGTTTTGATTGTTGGGCTATCGTTTCTCCTTTTGGGAATAATCTCTCATTTCCTTCTGAATGCTTCCCTTCGTCTACCTCCATGGGCTTTGGCTGGAATTCACTACTCCTGAATCTGGGGATGGGCCTGGAACTCTGGACTTGGCAGTTGAAACCTCTAACCCTCTGGCCTTCTGGTTTGGGGAGAAGCGCATGACACAGTGGGAAGAATGGTCTGGAAAATGTCATGCATTGGACAGCTGGGATTAACACCAAGTCCTCCCTGGGTCAGCTAGGCCATGAAGGAGAGGAATGAACACGGAAACAAAGTTGTTTCTGGGAAAGAAAAGAGCTTGGGTGCTATTACCCATGGTGCCCAGCACAATAATTCTCTCACTTTCAGAGCCGAGGGAGCAGAGAGATGCAGAAACTTGCCCGAGAATAGCCATGTGATTCCAGACCCCATACTCTTAATCCGAACCCAATAAATTGCATTTTGGCTTGAACTGGTTTAGGTTTTTTGTATGACCTTCAACAGATAGTAATCTCCTTGAGGGCATGAGCCATACATGGCCCCTTCTCCAGTTTATCCTCACGACCCAGCCTGGTGCTTGGCAGAGTGGGGGGATCAACAAAGCTTTGGTGAATGAATGAGAGTGAACGAGAATGCCATGAGGGGGGATCGTGCATCTTTGGGTCTCCAAGGATTACCAGACCCACTTTTTAGACTCGGATATGCATACACATTACCTGGGACCTCCTTAAAATGCAGATTTGGATTCAGCAGCTCCAGGAGAGGGCCTGAGATTCTGGATTCCTAAGTTTCTAGCAATGTTGATGCTGTTGTTTCAAAACCACACTTCGAGAAATAAAGTCTGGGTGGCTATGTGCCCCTCTGACAATCACTAGCCACGTAAGGCTATCGAGCATTTGGAATGTGGCTAAACCAAAAGGAGATGAACTGTAGGCACAAAATACACACTGGATTTGGAAGATTTATTTGAAAAAAAAGGTCCTGTACAATATATTTTATAATGCTTATATTATACGTTGAAGTTATATTTTGGATATATTGAATAAAACTATATATATATATATTTAAAACCTGGTTCTTCTTGTTTCTTCCAGTGTGGCTACTAGAAATTTGAATGTACATATGTGGCTCACATTATATTTCTTTTGCACGATGCTGGTTGGAGTGTTGGCTGGCCACGAGTAAGAAAAAGTGTCTTCAATTGCTGAGTTTTTATCCCTACTGGACCCTGGGACAACAGGGTCAAACACTGCAGAGAAATCAAGAGAGAGGAAGACTGAGGAAAAATACAGATGCCAGAAATTTCTAGAAAGAGCAGCATGTCAGGGGTGCCAGGAAGGGGATACCATTACTGACTGGGGGAGAGGATGGGGAGACCGTGGGGAATAGGCTTCTCTGCTCAAAAATTTGATGAGATTTTTGTTCCGTGGCTGAAACAAAACTCAGACAAAAACTTTAATTTTGGGAGGAGACTTGTTAAGAGCAGGGGCAAAGGGGGTTTTCAGCGACACGCCCCACGACTGCAATTTTCCTGCCAGGCGGATACCTAGAAAAACTTAACACACATGGATAAGGAGTCAACTGCAAGACTGTGTTGCCAACAGTGTAACAAACAAAAGGTCCGACATCGGGAGGACTGAATAAATCAATCTGTTGTGCTGGTAGGACATGCTGCCCCTGGAAGCTGGGGCCAGGCTTCGCAGCATAGACACAGCTCAAAAATTAATGTCGAGTGAAAAGCAAGTTGCAGAGAGATAAGTGCAGAGTGATACTGTTGGTATGAAGTTTAAAAAACATGTAAAACAACACTATATATCATATAGAGATAAAAACATAAAAAACATAAAGATATACATAGGACTGAACAATATCAAATTCAGGATAGTGGTTATCTTAGGAAAGAAGGAGCAAACAGGGTCTACTGTAAGAACATTTGGGATGCATTCTTTTACTCATTAAAGAAAAACAGCTGCTCAAAGCCGGAGTCCGTTATGAGCACATAAGATATTGCCACTGTAATTTTATTGTTAAAATTCCTTCTATTGCTCTGTTTCCAGTTAGTTTTATTTTCTAATCCCTTGCTTTCATTTTTTTGTGTTTATCACAGCCATGCATACCCATGGTTAAAAGACCGAAATCTCTCTTCAAGATTTTTTAAGTAAATAAAGTGTTTCCCTTTTTTTTTTTTTTTAAAACTGAGTGGTAGGAACACAGGTGTTGTCTTTATTGCTCCCCAGTACCTTTTTGTAAATCTGAAACATTTCATTAACAAAAAAAAATCTGAAACATTTAAAAAAAAAGACATGGGGCTGCTGGGTGGCTCAGTCCGTTAAGCGCCTGACTCTTGATTTCAGCTCAGGTCACGATCTCAGGGTCGTGGGATCGAGCCCCATGATGGGCTCCACACTCATCTCTTACTCTGCTTGTCCCTCTCCCTCTACTCCTCCCCCCCTTGTGCGTGCATGCTCTCTCTCAAATAAATAAATAAAATCTTTAAAAAGACATTCAGAAAATTGTTATAATCCTTCAGAATAACTCTCTACAAATTTAGAGGTCTTAAGCTTCTCTAAGATTGGGGTTCATCCACCTTCCATTCCACTAGCTTCTTTGCTTTCTTGGAGTCAACGCTCACTCTCGACGTCTTTCCCATGTCACACTTACCACATCCAAGTTTGGAAGTTTGGCAGGGGCTTCATAATTCAGGTGAATTTTCCTAAGCCGTGTTGAACATGGTGGTGGACATAGTTTAAAAAGTATGATCAATATTATAACTGCAACCTGGATGATGGCTAAGGACTTCTGATATCTAGGTAAAAATGCCTTGAAGTCCTCATTCCTGAAGCCTGTGCTGTTCCAAAGCCTTCCCAAAGATTTCCTCTAATTCCTGAGGGAATTTAGGGTATACTTTCTCTTGGGCTCTGTTTCTGAGTGTGCTGTCTCTTTCTCCTCCCTGCCTCCCTGCAACTGTCTCACCTTCATCTTAAACTATAGAAATCCACTCAGACCAATCATTTCATAGGTATCGAGGACCTTACTGACCATTTCTCAGGACAAACAAAGAGGAGTTTTACATACCAACATGCGAACATACTTTACAGGGATTGGTTGGCTTTGTTCTTCCTAAAATGTGTGTAGGGGCTGTTGTTGGTTTTGCTTGTCTAGTTTCCTTCCTCTTTATCCTGGTACCACAATGTGTATTTTCTTTGGGAAACCAACCTACCTTGCTTTCAGGCTTTTGGGTGGACCAAAGATCCCTGGGGACAAGACTAGGTAGTTATTATTCCCATTTTATAAAGAAAAAATAGTGGGATGTCAGGAGGTTTGTATGTGGTAATGAAGACCAAAGAGTTAGTGAGTGCATGCTTTGGGATTTGAACTCACGTCTGACTCTGAAGCTTATGCTCATCCCCACTATGGTATAAGAATATCACCATACAGGTAGTAATCATATAGCATCCACTCCCAGGCTCTATCTCCCTTCCAGACTCTCCACTGAGCTCCAAATTTGTATATTCAACTGATATGTAATAACTTCACTTGAACGTCTTATAGGCCTGTGTGAGGGTTTAAAAAAAGGTTCACAGATTCTTTGACACAACATTCTCCAAGGATTGAAGCTTAATTTCCCTCTCCTTGAGTGTGGATTGAATTAATGACTTGCTTCTAATAGAATATTATGGGAACGACAGTGTGTGATTTCCAAAACTAGGTCATAAACGGCATTGTGACTTCTGCCTTACTCTTTTGGACCTCTCACTGAGGGGAAAGTCAGCTGCCATGATGGGAGGACGCTCAGCGAGTCCTGTGGGGAGATCCATGTAGGGAGGAACTGAGGCCTCTGGCCAATGGCAGTGTGAGGGCGCCATCTTGGAAAGTGGGCCTTCCAGCCCCAGGAAAGCCTTCACATAAGACTGCAGCCCCAGCTGATATCTTGACTGCCACCTCATGAGAGACCCTGAGCCAGAACCATCCAGCTATGCTGCTCCCAAGTTCCTGACTCACAGAAACTGCAAGATAATAAATATTTGCTGTTTTAAGATATAAAGTTTTGGGGGAATTGATTATACAGCAACAGATTAATACAGCATCTCAAACATGACATGTCAAGAGCTGAACTCTTAATCTTCATTCTGCAAATGTAATTTTCCCTCTGTCTTCTCTATTTAGAATGCAACAGTGTCATGATTCTTGTCCCTCACGGTAAAACCTTGAAGACATCCTTAAAACCTGTCTTAATTTCACAACCCAAGTCAAATGTGAGAGCAATCTCATTGTCCTAACTTTAAAATGTATAAAAAAATCCAATCATGTCTTCCTACGTCCTCAGTTACTGCCCTGGTCCACCCCCATTACCTCTTACTCGGTTGGCTGCAATTGCCATTTACCTAATATCCCCTTTTCCCTGGAACTCCTTGCATCAATTCTGAATATAGTAGCCAGGAGGAGACTTTAAAAATATGAGACAAATGGTCATTTCTTCTGCTCTGAATGCCTCATGGTTATTCCTTCTCCAGATCTATGAGCTACTCCCTTCTTTCACTTCTTTCAGATCTTCGCCCAACTATCACCTTCTTAGTGATGACTTTTCTGACTACCGAGCATTCTCCATAGTGGATATTTTGCTTATTTATTTTCTCTCTCCCTTCTAGAATGACATCTTCTTAAAGAGAGGGACTTTGTTGTCTGTTGTGTCGCCAGAACCCAGAATGATTCTTGCACATAGTAGGTACCTTATAAATATTTGCTGAACAAACACATTGTTGTTTCCTAAGAGCTGTTGTCCTTGGAGAACTACTTGGAAAGCCAGTTACAAATAAGAATGCCCAAACACAATCTCAGGTACCCAGTGAGAGTCTGATGAAAACTGGAGGATCGTAAGATGTGTCCTTAGGAATCTTTACTGCATTTGTCTCCTAATCTTTCAGCAAAATTTGTTATTTCTGCTTTAACAGAGGCAAGGAAAATAGTAAAATATATTGAAATTGGTTTGTATTAAAAGAACTCTTTTGTAGTTAGGGCAGTAAATTATAGACATAGGATTCAATATAGGCCATAAATTGAATATTTTAGTGTGAGTAGAGTTGTATTGACTGTTCCTTTGGGGATTAGAGTTTATTTCCTAAGCTTTTGTTCACTACATCATGAGTCTTTTCAATAAAACGATCTCATTGCCTGACAGCCAGACAAGACTTTCAGTGATGCAAGGGGATTTTATCGGGTGTGGTTAACTCAGAAAATGGTTCTCTGAAGATACTTTATGACCAAATATTTACTAATGTCCCTTAGCAGGCCCGGTTAATTTCAGAATACCTAAGAAAGCCAATAAATGTGAACGAGGACAGACAGACAGACAGACAGACAGACACACACACACACGCTCTCACAAATACACATTCACTGTTTTTTGCTACTCACTTTAAGTAGAGAAAAACCAAGAAATATTGCTGAAATAGAAAGCTTGATGTTATCATGACCCTGCTATCAAAAGTCCTTGGGCAGGGGTGCCTGGGTGGCTCAGTCGTTGAGCGTCTGCCTTCGGCTCAGGGAGTGATCCCGGCATTCTGGGATCAAGCCCCGGATCAGGCTCCTCCTCTGGGAGCCTGCTTCTTCCTCTCCCACTCTCCCTGCTTGTGTTCCCTCTCTCACTGGCTGTCTTTCTCTCTGTCAAATAAATAAATAAAATCTTAAAAAAAAAAAGTCCTTGGGCAGTTGTAAGAGATTAGGTCTGGTGGGCATGTCACACAGAGATTTTAATCCATCTGTCCATCCATCCATTCACCCACCCACCCTCTTTTTGAGCAGGTGGGCATTTGCTCTATAATACTTGGAATCAAGCTTTATAATTTATTTATAAATATATATATTTATACATATATATATTTACAATTTATTACTTTTCTAACTAAGCACATTTGTCCTATCCTTTATCAGAGTTCAATGGAAAGCAAGAAACAAAATCGACTCTTCAATTTTGAAATAGAGAGGGTAGCTGACAAGTGACCAGCTGAAGGACTGGGCTGGGGGAGGACAGGAAACAGGTTGAGCTCTGGGATCTCAGGGAGTAGGAGTGAATTGAGTCTCACCTGGATGAGAAAGAGTGTGACAGGCCCGCGCCCCTGCTTGTCCCTTGGCAGTCTGGAAGGCTGTGGTCGGCAGCCTCTGAGAGGGCCCCATTGACCCCCATGTCTCAGTCTTCATGTCTTTGTGTGATCTCCTCCCCTTGAGTGTGGCTGGACCTGATGGCTTGCTTCCAATGAACAGAATGAGGCAAAAGCGAGGGGATATCCCGTCTGTATTTGTTATAGAACTCCAGCTCTGTCTCATCACAATCTCTTGTTTCCTTGTTTTCTTGGTGTGGTGAAGCAGTTGTCACGTGTGAGCCACCCTGAGGACAATCCCACGTGGCAATGGACTGACAGGGGCCTCCAGCCAATAACCAATCAGGAGCCGAGGCCCTCAGTGCCACAGCCCATGAGGAAGTAATCCTGCCCCCTCCACTGATTTGACCTGGAAGTGGATCCTGCCCCACTGGAACCTTGAGAGGAGACCCCAGATCTGGCTGACATCTTGGTGGCAGTCTGTGACAGACCCTGAGCCAGAGGACCCAGCTATGCCAGGCCTGGATTCCTGCCCCACTGAAACTGTGCGATCATACATGTTTGTTGTTTCAAGTTACTAAATTTTGGGACAATTTGTTATGTGGGATATTAGTTTCCTAGGGTGGCCATAGCAAAGTACTACAGCCTGGGTGGTTTTGAGCATCAGGAAGTTATTTTCTCCTGGTGCCAGAGGCCAGAAGTCCAAAATCAAGATGTCAGCACGTCCACGCTCCCTCTGAAGGCTCTCGGGAAATATCTGGTCCCGGCCTGTCTCCTAGCTTCTGGTCGCCTCAGGCATTTCTTGCCTTATAGATGGCCATCCCCCGTGTCTCTTCACATCATCTTTCCTTCGTGTGTCCACATCTGTGTCCAAATTGCCCTTTCTGTATAACAGTACAAGTCAGATTGGATTAGGGTCCCCCCCATCTTAAATTGATTACATCTGCAAAGACACTATTTCTAACTAAGTCTGCATTTGCAAGTACTAGGGGTTAGGACTTCAACATATCTTTTTTGGGGGACACAATTCAACCTAACAACCAGCAATAAGTAACTAATTTGGAGAGTTAGCCCTCCTCCCCAAACTTGGGGACAATTATTAGGGTAAGGGAAAATGGATGGTACACCGTAAAAAACAGAGACCGCAAGGTCTCTTACAAGTTCCTATCCAACAGAACTGAGCTGTCTGGTAGAGTAGTCACCAGCCACAGGTGGCTACTGAGCATTTGAAACGTGACTGGTCCAAGCTGAGATGTGCTGTGGGTGTACAATACTTACCGGATTTTGTAGACTAACAGTGAGAAAAAAAGAATGTAAAATACTTATCAATACATTTTGTATACTGATTCCATGTTGAGATAGTATTTTGGATATATTGGGTTATATGAAATATATTATTAAATTTAATTTCGCTTGCGTATTTGTGAAATGTGGCTATTAGAAAATTTAATCTCACACCTATGTGGCTTGCATGATATTTCTGTTGGGTGTTGTTTGCTCTAGAGTTTGGGATGTTTCTATGCTGTCCTATTTGGAGGGAATTTTTTCCCCTCCCTAGAGTCAAGCAAAGCTTTAGGCTCTAAAAAACCATGGAAGTGGGCTTAACTCTGGTCTTGACTGCATTGTGATCAAAACTGAGAGACTTGCTGTCCAAAGTATCTTTACTCTTTCAAAGCCAGGTGGCTCACCCATTCCAAGTTTGAACACAGGATTTCTTTGCTCGAGTTGTCAAGTCCTGACACCTTTCAGCCAGCTCTAGAAAAGTGCGAGTATCCATGTTGGCTTCTCTACTAGGTCAGCCCCCTCTGGGAGTGTTGGGGGAAAATGATGGATTGATGCAGTCCTCCATCGGCCTTCCAACCCTTGGTTCCAAGGACTGGGCCACCAGTGCCTTGCTTTCCTCCTCCAACCCTTGAAGATCCTCTCTTTGGACAATAAAGATCCTTCTAGAGTCTTGTATTTGGAAATAAGGGCCTATTTATTCTTCCCTGGGGAAAAGCAGACCCAAGCTTCTTTCAGAGGATGTGGGCAATGGCAATGTCTTCTACTATTTCTATATCTTGGGCTGGCAAATTAATATTTCAATAAATAATCCACAAATTCATTTGTTGAACAGATATATTTATTGCTATATTTCAAAGCTCTCTTCCCTAAATTATCTTCATTCATTCAATAAACGTAGGGAATGGTTACTCTGCCAGGCACTTTGGGGATTAATTGGTGGACAGGCAGACACAACTCTCTTATTGAATTTATAGTTGAGTGGGGGAGGCAGCATGGAGCAGACAATCAACAAAGAATTATCACCTTCTGGATCAGTGCAGCTAGGGAAAGTAGAAGTGCTGTCAGAGGTGCATCCAGGAGAACCTTTTCGAGTGCATGCATGCATATGTGTGTGCGTGCGTGTGTGTGTATGGGAGTCAATCAAAGAAGGCTCATAAAAGCTGAGATCTGAAGGATGGAGAGAAGCTGGAGGTGAGGAGGTGAGAGATGAGTAATTACTTTTCTGAGGTATCAGACTGAGCCACTGTTCATTTGTCCATCTATCCACCCACCCATCCTCCGCCTACCTACCTATGCATCCATCCAACTACCTATCTATCCATCCATCCATCCATCCAACCATCCATCCATCCATCCATCCATCCATCCATCCATCCATCCATCCATCTGTCCGTCCGTCCGTCTGTCCGTCCATCCAACCATCCATCCATCGATCCATCCGTCCATCCAACAATCCATCCATCCATCCAACCATCCATCCATCCATCCATCCATCCATCCATCCATCCATCCATCCATCCACCACCTACCCATCCATACAACAAATACTTCCTGAGCATCTACTATGTGGCAAGCACTGTACCCAACTACATGTAGATAATCAACATGTAAACGATGGTTATCAACCAAGCTCTATTGACATTCGAGACTGGGTCACTGTACTGCAGGATGTTAAGCAGAATCCCTGGCCTCTATGCATCAGATGCCAGTAGGAATACCCTCCCAGTCCTGACCATAAAGACATCTCACAATGTCTCCTGGCGGTCAGAATTGCCCAATTATAAACCATTGATGTAAACAAATAACTATATAATATATCAGATGTCCTGTGAAGAAAAATTTCAGATGGGTTAAGAGAATAGTGGGGGAAGGCATCACTGACAAGGTACCAGTTAAGCAGAGACATAAATGAAGTGTGGGAACAAGCCACACCCTGGGGAAAGAGCGCTCTGGGCAGAAGCAACAACCAGTGCAAAGGTCCTGTGGTGGGATGACGTGTGTGTGAGAAAGGAGGGGCAAGGAGCCTTGAGTGGTTAGAGAACAGAGGTGTGGGGTGGGTGGGAGGTGATGCAGACACTAGAGGGTGGTCTCAGAAGTCTGTGCTGAGGTCTTAGGATTTTACTTTGAGTGAGATGGAGCCACTGGGGGTTTTGAGTAGGGGTGACGTGATCCGATCTTTTGCTTTGAAAGGATCACCCTGGCTGCTTTGTCGTGACAGACTGGTAGGTGGTGAGAAGAGAAATGGAGTCCAAATGACAGAAGGAGGTGGCAGGAATGAGAGAGAAAGTAGAGGGACACACACAAAGCTTGAAATTGCCCCTCCTCTCTGCTCAGCAAGCTCTGCATACCTCGGTCCTAGAACTTAAAACATGGTAAGTGATGATACTGAAATGATCTACTTATATGTAGATGAAATCCTCAAGGGCAGAGATCAAGCCTCAGTTATCTTTGCGTCCCTAAAAGTTGTCACAGGACTGAGTATTTAGTAGGTGCTAAGGGGAGCCCCTCAGAGCCCAGACCAATTGGAATCATCTGCATTTGGACCTTCGTCTTGGGAGGTCCCTTGCATAGACCCCCCGTACGTGCAAACCCTGGGCTGTGAGTCGCTCACAGTGACTGTGGTTACGTTCCCCACCAACCCAGTCAGATGTAGGCTCCAACACGGACACAGCAACCTGCCAGTCTCGTGACTGTGGGCAGCTTTCTTGCCTCCCCGGACCTCAGATTTCTCATCTGTAAAATAGGAGAATGATCTCAACCGTGTAGGTTGTTGTGAAGATAAGTGAGGGAGTTAGGCAAAGTGATTGGCAGAGTCTCCAAAGAAACTCAGCTGTTGCTCCCAGTGGTCTCCAATGAGGGGTGAGCAAGAGCTCTGTGGCGGTGGGTAGAAACATACTGATATTATACGTAAGTGTACATATATATGTGTATATGTATATGTAAAATGCTTTAAGTGTTTTGGGGTGTTTTGTAAGGTACACAATAAATTAGTATAGTAGGATGTGTATATTGTTTCTACATAGCTAAACAAAGACCTATTGGGGTGATAGGTGTGTTCTATCACCCCAATAGTTTAAAGAGTACAGTTTAGAACTGTTGTGCTGACTTTATGAGTTTTCTCCTGGGTAATTTCTTTCTTTCTTTCTTTCTTTCTTTCTTTCTTTCTTTCTTTCTTTCTTTCTTTCTTCCTTCCTTCCTTCCTTCCTTCCTTCCTTCCTTCCTTCCTTCCTTCCTTTCTTTCTTTCTTTCTTTCTTTCTTTCTTTCTTTCTTTCTTTCTTTCTTTCTTTCTTCTTTCTCTTTTCTTTCTTTCCTTCTTTTTTTTTTAAAGATATATTTATTTATTTGAGAGAGAGTGAGAGAGTGCATGAGTCAGAGGGGCAGAGGGAGAGGGAGAGAGAGAATCCCAAGCAGACTCTATGCTGAGCACAGAGCCCAACTCGGGGCTCAATCTCACGACCCTGAGATCACAACCTGATCTGAAACCAAGAGTCGGACATTTAACCAACTGAGCCACTCAGGTGCTCCCTGGGTACTTTCTTAAAAATACCATTTCCTTGCTCCTACCCCTCCAATATTCTGATTCTTTAAACCCAGAGCTGGCCCCAGGAATCTGCATTTCGCGGCTATTCCAGATGATTCGGATATGGGATGAGGCACAGACCAGACCAGTGCCTCCCAAAAGTGAATGTGTGTTGTTACCCCTCGCGGATCTTGCTGAAATGTGGCTTCTGTTCAGTGGGTGGGGTAGGTTCCAAGATTCTGCATTTTGAAAAGCTTCTGGGTGATGCCAAAGGTGCCAGTCCGAGCCCATACCTGGGGGAGCAAGAGTTCAGACCTGATGCTCAAGGTGTGGTCCTGAGAACAGCAGCGTCACCTGGGAGTTGGGGAGACATGCACATTCCCAGGCCCCACCTGGAAACGACTAATCCCAGGGCAGGGCCAGCCACCTGTGTTTCGTCAAGCCCTGCAGGGGGTTCTTTTCTTTTTAAAAAAGATTTTATTTATTTGAAAGAGAGAGCACATGAGCAGGGGCAGAGGGAGAGGGAGAAGTGGACTCCCTCTTTGCTGATCGAGGGGCTCGATCCCAGGACCCTGGGACCATGAGCTGAATGGAAAGCAGAGGCTTCACCGACTGAGCCATCCAGGCACCCCAGCGGGTGTCTCTGACGCATGCTTGGGGTTTTGAACCTTGGTTTATGAGGGAGCGCTTGTCTTCTCCGCACCGAAGGCCCTCTCCCACTTTCGGTCAGCAGCTTCACGGCCAGCCTCGAGCTGCCCCTTTCCACCAAGGAGGGTCCTATGCAACCCCGGAGCCCTGCCTTCCACGGGCCTGCCTTCGGAACTCTCTCCCCACGTCCCCGGCATTGCAGGCCTGCACAGTTCAGCCGCGATGACAGGTGGCTTCTATTGAGAACAGCTGACAAGCCCTCTCCTCCGGGCGTGATTGACAGTGCCCTAATCAGCAGGAAGAGAATGGAACGCCTCTAGAATGATGTTTGCTCTGTAAATATTTGACATTATCTACCCTGAAAACCTGAAAGAGAACTTCATTTTTCTTTCTTTTTCAGGAATACAGCAAGTCACAGAACTCCCGTACGGATAATTAGTCTGACAAGGGAGTTTCGGATTGGGCCCGGGGTCCTAAACTCTGGGACAATTGGAGGTGCCTTTGTCTCTTTGCTGTTCAAGGTCGATGAAGGTCATTTGCCCGTGACCATGGGAATCCCAGCTCCCTTCACAGATGAATGTGCAGACTGTCCTCTGGGCACGAGGCAGATGCTCATTCCGCGGGTCTGGGACAGGGCCTGAGCCGAGAAGCTCCCGGGGGCTGTTGTTGCTGCCAATAGGAGGACTGCACTTTCTGGAACCTTCCTACCGCTAACTCCGACCTAATGGCTGGAGACGGCTTTCAGAAGTCATCTGGGGGCGTAGCTTTTGGCATTACACGGACTTGGCCTTGCATTTTTGCTTTACAAATGACTAGCTGTGTGACTCTGGGCAACAGAGCTCCCCTCTCTGAGCCTGCACTTTGGGGTGAACGAGAACATTTACATTTTAGGGGAGTGTTACTCAAAATTTTTTAAATTTTTAATTTATTTTAATTTATTTATTTTTAAAAAAGATTTTATTTGTTTGAGAGAGAGAGAGACAGAACATGAGCAGGGGGGAGGAGACAGAAGGAGTGGGAGAAGCAGGCCCTCTGCTGAGCAAGGAGCCCAATGTGGGACTTAATCCCAGCATCCTGGGATCATGACCCAAGTCGAACACAGACACTTAACGACTGAGCCACCCAGGTGCCCGTCATACTTTAAAAAAAAAAATGCCCCCTTGAAGAAATTTTTTAGACTTTTTCCTCCCCATGAAATTTGAATGCCACAGATGTACAGTATATCTATTTATATACTGGCGTTTTGAGGGACCACAAAACATTGTAATAGCTACGATTTTTCACTCCCCGAGAATCAATTTTTGCCCACTTGGGAGTGGTATCTCCTTGTTGAGAACGCTTATTTTAGGGCAGATGTAAAGATTAAGAAAGGTAATTTCTGTCAACTACCCGATGCAGACAAAGTGCTCAGTAATAGTTAAGTATTAATGTGTATCATAGGGATGCTATGTTCAAGACAATATAGGATTATTAATACAGTGCATACTATACACTATTATGTCGTATCATATATATCACATCCCATATCACGATATATCACGATATATCATATTCTATCACCACCGATACCTGCATATTGGGTATGATTGGGAGAGCAAGGGTGCAGAAGAAGGCGCTTTCTACAGAAGCGAGCTGCGGTGACCATGGGATATAATACAGCACTTCAGGATTTGACATCAGGCTGGGGTCTCGTGTTCTCGTCATACCACCATGTGATCTGGAAGGTGTCATTCAACCCTTCTGGGTGCCTGTGTCTTCATCTCTACCCTGGGCATGACACACTTCCCCTCTCTATAATGCAGTGAAGAGTAAATCCAAGAACACGCGGACGGAGACCATCCCAGGGCCTTTGTTATTGGTGCCAAACACACCTTCACCGAGCTCCCACTGTCCGTGGCCATGGGCCATTGTGCTGGGGATGCCGCAGGGCAAAGACTGCCCGCTGGAGCCCTCCCCTTCTGGTGTGGGTGGTCGACAAGCAGGCAACAAGAGTCACCGCAAGTACAAGAGGGTAGTTCAGGCGCGACCAGAGAGCAGGACCTCTCCTAGACTGAAGGTAGAGAACAAGGTAGGGTGACCGCACGTGATGGTGAAGTCAGATAGCGCCTGGGGGTGCTGAAATGGAGGGGACGCCAGTTTGGCTGGAACGAAGAATGTGCTAGAGGAGACGAGTGTCCCAGAATGGCAGGAGCCAGCCGAGGCAGGTTCTCAGGCCAGCTGAGGCCGGTGGACTGAACCTAGGGCCGCAGAGAGCCATTGAAAGCAATCAATCAAGGGATGGGGGCGGGCAGGCGTGGCCAGGGGCACAGGAAACTTGCTCTTACATCTTAGAACATCTCGTGTTTTCCCAAATGCTTTTCATTTCCCTTGGGGCAGGAGGAGCTTAGTTCTGGAGTCTGGGAAGGAGACCAAAGGGGGACTGGATAACTTAGGGGGAAACGAGACAGCGGTTCATATTTCAAAGATCTTCGCCTGTCACGTTTGCTTTGGTGGAGAAGTCTCTTCTCTATTACCCAACCCGCAGCTCTCCAGACCTCCCCGCTGGCTCTTGGAAGTCCTGGGACACTTTCTGCTCATACCATAGATCTCAGGCCCAGTGATTATTTTGTGGTAAATAAACCATTATTTTTAAAGGGCCTGCCATTTGCCAAAGCTTGTGCTAAGAACTTACAAGAGTGTGGCTTTCCCACATCCCAAACTTAGATCTGAATTCCAGGTCCACCTGTCAAGTGGTCTGTGATTTGGGGCAAGTTGGGTCTTCTCAACCGTAAAGTGGGGTTTGAGTAGTTACCTCCTGGGATCATTATGAGGATTGACACCCTTCTCAGCTTCACGTCTTACTTACTAGGTAAGCCTCAGTACATAGTACACGTTAAGGTATTAGCTAGGACTCATTTGTGCACTCATGGTTTCTCTCCACAAGTATTATCTCGAGCATCTGTGATGTGTAAGCCATGATAGGCTGTCTTAGGAATTGGGAATAAATGGCGAATCTGCCACCAGGAGTCTATGATCTCGTGAGAGGTAACAGGGGTCAGCAAATATTTTTGGTAAAAGGCCAGATAGTAAATATTTTTGGTTTTGGGGACTCCGACAGACAAAATGTAAGTATAATCACGTCACTGACTTGAAGGGTGCCTATAGCCTGTTCAGAAGAGCTTCTTTTACTTAGTAATATGCATTTAAATTTCCTCCGTGCCTTTTCATGGCTAGATAGCTTGTCTCTTTCTAGTGCTGAATAATATTCCATTGTCTGGAGGAACCCCAGTTTCCATTCCTCTACTGAAGGACATCTCGGTTGCTTCCAAGTTTTGGCAATCACGTAGACGTTTATAAACATCCATGTAGACGTTCTTGTGCGATCGAAAGTTTTCAGCTCCTTTGGGTAAATACCAAGAAGCATGATTCCTGGATCAGATGGTGTAGAGTATGTTTAGTTTTGTAAGAAACTGCCAAACTGTCTTCCAAGATGACTCCACTGTTTTGCATTCGCACCAGCAACGTAGGAGAGTTCCCGTTGCTCCACATCTTCGCCAGCTTTGGTGTTGTCAGTGTTCCAGATCCTGGCTATTCTGATAGGTGCGTGGTGGTATCTTACTGTTTTAATTTGCAATGATGACAGATGATGCCACCATCTTTTCCTATGCTTACTTGCCATCTGTATATTTTCTTTCATGAAGTGTGTGTTAAGGTCTGTGGCCCATTTTTTTATGGGTGTTTTCTTATTGCTGAGGTTTAAGAGTTCTTTGTATATTTTGGCAACCGTCCTTTATCAGGTGTGTCTTTTGCTAATATTTTCTTGCAGACAGTGACTTGTCTTCTAATTCTCTTGAGATTGTCTTTGTAGAGCAGTTTTTAATTGTGGTGAAGTCCAGCTTATCAATTGTTTCTTTCATGGATCATGTCTTTGGTGTTGCCTCTAAAAAGTCACCACCATACCCAAGGTCATCTAGATTTCCCCCTATGTTATCTTCTGGGAATTTTATAATTTTGTATTTTACATTTAGATATATGACCCATCTTGAGCTAATTTTCAGGAAGAGTATGCAGTCTGTCTAGATTCACTTTTTTTTGGCGTGTGAATGTTTGGTTGTTCCAATGTCATTCATTGATGAGACTGTCTGTGTTCATTGTATTGGCTCTGCTTCAATTGTTAAATGTCAGCTCACTATGTTTATGGGGGTATATTTCTGGATTCTCTATTCTGTTCTATTGACTTATTTATCTGTTCTTTCACCAACACACACTGTATGGACTATCGTAGCTTTATAGTAAGTCTTAAAGTTGTATAGCATCGGTCCTCCAATTTTGTTCTCCTTCAGTATTGTGTTGGCTGTTCTGGGTCTTTTGCTCTCAATAGAAACTCTAGAATCAAATTGTCAATATCTGCAAAATAACTTGGTGGGATTTCGATTGGGATTGCATTGATTCAAGCTGGGAAGAACTGACATCTTAACATATTGAGTCTTCCCATTCGTGAACATGGACTATTTCGCTATTTTTTAAAGTTTTTCTTCGACGTCATTAACGAGAATTTGAGAGTTTTCTTTAAGTAGATCTCGTGCATATTTTGTTAATTTATACCTAAGCATTTGGCTTTTGGGTGGTGCTAATGTAAATGGCATGGTGTTTTTAATTTCAAATTCTACCTGTTTGTTGTTGGTATACGGGAAAGTCATTAACTTTTCTTTATTTACCTTGGATCCTTCAACCTGGCTATAATCCCTTATTAGTCCAGGAGGTTTTTTTTTTTTATTCTTTCAGATTTTCTACATAGACAATCATGTCATCTGTAAAACAATTACAGTTTTATGTCTTCCTTCACAATCTGTAAACATTTTATTTCCATTTCTTGCCTTATAAGGACTTTCAGAATGATGTTGAAAAGGAGTTTTGAGAAGGGACAGCCTTGCCTTGTACCTGATCCGAGTGGGCAAGCTTCAAGTTTGTCACCATTAAGTACAAAGCCAGTAGTAAGTTTTTTGTAGATAGACTTTATCAAGGTGGGAACCTTCCCTTCTATTCCTGGTTTACTGAGAGTATTTATCATGAATAGGTATTAGATTTTTGTCAAAAGCTGTCTCTGCATCTGGTGGTATGAACATGTGATTTTTCTTTTTTAGCTTATTGACATTAATTAATTTTCAAATTAATTTTCAAATGTCGAACCAGCCTCCCATACCTAGCATAAATCCCACTTGGTCATGGTGTATAAGTCATTTTACATATTTCTGGATTTGATTTCCTAATATTTTGTTGAGGATTTTTACATATACATTTATAAGAAATATTGATCTACAGTTTTCTTTTCTTGAAATATCTTTGTCTGTTTTCAGTGTTAGGGTAACGCTGGCCTCATAGAATGAGTTAGGAAGTATTTCCTCTGCTTCTATTCTTTGAAAGAGAGTGTAGAGAATTGATATAATTTTTTCCCTTAAATTCCTTAATAGTCACCAGTCAATCCATCTGGGCCCTGTATTTTCTGTTTTGGAAGGTTATTAATTATTAATTCAATTTCTTTAGTAGATAGAGGTCTATTTAGATAATCTGTTTTTTCTTGTGTGGATTTTGGCAGATTGTGTCTTTCAAAGAATTGGTCCATTTCATCTAGATATCAAATTTGTGGACATACAGTTGTTAATTGTATTCCTGTATTATCCTTTTTATGTCCATGGGATATGTAGTGATGTTTTCTCTTTTATTTCTGATATTAGTAATTTGTGTCTCTTTTTTTTCTTGGTAAGCTAGAGGCATATCAAATTTATTGATCTTTTCAGCTTTTGGTTTCATTGATTTTCTCTATTGATTTTCTGTTTTTAATTCCACTCATTTCTGCTTTAATTCTTATTATTTCTTTTCTTCTGCTTACTTCAGATTTAATTACTCTTTTTCTAGTTAATTGTTAACTTAGATTATTGATTTTAGATCTTTCTTCTTTCCTAATACAGTCATTCAATGCTATAAATTTTCCTCAAAGTACTGCTTTCACTACATCTCACAAATTTTGATAAGTCGTGTTTCCATTTTCATTTAGTTCAAAATATTTTAAAATTTCTCTTGAGATTTGTTTTTTGACCCATGTGTTATTCAGAAGTGTGTTGTTTAATCTGCACATATTTTGGGACTTTTTAGCCATCTTTCTCTTAGCAATTTCTTTTTTAATTCTATTTAAGTTCTAGAGCAGGCATTGCATGATTTCTATTCTTTTAAATTTGGTGAGATTTGTTTTATGTCCCAGAATGTGGTCTATCTTGGCTATATTATTCTTTACTTTTTAAAGATTTGTTTTATGTCCCAGAATGTGGTCTATCTTGGCTATATTATTCTTTACTTTTTAAAATGATTGCTCTAGAGTTTGCAATATACATTTGTAAATAATCCAAGTCCACTTTCAAGTAACGCTATACCACTTCATAAGTGGTGTGTCTTATAATAATGAGATAACCATGATTCCTCCCTCTCATTCCCTGATCATTGCTTTCATTCATTTCTCTTATATACAAGCACATGTATGTGTGTGTGTGTGATATGTACATAGCATATGTAATCAAATACATTTTGAGTATTATTATTTTGAATAAGCTTACCTGCTGAATCATTAAGTATAAGACAGATAAGGAGTGCTTGGGTAGCTCAGTCGGTTAAGCATCTGACTCTTGTTTCAGCTCAGGTCATGATCCTGGGGTGCTGGGGTCGAGCCCCACATCGGGCTCGCTGCTCAGCAGGGCTCGCTGCTCAGCCTGCTTCTCCCTCACCCTCTGTGCCTCCCCCTGGCTTGTACGCTTTCTCTGTCAAATAAATAAATAAATAAAATCTTAAAAAAAAAAAAGAAAGATAAAAGTTTTCATTTTACCTTTACTTACTCTTTTTTTCTGATGTTCTTCCTTTCTTCTTGCAGATCTGAGTTTCTGACCTACATTATTTTCCTTCTCTCTAAAGAACTTCTCTTAACATTTCTTGCAAAGCAGGTCCATGGGCAATGAATTCCCTCAGTTTTTGTTTGAGGAAATCTTTATTTCCCTTCCACTCTGAAGGATAATTTATCATTGTACAGAATTCTAGGTGGGTGGATTTTTCCTCTCAACACTTGCAATGTTTCACTCTTCTTGCCTGCATAGTTTTTGAAGGGAAGTTAGAAGGAATTCTTTGTTCACTTTGAGGTAACGTGTTTTTTTCCTCCAGCTTCCTTCATTATTTTTTTCTTTACCTTTGATTTTTTTGTAGTTTAAAGATAATATGCCTAGTTTTTGTTTTTGTTTTGTTTTGTTTTTGGCATTTATCCTTTTTCTTAGACTTTCTGCATCTGTAATTTGGTGTCTGACATTAATTTGAGAAAATTCTCCGTCATTATGGTTTCAAATATTTCCTCTGTTCCTTTCTCTCTTTCTTCTTCTTCTTGTATTCCCATCACATGTATGTCATGCCTTTTGTAGTCATCTCACTATAGTCCTGAGATATTCTGTTTTGTTTTTCTTTTTTTCTGTCTTTGTTTCTTTGCTTTTCAGTTTTTGAGGATTCTCTTGATATATTCTCCAGCTCAGAGATTCTGTCCTCAGCCATGTCCAGTCTACTAATAAGCCCATCAAAGACACTCCTCATTTGTGTTACAGTATTTTGCTCTTTTTTTTTTTTATCTCTAGCATTTTTGGTGGGTGTTCTTTCTTAGGATTTCCATCTCTCTGCTTACATGCCGCACGTGTTCCTGCACGCTGTCCACTTTATCCATTAGAACCCTTAGCAGATTAATCAGAGCTGTTTAAAATTCTCAGTCTGATAATTTTGACATCCCTGCTGTATTTGGTTCTGAAGCTTGCTCTGTCCCTTCAAATTGTGTTTTTGCCTTTTGAGATGTCTTATCATTTTTCCTTAATGACCAGACATGATGTACTGGGTAAAAGGAATGGCTGTAAATAGGGCGTTAGTAATGCGGTGGTGAGGTGCGGGGAGGGGGCACTGGTCTACAGGCCCACCGTTAGGTCTCAGCCTTTTGGTGCGCCTATGCCTCTGGGCTGTGAATTTCATAAGAATTTCTCAGTGTCTCCCCACACCTAAGGTGGGATAGGAAGGCTCGGGCAGCCTGGGGGTGGGTGTTTCTCTTTGTCAGGTCTGTTAGGTTCTGAGAATACTCCAGCAGGTTAGGCTCTGGTTAACTAGTGTCTCCTGAGGGCAGGCCTTGTTAGGAAGAACAGAGTGCTCTGGTGTATTTTTTAAATGGTTCTTTTCTCCCTTCCCTCTGCAGGAAGTCAGAGATTTTTCTCTGATACTTACTGTGGGAATCTGGTCAAGCTCCTGGAGATAAATCTCACAATATTGTGAGGGCCCCTCGATGGCTGGGTGCCCCTAGAGTTTTTAACTCTCAGACTTGTCTGCACTGAGCCTCCAGAAACTTGTCCATTCCAGTTCAGTTTTCCTATCCTGATACTGGTTCCCACGGTGGTCTCTGACCTGAGGCTCCTCTCTTTAAGGCCTCTATTCCCTATATTTGTGTCTGTCCCTCCAATCTTTTCGTTTGTTTGTTTGTTTAAAGATTTTATTTATTTATTTGACAGAGAGAAAGGCAGTGAGAGAGGGAACACAAGCAGGGGGAGTGGGAGAGGGAGAAGCAGGCTTCCCACTGAGCAGGGAGCCCGATGCGGGGCTCGATCCCAGAACGCTGGGCTCATGACCTGAGCCAAAGGCAGATGCTTAATGACTGAGCCACCCAGGCACCCCTGACCCTCCAATCTCGAGGGTAGAGATTTGCCCTGTGTCCTCTCCCTTTTTATGGATCCAAGCAGAATTGTTAATTTTTCAGTCTGTTCATTTTTTTGCTTGTTGGTGGGACAGAGGGGTGACTTCTAAGCTTACATACTGACCCAGCCTGTGGCTGCTTCTTAAGCTCACGAATTTTCATGATTGTGTGTTCTTCTACCACAGAGATGTACCATAATTCCTTTAATTCCATCTCCCATTTTGGAACACTTAGGTTCTTTCCAATTTTTCATGATTATAACCAATGTTATGATTGGACATTCTTATTAAATAAATCTTAGTGCACATCTTCACTTATTTTCGGAGGAAAATTCCCTACAAGAATAATTAATCAAAGGGCATGCACGTTTTAGAGAAATTGACAAATGCTGCTTAATCATTTTCTGGAAAGTTCCTATACATTTTGCTCCCAGCAGCAATGTGTGTGGATTCTCTTCCTTGAGGTTTCTCCAATAACGGAGACATTACGTTTTATTTTTGTCAACTAAGTGCAAATAATTTCTCCTTGTTTTAATATATGTCTCCTTAGTTATTACTGTTACTTGATATTGTCTTATGAATTTATATTTCTTTATTTGCATGCTGTTGGTTCATGAATTTTGCCAAAATTTTTCTATTTGGATATTTATTTATTTTCTTAGAGATATATAAACACTCTTTATATCATTAATTATGCCAGTGACCATTAACCATATATTAATACAAATAATTTCCCCCTAATTTACGACTTTTCATTGTATATACAGTTGGGTTTTTTTTTCTTACTCCTGGAATTTTAGTTTCTATAATTTTTTCCTTAGCATTTGTACTCGGAAATAACTTCCCTGCCTGATATCAGATAAGTATTGACTTGTATTTTCCTCTAGTTTTGTGATTTCATTTCTAGATTTAATTCTTTGATTCATCTGAAATATAATTGAATAGTGTGAGATAGATGTTTAACTTGCTTGTTTTTCTGAAAAGTTCACTAATTATGCACCATTTTATTGGTTATTTTTTTTGAAGATTTTATTTGTTTATTCGACAGAGTGAGAGAGAGAGCACAAGTAGGGGGAGCAGCAGGCAGAGGGAGAGAAGAGGGAGAAGCAGGCTCCTTGGAAGCCCAAGGTGGGACTCGATCCTGGGGATCATGACCTGAGCTGAAGGCAGACGCTTAACCGACTGAGCCACCCAGGCGCCCTAATATGTTGAATTCTTATTTAAACACCTAACATATCGCTGGGCATTGTTTTGTTTCTCATTGAGTTTTTTTGTCCACCAGTAAAATGCCAGTCAGCATTTTAAAATTATTCTGGCTTTATAGTATATTTTCATACCTAATTGGTATATTCCTTCATCAATTTTTTTTTTTTTGCTAATCTGTCTTTATTTATTCTTTAATTTTGAAAAGGCAATATATGCACTTATAAAATGAATGGGACTGTAGTGTTTTTAAAATTTTTATTATTTTATTTTATTTTTTAAGATTTTATTTTTAAGTAATCTCTACACTTAACATGGGGTTTGAACTCACAACCCCGAGATCGAGAGTCACATGCTTTGCTGACTGAGCCAGCCAGGTGCCCTGGGGCTGTGGTGTTTTTAAACGCCCAGTGTGTTGAATATGCATTCAGATGTGCAATGTGCAAGATGTATGACAAATTGGATACACTTGGGACTGTCGAAGGACCTCAGTTCATCCCGCCTGAGCCCTTTTACCTTGGGAGCTGTGTCTTGCCCTCCTCAGGCCTTGCCTGTGTTGGGCTTCTGCACTTGGACTTGCGAGGTTCTGCCTTTTGAGTCCATTGGCTTTAGAGCAAACACTCACTTAGGCTCTTAGCCTCGGCTACTGCTGGGTGCAGCCTCTCACCTCCTGACTTCCTCTCTCCTAGTTCCTCACTGAGCCCACACTCGATAACTCAGATGGAGCTCACTGAGTCCCTGGCTGCCCAGCAAGGTAGGATCGATCAATAGTATGTGCCAAGATCCAGTAGATTATGGTCTTTGATGCCATGAAATCCTTAAGAAATGCTTCACTGCACTGGGGGCAGAATGGAAGAGGTGGATCGTGGAAGGTTCCGGCAGTGAGTGGACAGGGGTAAGGTAAGAAGCATTTCACAGAAAGTGACTGGGAGGGTTCCCAGGTCTCCAGGAGAACAGCCTTCATTTACTTAACAAATATTTTGGGACACCCACTGTGTGCCAGGCACTACACCTCCGACTGGGAATATGTGAACAAGACACATGCTTCATTTCTGTCCTCCCATGTGGCCTGTGGGGGAAACTGACATTATGCAAATGTGCAAATGAACACAACAGCAGTTCCTGATCGGGGCTCTGGGGCAAAAACAGGATGCTCTACATGGGGGCTCAGGGAGCACCTTTCAGAGGCTATAGTATCAAAGCTGAGATACTGGGGATGGGAAGCCCAGCAAGGTGGTCCACTCCCACCAAAGGAAACAGCATGGTGTCTTTCAGGCACTGCTGGAGGGTAGTGTCGCTGGACCTGGGTGTGTAAGCACATGAGGTCAGGGGAGCAGGAAGGAGACAAACCAGTGGGCCTGGGGAGGAGTTTGAATTTTATTCTAAGTGAGATGAGCTATGGCAAGAGCCTGCCCATGTCCCCGTCCGTCAGTTTGTCCCCGCGTGCCACTCATATCTATGTCCAACTCCATCCGTGTGACTCTATGCCTTGGGGTGCTCTCTGGCCACTGAAGCCTACTTCTTCCGACCTTTGGGCAGGTTGGAAGTGCTGGGGAGTTAGGCCCCCCCCACCCCCCCACAGTAGCCTTCTGCTAATAACTGAGCAAAGGTGGTATATAAATACCCCAGCTCCCTACTCAGTAGGCAGAATAACTGAAGAATGTTCTGCCCTATCTCTCGAAATTCCCAATGGGATTGGGTCCATTGCTCATGGTGGTCATTGTTCTTAAAGCCCCTTTATCTTATTGACATCCTTTCCTCTCCAGTTTCCCTTCCCCACTCCCCTCTTGGTGTTTCTTGGATTTATCTCCCATATAAACTGTTTATCCTCACATTTCATCTTAAGGCCAGTTTATATAGGAAATCCTGGGTGTTGAAGGATCTTGAGCGGGGATCAGTATACTATGGCCCATGGGCCAAATTGAGCCTATTGCCTGCTTTTGTAAATAAAGTTTTATTAGAACACATCCATGCCCATTTGATTACTATTGTCTACGGCTGCTTTTCACTACAATGACAGAGTTGTGCTGTCGGGCCAGAGACGAGATGGCCCACAAAGCCAAACCTATTTACTATCTGACCCTTCAAAGAAAATGTGCCTACTTTTGGTCCTGAGGAGCAGAATGGCATGGACTGACTTTCTTTATTAAAAGATCACTCCAGCTGCAGGGTGGAGAGTGTATCTGGGGCTGGAGGGCTTAAGGACAAGTTAGAAGCCACCACAGAAATCCAAGATGGCTATAAAGTGAACAGACTTCAGTTGTATTTTGAAGTTAGAAACAACGGGATGTGTCAATGGATTGGATGGAGGAAGGGAGAGGTTCGGAGGTGTGTTTTTGTGTACTTTTGGTTCTTCTAATGCTCCTTGAGAGATTATCTTTCTCTTCAATATCACTTCTTCAGAAATTGTCCATGACTTCTCAGCTTGGTTGGGGGCCATCTCTGGGCCCCTGGAGTCCCCACACTCATCCTGTCATAATGTTCTGTTCTTCCTTTGACTTTGCCTTAGACCACAGAGATAACACGTACGAAAGCCCGGATTCTTTTTTTTTTTTTTTAAAGATTTTATTTATTTATTCGACAGAGATAGAGACAGCCAGCGAGAGAGGGAACACAAGCAGGGGGAGTGGGAGAGGGAGAAGCAGGCTCCCAGTGGAGGAGCCTGATGTGGGGCTCGATCCCATAACGCCGGGATCACGCCCTGAGCCGAAGGCAGACGCTTAACCGCTGTGCCACCCAGGTGCCCCCGAAAGCCCGGATTCTTAACACAATTTGACTCTAGACCTTGCTCTCATGACCGTCATCATACTGACATATCCGTCATCATACTGACATATCCGTGTAACCCTCAGTTGGAGCACATGATAGGGGTTTGATAAATAGTCACTAAGTGAATGAAGACCGAGAACTCTTTGGTTTGGTCCAAACCCCTTATTCCAACTCTCTGCCTTCATTGCTTCCCCCTTTCCTCACCTGTCCTGCCTTCTTTCTCCTGGCTTTCATATTTTATGGTGCGGACGTGGGGCCACGGCAATGAAGTGGAGCTAACAGGTGGTGTGATAGCCATCATAATTTTAGGAGCAAGAGTCTCATGTAGCCACGTGACACGGAAGACGTGAGCTGGCTGTGAGCAGACAACAAATCATTTCTGGTGGGGCATCAGCATCTGCTTGGGCTGCTTGTGTGTGAAACATGTTCCAATTCTCCGGGGACATTAAAAGAAATGGAGGGAGTACATAGGGAAACTGGGTGTTAAGCGGGGCTATCGCTCTGAGGTGGAGAAGGCCGGGCCATCTCAATCATGTCTGCCCTCTGCCTTCATCCTTGAATCTGTGAGACAGCCGCCCACTGCCTCTGTTGAGATTACATCATAAATTACTCAGGCACAAGCTGACCAGATTTGAGAGCAGGCAAAGGCAGTCCAGAAACCAAGCAAGGGTGCTGGCATTTGTGAAACAAAACAAAACAAAACAAAAACCCACAAAAACTAAACTAAAAACAAATCTGGAGATGAGGGTAGATGTTGGAAGCGGGTCAGTAGGTCCAAGCAAGAGAGAGGCCCACCAATAATTTCCTTGCTTGGCCTCCCTGGGGGTCAATGCTGTTTCTCCACTCCCTCCTTCCCCTCTCCCTTGCCTCTCTCCTCTCTTGCCCTCCTTAAAAAACACACATAGGCAGAAATCAATCCATCAAATGTCATTACAGATTTATTAAGCCTGATGTAGAAAGACATTTAACAGTAACATCTTCACAAAGCATAAAAAGAGCACTTCTATTCAGTCTTGTGCTTTGAAAATCTAAATATATTTTTATCATATAAATAATTCTTTTCATGTTTTAAGTGCATCTGTGTGTTTTTTTCTTCTTCTTCTCCCCTTTGCTTTTCATTCCGTTGGCCAAAGCGGAAGTCGGGTTGACGGAAACGAAGCCATTTGCAAAGCTAATGGTGTTGAGAGGCATGTCTACTGTATCAGCTGGGTTTCAGAAAGGTGGTTCAAAATCTGCAGCATTAGAATGAGGGACAGCCTCCAGCAAAATCATAATCGAACACACCCAAGTCCTTCTTGTCGGCAGTTGGGTTTCCTGATGCAAATTACGGTAAGGTTTCAGATGGGAAACAGTCTATTTTCCACTGCTGAGTGGAAAAAAAAGAAGACTTTTTTTTTTTTTGTCACAAAGAAAGAGTTATCGTGTTTAAAAATGTAAATAATACACTTATAGAAACCTTTTTGATGGAAATGAGGGGCTCCATATAACCTTGGTGAGTGTGTTATTAGTTTTTCACAATAGCTAAAAGAAGTTGTATCTATTATTTAGGGCTTTAATTACAGTTCGCAAAGTAGAATGATTTTCTTAAAAAAAAAAAAAACCCAACTCTTTAGATGTAAAAAATAATGGCTTCTGTGATATAATTTAAGGGTTTTCTTCATCTCCACCATCAGAGAATTTATTTCTAGTGGTAAAATTGTATTAAAAAACTCTCTCCTTATAGAGATAATTTCCATGTTGCAGCATCCAACACAGACATACATCTTATGTGCGCCCAAACCAAGTCATTTTTATTCAGCGAGGGGCTGATCTGAATGTTTCTTTGGATCTGATTTAAGTTATATGGGGTATCGAGACCAGATTGTTTATAATTAGGAGAGATGACAGGATGGTGGCACCAAGGGACAAAGGCAGGAGCACCTTTTCTGAAAATCCCTGCATTTTTTTTTTCCCCAAGCTGGAAAGCCATCCTTTCCAGCTGGGTTGGCTGTCCCTGGGCAGTGACAACTCGGCCAGGCCTTTGGAAATTTGCAACGAGTGACTGCATTGAGCACTAGCATTCGGGATGATGAGGAGTAAAAGAAAGGGTGGCCAGCCAAGGGAAGAATTTTCCAGATCCCAGAGAAGTGGGCACATGTGCCTATCTGTGATGAATCTGCCTGGCCACAGGGTGGTATAATTTTCCTAGCAGAAAACTTTCTTTCTTTTTTTTTTTTTTCATTGCAAGGACAATTTATAATCATCAAAAACAAGTGAAACATGGTTTTGATTAAAACAGCCTGTTGGCTCAATAATCTCTGTAATTTTAAAAACATCCTTAATGCAGAAGAAGAACACGCCGATGTCAGGAATGGCCTGGGGCCCCATTACAACAGCAACCGAATAAATAAGGAGGAGAATTGCGAGGTCATAAAAACAAAATTAAGCTAATGTTTCAAATTTCGACAATTATGAATTCTTCCTCTAAGAAGACATTAAAAAAATTTTCAGGCACTATTAGATAAAATACAAAGAGGATAATTCTACATGGATGAGTTTGCAGTTTTCCCAAGGGGTAAAGCATGCCTTTAAAGGAAAACTCTGAATTAGGACGTTGGTTCCTCCCTCGATCCAGCAATTGGATGGGACTCATGCAGACAGAAAAACTTGGTTCTTATAATTTCTTTGTAAACGCAGATCTAATTCTTTCAGAAGCTATTGAAAGAGAATGACCAGGAAAAAAATTACAAGCCTATTTTTTCTATACAAAAGAATCCCCATCGTGGGCCAGTTTGGTAGGAAACAGAAACAAGCAAATATAACAAAATCTGTGTTCATACATGGCGATATCGTTAGTATATACAAATATGTACAGTATAAAAATGTACGGAAGGCTTACTTTCCCAGTCATCCAAGCTGCATCGTATACAGGGAAAACAGCCTGGCTTTTCCTCCTAGTATACAGGCAAATGTATTTTATACAGCATGCAGGCGATAGAAAATTAGTGCATTTGCACAAAAACATTCTACAGGAATGGTTGCAGTCATTTTTCTTTGAAAATGACTCGTCTGCTTTCCTAATATAAAAACGTGTTTGCCTTTCTTCGCTGGCAAATAAACACTTTCCTTCAGAGCAAGGAGGAATGTAATTCTCCCAATTCACTCCGCCCTACCTTCCCCACTGCCTTTTCTAAAAGAAAAAAAAAAAAAAGTCTAAAATCAACAGAAGGGGGCAAATGTGTCACATAAACATGGTTGATAACCAAATTTCCTAAAAAGCTATAAGGGCTCTTCAGAGGAAGAGCCGGTTGACCATTAACAAGACTGTATGATCAACTATCTTCTTGATTGTAAAGGGGTTTGGAAGCTTAGGATTCATGCTGACGGTGCCTGGCTGTTAGGAAACCAAGTCAGGAGAGATTAGGAGGGTTAAGTGTATTAGTGATCAAAAGGTATATTGTATCCCGAGATATCGTGACATTTAAGAACCCTGAGCCAAATGAGAATTGTTTCCTATATCAGCTTTTTTTTTTTTTTTTTTTTTTTTTTAAGACTTGCATTGCACATTCTAGCATCTGCTGTGTTATAAGCCAAAATACTGTATTGCAGAACTGGGAGGTTTCTGTAGTATTTATCTCAATACAGGACGGGAACAGTTTTTGCTTCTTCTCCGCAGACCAGTTGAACTTTGTGTATTTAAAAAATATACGTACACATTTATAATTCCTGAATGTTGTGTGGGTCATTTAGAAAGTGAAAATATTACTGTATGGAGTCTTTACATTTGAGATATAATCGTATGATTGTGCAAGTTCTGTAAATATAAGCCTTTGCCTGGGGACTGATATCCAAACGCAGGTTTCAGGTTCCAGATAATTCAGTGAGCACACTGAAATTCATTTTCTGGAGGGGCTGAAGGGAGTGGTAGATTTTTTTTTTTCTTTTTCTAAGTAATGCATTTGTTGGACTTTTTCAACTTCTCCTGGGGGTTTTCACAAAAGAATTATTATCTGTACTTCCAAAAGCGGTTTTAAGCAAATAAACATTGTAGAAAGGGCCGTGAGAATTTAATCTGTCTTTTCAAACAGATCGTTGGGTAAAAGGACTTAAGATAATCGTATGGCTATCGGTAAAATCATTTGTGTGCTGAAAGGGGTCAGATCAGGGTGCCATTCCTTGCAAGAGCCATTTTACTTGGAATATATTTTTCCAAAGGAAATGGATAGAGTCCTGTTGCAGAAATAGCATTCCACCTGGTACCAGCATTTTAAAACAGTCCTATTCTAATCCATAAAACATTTCTAGTTTTCCCTGAAGCTTTGGGCTGCCTTGCGCATGAATAATTTTTGGAGAAACACCCACGCCCGTTAGCCCATTGTTCGTAACTATTGGAAGATGATTAACTGAAGCCTGGAAACTGTATATCTGCGTTTGCCTCTGAATCTGTCACAGGAAACCGAAGGAGATAAGTGGTTTTACTTTGGGTGAAGAGGTAAAATCCCCCTGTAGAAATTCTAAAGATGATTCACAAGTTTCAAAATGTTTAATGCTTCCCTACAATGGAAACCTGTCTCTCTGTCTGGGGGGATGGAAATTTGTATCTCGTTCTCCTGCTCAATCTTTGTCTAAAAGTATTTCATGGATATTTTGAGAAAGGGCCACATAGAGGAAGGGAGAAAATGAAATTAGCATTTTAACATCTCACAGGGGAAAAAAATAAACAGAAAGTTCAGTTGTGATTTTTTTTTCTTGCCTAATGCTTGTGCAAAACAGAAACTACTTTCATTGCTCTTTAGAACTATACGCACACGTATGTGCTTCTACTTCTGTTCTTGCGGAGACGAGAGGATGATGTGAAAACGGCATTTTTAATGTGTGTGTTTTTTTTTAATGAAAACATGTAACAAGATTAAAAAATGAAACCTGATGGGGAAAAAAAAAAAAAAGATTTGAACGCAGTCAAGTAACCGGTGAAGTGACAGATGGAAAAGCGTGCACCTTTTAAGGCCTTGTAATCTTTGGGTTTACTGTGAAAAGTTTCAGAAAAACCATAGACTCTTACGGTGTCACTGTCCGTGGGCCCTGGAAAATCGCCATGAGTTCGCATATACACACCTCTTCTCTGCTTCACCAGAGTTACAGAAATGCTTCCCGAATATGTCATTTCATGAGCTTGTTTTCTGCATTTCGACTAAGTTCAGTGGCTTGTGCCCATGACATTAATTATGCAAGACTCAAACAACCGAGCAGGCGCATTTTGGGGGCGAGTTTGAAGAAATCTATTTGTGACCTTAAAGAAATTCTGTGGGGACTGTGGGCTAGCCAATGTATTCTGTGATTAAAATCTACACTTAGGCCTTGACCTATTTTTAAGCTCTTTTCTGTATGCTTTTCAGAAGGAGAAATCCCTATTCTGAAATATTATTATTTTGAAAAGCAGGAATAAAAACCCAGGTGACACAGGAGAGTTGGCCCCTCGGTGAGCTCCTCCCCCCAGACTCCTGGTGAGAGCTACCTTTCGGAGCTGTTGTCAGCACAGAAGGGTCAGGACGTCGGGAGCGGTGTTCACCGTTATATCCCGTACCACCTAGGACAGTATCCCGCACACAGCAGGTGCCTTCTAATCTTTGCGGAACGAATTTGCCGAATGAATTGTTTTTCCCATTCTCTCTCGTGTTCCCCCCGTGCTTTGTAACATGTGCTATATTTGGTGAATTTGCTGAACTACGAAATGGGGCCAAAGACATCAAACTTAAATATTTATATACCATTTTTTTTAGTGGACGTATTCAGCGTGCAGCTGGTTGGTGGTCTTAGCTAGAAGGAGGGATGGGGAAGGAAAGGCAATTTCTCACCCCCACTGATACCAAGGGTTGGCGGTGGAATGGAGATCCTCGAGTGTGATTTGTACGATATTTGCACGTCATGTTCCTTTCTGTTTCCCAAGTTCCCATATATCAGCATTCTGTTTATTCAGAGAGAGGAAAAGAGTAGTCTGAAAGCAGATACGAGCATTCTCCTGAGCTCATGTTAGTTCTTCCCTCCAGAAAGAAGTTTCTAGAAGCCTTGAAGGGCTTGCCAAATGAAAAGACAGGCCTGGTCTCTAGAAATGTACTGAGAGCTGTGATTACCCCACAGCATGAGCCCAGATCTTGTTTCCTAAGGAGAACGTTAGCAGCTGTCCCTCAGCAGTGACATTCACACTTACCAAGTGACAATTCATGAGTCTTACCAAATTTATCAATATTTTTGTCTCTCGCCTCCCACCCCACCCCTCCATAGAAGTTGCGCTAACAAAACCATATAGATTAAATGTTGAAGCAGATGATTTATTTTTTTTTTCTTGGAAGGGAAACAATTTCTGCGGAGTTGGGAGTTGTCTTGTGTCCTCCCCAGTTGGAGCAAGAGCTCGAGAATCTGCTTTTGAAGGGTAGCGACAGAAGACATAGCTTTATCTAATAACCCTGGGTTGGAGCAGGCAATTTGTAACAGCGTCAGGAAGCCCAATGCTAATGCATTGATTTTCCTTTAATAGAATTTCGTTGTCGAAGGACGGTGCTCAGTAGAGTCCACCCTTCAGTCTTAACCCGTGCGAAGGCTGTTCCTTTCCAGTTGAGCTCCATTCATTTCTGGTTGAATAGGTTAAGCAAAGACAGACCTCGCTGTTCTCAATTCACTTTATGATCCTCCCATCATAAAAAATAATATCAGCACCTTGCTTTTCATGTCAGAACTACATTTGAGCCGCTATTCCCTATGCCCATGAGTAAATCCCATAAAAGCCGCCCCGTTGTACTGTTGCTATTTTTCCTTGTGGGTGATTGATTGATGGATGAGTGCTGACACTTCAATGAAGCTATTTCGACTGCCATCTCAATCCGATGATGTGAGGGGTATATTTTCTGTCCATGCCTCATTACTTCAGAATGACATTCCTGGAACTTCATTTACTTTTTCCCTCCTTCCCCGAAGCGCCATATTTTTTCCCATCTAGGTTATGCATGCCATAAAAAAAGCAATTTGCTATTATATGTGGCATAAGGGCAACACTTTCCCTAGGAGGTAAATAAGAAGTTTTTTTTTTTTTTTTAATCCCAATGTTGAATTTAGGGATCGTGTCAAAATTTCCAAAGCAATTTCCACAGGCAGGCTTCCACGAGAAATGGTGAAGAGGATATTTGGCTTCGTTTTGTTGGTGTTGAGACTTTTCGTGTGTGTGATAACCTTGGTAATTAAAGCAACGACAACAAAATTGTTTTTTGTTTGTTTCAGAATCATCTTAGTTCCTAGTGTTGTACCTAGAAGAGTTTAACTATTTCGCCTATAACTGAGTAGCAGTTTATAACACAATCCAGACTTTATTTGTCCTTTGAGAATAAGGAGATTCATTGTTTAAATGCAATGATAGATTTATCTATTTATAGATTGCTTTCAGTTGTATAGAAAACGCTCAACTAGAGTAAACAGCTCTACCCCTGAATTTCCAAACTGTGCACTAGGTATGCAAGACTTTTAATATTAAAACATGCTCTTAGCTTTTCCAAGTTGACTTAGGACCTGATTTTAATCTGTGTAATACAGTATTCCCGTTAATAATAACGTATAATTAAGACATCCGTTAAAAATCCATAACGTTAATTTAATGGAGAAAATCTAATACAGTTCTATTGGAATTTTTACGTTAAATTAACTTTAACGGGCTTTTAATGGATGTCTTAATTAGATCTCATTATTAACGGGAATATTCCACAAATTAAAATTGGGCCCTCAAAGTTTTAATGAAAAAGTTGTGGGAACACATTTAAAATGGACACCCTAGTTCATGCTTTCTCAAGCTAAGCTGCGTTTCCCAGTCCATAAACAACAGGTTCTGCAGAAAGAGATCACCAGGCAGGACGGCTGCTGAACTTTCCACCCTGCAGTGATCTCATCTTCTTGCTTTCCTCCAGATCCCGCATCTCACCAATCTCCCCAGTTCTGCCAATTTGCAGGGCTCGTATGCATACTTGAAACCACTTTTTTTTTTTTTTTTTTGGAACCAACAAAGATAATGATTAAGAAGATACCCACCACTGCTTGGGAAAAAGTCTTTGGCAGCAACATGGTTAAGCCTAACTGTTTGAACAACTTTCACAGAAGATGAACATTGTTCAGAGGTTTTCTTGGCTCAAACTCTGGTCTAACTTAATAATTCTTCCACTTTGCGGTGATTAATGGCTCCCCAGTGCAGGGGCAGGACTGGGCAATCCAGGTGCAACCGTAATTGTTGCTCTGAACAGAAACATTTCCTTTAGACAAACGTTCCCAGAGGGGTTATAAATAGGAAATGGACATCACCATGAAAAGTAAGCTTCCAAGGGTCTGCGTATAGCACAGCTCACTTGGACATTAAACTATGGAGACTCATACTCCCCCGCCCTTTCCTGTCAAGTGTTACAGACCGACGAAATAAGTACATCAATGTTCTCAGTCATTATTTTTCTTCAGTGGCACTTTGTTTTCTCGTGACAGTGAAAAGGGGACCATGGAGACGAGACTGCCTCAATTGCAGTTTATCAATGAAAATCTAATATCGTCCATAAGCAGAGAAGTGGAAATCAATACTTCATTACCAAATTGTTAGTAAGAATGAAGAGAGATGGCTGGGGTAATTTTTTTTCTTTTTTCTTTTTTTCTTATTTTTTCTTTTCTTTCTTCTTTCTTTCTTTCTTTCTTTCTTTCTTTCTTTCTTTCTTTCGGCAGTTTTCTCAGAGCAGGGTGTCAGGAGGAGTACAATGTCAGAAGCAGGTGGTACAATGAAGAAGGACTCAGTGTGAGGGAGATCCAGGCTGGATAGTTGAAACTAAGGCATTTGTCCTGTAATGGGAATCAGAACAACAGAAAAAGACGCATTATTTTCTGAGGAGTAGCTCTGGTGGTTATTTCCCCCAGGTCGCCGAATTACCCACCTGCACTATTTCATTTGTATTAATGTTCGGCATGGAGTCATAGTTAAATCTAGTCTAGGGTATGATATGACCATGTGATGGGATTTAGAAAGGAAAAGCCAGTTTAAGGAAAAAAAAAAAGCCCCTTAAAATATAATGTATGGAAGAGATATTTATACACTCATGTTCACAACAGCGTTATTCACAATAGGCAAAAGGAAGGAGCAGCCTTGATGTCTATCGATGGATGGATGGATAAACAGAATATGGTATATGTATAGATACAATGGGATATTATTCAGTCTTAAACGGAAAGGAAATTCTCATACATTCTACAACATGGATGAACCTTGGGGACATTATGTTAAGAGAAAATAAGCCAGTCATAAAATACTATATGACTTCACTCACCTGAAGTATCTAGAGTAGTCAAACTTATAAAAACACAAAGCAGAAATGGTAACTGCCAGGGGCTGGGGAATGGGGAATTGTTGTTTAATGGGTATAGAGTTTCAATATTGCAAGACAAAAAAGTTCTGGAGATGGATAGTCGTGATGGTTGCACAACGATGGGAACGTACCTAATGCCACTGAACTGGACACCAGAAAATGATTCAGATGATAAATTTGATGTTTTGTGTGTTTTTCCACAATTAAAAATAAAACCTATAATATAGGAATTTCTCATTATAAATTATTTCAAAAAAAAAAATTAACTATGGCCCCACCATCCAGAGGGAGCTCCTATTCACATCTCCTGTGTTTCCTTCTAGTTTTCTCTTCCCATGAATTTGTGAGAGGTGTACATAGTCACAACTACCCACGGTGTGACGTTCTTCTCTGGTGCTTCCCCACTTGGAAGCCCCATTGTAAATGGCTACGCTGAGTTCTATCGCCTACACTATCAGAATTTACTAAAACATTCTCATGATGTTGGACATTTAATTTGCTTCCAATTTCATTCAGTAATAGGTAACACTGTGATGAACATCTTTATGTTTAAAGCCTTGCAGTGTGTTGGGATATATTCGTAGGCTTAAATTGCCAAATGTGGCATTCCTGTGTCAAAAGATAGGAACATTTTTGTGGTTGGGGAAGTGCTACTTAGAGGTGTGCTTTGTTATGGGAGATTAATTGGGAGAATTTTTTTTTCTTTCAGATATGTGCTATCTGGATTACTGTAAGAATTCATATAGTTTCCATTAGCCCAAGCTGGGTGGCATTCCTTGTTTACGTCATATTATTTAGTGGTATTGCCCATTTTAGGGAGAAAAAACACCTTGGACTTATATAATTAGTCTTTTGGAAGAGGAAACCTTCCAAGTTTCTAGTAGAAGAATAAAGAGACGTTGAAAATTGTTGACATTTGATGTGTGTAAAGAAAATATGAACAAAATAACTACAACAGATTATAAACAATTCCTAGGTAAGAAATAGTAGGACTCCAATACTCGAGCCAGTTGTTACATACCTACCAAATGCCAGATACTTAACACATATTACCACTAACACTTGAAACAATCTCATTTTATTATTTATTTATTTATTTTTAAAGATTTTATTTATTTACTTGACAGAGAGAGAGACAGCCAGTGAGAGAGGGAACACAGGCAGGGGGAGTGGGAGAGGAAGAAGCAGGCTCCCAGCAGAGGAGCCTGATGTGGGGCTCGACCCCAGGACTCTAGGATCATGCCCTGAGCCGAAGGCAGAGGCTTAAAGACTGAGCCACCCAGGCACCCAAAACAATCTCATTTTAAAAATAAAAGAGTCTCAAGGAGGTTCGTGACTTGTCCAAGATCACATGGCTAATAAAAAGCAGAGGATGGCTTTAAATTTATGTCTTCCCATTTGAAAGCTTCCATGCTCACTTCCGGCACCCCATCCTCCCCTCCCCCCCCCAATTTAGATTACAGGCGGTCACCATCAGTGGAAGGAGTCATTTCCCTTCGACATTAGGTTTGTATTTCAGAGACAAAGTAGTCTTCCCTCTGACTTGGTTGGAACCCCCTGGCAGGTCCAGAAACTTGAAGGAGAATGGTCACGTGGTTGGAGGAGAGAGGTGGGTCAGAGAAAGAGAAAGAGATTAGAGGGGAGAAATTGTAACTGTTATTAGGGGAAGATAGGAGGAGGGAGAGGGAGAAGGAAGAGAGCCAATTTTCTTAAAGGGTGAAAGTGTCCTACGCTGTGAGGCAGGATGAAGTCCTGGGTGGAGGGTTGATAAACACTCTATGTGAGGCCCTCCCTCTCTCCTCCCTGACCATGATATTAGTGTGATGCCAGTTTTAGAGAACTTTGTTTCATTTGTCACTTCCTTGAACCCATTCCAGATTTGTTCAACATCCAGATTCCTCTGGTTGGGTTTCCCACAAGGCAAAGTTTGCTCTGGAGTGAGGAGCAAGGAGAATGAAAAAAAATAATTGTATGATATTATGGTTCCTTTCTTGGATAGTCACAATACACACCACCATATTAAAGACTCTGAGAAGTCCTGCCACCAAAACCCAACCCAACCCAACCCAATGTGTCTTTATTTAACCCAGTGCTTCCTGGATTTGTTTGATGACCCCTTTCTTTCCCACAAAACAGGAATATACTTGAGTGGTGTTTTTCTGGAAAATGTCTTCATGACAGACTCTCGTGTAAAAACAAGAAGTTGCTCAGCTCCTAAGATCTCAGTCCTGACCTCATTATTGACTTTCTGTGATTCTTTGCTCGGGTCCCGTGGCTTTCTGGGGCCTCCAGCATGAGAAGAGCCTGTTATAGTGATAACTTGACATTTCCCAAGTTTACCCTATGCTACCCACACTAAGTCTGTGCCTCACCTCACGTCAACTTCACAATACTGCGGTGCAGAAGGGAATAGTGTCTATGCTTCCCAGCCCAGGAAATGGACGTTTAGGGAGGTAAAGCTATTTGGCCGGCAGGCACCTGGCTGGTAAGTGGGAGAAAGGGTACCCAGGTTCAGGGTTGCCTGGGCTCTTAAAACCACTGCTTTTTAGATGGTCTGTGATGGCCTGATAATGTCGTAAAGTGTTGAACACATTAATAATTCAGAGACATTTCTCCAACAGTATCTGTACAGTTAGTTTCTGAGTTAAATTCTAGATACGAGTGTCTTCCATTAAAACCTGGCTATGGTGCTATTTCTCCTTGACAGATCTCCTATTCCACCATGATGGATGGAAGTGGTAGATTCTTCCAGAAAGTCAGTGGTCCTGTATTATTTTTATTTTTTTTAATTGTTTGCTTTTTATTTTTTTAAGTTTCTTTTTTTTGTTTGTCCTTTTTTTTATAATATTTTTTTTATTATATTATGTTAGTCACCATACAGTACATCCCTGGTTTTTGATATAAAGTTCAATGATTCATTAGCTGCGTATAACACCCAGTGCACCATGCAATATGTGCCCTCCTTACTACCCATCACCGGTCTATCCCATTCCCCCACCCCCCTCCCCTCTGAGGCCCTCAGTTTGTTTCTCAGAGTCCACAGTCTCTCATGCAGTGCTCCTGTATTAAAAGAGAATGTGTAAAGAGGAGAAGAACTGAATCTTGGGCCACTTTGGGATGACATACTTTTTCTTAGGATTTCTTGTCTTAGAAGAAGAAGCAGCAGCATCTTTTTTTTCTGTAGGTCTAAAGATGAGACCCTGGCAGAATATTAAAACTAGAAAATGAAGAGAATGAGAAGTAGCAGTTTTCTTTCTCACTGCTCAGAATGCAGTGTGTAAACTACTCTTGGTTGTGTCTCCGATGGCTGTTGAGACCAAGCTTTGCCGTGGCACTTTTTTTTTTTTTTTTAGTATGTTAAGCTACTACTATAAAAATAAAACAGAAATAAATAAAAATTTTAATTACGTATCTAAGAAGTCATTGGCAGTGTTCATTAAGGAGAATTTGTGAGGGAGAGCCAGGCGAAGAAATGCAATTCTTTTTGTATTAATTACATCGCCTCCAACAGATGTGTAGAATTATATCTACTTTAATTTGGCCATGCTAGAATTTTTTTTTTTTTAAGAGAGAGAGAATGAGCAGGGGGAGGGGCAGAGGGAGGGAGAGAATCTTAAGCAGGCTCCACGCCCAGCACAGAGCCCGACGCTGGCAGATCTCAGGACCCTGAGATCATGACCTGAGCCGAAATCAAGAGTCAGATGCTGAACCGACTGAGCCACCCAGGCGCCCCTGGCCAGGCTAGAAGTTTTAATCCCTCTGGCACATCATTTTGGTTGGCCCTTCCTCTTCACCCCATTGCTCAGGGCTGCCTTTCCTATTTCTCTACTTTGTCCTGTTCTTCTCAGAGCTGTGCTGCATTCCCTGGGGGGCATCCTGTGGTTGCTGCAAGGATGGGCCCACCACCAGTATTGAATGGTTGGGCGTTGAGAATCTTAGGCACCTTGCAACGTGTGGGACAGCTTCTCACAGGGTGGTGTTGTCCCTCATTCTGCGCCATTTTTGAAAATGTCTCTGTAAGTTGGGGTTTCTCAACCTTGGCACTATTGATATTTGGGGCTGATAATCCTTTGTTGTGGGAGACTGTCGTGGGCATTGGAAGATTTTTAGCAGCATCGCTGGCCTCTACCCGCTAGATTCCAGTAGCAGCCCTCTTACCTTTGAGTTGCGACAGCCAAAAATATCCCCAGACATTGCCAAATGTCCCTGGGGCGGGGAGCAAAATGATCTATCACAGTGGTTCAGGACTGCTGACATAGAAAACATTTTTATAATTATTCCAGCTTAGATCCTACTTCCATTTTACATGTAAACACAAAGTCTTTGGTGCACAGTTTCATAGACACTGCCTTGTCCAGAAATAAAGCTGTCTTGCAAACAAAGAGAAATTAGTTTGTTTTCTTTGGAATGTGAAGGGGAGTTATTGGCCATTAAGAAAATAAATCAAGTCCCCTCTGGCGTTGCCACTCATGGTATCTGAGATGCCCATTCAACGGCCCCAAAACTGACCTGCACGGGTCATTGACATGTTCACGATGAGGCTACATACAGTAGACACACAGTGGACGCCCTCACCATCCTTCGAGGACCTTGTGCCTGAGTGTGGCCCATGGAATGACAGCATGGGCATCATTCCCAGCGCTTGTGAGAAATGCAGAACCCCGGTCCCCAGTCCCGCTGACCGAGAATCTGCATTTCACAGGATGCCGGGTGATGCTGGACATGTTTCAGAAGTCCTGTTCGAGTGAACTTTTGTGCCCCAAAGTTTTCCTTTTGTTTCTCATTGTACACTCACCGCATCAGATGATTTCTTTTGGAAATTATGTGTGTAGGCTGGTCATGTGATCTATGGATTCATTTCTGGATCGTACAGGGGAAATCATAATCTGTTTGTTGGGAAATGTCCACCCTGGGTCTGCGAAGGGTGAGGACCCCTGCCCTGCACCAGCCCCGTGTAGGCAGCTGCATCCCGTTTGTGACGTTAACGATCATCGGTGTGTTGATGACTGTGTGTCCAGACCAGCACGAACAACTGCCTTCTTGATATTTCTATGTGAATAGCTCCCAAGTCTGTCAGAGGCAACTTTTTCAAAAGCAGGGAGCTTGAACTCCCCCGCCGCCAGCCCGTTTCTCCTCCAATGTTTCTGTTCACAGGAAATGGAACCTCGAGCCACTCAACTGTCCCGGCCAGAATGTTGGGTCATCCTTGACACCTCATTATAACATTTCTCGCCAGACTCTACTCTCATGCCGTTGCCCAACGCCCCAGTTCAAGCCTGTGTCTATCGTCCCCAGATGACGATACCCTCTCCCTGAGCTACTTTTCTCTGCTCTGCCTTCTGCCCATCATTTTCCATACGGCAAACAAAGTGAGCTTATGAAAACTTTAATTAGATTGAAGCAGTCACTCCCTATTTCCTCCCAGCTTAGAGTCCTTCTGTGACCTCTACTGCACTTAGGAAAAACCCTGTTTTTCTAAGACATTCTGCCTGATCTGGCCTTGCCACCTCTCTGACCTTATCTGGGTCTCTCGGCCCCTTGCGGATCTGTCCCAAGAACACTGGCCTTCTGACAACATCTGAAACATGCCTAGAGGCTTTGCAGGTGCTCTTCCTTCTGTCTACAATGCTGTTCCTCCTATTTGTTTAGCAAGCACCTTCTCATTCTTAAAGTCTTAACTGAAATGTCACTTCCTCAGAGAAGACTTCTCTTGCCCTTGGGGCTTGACTAAGTTCTTTTGGTGTAATCTTGCATCTTATATGTTGTCCTTATGGGACTTATTGCATTTTGTAAGCATATTCATGGCTGGAATTTTTAATTTAGTGTCTTCCGCCTATACTGGCTTGTAAACGCCAGGAAGGTGGGGGCACTGTGCGCTTTTATTTATTTATTTTTTGTCTCAGATTTGTTTATGTGTTTGAGAGAGACAGAGACAGAGAGACCACAAATAGGGGGAGGGGCAGAGAGAGAGAGAGGGAGAGAATCTCAAGCAGACTCCTTGCTGAGTGTGGAACCTGATGGGGGCCTTGATCCCAGGACCCTGAGATCATGACCTGAGCCCAAACTGAGAGTCAGAGGCCCCACCCACTGAGACAGCCAGGCTGTCTTTTTGATTATAACAGTGTGCTTTTTGATTATAACAGTACCCCAAGCAGGTAAGCCAATGCCTGATACAAAGTATGTACTTGATACATATTTGCTGAGTAAACAAAGCCCTAAAGATAACATGAAAAGAGAATTTTAAAGTATTTAATACTAAGATAATACAAACGCCAACTAGATTTGCCTGGAATCCTACTTTTCTATTTCCATGAAAGAGACGACGTAGACTAGGTAAAGAAAAAAAGAAGAGATTAGGACAATTAGTCCAAGGAAACATAAATGGACATGAACAAACTTTGTCATCTGCTTGGTACTTTCAACTTTAAAGAATAATTTATTTTGCCATTTTGAAACAATTTACACCTTTTCAAATGTTTTATACACATGCACACTCTTACACACAATGTATATATATGTGTGTGTGTGTGTATACTTTTCTGAAATATATTGGATAAATATTAGTAGCCCCAAAGATAAAAAGATTGAGGCCATGGAAGTTTAAATAATTTGCTCCCATAGTGATTAGTGAAGAAATCAGGACATCTGACTCTAATTCTGGGCTTGTAAAAACTGGTTAAAAATGAAAAAAAAAAAAAAGAAATATAAATGCTGAAAATACATAAAATGCATTATTAAAAAGAAGACTGAGTTAAGAAAGCAAAGTGGTTGTGGAGACATGTGATTCCTAACCATGTAATCCTGGGAGAAAACTGCAGTTAATATTTTTTCAAATTGATTTTACAATTTGAAAATCCAAATTGGCTCACCTACATTGCTGAATTTCATTATTAGTGCTTCACCTAATTTTTCCTAAGAGAAATCTCTGTGTGCAGAAACCTTAAACTTGAGTGGACCAATTTCAACTTTTTGAGAGAATAAAGTAATTGCTTAAATGTATTGAATGCTTTTCATACGCCAGACACAGTGCCATGTAAGTGGGTGGATGATATTTTCAAATATTATCTGATGCGTGTTTGCCTTTTCTTGATTTCTTTCTTCCATGTAGTTTTCCCACCATCGAAAGCAGACACTGAGACAAATTGCTCTTGGAAAGGGAGGCCACAAAAGAAGCCAGACAGAACAAAGTGGCTGGGCTTCTGAGCAGCGAGAGGGACTTTATCTTTCTTATAATAAATCGCAAAGAGGTTGAGTCAATAAAATAATTAAAATAGAACAGTCACATCCGGGTAACGACTACTAATTTTAGGCCCACCACTTCTGCATTATTTCCATGAATCATCTCAACACTCCAGGGAGCATGTCCAGTATTATAGAGGAAGAAGCTGACATTAGGTGACTGAAGTAACTTATCCCAGGTCACATGACACTAAATGGAAATGGATATTCCAATAGTCGATCGGAATGCATCTTTTCGGGTTTCAGAGCCTCTACTGTTCACCACCAAACGAATGGTGCCTGACGTTGGGTGTATACCAATGAGACCGCAGATTCTTTGTCAGAGGGGTGCTTGACTAGACCCTTGAAGAACAGGACACTAAACTACTATTGATCTTGATAGTCTTCTCCTTGGAACATCTAAATACAGATGACATGCATGTCATAATCGACACGCTGGAAAATCTCAACTTTTGAACTTCCTCTTTTAAAGCACAACTTGTGATAAATCAACCATGTGTCTCAAATGTATGATCTATGCTTCATGACACAAACCAGACAGCCAGCTGCCCACAGCTCTAAAGCTAAAGGCTAGTTTTTCTGTGTTTTTTTTTTCTTTTTTTTTTTTTATCAGTGTCAGAGCAAACATTTTCTCAGCTGACCTCCACCCGATACCACCAACTTTGAGTGTCTAACAGAGGGGGCGAATTGGAAATAATTTAAAAAATAATTTCCATTTTGGTCTACTTAACGGGCAACCCTTGACATGGTTTAGAATCTCTTCACCACCGTGTGTGAAATGGCTGTGGAATGAAACTGGCAGACACAGGGCGACATCTTGGAGAACAACAACAACAAAAACGTCAGGCAAGAAGACTCAGGGCCTCCTGAGGGGGACACAGACGCTGTCACTAGGTGTCATTTGTGTCCTTCCTTGTGTGTCAGCTTAGAAGATTTCAGTGGCAGAAGAAAATCTTTTCTTTAAAGCACACTCTTCAACTTCAGACGACCCGAGTAGTTAAGAAACAGAAATGAACGAAAAGTCATGGGGGTTTGCCCTGTGAACATCTCTTGACAACTCATAATGGGATTATGGAGTCTTAACTGCTGTACAGTTATCCCTAATTATAACCAAAGGTACATCAATCTAAATAAAAATGATAAGGCAGACAGAGGCCTTCTCCCTCTCCCTCCCGCCAACTAGCATTTTAACACGAATCTCTCCACGGTATGATGCTTTGACAAACTTGGAGTGGATAATTATCAGAAAAAGATGGAGCCCAGTGTTAAGTAAAACATATTTTTGCAGAAGGGAATGGTTTCAGTTTTAAATGCTCGGTTTTACCCTGGGGGCCTCCTACGATCGTGATTGCACTTCATCACAAAAGTTATGCATGGAATTTCTGCCAGACATTCAGTATCAGGAAAGGTTTTGCTTATTCTTAAATCCCGATCTACATTTTCTTTATGGAAAAGGTGAATCTTGGGGTGGATCAGGTTTCCATTTTTGCTTTCACTACTAGGAAGCTCAGCGTGCATTTGGTGGCCCAACTTTAGCGACTGTGTAGCCTCTCGGGGCTCCAGTCTATACCCATTAACTTCTTTTCATATTCACTCTTCATTTTCTTTGGGCACATTTGTTAATAGCTTGGTTCTGTCATTTACTAGCTGTGTGATCTTTGGGGAAACAATGTACCCTTTCTGAACCTAAATTCCACACTGCAGAATCAGGCTAATAATAGTACCTTCCACACACGGTGCTGGGTACACAATAAAAATGTGGATTTTAAAAAGTGATTTTTCTTTTCTTTTATGATTTTATTTCCTTGCATACAATATAGCACCTTAGATGTGTTGTGGAATAATATGTAGACTAAATTAAGAAAATACATACATAAAATTCTGCTTATGTGTTAGAAATAAGTAATCATTGGGTCTTGGAAAGTGAATTATTCTTTCCTTCTGGAAACTTGAAGAACTAAGTAGAAGAGAGGCTCTTTAGTTCATGCATTAAATGTTGAAAAGAAATCAGTTGTCAATTCAGATGTGAAGCTCAAAAAAGTTTTCTCCTTTTATATAAAAAAAGGATAAAATAGCATTTCAAAACATTCGATGTGGTTATTAAGAAGAAGAACGTAGAAAGCAGTCATAATACCTACGATTTTATTAAGTGCTCATTACAAGCTCTGTACTTTGCAATAATATCTGATAGTAGATCTCATTGTCCTTATTTATTGATGACAAAACAGAGGCTGAACTAGAGGCTTAAGTTTCTTAACCAAGTTCAGTTAGGTAGTAGAGCTGGCATTTGGACTTTGGTCTGTCTGGCTTCAAAGCCTGTTCTCTAGCCAATATTTATTGCTGTCAAAGGAACTAACTAGAATCTTTTAAAGGCACATTGCTCAGTAAAGCTATGTAATGAAAAATAAGGATGAAAAACTGTTCAGCTGTT
Source organism: Ursus americanus (assembly GCF_024610735.1). Taxonomy (NCBI): domain Eukaryota; kingdom Metazoa; phylum Chordata; class Mammalia; order Carnivora; family Ursidae; genus Ursus; species Ursus americanus. The sequence goes on from NC_142148.1 coordinate 8,603,370, forward strand.
GTCATCCTTTCGAGAAATGAATTAGAAGGATGGCGAAGACCAGGACGACATCCTGACGACGGAAAAAGGGAAAATGTCCTTGGTGATTTCAATGTTAATTATAATTTCATGTTTGGCAATTATGTATTTCACATTTGACAATTCTCATCGATGGTTGATTTTGGTGCATGGCCATAGAAGAGAGAAAGAAAGCAATTTCCCTGTACCCATTTTTATTGAGCCACATTCATATACTCCAAAAGGGCACTTAAATTGTTTGAAAGAGGTCTAGATGCTGGCAAACACCACCATAAACAACCCGGACAGCTTAAAGTCCAAACCGCCAACGACATGATTCACAATGGAACCTATCTTCTCTAAGTGGAGTGCAGAGCCAAATGTTATTTATTACAACTAACTTACAACCAAACGAGATTCACTGCATGGACACAGCTAGGGGACTTTACAGCTGCCTAAATGTGAGTTGTTGGCACTTAGGAAGAACGGCATGCCCCCAAAACATGACAATAAACAGGGCAGATTTTTTTTTTTTTTTTTTTTTTTTTACCACTGTGATTATGTGTCTAAGCCCAGGGCAGCGCTGTTTGTGGTATTGCCTACATTGGAAACAGCAGTTAGTGGGTTGGAATCTGTTTAAATAATTCAGATAAACCCTCCCACTTTCCAAGAAGAGTTTCCCTTCTCTTTAGTGATAGTTTCATTCATTGGGGACCTCCTCTTTGCCTGAAGCTTGACTGCTGTCGCTTTATTTAATTCTTATGATAATCTCCATCATCTCCAGACGGAGGTCTTATGAACCCCTTCTCAGAGGTCAGGAAACTGAGAGACAGAGCTTGGAGGGATGGGACCAAGCTCACGTGCCTGCAGGATGGTAAGACAGGATGTGAACGCGGGTTTCTCTATCACCAAAGTACCGTGATAACTAGTACCCTTTACCAACATGATCACTGCCAGTAATTACCAATCCTCCCAAGAAATTTGGAAAATATGACTTATTTCCTCATTACCAATGATGGACAAGAGGATCAGAAGGTTAAATTATCCCCTCCGCCCACACAGCTATTTCCTAGTGAAGCTGGAGAGAAATCAAGATTTGTCTGGATCTCTCACCCAGCCTCATCTGACTCTACCAGTGTTTTCCAAAGTATGCTATGGAATGCCCGAGTCCCTTGAGATGCTCTAAAAAATTTTTTTAAAAAATTCATTCATTTACGCTTTAAACAAAAATCTCAGAAATGCCAAGCTCCTCCCCACTTCACAGTCTTTGCACCTGTTATGCCTTACCTAGAATGACCCTCCCATGTCCCTGCCTGGATAATTCCTGCTCCATGCTGAATCACTTGTCCACTGGCTTTCTATCATGTCCTTAGAAAGACCTCTGCTTGTCCCAGAATCTAGACCTTTCTTTATCCCAGAAAAAAATCCAATTTTTTTTTTCTCTTCTAGCTCCAATCGGCCATTAATGATGTTTGTGTGAGTACTGATTTAATGCGTGGCTTTAGGAGGGCAGGGATAGTGACCGTTTCCTTCAACGAGTCTCCAGAGCGCCATCTCCATGCCTGGCCCATGGGTGTCATTCAGTGAAGGAACATGAGTTTTTCTTTCTACTTTGCCCATTGCTCCACCTTTGCAGAATCGTGAAAACGGAAGTGAATGACCTCAGGGATCATCCCTGCACTCACCATTTGGCAGATGGTGACCTGGAGGCCCCGACTTCACATCCCTTGCACGATGATAACAGTAACAAGAAATACCTGTTATTTATCAACCAAGCATGGTCTTGACCTGGAGCCCACGTGTTCAACCAAATATGTCTAATCCTCAAGATGAATGAGGAAACAGGCTCAAAGCTGTTAAGCAGCTTGCCCACGTTCAGAGCTAATAAGTGGCTCAGAATGATCTGTGGCTTGTGCCTCCCAGCACATTCTGCACGCTGGCCCCCCTTCCCACGGGAGTCACCTGGCAGCTTTAAAACACTCATACCTAGGCTCACTCACAGAGATTCTGCCTTAATTGGTCCAGGGCATGGCTTGGGCATTGGGGTTTTTGAAAGCTCCCCAGGGATTCTAATGTGCTGCCGAGATTGAGAACGACTGCTCTAATGTATGATTGATTGATTGATTGATTACTGCCATTTAATCAATTGCCCTTCTTGCAGAGACTCAGAATACATGACCCGTACAAGTCTACTACAATGTTCCTTGTTTCTCTCTCTCTTTCTCTTGCTCTGCCCCTCCCCACTCCAAAATCTGCATTTTTACGTGATTAAATTCCTTCGCAACACCTATAAATACAAAAACCCAAGAACGAACGCACGACTGTTTATAAAGATAGAGGCCCTCACTTACAAGTCCCAGACAAAATGGTCTAGTTACTTCTCAGATGAAAGAGTGAGCAACTAAATTTCCATACAAACAGAGAATTCACAGTAGACCTTGAAGACCCTGGGGTTTGCTTGCCCTCCAGTAATAACAACAACGGCTGTTATCAGATAATGAGGATTCACCTGGTACCAGGTGCTGTGTGAAGCTGGTGGGGGAGAGAGAGCCACCCCCCACCCCCGCCACACCAAACCAAGGTGGGTATTATCAACAGTACTGTTCTACAAAGGGTCAACTGGCTCATGAATTGATGGTCACCATGGTTGATAAGGGGTGGATTCTGGATTTGAACCTTCCTCTACTTACCCCGCCCCTGTCCACACCTGTGCCATCCCCGCTAACCACACTGCCTCCTGGAGGCCTCCTTAGGCTCTGCCCTGTGATCCCGTTGGTGCACTGAAAAAACACTGAACTAGGTGCTCTTCCTCGAAGGAATTCAATGATCTCCTCCACCCTCAAATCAGCTGTTGAGAAGAAATAGTATGGATTTTAAATGTCTCATTTACAAAATTTACTAGGAAGCTTTCAGTCTTTGAAGCCTAGCTATAGATGAAGTGGTAGGGTGGCCCTCTCATCTTTTGTGTCAAGAAAGTTAATGGAAAGCTTGTAGGGAGGTTCCCATAGCTTCAAGCTGCTCCCCCTGAGGCTGGGGGCAGGGGCAGGGGCAGGGGCAGGGTGGTGGTTGTGAGAAGCAACCATTGAGGTTAAAGTAATAATCACATATGCTTTATTGACAAGCGACGTGGAAGCCAGTATTATGGCCTGAACTATGCCCCCTCAAAATTCATATGTTGATGAACTAGCCCCCCGTATTTCAGGATGTGACTGAATTTGTAGAAAAAGCCCTTAAAGAGGTGATTAAATTAAGAGGAAGCTGTTAGAGTGGGCCCTAATCTAATCTGACTGGTGCCCTTCTAAGAAGACGAGATTAGGACACACAAGAGACACTAGGGCTTCATGGGCACAGAGGAAAGACCATGTGTGAAGAGACAGCAAGAAGGCAGCCACCTGCAAGCCAAGAAAAGAGGCCAAAGAGAAAACCAGCCCTGCCGACACCTTGATCTTGGACATCTAGCCTCGAGAACTGTGAGGAAATAAATTGCTGTTGTTTGAGGCCCCCAGTCTGTGGTACCTTCCTACGGGAGCCTGAGCTGACGCACACAGCCAGAGAAGGAGGAGTAAATGTCCGAAGCCTGTAGCTGGTCACACTGGCCTGGAGGCAGCCCATTCTTTCACATTCTGGAAAGTGTATTCAAATTTGTTCTCTTCCTTTCCCTTCCTGCCTGTGGTGTGAGGCGGGAGGGCAAGTATTATTAAAGCCATTTAAGAAAGAAAGCAAATCGAGGCCTGGCACATGTCCACAAAATCATAAAGCAATTTGATGGCCAATGTGACACCATACCTCTCTCTTAGAATTTAATTTGGAGGGGCGCCTGGGTGGCTCAGTTGGTGAAGCGTCTGCCTTTGGCTCAGGTCATGATCCCAGGGTCCTGGGATCGAGCCCTGCATCGGGCTCCCTGCTCAGCGGGGAGACTGCTTCTCCCTCTCCCAGCTGCTCCCTCTGCTGGTACTCTCTGTCTCTGTCAAATAAATAAATAAAATCTTAAAAAAAAACTTTAAAAAAGAAAGAATTTAATTTTGAGTAGAGGTACACATGCTTTTGGGAAAGGAAATCCTCCGGTTGGTTCAAAAGGAGTTTCTTAGAAACTGTTGACTCCATAATTCTTTTAGCTTACACCTAAAGAGTTCCCCTAGTAGCAAGTAGGGTTACTCAGATATTAGTTTTAGGCCAGCACAGGGACTCTCAAAGAGCTTTGCAGAAGAGAAGGGATGTACACAGTTCTAGAAGGGGCATCCAAGGGCGTGTGTACTGGAGAGAGTCTTTTTGGGATTTCCTACCCTCATTTCAATCAAAGCAACTTCCGTTTATCTGTTTTGTATACAGGGCTCCATATAAGTTTATATTTGAAAAATATTCAACTGCTCCCCTAAATTGTTCCTATAAATTTATATGATAATGATGATGATAGAGCCCGATGCCCACTGGACCAGGTGAAGTAACAAAACTTTGGCTGTGTATTTTCAGCTCTTACCAGGGAACACTTGACAATATTCTTTCAACAAATATTGGGACAGCATTTGTTTGGTGCCAGACACTGGGTCCTATCTCAATGCAAGGAATGCAGCAGGGAACACACCAGACAGGACCTCCGTCTTTGGGGGATTTGAACAGTGGAGGGAGAGAAGACGAGGTGCAAGACCATAGGAGGTAAGGCCAGTGGTGTGGAGAAGATGAGACAGGGTGCTGGAAAGGTGAGGGCCTGTTGGTGTGAATGGCAGCCCGTCCACTCCGAGAAGGGACCAGAGAAGGCTCTCTGGAAGGTCGTATTTGAGTTAAGACCTGAAAGATGAGAAAGGGCCACCCATGGTGGGGGGAGGTGCTGGAGGAGTACATGCCCGAGTGGGGCATCTGCAAATGCAAATCCCCAAAGGTGAGACAGGGCTGCGGGCACTGGAGGGGACGTAACAAAGCCAGCATGGATGGAGGCTGAGCCCAGACTAGCAAAACCAACCTGCTAACCACCACGAGTAAAACCAGAGCGGCATCCCCCACTCCACGGCCTTTGAATCAAGTCCCATCTGTAGCCTGTCTTTATGTGGTCTATGAGTTAAGAATGATTTTTACATTTTTAAAGGACTGGAATGCATCAAAAGATGGATAATAGTTCATGACACATCAAAATTATATGAAATTCCTATTTCAGACTCCATTGATAAAGTTTTATTGGCACACGGACACACACATTTGTTTACATATTATTTATGGCTGCCTTCATGCTACAAGGGCAGAGCTGAGCAGCTGTGACAGATTGCATTAGTCTGGAAGTCCAGAATATTTACTATCTGGCCTGTGCCGAAAAAGTTTCCCATCATTTGTTCTTTTTGGAAATAGCTCTTTTTGAATACCTGTAGATGTGACTTCCTTCACCTTAACGCTGGGTCCCTTTTCCTCGAAGGTCTCTAGACAGAGACATCCATGAAACACTGGCTCCTTGGATTCAACACTCCAAGAAGGTCTACCTTACTCTTTGCTGATCGCTGATATGTATTGCTTACTTGCATTAATATGTGCTGAGAGATCTTCCTGTGCCTGGCACTGGGCTAGGTGCCGGATGGATGTTCAGCCTGGAACATGATGGTTTGGTCCTTGCCTTCTTGCGCTTTATGTTCTAGTGAAACAGGTTTTCAGCAGACCTTCCTTCTGCTCTTAGCTGCCTCTGCACCACGGGCATGGTAGCTGTTGGATTCGTAGCTGCAGGGTCAAGCCAATCCAACGTATGCCATACTCACGTCAATGCCCTGCTAGTTGGGCAGTGTTTCAGTGAGCCACAATGGGGAAATAAGGGGGTGAAACATGCATGAAGTCATTTCCATACTACGAGGAAGACCTCCACCTGACACCCATGCATAGAATTTGGGGGATCCGTAAACTTGCGTGGGAAAGAAGATGACGTCTTTCATTTCATACACCTCTAACTGAAATCCTTCATTTATGAATGTAGACACCAAATCATAATAGTAGTAGCCGCATCCCGATTTTTACCACCAATATTTTCACCACACCATCACAGATATTTTATGTCACATTACAGCTGTTGAAAATACCTTGCAGTATCATATACACTTATCATGACTTTGAAATCACAGTGGTCATTAGCCTTAGTGCTGGTCATGCTATTTAATGTACATAAATTCATTTATTACTCTGGGACACATTGGCTTCTTTAGTATTTGGTAACTGTACTTCTGTGATTTTTAAAAAAATTTAAAAAATCCTAAATATTTTACTGTATGTCTTTATTTATTTATTTTTTAAAAAGATTTTATTTATTTATTTGACAGAGATAGAGACAGCCAGCAAGAGAGGGAACACAAGCCAGGGGAGTGGGAGAAGCAGGCTCCTAGCAGAGGAGCCTGATGTGGGGCTCGATCCCAGAACGCCAGGATCACGCCCTGAGCCGAAGGCAGACGCTTAACCGCTGTGCCACCCAGGCGCCCCTACTATATGTCTTTAAAAGCATTAGTTTTGAGACGGGCTGTAGGGGCTTCCCCAGATGGCCAAAGAAGTTCACAGCCTGAAACAATGAAAAATTTTCATAGCCTAAGGAAATCAAAGGCTCCTTCAGCGAAGTGATTCTTAACCTTAGATGAGCATTAGGGGAAGGTTGGTGATGCCTGGAATTTTGAGTAGCAATTGTTACTCAAGTTATTCAAGTTTATGGCAAAGACAAGAGATGACATTATAAGCAAGTTTTTGCTTTTCTGTGTATGTGTGTGTATGCATTTGTAAATACACACTCATTTATTTATTTTATCTGGAGAGAGAATCTGTAGCCCTCATCAGATTCTCAAGAAAGTTCTTGATCCAAATACAAGTGCAGAACCACCATGCTAGAATGAGGAGTCCTAGGATGGGGACTTTTTCTAAACCAGGAGTGATTCAGGAATAGTGGTTCAGGAATAGTACCGAATAGCCAATACGGCTTACCTATCCAGAGAATTTTATTTCTCTAAGTACCGCTCCCTGACCCTGGTCTGTTTTTATTCAAATCTAAAGCCTCAAGTTCATCCAAAAGCAAGAAAACTTCCTGCAAGGAGCTAAATAAGTGGCCGCGACAGCATTTGTATGAAAGATTCTCCCAATATCTGCTTTTATGTGAGGAGGGGGGCACCAACGGCTCCTCAAGTTAATCTTCATTATCACACAAGTGGGTTTTCCCCCCGTGGTTTTAAATTAAGATACTCTGGACACTCTCCTTTCTTTCTTCTACTCCACATACACAATCAGACAGCCAGGAATTTTAATTAGACCTCCTCTATTACTAGAACACAGGAAAAAAAATTCATGGCTGGTCAGAAGGACCCCAAGCTAGGAAAGAGAAAGGTAATCATTTAATTTGTTGTTGTTTCCATAAATCAGTGCCCAGTCATCAATTTCACCACATATTTGAGAGCACATGTTATTGACAATGTGTTCGTGGAGAAAAATGGAGTTTGTTGGCAAAGTTGTTCCATTTTCTAAAGATTAAATTGTTCATTGTACAGGCCGCCATCTGCCCTCCCTGGAAGAGATTTAGTTGCTGGCAGAGGCATTCAAAGTCTAGAAGATAAAGTTAAATTTCTTTTTTTTTTATTGCTATGCATAACCAAAGGCAAGTTCATTCATTCATTCATCCATTCATTCAATATTTATCAAGAGTTTCCTATGTGATGTCAGATAGTTTCCAAGGATTGGGTACTTATGGAAGGACCACCTACAACCTTGGAACTGATTATAAACCTGTGGTCTTCATTCAGAAATGGAAGCCCTGAATGGCTAGCATTTCTGTCTCCTGACCCAACCTGTGTGTTACCAGGAATCGACCTGGCAGAATTGTGGCGAGTAAGACAAGTCTCTTCCCTTCAATAAGCGTCTAGTCTATAGAGGATTCATAAGGCAGACACAGCTAACAGCAATACAACTACAACACATATCTTGGGAAAAACCCAAAGAGAGGCAGAGCTCATTTTTGAGTAGAAGCATCTTAGAAGAACTGAGTAGAAGAATCTGAAAGCAATTTGACATGAAACTTTCCATATATAATATTCGTTTATACATACACTGTCCTGTTAGAAGAAGGTGTTGGTATCCCCATTTCATGGTGAAGCTATTGAGGCTCAAAGAGATGAAGTAATTGACTCAAGTTCACACAGCTAATACAGGTTGGCGGAGGGTTCACTTTCTTTGTCAACTGCAGGGCTGACCTCTGGGTCATGTAAAGCAGGGTCTCAACATCCCTCAAACTTTTCACAGTTTAAGTTCTAAACCATTTACCTTGCCCCTTTGCATGAACTGCATCTGAAGCCACTCCTATCCTCTTCATTACTCATCCGGGGCTTTTATCCATTGACTTCCTTTTGTTCTTCAGACTGGATGGGGCACTTGTGGTCATGGCCTTGACTATAATTTGGGTCTTTATTTTCAGACTACGCTCTCTTGAGCAACCCAAAGTCTATCCATCTTTAGGTCTGACTGGCTTCTTAGGCTCTCCTCAGCTAGGTTTTTCCAGACCCTACTAGCAAACCCATTCATTAACTCAATCCAATAATGAATTCACTCAATTAATTATTGTGTCTCTGTGGTGCACTTACTGTGCTAAGAGATGATCAAGAATGAAGTGACCCCTACTTTTACGGTCTAGGGAGGAAAATATCTTGGGGTAAACACACACAAATAATGAAAACATTACAATGGATGCAAACATTATCCAGAAAAGCATGTGGATTCATGAGGGAGAATATCAGGGGGCTCTAATGTCATCTTCATGTGTACTTGGGTGCATCTTGGAGAAGAGAGAAGATGTCACAATAAGCTTCTATGGGGAGGGTCTTTTGTGCCAGGATCTGAAGAATTAGTTGGAACTAAACAGCCAGATAAAGGATTGAAGAAAGAGAATTCTTAGAGAAGACCCAAAATAGTTGGCCCTTAGGCAGGAAGGAATTTGACTTGTTCAAGGAACTGAGAGAAAGCCAGTGTGGTTGGGGTGCGGAGGTAAGATATCCCTAAGCATTCAAAGTCATTGAGGTTAGCACAAACATTTTCAACAGAATAATTTTTCTTTGGTCCTGCATACTGAATATATAATAAGATTTGATTTCCAAAAAACAAATTTGGGATGTATGGTTTATAAAAGCATGAATGCTTTATTCCCTATGCACACTTGAATGTCTTAGTTGGCTGACTTTTAGATCTAGACGGTTATGAACCAGGGACTAAGAAGATTGCATTCAGTCACTAAAGAGGAACCATCACAACCCTCACACTCTGTGTGTGCAGTAAAAACTCGAGACTGTCCTTTATCTAGAATAGCTTTATAACGTTTTTCATGAATGACATAAACAATATGATGTATTGTTTCAAATTTCAGTCCACTTTTTCCAGAAAGATTTTCCAATCTGTTTCCCAAGATGTGCACTTCAGGCTGGGGAAGTGAGATTTATTGTCTTTTTTTTGGCTTCTGAGACTGTAGATTGGTGTTTAGAGGGGGAGAGAAGAGAAGAGCATTGTAGGGAGAGGATAAACTCTCAAAGCCACAACTTGGCACTTTTTGTTTTCTTTTCCCGGCAGCCTACATGAGTACTAGAGAGAAAAATGTGGTCTTCAGAGTTTCCTTTCCATTAAAATTAGTAATAAACCCTTATTAAATCATCAACGATGATAGGATAAAGACAGATGGGTTTTGTATAAGTTCAAGAAAAATCAGAGACTATACATTGGCAACAAAAAGCAATCCCTGTGATTTTGAAGCACTTAATTGTCAAGGCAACCAAAATGCCTTACACATATCCTTTCTTCTTACCTTCACGTAACTCTTGCAACGTAGCGAGTTTAAAGATGGTGAAATGGGGAGGTCAAAAGCACAAGCGAAATAATCGGTGGAGCAAATATGTCCAGTATTGCTATGTCTCAGTTCATTTCAACCAATGTTAAATGAGTAAGGCATAGCCACGATTTAGCAAGAGGGCTAAGATATGGCCATTTGTTGATGTGATTGTTCCATCAACAAACATTTGAACACTTAACTCATATCAGGCCCTGATTTCAATAAGAGGGGCTCAGCAAGTATATTAGGCAGATGTGGTCTCTGCCCACAGGGAACAAATTTATAATCTGGTGAAGAAGGTAGAACAGAAACCATGTAACAAAAAACAGATCAGTGTTGCCAAAGGGAAGTTGAGGCTGCTCTGGAGGCTTATAAAGGGTGTAATTAATGTGCACATACATAATAGCATTACAGAGCAGACCCTGGGACACTCTCAATGCGGGGGGCCGGGGGAGGAAGGTGGCTCCCATGCGGCAGTAATCACATATAATTAAAGAATCAGGAAACAAAAAAGGAAACAGGGAAGCTGAGATGGGCCTTGAAGAATAGAAGAGGACTCTAATAGGGGAAGATGGGGCAGACAATACTCCACATTGAGGGAACAGCCAGGTATAAGGACGCAGGCTCGTTTGGAGAAATGTTGATAAGTTCACTTACCCAACACATTGCTTAGGAGATGTGATATGACACTACTTATCTCCTTATTTTTTTTCCTTTTTTTTTTGTCACAGTAACATAAACACAGTAAGGCCAGGGACATTTCTTACTTTCTTCAGTGGCTATTGCCAGAGCCTTCAACAGTGCCTGACAAATGGTGGGTGCCTCATGAATTTTTGCTGAATGAGTAAACGGTAGTTGCAGATAATTATATAATCATTGCGTGCATACTATGTCCTATGCACCATGCTGAGAGCTATTACTTTTTATTTAACCCTCACAACAACCCTATGAATGGAGAGAACACTGAGGCAGAGAGAAGCTTAGCAACCTGCCCAAAGAATCCCAGCTAGGATGTGAACCAAGAGCTCGCTGATTCTGGGGACCATATGTCTAACTCTCATGCAATCTTGCCTTTCGGTATGGCCCAGTGGTTAGGAGTTGTTACTGACATCAAAAAGGACGTCTGGGGTGATCTGGGGAGGACCATAGCAAAGTGTTTGGGGTGGTGATGAGTCATCAGAAATCGATAGAGGAGGATAATGTGATAAAGCCGGTTCCAGTCGTCTTCTCTGTAAATAGGTGATTATATGCACTGAGTTTTGTAAGGGTATGCAAATTGCTCAAAAAATTTTTAGAAGAATCCTCTTTTGAGGGTCTACTGGGCCATCTGCCAAATACTTTGATTGTATGGTCACTAATCTTTCCAGCAATCTTGCAAAGTGATTGTTATTGTTTTCTTTTTGCAGGTGAGGAAAATGTGGTCCAGAGACATGTTCAATTGTATGTCCAAAATCACACAGCTAGGGTAATGGGAAATTGAATAGAATGTCTTTGTTTGATGATACTTTGGCTAATGCCACAAAGTTAAGGATTATAGGAGCTGCCCACTTCATATTTTAAAGGAAGCTGTGCATGCCACCTTAACCAAGTGATGCAATTCACATCACCGGTACTGACATCAACATCGTGGAATCTCTGATATGATAAACCAAGATGGGCACATCATTTCTATGGTATTCTTGCCCAAAGCCCATAACTTCAATCGAATCATGACAAGATACCAGACAAACCCAAATTGGGACACATTCTACAAAATATCTGACCAGTTGTGGTCAGTGTTAAAGTCAGAAAAAACAAGGGAAGATTGAGGGATTTTCACAGATGGGAGGAGAAGGAGACACAACAATGAAATCCAATGTGAAAGCCTACGTCAGCAAAATTTCAGAGCCGCAAGAGGAAATTAGGGTGATATTCAAGTAAAGTCTATAGTTGAGTGAATATGATTGAGCCAATGCTCGTTTCCTGGTTTTGAAACTTGCACCACGGTTAGGTAAGATGGTAACACTACAGGAAGCTGGGCGAAGCATCTCTCGACTGTTTCTGCAACTTTAAGTCTAAAATTATTTCAAAATAAAAAGTAAAAAAAAAATTAAAGGGGGAGTGGAGAAACTTATTCTCATGGGACTTATTACATGGTAGAATAGGCCATTGATCGCCATTTTTCCTACCTGTCACTAGCCCATCTAGGAAAAGACTAGAGGAATTCATTGAAAAGCTGTTGAGGGGTCCACAGAAGCTGGGAGTAGGTTCCAGCGAGGAGGAGAGATTAGCACCTAATTTCTTGTTGGGCAATGTTTATGCAGCAGATTTTCTGGTCTATACTCATGACTATTGAGAAGGAGAAAAAGACATTGGGGAGAGATGGCAGGGCAAATGAGGGGTAAGCAGCTTGCCTACCCTCTCATTGTTTTGGTAAGAAAAAAGGATGTGCTCGTTGTCAGGAAGTCAAGAGCTCTCTTGCATCTGGCTGGTACCCAGCCCTAGACAGGAGGAGAGAGGCCCTTGGTGACAAGAGCATGAAGAATGAACCATGAGAGGGCAGACGAAATGTTTAGGGGAACTAGAAGTCATCCTGAATGGAGCACATCTCCCACTTCAGGATCTGGGACTTCCGTGGACCCCACCAGAGAGTCAGGCCCTAGATGCGTGCCCCTCAAGGGGCACTGGCTGACCAGAGAGGACGCTTCATTAGTACAAGAGGTTGTCCCTCTTCTCCCCACCCCTCCTTTCAAGATTCAACACATCCAAGAAAAAAAGGGGCCTAGAGGAAGAAGGGGGAGGAAGTAGAGAAAGAGTGGAAGAGCTGATCTTGGGCTCTCTTCTTGTACCAAGGCTGGGACAACCAGAGTGACCTGGTTCTGCTCCATGTCGCTCTCATCCTCGGGAGGCTAGCGTGGGCTCTTCCGATAGCACTGGCCTAGGTACAGAGTAAGCAAGTGCAACCACTTCGGATGCTTGTCAAACCATTGCCGGCATTGTATCCGCTAACATCTGATTGGCAAAAGCAAGTCGTGCAGCTGAGCCTCGATTCGGGGGAGGGGGCCCGGCAAAGTGACACTGCGAAGGGCGTGGGAAAGGAGGGGTAAAGACCCGGCGCCATGTGTGCCATTCGCCACAGCAGTTATGGAGGTACGGGGAAGAGCTGGCACTGAACCCACGTTCAATCTGGCTCTAAGGCCTGTGCTCTTTCTCTAGCCTCGACTTGGCTCCCTTGCACCATTGGGTAAGTCTTAACTGATCCAGGCAGGAGTTCCAAGTAGGATGGCATGACGTGGGGAGCATACAAGGTCCAAAATCATCAAAGTTGCTCTTTGGGTTTCTTCTCTTGTTGTGGATTTCATTTCCTGAGTGCATTCGTATCCTTGCCGCTCTGACAGAGAGTGGAGATGATTCTTGGGATCACATTCTTGGATGCTGGCCAATTCGTGCACAGTTCCCGGGTTGCTGGCCAGCCCTGGGCCCAGCTACCCTGGATCTGTGGCATGAGGCGTCGGACTTTGCTGGACGTCCCCTCCTTGGCCCATTTCCATCGCCAATGAGTAGAGTACTCAAAAAAGTCAGTTAAATTAGGCTTGGTAAAGGGACACTGCATCTTTGAGTAATGAGGTTGGGAAACAGGGAAAACATTTTCCACTAGCTCATGTCTCACTGTATGGCATTCCGATTTCATGACACTTCATAATAAATCATTGCTTATCACTCACATGGGAACGTAACATGGCTCCAGTTAAGATTCGTTAGTGATTGTCAAGAAGAAACATGAATTGCTGTATATCAGGACTCCTTGATCATCTTCCTGGCCACTGTAGGCACTTTTTTATCGTTATATTTACTGTAACTGTTGTTTAAAGCATAAATAAGTGGAAGGAAAGAGCACCAAATATGAATAATGAAAATAAATTTATCTTATTTATGTGTTTATGCAAGCATTTGACGATTATTCTCCACTGCAGTTTGCATCCAGAGTTGGTAACTGCTACATTCAGAGAAGTTCCTTACACTTCGACTTGCCCCCTTCCTTTTCTCCCCCTTTCTTTCTTATGATGAGAACTGCCAGCACATTCCTGTTCAAGGCCGGAGGCCCTGGCACGGGCGTCATTCCAGTCTGAGGCTGGTTGATCGAACTGTGGCGGCCTCAGTGCTCACAACAGAGGCGTCCTGGCAGACACATTTGGTGAGGCTCTCTGTTCAGATCCAAGGGAGCAAGGGACAGTGATTAAAAAAAAGGAAAAGAGCCAGCAGCTGGGCTGGGGGGCCAAGTTGCAAAATAAAACCTTTAACTGAAAGATGATGCAGCTGGTTGGCTATTGTGATGAACAAAGACTTTTGTGAGAGAGTTCTGGAAGTGGAGCCAGACCACCCTGGGAGGTCCACATTAGGAGCCCCAAAGGTGATAGGGCCGGTGGATCCTTCGACATAGTCTAGATGGTTCCTCAGTTGGGATGTCCAGAGAGGACAGTTTCAGTGGGTCTGGGCAGTGAAGGCGGCTGCCGGTGTTAGTTGTGGATGGACAGGAAACCCCGAGCCAGTCCCTGAAATGCTGACAGGGCTCCCTGATTAACTCCTGCCAAACTGACTTCCCTAGAGGGCCCTCCCAGTCATGTCAACCTCTCTCAACTGCTTCCTGGTGATTCCCAGTGGAACACTGCAATGCTGACGCCAAGGGGCTCACCCTGGCCTTTTCCTGCTTGCTCCCGACATGCCACGCACTAAACAGAGCTGCAGCTGGTATGAGGGATGGCCATCAGTAAGTAGCTCTGTCACTGGTACCCACAGAACTTTCTGGGGGAGGTGAGGTAGAGCCCACCGTGGAGGGAGAGCATCGCCTAGCAGCCATTTCTGTTTCTTGAGCGTGTCTGGAACATTCCAGATTGTCTGTGGTGAAATACAACTACTTCAGAGTTAGAAATAGAAAAGAAGGTTTTCTGGGCACCTGGGGCTTTAGTAAACCATGGCCTGCAGGAGCCTTGGGCTTGAAGCTGGAAGAAGAGTATTGTTTAAACTTAGGGTGACCTCCTAGTTTGCCTGGGGCTGTACCATACTGGGAAAGTCCTCAGTCCCAGGAAAACTGGGGTGGTTGGCTGCCTTACTTAAATTCTAGAGTAAAGGTTCCTGGGGATCCTTTTCCTCACTCCAGTCCTTCCCTTGGTCCCCACATTGCTGGTGTTGCTGCTTTAACACTTTCCCAAACGGCTATGAAAGCCGATGTGAAGTTCAAGTTTGCAGACTGCAGAGGCAGGCAAAACAGTGGTACCTGTCTCTTAAATGTGATGGTGCCTTATGGCTCCTCCGTTCCCTCCATCACGTTCCCTGAGCGCCCCTGCACGCTCTCCACGAGTTTCAGTGGGCAGGAGCGACCACTGCTGGAGAGCCTCAAGCTCAGCATGGGTACTTTCAACTCATTACCTCCGCTTCTCACACCTACCCTACGAACTTTGTATTATCTGGCCCACTTTACAGATATGACAACTGTGGCTCAGAAGGGGTTAAGTGATTTGTCCAATTCTCCCAGCCAGTAAGTGGCAGGGCTACTAGATCAGATTGCAAACCCTCTCCATGTATTATGTACGTTCCAACCCTTTAACTCATTTTCAGTCTTAGAACAATGCCTGATGTCCGAGCACCGGGGAGACAGATGAGAAACCGGAAGCTCAGAGAGGCTAGGTAATTTAATCAAGGCCACACAGCGCTAGTGAAAGGTATAATTCAGTTCTAAATCCACTTCCACTTTGAAGACTTCCAAGTCTGTGTTCCTCCGTGGAGGAGAAAATGAAGACCAGAATTTCTTAAATTGCTCTGCTCTTTGGGATTGATGAAGACGCCGTCTGAACTGTTCTATTTCATATTTGAATATTTTTAAAGTGTGTTGATTATATATTAAAATGGTACTTCCCATGTTTTCTAAATATTTAAAAGATCCCTCTTAAACATCATGACAGAAACATTAAGCTCACTTACCAGATTTATAATGGCTTTAAAAAAAAATTCATGGCACTTCCAATAATTCATCACTCCCTTTTGGTTGGGGGAGATGAAAGGGTGGCCGCTTGCGTGCAGGAAAAAATATTGGCAAGAAAACGTGGCAAATGCTTCCAGTAAAGGTGCCCATTTGGAATTAAACAGTGATGGATGTTTAGGAACGGTCTCGATGCAAACCGTAATGTTTAATATGGTCGTGTCTCGGGATGGCATTCTCCTCCTCGGTGTTCTCTCCAGAACCCAGGACGTGCTATTAAAAAGGCCTCCCGTTCCCGCACACGAACTGAAGTTTTATCTGAAGCGGGATGAAAAATTACTGTAAATTGGGTTTTACTTCCAAAACGGTTTAATAACCATCACACACGGAGCTCCGGTCCGCACAATGCACAGCTTAATTTCACCGCCAGCCTCTGCTGGCTTAAAAACAGATATCGAAACAGGGGAATACATATTTGACAACGCTGTTAAGGCAACTTTGCTAACGATTTTTGAACAACCTCCAACCAAGGCCTAAATGCCGACAATATCCATAAACAACTCTATACTGCCCAATTAGGGAGACAGAGACACAGCGCCCTGTCAGGAGATTTGCATGGCTAAGAGTCTGAGATCAGAGAGCCGTGAGGGATGGCTCAGAGTGATGGGGGCGCGCAGACGGATGACTATCATTACGATATTACGGGGACTCACACCTTCCCAATTACTGGCAGGATTCATTAATTACCGCTGCATTTCCCTAATAGAATCCGCACGCCGGCTTATCAGCGCCTTCCCTCTGTCTACCTAAACCCGCACTCAGCAGTCACCTATGAAAAATTAGACAGTGCAGCTTCGAGTGGCCTATTTAAAGGAGAAAGAAAAATGAACGTGGGAAGAGGAGGGAGAAAGTGCAGTCACGAAGAAGTCGAAAGTAACAGACACAGCATTCTCTCCACACGGGGTTGTTTTTTCCTTCCTGAAGCTGCCACGGAGGGAGATTCGTGGCAGCTGTAGGGAGAAACACTGTGGTGAGATGGGAGCATAGCTGTCGCCTTCACACACACACACACACACACACACACACACACACACACACACAAACACACTCATTCATTCCCTGCCTAGAATCTTCTAATGACTTTCCAGTGTATATAAAAATAAAATCTAAACTCCTGCCCATGTCTCTAGCCTCATCGTCTCTTCCTCCTTTCCAACCAAGCCCCACTTACTCAGGCCTTCTTTTTGCTCCTCTAATACGTTACATTCATAGCTACCTCAGGGCCTTTGCACTTGCATGACCTTTTCTTCTAGATCATGGTTTCAGTGGGCCCAATTCAGCCTGTAGCTTGTTTTTGTATAGCCCTTGTGCTAAAAAAAGTGTTTACATTTTAAAGGGTTAAAGGTGCCAAGAAAGAAAGAAGAAAAAGTAAAAGAAGAAGAAGGGGAAGGAAGGAAAGAGAGGAGGAGGACTGGGAGGATGGGGGAGGGGATGGGGGGAAGTTCTGCTGACACCTGGGTTAGAACAACATCCTCCCAGATCTTTTCAGAGCTGGCTCATTTTTTACCATTCTCCCCCCAGAGAAGTTTTCCCCTAACACTCAGTCTAGAGTGGCCACCTGTCACCCGCACGCCTTTGCGTTATTTCCGTCCTAACACTCATCCCCAGTGAATGCTAATTTCTTAGTTGCTTTATCCTCCACTCTGGCTTCACATTAATATCACCCAGCGAGCTGTTAAAAATACTGATGCCCAGGCCTGAGTCCCGAGAATTTATTTCCACTAGTTGGGCCTGGGCCCCAGACATGGCTATCCATATATTTTCAAAGCTTCCCCCATGATTCTATGAATGGCCAAGCTGGAGAGCCCCTGGCCCTTGCCTGTCTCTTCCCACTGGAATGTTGGCTCCACGAGATTGAGAATGTGGTCTGTCTTGCCCACTGCTGTGGTCTGGGCCCTGAGAACAGTGCCTGAGACAGAGGGGCTGCCGGCTCAATGTTCGATGGATGAATTAAAGAATATTTATCATCTATACGTACAAAGAATTGAGGACGACAGCAATGTGACAATGACGTAGGGTCTCCCAAGCTGAAGTTATGCATCAAAAATGGGTGACAATTCCAGGAACCCCGCGCGGTTGCAGAAGACTCAGCCCCCATTAAGGATAATGGAATGTGAGCCTCCCGGCTGTCATCTTGTTACTATCAACAACATTATCGGTTATCAACTGCTTTTACAATTATGCACAATGATTCTCCCTGCACAAAGATTCAGCAACCACCGAACTCGCTTCCTCTTTTAAATTAAATATACTGAAAAGAGCAGAGATTTCAATCCTTCATCTGTTCACAGATGAAAAAACATTTCCAAATCGTCAGCGATCACATTTTTTTTTTTTTATTCTAAGGACGGCCAACTGTTCCCAGTGATTTCGATTACATTTCCTACCTATTATTTCATGTAATGGCAACCCTTAAATTTTAAATTAGCTTTGAAGAATAAAAATAATTGAATTCCTGCTGTTTTGTGTACATAGAGGGTGACAGGAGCTAATGTGATAATTTAAACTGTAAATGAGTCTTCACTTTGTGTTCATTAATTACAGCTAATTACTGAATTACAAACCTTCTTGGTTAGGCACTGTTATGTATTCATGTAGCACGTTGAATCTCCAGCTGGTATAAAACTGTTTTATAGACTTACAAGCTGACACACCAAGCTACCACTGAAACAATTCAGTTTGAAAACAAGGGGGGTGGGAACACGTAACTGCAAATGCTTCTTGGAATTAAAAGAACAGACACAGTGCTTCCAACTCATATCTTTGGGGATAGAGGATCTTGCACGTATAATTAGAACAATTCATGCCACAGGAAAGAAAAAGAACGCTAGGCTGTTCTCCACTCTGGGTGAAAATCTATACTGTAGCATGTAATTTGTGAGACTCAAGTGTTCTGCCCTTATCTCCTTGTTCCCTAGAAACTAAGCATCATAATTATTTATTAACTGATCCTGCTTTTAATAACAGAAGCATAAAGGGTGCCAGAAATCCTGCCCATTTTTCATGACCAGAAATGGCTGGAAAGAAGATTCAAACAGACAGGTCAAGGACTAGGTCAAAGCGAATTCTTTCTTATTAGGTTAAAAACAACATTTTTTTTTTTAAAGAGTGAGCAAGGCAGTTTGGATTATTAAACATTAGTATCGTCTGCATAATTTCTGCCTCCAGATGGAAGACCCTGTGATGTCTGGTTTCCTGAGATTTTCCTTAAAAGACTTAGTTGGAGAAATAGTCAAATGGATGTGTGATCTCTGTGTGTCAGGAGAAGAAATATGCAAAGCCAGTCGGTATGTTTTTAGCGTCAGAACCGTATCTTTCATTCATTCGTTTGCTAATTTTACTCAGTATTTATTTGATAAGGAACAAAATGGAAGGCTTTGCAAGTTACCAAAAGATGAATCATCCAGGATTTGACACCTGCCACAGGTAATTGTCCCCTCTGGGTAATGACGTTGATTTGTCTTGGGGGAACCACGTCTCGGTGGTTCTCAGGCCAGATGCTTGTGTCAGGCTCACCCCACTTCCGAGATACAGGGCTGGGGTTCCAGCGGAATTCCAGGGCCACAGTGATGGGTGCAGGGATGGGCACGTGACCCAAGTGAGTCTAGTGAAAGGTTTTTGCTGGAACTTCTTTCTTTGGAGAGGATCAGCCTAGGGATTCCCCAACTCGGGGTGGTTTCTGAGCCACCCCATGGTGGAGAACATGCCTGGAAATGATGTCACTGCAGAGGAAGCAAGATCAGAGGGGTGCAGAAGGCCAGATTTCCAGTGGCACCATTTAAGCACGAGATCCTGCTTTGCCTGAGACTCGTGACTTCCCTGATCTTCGCAGGAGCCAGTAAATTGCTCTGTGCTTAAGCTGGGTTGAGCAAATTTTCTCTCCTGTGTAATCTATAGTCCTGACTTACACACGCATGGTTATAAACCAAGATATGGATTGATACATGTCACACCAGATCATTCTGTAGGTGCCCAGAGGAGGGGAGGATCTTTTCTAGTTTGGGAAAACAAAGGATACTAGGAGGCTTTCTAGAGGAGATGGTGGGTCAGCAGGGCTTGGAAGTAATGGAAGGCTTTACATGGGAGGAGGCAAGGAGAGAGGGAGCAAGAAGATGGGACTCCAAGGGAAGCCTGGGGCTTGTAGCAGGATCCTACAGAGTTTCTGGGCCAAGAACACATGAGAAGGAGGGAAATCCCAGTTGAAATAAACCCTGGGGCCAGACTCTCGGCATCTTTGTCTAGGTTTGTTATGCACGGTGTCCGGTGTAGACACGTAGATAGACCATTGGGTAGAGTGCGCCCTACCCAGGGCAGTCTCGGAGGTTCTGGCTTCAGTTTTGTGAATTTTGCCTTTATGATGACTTTGGGCAGGACTGGGGTAACTCGGTGGTTTTGTGGAGGTGAAAGAAAAGGCACATTACTGACCGCCACTTACCATGGATGGGGATTCCATAGGATCCATCTCCCAGAGATTGATCCACAGTGAGGTGTTCATGCTCACACATCGGGGCTCTACAAAATGGCAGCCATGATCATTGAATGGATATGTTTTGCCAGACATGGTGTTCCACACTTCAACAGCAACAGCACCAAAAAACCTGTAGCAGACCATAATTGACTGCTTACTATACTCCAGACCCTGCACTAACCTTCATGATGAAAATAATACATCACCATCATTGTTATCATGGAAAACAAAAATTAATGGAGAACTTACTGGATGCCACATATTGTGCTGAGTGCTTTTCTTGCATTATCTCAATACGTTTTCCCAGGGGACCTGGGAGGAAAGAGTATTACCACACCCATCTTACAGATGAGGAAACTGAGTCTCAGAGAAGTGATGTGACTCACCCGAAGTCACACAACCAGCAAGCAGGAGGACTGGGCCTAGAACTTGGGAAAATCTGATTCTCAAATCAACGCTCTTTGCCACCATACTGTGAATGCCTTTCCTTATTTTGGTTTCTCATATAAACCAAACTTCTGTTTTAAACTTCTTCCGGCCCTATATGCTCATCAGGCTGGAAAAAAAGAAACAGATAAGAAGAGGGCCATCACTGGGGCGCCTGGGTGGCACAGCGGTTAAGCGTCTGCCTTCGGCTCAGGGCATGATCCTGGCATTGTGGGATCGAGCCCCACATCAGGCTCCTCCGCTATGAGCCTGCTTCTTCCTCTCCCACTCCCCCTGCTTGTGTTCCCTCTCTCGCTGGCTGTCTCTATCTATAAATAAAAAAAATCTTAAAAAAAAAAAAAAGAAGAGGGCCATCACATCGATGTTCCCCATCGACCCCTTGTCCTGGTCTTAGTGAACTCTTTATCGTTTGCTTTGCTTTAGCTCCTGCCTTGGTCTGACTTGTCTGTGTTTCCCGGCGTCTTGCTCTAGGATCACGCACGGTGCCTGGCACCTGGTAAGTACTCAGAAATTGTTGATCAAGCTGACTTGCTGTCAATTAAAATAGTTTCTTATCTACGTTTTTAAAGAGCCAGTACGGTTTCCAAACCAGACGGAAAATCCCTTAAGAAAAAGGGCTGGATTCCTGATTCAGAAAGTTTCCTGTCTTTTTTGGTGGTTTGGGGATATCATATATCCTGGGCTTTTTTGGTTTTGTTGTTTTATATTCACGGGCCTTTTAGAAATACTATGTGAAGAGAAAGCACACATTCTCCTGTTTCACTTGGGGGAGTTTGAGGTTGGCTTTAGGCAGACCAGTTTGAACAAACACACCCAAAAAGCAGAGGGGGTCTCAGTGTACCCTCCAGCAGCTGGGTCTCCCCATCTGCCTGCTTGCAGCCTGGCCGAAGCGCTGCGAGCAACTGGAGTCCTTGGTGTCAGGCTGACGGTCACAGGATTGTGAGTGGACCCTGAGAAACCTCAGAAATGCCCAGAAACTCCAACTACGTCTGCGCAGAGCATAACAACTTCTGTTCGTTTTGTGGCCATCTAGACTTCCTCAGTTCCGTTAGTGTCTGTGTGTTTGTTGTAGCCAGGAGCTGGCATAGACCTTAATAACCATGGGGAAATTGAGTCAAATCTCTCTGCAGGGGCAGCTCAAGTGTCTTGCTTGACTATATCTGGCCTTCATGAAACTCATCTTCCTTGTTAGTCTTCAAACCCTATTTCCAGGACCACATAGCTTAACACATACTACTATTTTGTCTTGCGGGGCTGGTAAGCTAGTTCTCATGATGGTTGATCTTGATAGGGTGATCCTTGTTGTATTATTAACACCTTGAGGGTGGAGACAGTGGCTTTGGGGATCCTCCAGCTTGGGTTCAAGCCCAGATCTGCTACTTCTCTGAGTGAGCTGCAATGAGCCACGTTGCCTTTTGCAAACTTAATTTCCTCTTCTGTAAAATGTGAATGATGAAAACACCTTGGGGTCCTTGTGACAATGATAGGTGATATTGTATCTGAAATACCTAGCGGTCATGGTCGGTGCTTGGATGGTCATGTTTGTTGTGGTGGTGATAATGGTGAGGATGACAGCTTCCAATACTGTTTATATAGCCCCTTGCCCCTGGAACGTTTTTGGCCAAGAGTATTTACTTAGCCCACATTTGGTGAGTAGTGAATGCTCATTTAGAATGGAAACCTGGTCTCCAACCCCACGCTGGCTGCTGGGAAAGGAGGGCCTGGGGAAGGCAGGGAGAAGAAGGGTGACTGTGCAATCTTGCCGTGGGGATAGTCCTTGGGACAAATGTGGCTGTCACCTACTCAATATCCAGCCCCCCTTCTTCCCTGCTGATAAAATTCTGGCTTTGTTTTCTGTGGCAGTGTGCCCAACCAAATACTCATGTCACAGATCTTGCAGCTAGGGATGACAAAATTACACAGTCTGTGGAAGTCGAACTGGAATTCTGCTGGGTTTCTGGGAAAGATTTGCCCCCTGAGAAGAGGGGACAAAGGTGACCCATACACAGTTATCTCACTCCTTCTCCTACCTTGAATGGCGCCACCATGTCTAGTGGCAGCAGCCATCTTGCCACAGAGAGGCAACGATCGAGAGACTCACAAGAGACACCTTCTAACATCACTAACCCTTTGGCCCAAAGCCACAGTGGTCTCCTCCTGGATGTTATGATGGTGAGAGAAGAAAATCATGATTTATTTAAATCGCTGTATGTAGTCTCTTATTTGCAGCCTAAAGCACTCCTAACTTACAACTTTTTTGCTTTTCTTTGACAGGAAAGGGAGCGCTGGAAGCCCATCTGGAAAAACAGAGTCTCCAGTTGGGCATGAATAATATGCAGAAATAGCAGCCATCGACTTCCCCTGATAATGCAGCATCAGCACACAAACCCATGGGCAGAACAGCTAATCGTAATAGGGGACGTGAATTAAGTATTTATTCTGGGTCGGATAGAGCGTACTACTTGGCACACAGTAGGCCTTGGGGGAAAATGTTAACCTATGGCACGAAAGCCTAAATGACAAATTCCACACTCTATCCACACCTCTACCAAATGGCTTATCATCTTCCTCCTTCCTCCATAGACTTGTCGCACATATCTCCTTATCTTTTTCTGAGTGGTTCACAGGTTCTGGTAGATATCAAATGCGCTACTAGAGGCGAAGAGCTTAAAACACTACCCGTCACGTAGCAGGTGCTCAATATATGTTAGGGATCGCTATTATTGCTCTGTGCCAGGCACGGTGTGAAGTGCTTTTCTTGCCTTATCTTGGTGAGATTAACACAAGCACAAACAGCTGAGTGGTTGCTGTCAAATCCATTTCATGTTCTGGATGTCAGTTACCCCCATCTGTCAAACGTGGATTTAAGGCTAAACCAGTCTTCCCTAAACTTCTTGCTGTCATTCATGACCTTCCTGATTTCTGCCTGTATTCTATTTGTTGTAAGCTATATTCTCCAATCACAAAAACCCGTATTCGCTCTACTGTTTGTGCTAACCTAATACATTTCTTTAATTTGAGTCCCTTTTTTTTTTCTTTAGCCTTATCCTAAGTAGGAACACCCATGCGATGATAGATATCTATCAGTGCTTCTCAACACGGGGTGTTCTTGACCCCCAGAGAACGTTTGGAAATGTCTGGAGATATTTTAGTTGTCTCACTGGGGTAGTGATGGTACTGACAGCTGGTAGATAGAGATACTTCTAACTATCCTACAATGTACAGGACAGACCCCACAACCAAGAATGATCCAGCCCCCACACACATACATGCATGTGCACACACACACACACACACACACACACACACACAGGTGAATATGCTTTAAAACAAATACATAACCATCCAAAAAAAAAAAAGGAGCTTATCCAAGTTTCATCTGAATCACTCTGTCTCTGTTCAAGAGCAAGGTTACCAAATGTTGGGAATCCCCTCATAAGCTGACTTCTTAAAGTCCCTTCCTCCTCTAAAACTCAATGAAGTCAAATTGAAGACAGCAGGTTACTTCTCTTATTACTCAAGGCGAAGAGAGACATTTCTTCAGAAACAGAACATCATCTTTGGGAAGAAAACAATTCTCATTTCCAAGCAGTTATAAATGTCACTGGGTTTATGTGTAGAAATGGTCTGACTTTTCAGAGACCATAAAACAAAGGACCTTGAGATACAACCATCTACCTGGAGCAATGGGACGCCCACGGTCGGGTCATGCAGAGCACATGCTAATTAAGGGTCCCTCACATTTCCTGGTAGAGCAGTGATTCTTTCCATTTTCCCTACCCCGACCTACGAAGCATGCTATTCGTGTGCGCCATATTCTCATGAGCAGAGCCAGGGTAATAGTTACCATTTCCTTTCTGTCTCTAACATTCAAAAAATGCCAGTGTCATGCCAGTGAGTTCCTTGACCACCCTCAGCCTTCAACAATGATAGGGAATAAATTATTTTCAATTGATTGCAATCGATTCAAACCACATTTGTGCACTGCTTGTCCAGGGGATTCCTCAACCAGGAGTTTCCTGGCATGGAGCACTATACGTCAGGGTGAGAGGTTGTAATGAAAAAGGCTGAAGCCAGAGACGTGACTTAGAGTTAGTGCTGTGTTTTCTACACTGAGCTATAATAATAACACATGGTGCCTTTCTGGCACTTTAGGGACATGGTTCAGACTTCATCCTTAGCACAATCATGAGAGATTGTGAGAGAAGGAGTTGTCGTCCCTGCTAACCAACGAGAAGGCTGGATTTGGAGAAGGCCCACAAAGCAAGTTCTAGAACTCCATTTCCTCAGTTCCTGATTTGCTGACTTTCCACATGACTCTGGGCAGCCAAACAGACACTCTTCCTCTGTATGATGCCCTCAGAGCTTTCCCATTCCTGGAACAGGTGCTTAGGGAATGATCTAGACCAAGTCACTTAGTGGCCGAGATATTAGTTGGTGCAGCTTATATAAAGACTTTCTCAGCAGAGTTCATACGCTTTTGATAATTTGGATAATTAAGGAATTTCTGGAAGACCACATGATCTCGGACTCATATACCTTCTTCTGTTCATGGTCCCTCACAACCATCCCTTCCTTGTTGAAGTCTTTAGCATAGGTGAGTTTTGCTTAATTGGACACCAATGTTGGGTCAGGCATCTTGGCCTCGCATCTCTCTCTTAATTTGCCCGGAATTCCTGGGAGTCACGATGAAGCTGGGATTTGCTGGGGAAGACCGTGGAGAGGTAGACACATGTTGGGAAGACTGTATCAAAGATGTTCCTAGGAGGTGCCCTCCCCAGCAGTTAATAGAGCTCTTCAGTGCAGATGCTCAAAATAAACAGCCCTCCTCCGGACTTAGCGATTTGTAGTCTCGACCTTGGCATGGGAAATCTGAATCATTGCTAGCCCCTTCACTTCACCGGGAACCACTGTCGGCTTGTGGCTTTCTCTAAACCTGCAGAGGGGAAAGCTGGATGGAATCCCTTCTCTGGGTACACCTGCTGGCACGAGCTAAAGGTGAACTTGCACGCTTTCTCGCACAGATTCTTGTGTTTCAGTACAGAGGGCTGGGTGGTGGGGGTGGGGATCTGGCACGCAACCCAGAAGGGTAGAGAAAACTGAAATCACACCTCACGTCTCTCCACAAAGGTTTGATTCTCTTTATGAGTATGATCCGCCAATCCGTAATCAAGGGTTAATTTCACAGCTCACTGCTTCATCCAGCATAATATCCATTCAGACTAATTAAATCTGTCTAATAATGTGAGTGTCTTTGTCTTTGTTCTTCCCCTTCTTTGTTTTACACCCTTCACATCTCATCTCCAGAACCACACGCCATCACACTCTACTTGACAAGCAGAATCCATCCCTAAAATTAAAACATTCCTGACCTATCTGCAATGACAAGGCAGGCGAGCTTCACGGCGCTCCGGCCCATGAAGGGAGCTGACACATTTGTTTTTAATTTCAAAAGAGTAGAAAGTGAAGATCTGACCCCGTCAATCAAGCCCTGTGACAAGTTTAATCATTGGTGCCCCACAAAAATCACGGCTAAATAGGAATGCAAATACTGTATCACAGGGCTCTTATAAATGCTAATCAAGGAGAAGTAATCAACTGACAATTTCACTGATCTCTTTTCTGAAGAAGTCACTCAATGCTCTGTCTCTGGGCCACAAAGAGAAGAGAACAGGACAAAAGGGATGGATGAGGTCCCCCCAACCTTCCTTTTATTTTTCCTTCCAGGACATTTCTTTTTAAAGAGAGAATTCGTTCTTTTGATCCATTGTTGAACTTTAAAGCAAAGAACTTACGCAGTTATATGTCAAGTGTACTTTATTATCAGTACCCAGGCTGGGCAGAGAACGCACCGAAACTTCCGCTAAAATAAAAATCATCATTTGTCTTTGTCATTAATCTGTTCTCAAATTCTCTTATATCTTAAAAGTGACTGACCTTCGTTGTGAGAGGGAAAGAAAAAAAAAGTTTTATAAGTAGTCGAAAATCTGAAAATTATGATCACGGTAACTCAAAAAAAAAAAAACAAACGAAGAAGAAGAAGGAGAAAGAAGAAGGAGAAAAATCCCTTTTAAACACTGAATCCAGGGTTGATGAAGAATTTATAATCGTCAAGAAGTTCTGAGCCAGACGTCTCTCCCCTCAGCATGGAGGCTTGACTGTGCTTAGGGAGAGAAGTCAGAAATCGGAGAAAGATTTTTCATCTACCCTTTCAGACAGGACCTAGAGAACTTTGTGTGGTACCAACCTTAGGACCTGAGAGGTTGTTTTTTTATCCTTGTCTCTATTTTATTTATTTTTTTGAACTGCAAGGTCCTAAAGAGATCCAATTATTGGTGACTTTGTACCATAAACACTGATTTCATGGAATCAAAACAGGCAAAGGAAAAAGCCAGCACTAAGTTACTCCAAGTTTGTCCTACGATGTTTATCTAGTCCTATAAAAACGGAACATTTCAGAAGTTCAGGTATTGGCAAGATGAATTCCTCTAGTGCTAACCAACCCAAGTTCTGAAGGTCCTGGGTGGTCTCCCTCATCTTAAGGACAGAGAAGTGGGACTGTATGGCTTTTGGGGGTCCTTTGGCATGTTTTGTGTGAGAGGTGGATGGGCCAAATCCAGCCCACTGCCTGCTCTTGCATGGCCCAGGAGCAAAGAACAGTTTTTGCATTTTTAAAAGGTTGCAAAAAAAATGATCTTGATATAAAAATTACACGAAATTCACAGTTCCACATCCATGAATGGAGTTTTATCAGAACCTGACCATGCCTATGCACGGATGGGTCTTCCTGGGCTGTGTTCTCAGGGTGCCGCAGGGGTTGTCTGACCCGTAAAATCCAATATATTTACTGTCTGGTCCTTTACAGAAAAAGTTTGCTGACCCCTGTTTTATATCATCATGGAAAATTTGCTAGTTCTTGGCTGTACCTCAATTTCCCCAGCCCTAGAATTTCTTTTCTCCCAACAACTTGATCGAGGTATAATCGACAAAGAAAACTGTATATATTTCAAGAGTACAATGTGATGATTTGATATACACATACCTCGTGGAATGGTCACCCCCACAGTTTGTTAACTAACACATCTGTCATTTCGCATAGTTTCCTTTTTTGTGTGTATGAGAATGCTTAAGACTGATTCTTTTAGCAAATTTTAAGTATGCTGTATTGCTAACTATGGTCACGGTGCTGAACATTAGATCCCCAGAATGGACTCATCTTGTAACTGAAGGCTTGCACCCTTTTTTAAAAAAAGATTTATTTATTTATTTATTTATTTATTTATTTATTTATTTGAGATCGAGAAAAAGAGAGCGAGTGAGCTAGGGATGGGCAGAGGAGAAGGGGGAGAAAATCTCAAGCAGACTCCCATTGAGCACGGAGCCTGATGCAGGGCTTGATCTCACGACTCTGAGATCATGACGGGAGCAGAAATCAAGAGTCAGACGCTCAATGGATTGAGCCACCGAGGTGCTCGAGGTTTGTATCCTTTGACAAGTGTATTCCCATTTTCCCCATCCTTCAGCCCCTGGAAACCACTATTCTACTCTGTTTCTGTGAGTTCAAATTTTAAAACAAGTTCCACGTATAAATGGGATGATGCAGTGTTTCTCTTTCTCTGGCTTATTTCGCTCAGCAGATTCATCCTGTAGTCACAAATGGCAGGACTTCCTCCTTTCTCATGGCTGAATAATGTTCCGCTGTAACGGACATTTTAAATAAATGAACACCAGCGAAGATGCCTCATGTTTTTCAGATGTCAATATTCAGCTTCCTGGGGGAGGACGGGCTTCCTTGCAGTGAAATGGGCGCCTTGCCCGTGTGTACTGGACCTTGGACCTTCTCTGGCTTTCGGCCACCCCTTCCGTGGCCTTAGGGTCTGAGGACAGGCAGTGTCTCCCCTTTTGGGGTCAATCACGGAGCCTTAGGTGCTTCTGGCTGCTCCTCTCCCCGGTAACATTGATTCAAATCAAGATCTAATTCATTTTGGAATAATAATGGTACTCTAAAAATAGAACATTGACAATAACAAAAGAGGGAACGCAATTCTATATTTCTATTCTGGTGCGTAGTCCCTGAGACCCAGTGTGGCGGAAGTGATAACACATTCGCTGGGAAATGAAGAGGTTGGTCAATTTGTTGCCTCAACAATACCACAGCAGGAAATCACAAGAGATAATACTTCTTTCTGCCAGACGTGCCCAGGTACTCAATATGTCTACATACACATGCATCTACGTTTTTTTTTTCCATATTTAAATAATAGTTATTCACAATGTTCTCTTAATATTTTCCAGGGCAGTTTTGTTATTCTCATTTCATAGCTAAACTGATTTTCCTTGGGTTGGGGCAATGGCTTTCAACTGGGGGTGACTTGCCCCTTTGCACAGGAAGGAAGAGAGGGAGTCTTGGGGTACAAGGCGGGCACAGGGGCCATTTGGAAACATCCGGAGACATTTTGGTTGTCATGACTCTCAGAGGGTGCAGAGCTCCTGGCAGGTAAGGGACAGAAACCAGGGACACTGCCAGAGATGCTATGTGTACCCTACACGACACCCACCACAACAGAATTATTTGGCCCCAAATATCCATACCTTTGGGCCTTAGAAACCTTCAGTTAAGGAAGCAAAACTGCACAAGGTCACCAACTTTGGAGCTGGAGAAACCTAGATTTAAATGAAGTTTCTCAACCTTGGCACTACTGACATTTGGATTGGCTCATTATTTGTCAGGGGCTGGGGGGCTGTGCTGTGCACCGTGGACCTGACCTCGACCCACTAGACGCCAGCGGTACCACTGCCCCCTGCTCGTGATGACCACACATGTCTTCAGACAGTGTCCTTTTCTGAGCCAAGGAGCTGTGGTTGAGAACCACGGGTTAGAGTACGAACTGGTTACTTGCTGGCTTGGTCGTTTTGGATGAGCTATGGACTATCTCCAAGCTTCAGTGGTCCAACTGGTCACGGGGAAGGGGAGCCAATGTCCTTTCCATATTGCCGTGTGGATTAAATGTAGGGAATGAGGTCCTGGACGCGGGTTGTCAGGGCATCTCCAGAACACATCGATATGGGGGGATTTTCTCAAACAAAGCAAATGTTCTTCAACTAAAGAAAACACTGAAAGAAGGAACGAATGCAGAAGTTTCTTGTTTCGTTTTCAATTTCCCCACCTCCCATCAAGAGGTCCCCCAGGCAGTCCGCCTCTCCCCCTACCCGTTCCTACTTCAAGAATGCAGAATTTACTGAAGCCCTCCTCTGGGCTAAGCGGCTCCTCTTGCCCCGGGTATAGAGACGGCAATCTTCATTTTCACAGGCAAGGAAGCTGGGACTCCAAAAAAGTATAGAATTCATGCAAAGCACCACAGCTCGAAAGCGCTGGGGCCGATATCCAAGCACACCAAGGTCCAAATACATACTTTCCATAAAGAGGCAACACACGGTGTTGGGTTTCTCATCCAGCCATGTGCTTTTCTGTGTGACCTTGGGTAAATCACTGCACCTTTCCGAGACTTTGTTTTCTCATCTGTAAAATAGAGCTAAGACTGCATTGAGGGCTCAATAGGCAATGCCCTTATTAGGGGCCTGGCCCAAAGCTGGAACTCTGATCACTGCTACTAACCGTCCCTGTCCTTATTTGTATCTATGCTCTCGACACCATGTCATGATGCTCCTGAGGTCCTGACAGTAAAAGGAAGGAGACAATTTTTGAAATAAATACGAGCGCATTCAGGAGTGATTAAAATAAATATATTTTACAAGTGAAACAATGCAGTTTTGTTTCCCCTCTTCCCAGCATTGCTTCCTATCCATTGGACTCTAGAGTGTCAGGAGGAAAGCCCAGCCTTTGAAAATTAATCCTACACAGGTGGTTAGGGAGGGATCTAACTGGCGAGTGTGTCCATCACAGTCGATATCAAGTTATTCTAATGCCGAGGCTGCTTGAGTCTGGGTTGCTGTTTGTGTGTGTATGTCTGAAACTGGATCTGCAGGGGGCAGTTCTTTTTTTTTTTTTTTAAGATTTTATTTATTTATTTGAGAGAGAGAGAGCGAGCAAGCACTGAGCTGGGAGGAGAGGGAGAAGCATCCCTGCGCGGGACTCGATCCTAGGACCTCGGGATCATGACGGAAGGCAGACGCTTAACCGACTGAGCCACCCAGCGGCCCCTGCAGGGGGCACTTCTGAAGAGTATTCGGTTCTCTCCTTTTTGAGAAGGGATTGAGACGGTACAGACTGCTGAGCATTTTCCCTTTGTCTTATCCCTTAGTAACCACCGCTCCTTTCCTGTGAAACCTCACGGATCTGGTAAGAATCATCTCTGTGCTCTCCCAATATGGGGCTGAAATATTACGGGAGACCAGAGCCAGGATTTGCAATAGGTCTGTTCCATTCACTTCCCCCAAACCTTCCACTGGTAAGTTTGGGTCACTGAGTTCCAAGGGAGGCGACATCATCCACGCACTTTACCTTCCTTGGCCCATGTTCGCCCTCTTTGTGGATGTGACTTTGCGCTGGAGACAGCGGGTCTCGTCCCTGCCCCGTCTCCACCGAGACCGAACTTACACTTCGTAAGGAGGAACTCAACGAGTCTTTGTGCAATGGTCCCATGTGGGCCAGAGAATCAAAACATTGTGCACCATTGTAGAGAAAGGGCCCTTCATTTAAACCGCAGTTTCCCAAACTGGTTTCCATGGAAACGTAGCTCTGTGGGATGCCGGCAGGTGTTATGTGAAGAGATGGCTGTATAGTCAAGTATGTTGGAGTGAACCTGCATCGAACAAGACTCCATTGCAGGACTTGGCCTGGTCTATTCTTCCTTTCTTTCTTTCTTTCTTTCTTTCTTTCTTTCTTTCTTTCTTTCTTTCTTTCTTTCTTTCCTTCTTTCTTTTTTGTATTTTTTAATGCTAACGGGTAATACAGACGCCAAAAATGGGATCTGCAGCACGCAGTATTTGCAAAACTTACTGGACCCCGTAAGTTTTTTTCCAGTGAGCATCTGGTGGGATTGGTGTTCCAAGGAACGCAATCTGCAGAACTTTTCTCTAACAGCCGACTTGCCTCGGGGCTCTTGAGGTCATCGCTATTTTCCTCGGCCTGGAATGTTCCTTCCCAGCTATCTGCACAGCTCACTCACTCACCTTGCCCGCCTTCTCAGCAAGGACTTCTCCGACCCCTATTGCAAACCCAGCATCTTCCTGCACTCACCTCCCTCTCCTCCGTCCCTACCAGCACAGACATGTCATTGTTTCTGTGTGGCCTTAAACATATATGTTTTACTTTCTGGACCCCTTCCGCCTCCAGAGTGTGAGCCCCACCAGGACAGGGTCTAGGTCCACCTTATGCATTCTGCTACACAGCAGTGCCTGGCACAGGTGGGCACTTAAGAAGTCAATGGAAGTTGAATAAATGAACGAGTTAATTTATGAATCCCTGCTTTACACCTGGGCAGAGACCCAGAGGGGAGAGGTGAACATTGGCCATCAGGCTAAGCAGGGTGTGTGATTTTGGACCCTGTAGTTAGGGCTGCTGTGGGGATTAAGTAAAGAACGATTACAGGGTCTCGTGCACAGTGGACTCTCCATGCATCACGGGGAGGACGATAATGACCCTTAGCACCCACCTTATCGCTCATCCCCATGGCAACTCTGCAAAGCGGACCCTCCATTTTGCAGAGGAAGAAAAGGAGGTCCCAAGAGTTTAAGTGGCTTCCTTGGGGTGTGGCAGTGAGCAAGCGCAGCCCAGATATATGCTCACGTCCGCAGGATCCCAGATCCTCAGCCTCTCACCTACTGTGTGTCTGCAGATGCCGGTCATGAGTAGAACAAAACATCCTGGTCCATAAAAGCTGACTAAATCTCTGAGACAACTGATTTTTTTCCCTTTTGGCTCCAAAATTAGCTACAACTTTTTGACAAGTGTGGCTTTTTCTCAAGTTCCTCACCTGTGGCATTGGGTTTGCTACACGAGATGGCTCATTCTTTGGGAGAAAGAAGGGAGCTGACTGCAGAGGGCTGGGGGAGAGAGGAGGACAACCCTGGACACTTTCATTCCGGCCTAAAGGAGTCAGGGACCTCACCCGCTTAAAGTTCCTCTTAGCTATCCTAATTTCACTCATTCCCTTCCTTGTGCTGTCTTCCTGTTGGTGCCTTTGGGGACGGGGCTGGGTTGGGAGGGATGCGGAGGAGAGGAGAAGACTTCAGGTCTGGGTTAATCTCCTTGACAACCCAGAGTCCCTTACTTTTGGCATCGACTACAGTCATTTAGGAAATCCGTATGGGATCCGCAAGCAGCATCGGGCTAATCAAGAGGGCTGTCTCGTGAAGCTGCTCAGAGAATCCAGGACCATGGTTTCTGTGATACATTCTATCGCATTCTGTAATGCAATCCAGATCTGGGGCCCTTCCCTCACATCAGAAGAAAGGGGACAGTGGGAGGTGTCGAGAGGGGCTCCCCCACACCCACTTCAGAACACAGACTCGGAACGGGTGACACACCGAACCCAGACATTTCCACCCACTTCTGTCTCGGTGGTGCTGCTTCTCAGTGTTATTCAGGCTCTGTTTAAGTCTCGTCTCCCTAGAGAGGCCCTTCCTTACCATCCTAGCTAGGGGGCCACCCCGTCATGCTTCTCCCCCTGCCCCTAGCCTTACTGAGTGTAATTGACATAACTCACATCTGGGGCATCAAATGCTCATCAGTAACTGATATTATCTTGTTTATTCACTTGCTTATTTGTGCCTGTCACTAAAATGTGGCTGCATGAGATCAGAAACCTGGTTCGTCTTGCTCCCTGTGTTATTCCAGCGTCTGAAGCAGTGCTGGGCAGAGGCGGTAGGGACTCGGGAGCATTTGCAGGCTGAGCGATTGATTGCATTATATATGTCCCAGCTTTCTCTGCAGCGAGACTCTCACAGAAGGAGGGTTATTATGGAGGATGCATGAACCAGCTCTGTTTTTTATTTTTCAGTAATGACAGAGTAAGAAAAAAATGGCTGACGCAGCATAAGGGACTTAGGTTAGACGTCAGGAACTTCCTGCCGGGCTGAGTTGGGGCATTAAAATGCATTACGGAGGGAAGCTGTGCAAAACTCCTGTTAAGTAATTCTTTTTTTTTAATGTAGGGAATATCCTCAGGGATATTTATACCTGTATTGTCCCCAGGACTCCGTTCTTAGATGCAATCTCTCTCTCTAGAGCCTTCCTGCCTCCTGGGGACCCTTGTAATGGCCCCGCAGAGGAGGAGGGGAAGTGCTACTGCCATCTAGTGGGTGGAGGCCAGGGCTGCGGCTCAACACCCTTCGGCATAGGACAGCCCCTGCTCAGCATGCCAGCCCAGCCAAGGTTGAGAGAACATCTGCTCAAGGTGGTTCTGTTTGCTGTTTTCAAGGGTCCCCTGAGCCCAGCTCTGCTCAGGGAGTCTCCAGAGGACTGGCCCAACTGGAGAGAATCAGTGCGACTCGGTTACAAAAAAAATTCAATTGGGGATGCAGTTCAGGGGGGTGTGAGGGCCAAAAATGAACTAATAGATTATTTCTCTACATGACAAAAGGAAGTCCTATTATGACTGTTATTCAGATTTATACATTGATTGTGTGACCCACAAATATTTATGGGTCATCAGCTATATTCTCTGCATGATGCTAGATCAGGGGCTGGCAAACTTTTTCTTACAGGGCCAGGTAGTAAATATTTTGGAATTCCTCAGGCCCTAGGATCTCTGTATCCAGTACTAAACCATTGTAGGGCAAAGTCAGCACAGTAACGAGTGGGTGTGGCTCTGTCGCAGGGCTCTGTATCCAAGACACAGAAAGGCAGTGGACAGGATCTGGCCCCAGCCTAGGATGCTAATCCTTGTCCTAGACGTTGAAGCCACAGAGGTAAAAAGAGCAGAGACCCAGTTCCTACGGAGCTCACCATCCAGAAGAAATCTCCAAGTGAATGAAAGCTGACTACAGTATGAAGAAACGAGGCCAGAGAGCAGGTTTTCTGGATATTCTTATGTCCAGAGCCTCTGGGATTGCCGATGAAGCTTGGGTTCTTTCCATATTTGGATCTCTATTGCTCCATTTACCACGACCATCATCCTGGCGACCACTGAGACCTCCAACAAATGTCCAAAGCGCCACTGGGGTGGGGCCCCTGAGAGCCTTACCCCCTCCTCTCCCTCTGATCCCCGTTGGAATTCACAGTGACAGCGATGACACAGATGACAGGATGGTCTCCTGCTCCCACTCCTGCTCACCTGTCTTTCACGTGGGCACCAGGGGCGCCCTCCTGCATTGCAAATCTGACTGTGTGGGCCCCTCTGTTGAAACCCTTCCCTGGTTCCCTTGCCCTCCTGGTAGCTGGATTCATGATGATGTAAACACACACACACACACACACACACACACACACACACATTTTATTTCGAAATGTCATTATAACCAAAAAAGTGCAAACAACTGTTGGTTAAATATCATCTTTCTTCTCTTAATCCAGACTTTCTCTCATGTCTCCTAATGCGGTCATGCCCGAGTGTGTGTGTATGTACATTTCTACACACGTGCACACCACACACACATATGATATGCACGCACATGCACATATAATGCATACATATCATATTGTTTCACTACTATGCACTTTCTTTTTGTTTATTATTGATATTATGGGGTTAAGATAGGATAGGGATTTTGGGAGATTGTAGAGATGAATCTCGATAGGTATGTTATTAGCATAATAAGAGTGCATTCTTCAGAAGACCTGTGTGCGTAGGGGTGCATGGGGCAGGGGCAAAGGTGGAGAGCAAAGGGAGGAGCAGAACATGTGGGAGCAGGCAGCAGGGCCATGGGCCACGGGTGAGGGCACACGGGTGTGAGCGGCCGTGCCTGCTGCTCTAGAATCAACTATATTGATCATTTTATCGTTGCATATTTTAATTTTTTCTCCCCCGGGCATTTCCCAAGCTGTGCATCGGACTAAAAAAATGAACCTTAGACAATGGCCAACCTGGCATTTCGCTGATTTTTAATGTGTTTATTGTGTAAGTTATCCACAGAAGCCTTAAGGGCTTTTGGAAATGGGGTATGTTAAAGACAAAGGAAGAAGAGAGACAAGAAAGAGATTTTCTTCTCTAGGTGTTGTCTTCTTAATTTGCATAAATGACAATAGTGAACATCTTGTTTCGCTGCCACCTTTGTAAAGCTCGTAGTTGGAAATCAGCCACCATATATAATAATAACCTCTATTTAGATACGACAAGCCCTGTCCTCAGCACTTTACAAACATTATCTCAATCAGTCCTCAAAACACCCTTAAAAAGCTTCTCCTGCTCGTCTGAAAAAACCTGAGGCACAGAGAGGTGACATTGCTGGTCTCAGGTCGCCCAGCTGGGCGGCGGCAAAACCAGGGCTAAGCACAGATCTCCCCTGGCCTGGAAGATCTCCCCAGGACTCTACGGGGAGCAGCGGCTCTATCAGCAGCATAGATCAAAAACATCTACCTGGAAATTCGAGTTCATGGGCCCTGGTTTTGTCTACTGCTACTAGCCACTGAGCTTAGTCTGGCTTTCTCTTTTAAACGAGATTTTTCCTGGAAAGAAAAATTAGCACAAGAACCCGGTAGAGAAGTTCAAACACCACAAAAGATAGACTTCCAACCCCAGAGCTCCTTTCTGATCTTTCCCGAACTATTTCTGCATAATTAAACAAATGTGCCTATACACACACACGCACAGAAGTAGTTTTTAGAAAAACTTTGTTGACTATGATTTATGTATTTTTAACACAAATTTATGTATTTTGAATACGATAGACCTAGATCTTTCCATTGAAGAATTAATCTTATGGTCATTCTACATCAACACATGGGGGTTTACTTCATTCTTTTTATTTTTTTATTTTTAAATTATTTTTAAAGATTTTATTTATTGATTGATTTGAAAGAGAGAGAGAGCACAAGCTGTCTCACCACCCTGAGATCACGACCTGAGCCAAAACCAAGAGTTGGATGCTTCACTGACTGAGCTGCCCAGGCACCCCTCCTTCACATCTTTTTAAAGGCTATATCAAATTTCCTGGTTTGAAAGACTAAAAATGCTTCTGCAATTCTAATGGGTGGAAAATACCCCATTTATAAGTAGTACTTGGCCTATATTAATTAATATAATTTCCTGTGTGCCATATGAAATAGGTACTTTAATAGACCCATTTCTCAGATGAGGGAACTAGGGCATAGGGAAGTGAAGTGACTTGCCCAAGGTTGCACAACTTGCAAGTGGGAGAGCTAAGATTCAAGCCTAGTAGTCTGGCATCAGCGTCTATAGCCTTAACTGTTGCCCTCTAGGTTCAGGCAATATTCCTATGAACATATCTTTATACACATGCTCAGATCCGTGTAAAAGGTGTATTTCCAGCCATGAACTTGCAGGTTGAAGGTAATGAACGCTTAAAATTCTGTAGCTGACAAAAATTGTCACATTGCTCTGTAAGGAGGTAAAACCATTTATGCTTCCATTGCCAGTGCATGGTCCCTTCTCTGCAGGTGTTACTTCCTTGATTAATACATGGGATAAGTGGAGTGGACTTCTGTCTTAACCACGAATGTGTCTCCCCTTTGGATAGAACAGAAACCACCTGAATTCATCCTGGGTGGCTTTTAAGTGTCTTGATCTCATCATTCTCTGGCAGAACAAGCTCGTCCCATACGCCTCTCTCCTGTGTTGTCCCCATGAAGGCACATTTGCTAGCTGCCTCGCAACTCTACCAGCACACACGTGATTACTCATAAGGTACTTAGTTCTGGCAAGACACCTGAACCTCTTCTGACCACTGAGTCACACTAATTAGCTGATGGTCTAAGCAGATGGAGAAGGGAGGGGATGATATGGAGTGAGGAAGGCGGCTGGCAGCGGGGCCCTGTCATGTCTGTGCTCAGAGAACTGGTAGCTCATTTGGGATGAACAGAACCTTTGGCCTGTGGAAGACAGGCTGAGTTCATCTCATTCCTCCACCTGCCTCTAGGTGGCCCAACAGACTGGTGCAATTAAGCCCCCCCCACCCCCCCACTCTGGCTTCCCATCAACAGACACAAGGTAGAAGATAGGCAAGAAAAAGTCATTCTCCATCTCAAGTGTTGCTTGATATCAGAGACCTCAAACTGTTGACTGGAGAACTTTGGCCTGAGGATATGTTTTTGTTGTTGTTTTTTTGTTTTGTTTTATTGAACTGCACAGTGGATTTGAAAAATCCAGAGTGGTTGCCAACAAGTTAAAAATCAGAAAATTTCACCTAACAGCTTCTAATGAAAAAAAAATTGGGAGATCTGGCAACTGACAACTGTGCATGGGAAGGACTAGCTCTTACCCCTTTTGGACAGGGCAAGGGCTCTGTAGTTCACCACACTCCCCACCACTCCCTATTGCCTCCCAAGCTGGCTCTCTGAATTCATTTCTGTCTGGCTCCTAGAGGCGTATGACGTCAGAGTCCCTGCTCTAGGTGCTTGGCATCTAGCATTTATTGTACGCGTGCACGAGCGCATGCGTGTACGGCTACGTGTGTTTTATTAACATTTACTGAGCACACACCATGTGCTAGGCCTTGTGCTGCATGCTGAGGAGTGAAGTGGGGAACGAAACCAATGTGGTGCCCAGTTCTGGCGTTCAGGAGCTCCCCGCTAAGGAGAGGAGGCCCATTAAGAAGATAGTCCCACAGAAGACCCCTTATTTACTCTTCCTCAAGTGGCGAGGGGGAAAAGCTCAGTGTGTGAACCGGTCCAGCCGGGGATCTAACCACATCGGGGGAGAAGGTGTGGGGAAGCATTTCACGTGCTCTCTGTATTAGCCTTTATTTTGCATTTGAGAACACGGCGTCACAGAGAGCAGGGCTAAATCCTCATGCTCACAGGGAGCGGGGCCGGGGTTGAACCGAGGCCATCCGGACACGGATCGACACCCTCCAACTCCGGCAGGGGCTTTTCTGCAGGAGGGCCTGCAAGCGCTCAGGAGGAGCGAGCGCCCAAGGAGAAGGGGGGTTTACTTGGAGAAAGAGCTGTTATCCTGCTCTGAGTGGGGGGTGGAGGGGGTGGGATTGATTCGCCGTCCCATCCCTTTGCCCTTCCTACTCATGTCCCCTGCATGATTTCCAGGGGCTGGCGCTGCACACTTTGGCCCGAGGGTGCCCTCTGGCTGCCCGTGCGCACTGGGACCCTTGCAGCGGGTGAATAAATGGCGAATTGCCACGTAACTACACACCCCATGGCCTCCAACTAGCGACTGTTGCTTTGCAAATACCCCAGCTCCCTCCTCCATGGGTGGAGTAACTCTGGCTCTCTTCTCCACTGGCTCCCAGAATTCTCTGCAGGACTAAGTGTCAACAGCCCATGTGACAGCTTGCAGAATAAGGTGCCCTGTGTCGGCCACCTTCCCTTCCCTGTCTCACCTCCTCACTAACTGACTGGTGTTTCCCGGGATGAGGATTTCTTGTCCCAGTGGTGGCTTCTGGGCGAACCCCAACTAAGAAAAACCCAAGCCTAGCTGGGGCAGGCATGGGAGGGGTGGTCAGGGGGATGTCCTGGCCGACCCTGGGAGACAGAAAGTCCTGGTACCTGGCCCTGACCCAGGTTGCTGAGACAGAGGGGCTGAGGTCTGGGGCCCCCCTAGAGCAGAAGGTTTCTAACAGCTCACATGGTTTTGCAGGACGAAGCTGCTTGCTTGGACCAGCCTGACCTCTGAGAATCTATCCAGACCAGGGCTGGGGAGTGTTTGTTGGGGGGCTATGCAGGGGTGAGCTGTGGGGGCAGGGCATGCTAAGGCATGTTCGATGGGGTTGTCCCTCAGTCAGGGAACCCTGACACTTGGGAGCAGAGTGGAGAGTCGCAGTTTGCCACCTTGGGGAGGGAGACAGCTGCCTGGGTCAGGGAACTGCAGGAGAGAGGATCCGGAGAAGAAGGAAACCTCCAAAGAACCCAGGAAAACCCGGGAGCTGTGGACTGAATGTTTGTGACTCCCCCAAATTCTTCTGTTGAAATCCTAACCCCCGATGTGATAGTGTTAGGAAGGGGGCCTTTGGGAGCCCTCTTGAATGAGACTGATGTCCTTATAAAAGAGACCCCAGAGAGCTCCTTGCCCTCTCCACCAGGTGAGCACCCAGCAGGTAGACGGCCATCCATGAGCAGAATGGAACTCTTCCAGAACCTGACTGTGCTGGTGCCGGGTCTCCAGCTTCCAGGCTCCCAAATTGTGAGAAGTCGATTTCTGTTGTTTAGACTGCACTCAGTCTACGCTGTTCTGTTACAGCCGCCTGAATGGGCCAAGACACCCAGACAGAAACAGGTTCTTCTCAGAGCTACATGGAGGTAAGGGTGGTAGGTCAAGGTCAATGTACTTGAGGCTGGCAGAACTGTACACTCGGAACTGGTTAAACTGGGAAATTTTGGGTTACGTATATTTTACTCCAGTAAAAAAAAAAAAATACATAAAAGAGTCAGCTATACATTGGCTTGGAGCACAGACTGGGAGCCACCCAGACAGGGAACCCCCTTCTTGGCTCGTCCCTTTCTCAACTGCCCACTGCACTGGTCCCCGACGTGGGCTCCTGGAGGCAGGAGCCGGGGGAGCCCAGAGCACACGCAGAGAGGAACCCAGCCGCTCTCCCACAGGGGCTCCGACCCACAGCAGGAGAAAAGATCTTACAGAAGGAGAGAAAGGGGCTCACTCCAGAATCCCTGAGTTGAGTCTTCAAGTGAGCATGGGCCTGTCTTCCCCAGGAACTAGTAGAAAACTCTCTGGTTTTATGCAAGGGAGGGGGACGTTTACTCCCTCTGCATAGCTTTTCAAAGGAGAAAGAAGTGAAATGATGCTGTGATCCCTCTTCCGGCGATATGCCTGTTCAACAAAGGGTTACATGTTTCAACATTGCTTCGTGCTTATTATGTGTGTGCTCTTTGTTAAACGCTCTTGCTCAAATTGGTTCAGTTAATCCCCGTATGAGGTAAGTACTACGATT
The DNA here is from genome assembly GCF_024610735.1 of Ursus americanus. Taxonomy (NCBI): domain Eukaryota; kingdom Metazoa; phylum Chordata; class Mammalia; order Carnivora; family Ursidae; genus Ursus; species Ursus americanus. Next base: position 8,644,086 of record NC_142148.1, read on the forward strand.
AGTCACATTTAAGGTAAGGAGAAGTTATGTAAGTCTGCCAGTGGCCCGTGCAGGAGCTGGGATTGGAGGCCAGGCCGGTCAGATTGTAAAGCCCGGTATTACCCACTGATCCCGATCGCCACCTGATGGTCGAGGTGCGGCGTTCTCATGGGACCAAGACTCCCGAAGGTGCCTGTAGTTTTTAGGGAGGTGCTCTGACTTCCTCGGCTTACATCAGTTGGAGTCTGGGCTGACTTGAGTTTGGAGCCCTGGTGGGACTCGGCATCACATTTGGAGGGTCAAGGGGATGCCGAGGCCAAGGTCCTGGCAGTGGAGGAACGTCAGGTCAGACGACACCTCCACTTACTCATCTGTAAAATGGGGGCAGTAATTCTTATCTTACAGGAGAAGGTGCCCCAAAAGTGCTAACCACGGTGCTTGGCATACTGAAAGGGCTCCATAAATGTCAGTTACAATAGTATTTGACTCAGAGTACTGGGAGCCAGGAAGCAATGAATTACGGCTCATATTAACGTGCTTTCAAAACTGTACCAACGATCAACAGCACACATGTTAAATTTTCACAAATATAGCAAAGATGATACTGCTACCAGAAAGGGTTAGCAGTACAGTATGCTCACGACCGCTTCTTAGGGTGTCCCAGACACCAGGCTCAGAAAGCGATGCATTATATACGTCGATTCCAGTGATTCCAATGATGTTCTTTCTCCTCCAGTAATTTCATGGTGCTGCTGAGACCTTGCTCAAAAGCCTAGGTCTGAGTTGGTGTAACGTAGAGATGGCTCAGTTTGTTTGCTTCGTCTTGCATCAGAGGCTTCTGAGTGGAGCCTGCTCCCAGGATATGTCTGGAGCAGGGGAGTGTGGTAAAGAGGCATCTAGTGGTTTCCAGGCAGACTGAAAGTAGGAAGAGTCGGTGGCCTGCCTGGGGAGAGTGGGGTCAGCAAGGGAGGCTTTGCCCTTCCTGGAGTCATCTTTATCCAGTGATGCACCATCTGCTGGAAGGAATCATAAAATCCACCGACGAAGATGTGAACTCTTCAGACCCTGTTCAAATGGGCCCCTCAAGGCCCTGCCTCCAGGTTGGCAAGGCCCCAGAGCTGCGTGACATTCACTGAGCCATCAAAGGTTCTGTTTGCTCAGGAGATAAAGGGCTGGCAAGCTCAACTCTGAAAGCAAAGGGTCCATCTCCTCTCCACGAACGAGTTCCTAAGAATTCCTAAGTAGCAGGCTGTCATATATCAATATTCCTTTTATCAAATAACATACTGAAAACAAGGCCTCCATTAATTTTGAAAAAATATTTAAGCTGATTAGAAAGTTGGTTCTGTATTTGATGAAGTTCTGCAGAAATTGGGCTTGTGATGAATCATTGAACAAAGACACTTTTTTTTTTTTTTGGTACAGCAATAAAGCCTCAAATGATTAATTAAGGGCACAACGCCAAAACAAGTGTCTTTGTTTCAAACGCAGTGGACAAGACAGCCTTGGGAAAGTTGATGTCTTAAGTAGACGCCACAACATGTTTTTAATTATGTTCAGGAAGACGAACAAGAATAGGAATCGCCAACTGTTTAGAAAGATAATTTTTTTTCGAAGAAAGATTAGAATTAAAAAAACCAAACAGAGCATTATTGATTTAACACAAATGCCATTTGTCGGGCCTTTTGTAATTTCCTTATTTGTGTCATCATTCTAGAGTTCACACACCCGCCCCCCCCTCGGGTGATCGCGTTTGGCACCCGTTCAGCTCTCGGCACTATGATACCGTAAACACGCAGTGACTGCTCATATTAAAATGTTTTATTTGTCGTAACTGTACAGATGATCGAGTGGTGCACGTCCTAAATTATCCCAATCATTGCCCAGGCTAATCGGAAGAGAGGGAATCGGGGACCGTCTCTGGGAGATGAGCAGGCAGGCCGAGGGTGCAGGGCGAAGCTGTCAGTTGGAAAGGAAACAACAGCAGAAAAGTTTACGCAACATCGGCTCTCGGTTGCGCCACCCCGAGCACAGCCCTCCGCGCCGCTGAAACAGACATCAGCGGCCTGCGTGATGCCCGGCCGGGAAGAGGCGTTTGGAAGCGGCTCAACTTTGGGTTGTATCGGGCAGTCAGATTCCATTTGGATCAAAGTGTCCTATCTCAATATTCGTGGTAATGACAGGTTGAGCTTTAAACGAGGCCAGCTCTTAATTGTAAAATGCTGGAGACAGAAGAGGAGCCTCACGGTTTGGCCCTTTTCCCCCTAAACTGTCAGGAAGTGGCCTCCACTCATTTGGAAATCGATGGAAATATTGCCGAGCGGGGGCTGCGGGCTCTGGATTTCAAGAGGTCATTTAGATGGGTCACTCACAGGTACTCGAGGCTCCCGGCCTTCCTTGGCGTCCATCCTGCTAGGTTTCGAGAAATGGTGAATTACTCATTTTGCTAGGAAGTAATGGCTTTATCTTCTACGCGTCCACACGGTTGGAGAAGGGGTTGCGTGCTCAGCATCCAAAAGTAAAGATGTTCTGGAACGTGGTTGCGCCCCTCCGTCTCGAGCACGGCCTCTTTCGGGCTGTGTCACGGTTCGGCTCGGCGCCGTAGAGTGAAAGCAGCCACGGCCGATCTGCAAACAGATGGGTGGGGTTGTTTTCCAGCACAACATTTCCACTGGCTTTTCCACAGGCTGCCAACCCTCGACTTCAACCAATGTCCTTAGAGGCATGGCAGGAATTCGGCTACTTCCTCCTCTGGGCCTGGCTTGATGTGAGGCGAGAGAGAAAACATAGAAGACCATGGACAGGAAGGAGCTGTGCAAAGGTAGCTTCTGTTCCTGCTCATTTTCCAGAAGTTTCTATGGCCTGGGCTTAGTAAAAAGGGAGCTTGTAGGGGTGTGCCAATCCACAACCCATTTGCAGGGTGACAGTTGGGTTCAGCACACGTTCCCCTCCCTACCCTCCCGGAGAACGCACTGAATAGTTTTGGGGGGAGAAATGTTTTCTTGAGCTCCATGGGCTGGGAGTGGGGAGATGTAGCCTCCTGAGGGCCAAATGGCCACTTGGCACCTTTTCAGCAAAGGTCGTGGTTTCACTGAACGTGTTGGGGTGTTTGTGGGAGGAACTGGGGGTGACCGGAGTCACCTGCTTAGTGGAGAGAAGCAGGACTGGAGGCCGGGTTGGGGAGGGGGGGGACGCCCAGAAGGGATCAAGAAGAAAGCTGAGCTTGGGCCGCAGGCAGAGAAGGAGAAAGGACTCCCTGGAATAGTTTAGAGAAATACGTGAGCAGCTTTATTGGGTGTTGCCCAGTGGCGGGACGTGACCCCACTTCTGTGTTTCCCTGCGAAAATTTTCCAGTGTCCCTGTTACTCGCTAGTGCTTTGGTGGGAAGATGATTCTCTTGAGGAAAAGTGAAGAGGTGCCAAGTTCTGCTTGGGGCTGGCATCAAGTGAAGAGAGAGGCGACATGGTGGGACGAGGAAGATGCGGGAAGAGCTGACATTCTCGAGACCGCCTCACCCAGGTTCCAGCAACGGTCCCGCCCTCCCTCCACGGCATGGAACCACCGCTTCCTCATTCTCTATCCTTCCCACCTTCACGCCCTTCTTCAGTTTTCTTCAAGATGCCTGTGATCACTTGACGTGCTCTGTAATTATTTGGTTTTGCATTGGTTAGTTTTCTCTCTGACGTCAGGTCCATGAGAGCAAGGGATATTGTCTGCTCTGTTCCCTTCTGCAGCCCCACACCTTAACAATGCCTGGCACATAGGAACTAGGATACATTTGTACCCATGGCGCGAGGTGGGCACCTGCTCGCCCACCTGCCAAACTGTGGGTTCTCTCTACACACCAGCACCTCCGTAACTCAAGCCACCTAAAGACACCGATAGTCTCCTAAACGTCTGTTCGCCTCTACTCCTGCCCCCTCCAAATCCAGGTGCCACACCACAGGCTATCCTTCTCGATATGTAATTCGAATTATGTCACTTCCTAGCTTAAAACCCTCTCATTGCCTCCTGTCACTCTTAGAAAAAAAAAATCTGTACTTCTTTTCATGGCCCACAGAGCTTCCTAAGTGGGCCCATCTTTCTACTGCCATCTTTGTATTCTTGCTCACTCTGTTCTAGCAACACCCACCTCCTCTTCGTTTTTCCAAAACATCACACTCACTTCCCATTAGGACCTTGACACTTGGCGCTTCTGTTCTCTCCGAGCCTCCCTCGGCTGCCGCCTTCACGTCACTCAGGCCCCAGCTCAAACATCAGGCACCTCCGAGAAGCCTACGTTGACCATCCGGTCTGGAATAACCCAGCTCAGCCCATCACTTTTTATCACACCACCTGGCTCTCTTACCTTCTCCTTTTGGCTCTTCATCACCGGCTGTAATTCTCTTATTTGTTCTGTTGCTTATACTTTATAGTCTCTCCTCCTTTCCCAGGATGGGATGGATGTTGGCACCTTGGCAGCCGTGACCTTGACCATCTTATTTATCACCAAGGCATAGGGTAGTACCTAGCATACTGTAGGTGCTCAATAAATATTTGCTGAATAAATGAGTGGATTGATCTATGTACGCAGAATTTCCTGACAACAAAGGCGTTGCTTTCCTGCCCATCTTCCAGTGCCTAGTTCCACAAATAATATATATTGGTCCCTGCTCATTCCACCCGCATACTTCTTACAGGTCATCATAGAAGATCACATGCCTGGAAATTACTTGCATTTTCTTGGGTATTACCTTGAGGTTATCAAAAATTCAGTGTGATGTAGCTTTAAGTCTTAAATCCAATGTTTGGGAAGGTTTGGAAGACTGGACAGTGGTCAGAAAATGACCTCTGGGTCCATAGTCTTTATAGAATTATCATAGTTAAGTCTTTTATTTTATTATTATTATTATTAGTTTATTTATTTTATTATTTTTTTAAAAGATTTTATATATTTATTTGACAGAGAGAGAGACAGCCAGTGAGAGAGGGAACATAAGCAAGGGGAGTGGGAGAGGAAGAAGCAGGCTCCCAGTGGAGGAGCCCGATGTGGGACTTGATCCCAGGACTCTGGGATCACGCCCTGAGCCGAAGGCAGAGGCTTAACGACTGAGCCACCCAGGTGCCCCTAATTAATTTATCTTTTAAGAAGGCTTTTATTTATTTATTTGAGAGAGAGAGAGAGCAGAGGGAGGGAGAGGGAGACAATCTCAAGCGAACTCTGTGCTGAGTGCAGGGCTCCACCTCTCCACCCCAAGGTCATGATCTGAGCTGAAACCAAGAGTCCGGTGCTTAATTGACAGGGCCACCCAGGCACCCCCATAGTTAAGTCTTTTAAACAAAGGTGGATCCCCTTTTTGGTCCTGCCATCAGCCCCGCCTTTCCCAGACGAATCAAAGTCAATAGCTGTTTTGCAGCTGGAGTTGATTGCAGATTCCAACCCATGGTTGAGTTAACACGTAAAGGGAGGTGCTGGACTTGGGGTAATTATAGGTATCTCCTTAATAAACCTTATCTGATCCCTTTCCGTTAATAATTGTATGTAATTATATTTACGTTGCATATTATATTGCACATTAATGGAAAGTAGGGCCCTGAGGATTTAAAGAACTTAAGAAGCATTTGATTGGATACTGCCAATCATTACATGTTATCCAAAGTATAACAGGAGAAAGGAATTTGTCAAAAAGGAAACTGGATAGTAGGAGAAACCCAACACTTTCATTAATTGATAATATTTTTATTAGGTTGTTACTTTCGAGTGTCTTTTAGTACTTGCACTTGAATTTAAATGTCTGAAAAGGAATGGGTATTCAGGAAAAGAAAAGTAATTACACCCTGTAATTCTGATTTAATTACAAGGAAATAGATGTAACATGATGTGATAAAAGTTCTGATGAGCTCTTTAAATGATATATGTCATTAACATGTTAATTGGCATGAAATCTGAACTCGGAGCCAGAGAAATCTTAGGTGAATATGAGGTCAACTCTATTACAGGCAGTCTTACAATGAAAATTCCATAAAAGCATTTTGAGTTTTATTCTGAAATGTACTTTTTCCCGTTTATATTCAATATGATGAAATTCCAATCCTGCTCTTTAAAAGAAGAACGATAAAAAAGGCCATCCCTAAGATGTCGGGGTGGCTAGCTTAAACTTGTAATTGAGTAGACATGAGGTCTGGACTACGTGAAATGTGTTTTTTTCCTGCGCTCAAAGACCAGGTCATGTTCTAAAAATCCGGTTCTCTCAGCATCTCAGCGTAATGAGGAGATGAAATGCATAAAGATTTTGATTATGAAAAAGGCTGCCATTTCCTCAAATACTCATCCCATGCCCTGTTTATTTTATTTAATTATAATTTGGGGGCTCACGGCTGTGGCTAGGAATCAAACGTGTAAAGAAGGCATCTATTCAGCAGAAGGAAAGAGCCAGAATAGATCAGGGCTACTGCTCTCGGAGGGTGGGATGCCGCGTGGACCCTCGGAGCCTCAGACCTTCAGCTGGAAATGCGCCAGACTCCTGCTTGGCTCTGAGGCTAGGGTAGCTGTTACTGGGACGCTTCGGTATTGAAAATCCCGACGTGTCCTCTCATGCCACAGCCCTCAGCGGTGGACACGTTTCTGTTGGAATAGCCACACTGATACTCCTCCGACATCGTGTTCTCACCACATACACACCCAGGCACACTGTGAACGTCAAAACGGACCGTGCACAGGTGCTCCTCAGAGGGACCCTCTCTGTTCCTCATCTCTTGGTGGACATTTACCCTACTTTAATTCAAATTATTTAAAAAGAGTATGGATTCCAGAGCTTCTCTATTTGGTAATTATCCAAACCTTATGAAAGAGAAGCTCAGAGAACTGGCAGAGGGGAGGGCCCTTAGGTAAAGCCGATGTTAGGATTGGAGTTGATACTTGGCAGACTTAGACACAAAGGACAGAGGGTGGTGGGTAGGAGAGGAGGAATCAGATTCTAACTTGAGTCCGACATGCTCATGCATGATTCAGTCTTTTCAGTCACTCAATTGGGGGCAGAAGGGGGTCTTCTAAATGTTTCCCTAATATCCCTGACTCATTCCTGCCCCAGGGCCTTTGCATGTGATCTCCGCTTCCCGCCATGAATATGTTGCTCCCACTTCTCTCACTTTGTTCAGGTCTCAGTTCCAATATCACCCTCTCCAGCATCCTTCTTTGCTCTAAACCAGCACCCCCTTTCCGCATCTTTTACTCTCTAGTTCCTTCTTCTGCTTTGATTTTCTTCATGGATATGATCTCCAGACTGTCTCAGATGTGTATCCATTCAGAGCCTGTCTGTTGCCTCTAGAACGCAGGCTGCATGGGGGCAGGCACTGATCTATCTTATTCATTGCTATATTCCCAAGCTGAGAACTGCGTCAGGCACCCAGAGGTAAACATGCGCCTATCACGTGAACAATGCAGAAACGTGTCCTGGCGCCTCATTCCCCAGCTGCATAACTTCGGGCTGGCTGCTTAACTTACAGGGGCCTCAGTAGCTGCCTTCTTGGTGAAATGGGAATAAGAGTTTGAAGAATTAAATGATTGAATACATGGAAACTTCTGAGTGTAGTGTCTGGTACGTGTCAAGTACTCAGTATATGTTGTTTTAAAAATGAGAGATTTTTTTCTTTAGAAAATCAAGACAAAATCAGCTGGGAACTGTGAGGTGGGTGATGGAGGTCAGGAGAGCCTCCTGCTGTGTTTTGCTCTGTGCTGGAGTGTTCCCTGGCACTGAAGTTACATAATACATCTGTATATTGGGGAGGGATTGGGATAAACTCGTTTAGTGTGTGTGGACTTCCTCCCTTCACTGAGCCCAGCCGAGAGTTTCATTAAGGTTAGGGAAGCTGTCGAGGGAGAGGCTGTATAGACCATGATTAAGAAGGTGGACCCAGGAATCAAACAGGTGTCTGCTTCGAAATCCCAGATCTCACTGCCTCCTGGCTTTGTGACTTGGAGTGAGTAACTTCACCTTATGCACTTCCGTTTTTTTCCTCTGTGACATGGGGCTGAAAAGCATATTTTTCCTCATAGGGCTGCAGTGAGTAAATGCAGTTAAATTTAATGCATTAAATGCAGTCACATAAGGAGCGTCCTGAGCAAGGGGCATGGCACGGAGAAAGTCTCAACACACGCCATCCTCGACGACACCAGGTTCCGCTGTGTCTCCGTGTTGAGACAGCAGAAGGAGTTCAACGAACACTTGGTCTCAGAGGCTTAGCTACAATTAATTGAGCCTGAAAGGCCACAGATAAGAAGAAGCCCTAAATCGATGATAAAAGGGGAAAGGAAAATAAGCAGCGTCTGCATACAGTGAGCTCTCTACACTGCACGGCCGCCTGCGCTCAGGACCCTATGGGGGTCTTTGCGGTCACGGCCACCGGGTGAGGTGGACCTCTCCCACGGCTTGAATTGGGCTTTTTCAAAATCAGTGATTTAAGAAACTCAGCAGCCCCCCCTCCCAACTTTCCAGCTGTCATCCAAAGCACAAAATCACTTCCTGGGACCTTCTGACCGTCAGGCCAAGTTGACCGGACCCCAGACGTCTTTGGACGTTGGGAGGGGCCAGCTAGGCAGGCAGTTGGTGGTATCGAGCGTTTGCCGGGTCTGGGATGGAGCCGAAGCCCTTTTGGGCATCAGCAGAATGTGACGAGGTGCCGGGCCCTGCGGATACGCCGGCATCTCCCGCCAGGACCCACCAGCTTCTGCTGGTCTCGGAGGGTCTGTAACTCTAGCTTTCCGTGATGCATGCTTTCTGCGAGGCTCCAAGCCGCCAAACCCGCCTGTAAGTTTCTGATTCAGAAACCACCTTGGAGGAGAACGGGGCTCGTCTCTCTCCATCTCCCCTGTGCCCTGGGATGAGTACCCCCACTCCTCACCTGCTATCACACAGACAAGAAGGGCCATTCATAATTTAAGCTGGCCCTTTCTTTCTTACACGCCACCAACAAGAGCCGGATGCTGGAGGAAAAATTGAACTCTTTCTCCCAGGATACACTGAGGATCAAGCAGAATCTCATTAAGGCTCACTTCAAAGATTCGTCCTTTATTTCCATACAAACAAGTTTAAATTATCGTGCGTGAATCTGCTGTTAGCAGGGACTCTGTTCCATTATGCATGATTCCTTACTGCTCGTATCATGAATAATGGGCAGCGCTCCATTAGCGATTTCCAGTAATATGCTAAACTTAGGGAGTGGTCACGTTATTGGGTTAAAGTTCTGTCGTTTGCATATTTATTTTATTTCTTACTGAAGCTATAAGGCTCTGGTTCATCGAAATAGGTGTTGCAATCTTGTCGTAATTAAGCACAGCGTAGCACATGTCGTAGCTGTGATTTCTTTATTATTATTTAAAATTTATTGAGCATTTACTATGTGCGAAGGATAGTGCAAAGGATATTATCCTTGCATGCATAATACTATTTAATCTGCACCAGAACCTTTTGAGATAGGTATGATTATTATTCTCATTCTATCAGCGAAAAAACTGATAATTAGGGGAGGGTCTAAATTGCCCATGGATAAAGCTCATAATAAGTGGTAGTGCTGATTCAAACCAATTTGTCTGACTTCAGACACTCCTAATTATAAAATGTTTTTTTAGCACGCTATTACTTTCTGATGAGCTTTCCTAGACATACTATCATTTTGATGCCCATTGTACAGATGATAAAACTGATACCCAAGGGGACAAGTGATATCCGGGAGCAAGAGACCCTTGTTTCGCCTTGGTTTTGCCTCCATTTGATCGTGGACACTAGTCTTCCTGGAAATAAAGATGCTGTCGCACTGTGGATTCTGTAATTTTTAGGGTTGGGGCAGGGTTTTCTCAGTGTTCTCCCTTTCTCACTGTCTCTGGAGGTTCCTTAGGTAGACCCATGCTGACACTTTTGTGTCGTGATGGTATGACGTGGGGCAAATTGTTTAACTTCCGCCATTTTGGTTTGTTCATCTATCCACTGGGGATCCGTACCTGCCTCTCGTAGGGTCATTGACAGGAAGAGAGCAGGTGGAACAGACGGCACACAGGAAGCATTGTATACAGGTGAGCTAATATTTTTGTATTATTCCCTTTAAAATTCTTTGTACCTTTCAATTTGTATTTCTGTGATTAACCCAAAGTCATCTGGCACGTTACTGGAACATTTCCTTTCTTAAAGCCCCCTCGACTCTTAACATCTCATGGCCCAACCAATGAAGTCATAATTTGTTTCAATGTTCCCTCCTGTCCCCTCAGCCCAGGACAGAGATTAGCCAATAGGCACATCCAGTTGGCTGTGGTCGTGAATTCATGAATCATGTTGAGATCGTTTGAAGAAATTGGTTACAAGTACTGTCTTGCAGCCCAATCTCAGATTATTGAAAAACAGTTGGAAGGGAAGTTTGAATTGGCCACAGCTTTTATTTTTAACTTTTTGAGTTAGCCGATGTCAAATCCAGCCTCATTGTCAAGACAGGAAATGCTGGGGTCCTCTGGAAAATGTCTTCATAATTTCTGCATTATTTATTCAAGATATTTGGCGAGCTCAACTGGGAATGATTTTTCCATTTGGAGATGTGTCACAGAGTGCCCCAGACAGGAAATAAGCTTAAGGAGCTTGACTTGGGAGACCGATCTGGGCTCTTTGAACACACCCAACCCTTTCCTGTACAGAATCTTTTCTGCGGGTGCTGCCATCTGGACCCGCACTTCCTTCACTCACTCATTACTGTTAATTCCATAGGCCCGGATCCTATCAATTCTTCGAGGTTCATCTAAAAGCCACATTTTCTTTATTCCAGAAACTGCTTCTTGAATTCAATATATTTATATTTTGCTTGACACTTTTTTGAAGTGCCTTTGCAGATATTATTGAATTAACCTGGTTGAGTGTTATCTGTCTGTATTCTTGGTAGCATTTCACCATCTGTCTCATGTGGCTGAGCTCTCCCTCCCCATAGTGGTATTTGAAGCTTCTCTCCCTTCCCTGTATGTTAGAGAGAACTTTCTCCACCAGCACGGCTCTTAGGCCTTGCTGTTTCTATTAGGAAATGAGGGAGAAGAGTATTCTAAGGAGCCAGTGCTGTCTTTTGAAAAAAAAAATCTAATTTAATTTTATTTAAATTTAATTGATTAACATATAGCATATTATTAGTTTCAGAGGTAGAGTTTGGGATTCATCAGTTGTATATAACATCCCGTGCTCATCATATCACATGCCCTCCTTAATGCCTATCACCCAGTTACCCCATCCCCCCACCCATCTCCCCTCCAGCAACCCTCAGTTTGTTCCCTAGAGTTAAGAGTCTCTTATGGTTTGTCTCCCTCTCTGATTTTGTCTTATTTCATTTTTCTCTCCCTTCCCCTATGATCCTCTGTTTTATTTCTTAAATTTCACATACGAGTAGAGGGACAATCGACCAAACCAAAAGGCAACCTACAGAATGGGAGAGGATATTTGCAAATGTCTTATCAGATAAAGGGTTAGTATCCAAAATCCATAAAGAACTCATCAAACTCAATACCCCAAAAAACAAATAATCCAGTCAAGAAATGAGCAGAAGACATGAACAGACATTTCTCCAAAGAAGACATCCAGATGGCCAACAGACACATGAAAAAATGCTGCACATCAGCCGGCATCAGGGAAATACAGATCAAAACCACAATGAGATCCTACCTCACACCGGTCAGAACGGCTACAATGAACAAGTCAGAAAACCACAGATGTTGGTGAGGATGTGGAGAAAGGGGAACACTCTTACACTGCTGGTGGAGCCAGTGCTGTCTTAGTTCATTTACGATCACAGAGCAGGTAAGTCACACAAGGAAAGACAATAAGCTGTGGGTGGGAAGGGGCGAGCAGCAACAGGGCTAAGGGTGGCTGGTTTGAAGGGGACTTGGGAGATTTTTGGAGAGAGCTGTTGGGGACAGCTGGTATTTCAGGAGGAATGGAGCTTTCGAGGAAGGGGATGGGTGACTTTTCATTTTTAATGAACAGGTACCCTACCCCCTTTGGCGTTTTGCGAGAGGCTGCAGTAAAGATTTATATTTTTTTACGAATATCTTCTCTGATGGATGAGCACTTCTCCTGAGTGTAACACTCGTGTCAGAACTGGGCTGATCTTAACGGGCTGAGGTTTGTACTGGAATTTATGTATGTATCTCTGTATTCCTTCAACGTGCACACACTCTAGGAAGTTCCCCAAATGCAGGCCTTTGGGTGGCACTTCTATTCCTGTTACCTATGAGACCTTGCTCCACGTTGATTTCTTCAGCAAAAAACAAAACAAAACAAAAACAAAACCAAAACAAAACAAAATGCTTATTTGTCCATGTTTTGGAGACAAATCAGTCCAGGCTCCCGATTGCCTTGTGGCTGGTCTGTCTGATTGGCATTCTCAGGCTAGTCATTTGGGAAGACCCGGAGCGTACAGCAGACAGGGTGCAATGAGCTCAGAGGCTGTGTGTTTGCATTTCAGCTGTACCTCCAACAGCTATGCACCCTGGTCAAGTTATTTAATCTCTTTGTGCCTCCTCCATTTCCCAACACAAAATTGTGCTTCCCCTAGATCAGTAAAAGCAAGCAAGCAAGCAAGCAATATGCTTCACTCTTCCTAGCCTGATGGAGTCATGGAATATAAGGGTCAGAGGCGATGCCAGGAAATGAGCTGGTCCCAAGATGGCAAATACCTTTTGTTTGCTGTAGACTTTCATCGCGGGCAGCATCCGCTTAGAGTGGTCCTCTCCAGCTGGAGTCCTGGTCCCCTCCCACTGGGGGACATCTGGCAATGCCTGGAGACATTTTTGGCTGTCACAACAGGGAGGGGATAGGGTGAGCTACTGGCATCGAGAAGGTAGAGGCCACTGCTGCTTCTAGACACCCTATCACACACAGAACAGCCTTCCACAACAGAGTTACCCACCCACAGTGCCGACAGCGACAATGTGTTCTGAAGGAGCCAAAGGCCGTGTCTTCCTTGAAACGCAGTGGGAAAGAACTCCAGGATTGATTAGTGATGTCTGCCTCAGAAACAAGGGGCAGGAGTTCGAGAGCACGTGTGTTTGTCTTTGCTGTACAAAGCCAAAAATTTGTTTTACAGAGGAGGAGATCAAAGTCCAGGTAGCTTTTTAAGGCATGTGGCAAGCAAGCGGGAAAGCTCAGGCTATAATCAATTGCTTTTTTTTTTTTTAAAGATTTTATTTTTAAGTAATCTCTATACCCAACGTGGGGCTCAAACTTACAACCCTGTGATCAAGACTCGCATGCTCTACTGACAGAGCCAGTCGGGCCCCCCACAGTCGATTGCTTTTTGACCGAAACTACATTCTTAAAGAGCAGGAACTGGATCAGTCCAGCTCACTAGCATATCTGCAGCATCTAGAACAGTGCCTGCCCATGGTAGACATTCAACAAATATTTGTTGAATTCATGCATCGAAGTTTTTGGCAAGCACAGCTGTAACTTTACTAACTCCAAGCCTGTTTTCTTAAGTTATATAAAACCTATTTTCAGCTTTAATAGTGCATGTAAATATAATAAAACTACCAATGTGAAAACACTTGAACAATTATCATTTCCTTTGAGAGGGTTGCTTGCTCCCTGCCTCTTTTTACACCCAACATCACCTGGGAATATCTGTTCATGGAAATCTAGGTTCTGTTCCGAGACCCTTACCTAGAGACTACCTTCTACACACATTGACCTATAAAGGATGGGACACAGTCCTTGTTGAAGGAACACTAACCCTGAAAACACAGGACATCTTCTGGGGCAGGACCAGCTACTGGGAAGAGCCCAGGCTATTCAGTGACTTGATTTTGTTATTTTCCTGCTGCCTCTCTGATTCATCTGGAGGAGAACCGTCACTCAGCATTTCCGTGTTACCTTTTGCAAATGAGACCAAACGACCCCTCGCTACCCTCTTTCACTTGGATGGGTGAGAGATGCAAATTATGGAAGCAGCTGGTATCTTTTAAAAGATTTAATGTATTTTTTAAAAGATTTTGGATTTAAAATATTTATAGACTCACAGTAAGTTGCAGAAACAGTAGAATTTCAGGGCCCCTTCCCCCACAGTCCCCCAGGGGTGACATTAATCTAATCCAACTTTCGTACGATATCAAAGCCAGGATACGGACCCTGGTATTACACTGTTAACCAGGCTATAGACCTTGTTTCATAGTGTGTGTGTCTGTGTGTGTGTAGCTCTGTGCAACTGGATCCGCTGTAGATTTATGTAACCACTACAGCCAAGGTGGAAACCTGCTTGGAACAAAGAACGATGATATTATCAGCTACCATTTGTTGGGTACTTACTATGTTACAAGCACTCTGCTGGGCACTTTGCATACATCGCATTAGTTAATCTTCACAACAACCTGGCAAGTCCGATGCTATATGCATTTTACAAAGAAGTAAACTGAGGCTCAGAGTGCTTAAGTAACCTTGCAAGGGTGAGCTGCCCAGCCTGTGAAAGAGCAAAGCTAAATCAGTTGGACGCTAGCACTTGTCCTTTTTAAATAACTCCATGCTGCGATTAATTTTAAGAAAAATCACCCCATAATCTCACCATTCAGAGATAAGCCATACTTAACAATTGAGTATATTTCCTTTGAGTCATTTTCTATGAATATGCAGATGGAAGCTTCATTGGGATCAAACTGTATGCACAACTTCTATCTCACTTTTTCTTGACTTAACATCACATCTCTATGTCATTAAAACACTTTGGAATGATCGCTTTAAAGGCTGCCCAATATTCCATTGTTCCGTGATGGAATAAGGTTTCTCTGATGCCCTGTTTTTGGCCAATAAAATTGTCAAATTTTTCTTATTATAAGTATTGCCATAGTGAACATCTTTGTACAGAAACTTGTACGTGAAGAGCCAAAGATATTCTTAGGACTAGATTCTGAGATGTGAAATTATTGAGTCAAAACATAAGAATAGTTTTATGATTCTTAATAGTATTGCTTAAATATTCAGAGGCAATGTCTTTAAAATATGGTACTAGCTGCTCTTGGTTAGGGGCTGGTGAATTGTAGCCTCCGGGGTAAATCTGGCTCTGCTGCCTTATTTGTAAATAAAGTTTTATTAGAACACAGCATAGTCCCTTGGAAACAACTACGCTCATTTGTTTGCATATGGTCTGTAGCTGCTTTTGTGCTATGTCAGAGCTGAGTAATTGCAAAAGAAAGGGTATGGGGGGCAAACTGAAAATATTTACAATGTAACCTTTCATAGAAAAAGTTTGCTGACCTCTGCTCTAGATGAAAGCTATGGATGAGAGATAGTAATGGCCGATGTTTGGTCAGAGCAATTATACCAAGCATAGCCTCATGGTGTGGACACCTGTCAGAGAAGAGGCTGTTATGATGCACGCTGGAGCCTGTGGGTAGCAGCTCTCAGATTTCTTGCTCTCCTAGGGGAGAGGCACACAGTTGATGTTTAATAAGTGCCTTTTGTTTGCTGTCATAGGAGTTGCGGCTGCTAAGCATGGGGTTGACAACAAATACGGTCACATCCGGTCCTTCCTTCCTTCTCCTGGCTGTGTGGCTCTTGGAATTGTCCTGGGTAGATAACTTCCTTTTCACACCACTGGTGCATATAGAAAAGCAGCTCTATTATTTAAATTCTCCAAGATCAAGGATGTAAAATGAAGGCTGCCCCTGGCCCCACAAGACGTCCAAATAAATCTCACAGCTTCCAAATGTGACTATGTCACCCTGGGATTAATACCAAGTAATCCAGTGCCAACATCAAGACAGTGAAAATAAGCATTTACTCTCCCGGAAAATCATTTTATACTGATTACAAGTTGTAGCCTGTCACTAGGATGTGAATTGAAAATGTGCACATTTGCAAGGTTAATATTTCTCTCTAAAGTCACTCTCTCCCCTGCCTCCCACCCCCCACCCCGGCCCAGCTCACAAGGAAATGGGAATTCCAAATAAATATTTGTCCTGAGACATCCCTATTCCAAGATACAAAGTTTAAACCAGCTTTTCATTTACCTCCAAGATAGCAGAACAGCAGGGACACAAGCAGCAATGGTCTAGGAGAGATGGGTCTAGGGCAGGCTTTTTCAACCTCAGTTCTAGGACATTTCAGGCCAGGTAATTTTTTGTCGTGGGGGTCCGTCCAGTGCAGTGTTGGGTATTAGTAACATTCCTGATCTCTTCCCAGCTCCCTCTGCCCCACTGGAAAAGCACAGGTCTAGAAATCTTGAAACAAGAGGGTAGGAAACCTAATAATATCCAAACAGCAGAGCATGGGCATCTGCCTACCTTTCTAGCTTCATTTCTTCACTACTTTCCTTCCAGTCTTTGAACCCAGAACATGCATATTCTGTCACCTCCTGGTGTTTGCTTGTCCTGGCCACTCTGCCTGGAATTTTCTCTCCTCATTCGTCCATTATGGAAAGTCACCTCCTCAATGAAGCCTTCCATGACTACCCCTCCTCCAGGCCTAATGTGGAGTGAGACACCATTTCCTCTGGGTTTTCACCAGCCTTTTGGTAGGCAGTAGAGCCCCTACCACGTAGGATTTGGGCTCCAAGTCAGTGCTTAAAGCAAAGACTGCACAGAACAAAATCACCCTTGGAAAATCCCTTAAATCCCCCTTCGATACAGTATGAATGGTTTTGTAGAGTCAACTCTCCTTTTTAGTCATTTTTAGGCCGGCTCGTGTTGAAGAAGTTTTGAGTTATGCTAAAGGAACGAATCCGACGGAACTCTATGCAGGTGTCTGGGCTTTCAAACATTTACACCTTCAGAAAATGTCTGATAACAAATGGGGAAAAGGTCAGGCATTCTAGTCTGTTCTTGCTGGCTTGCAGGGTTCACGTCATTTTGTTTTACTATTGAACCCCTTTCCTCTTCATATCGGTGAATAATTTGCCATTGGAAGACTTAAATCAGATAACGCGTGTTTAAGTACCAAGTACAGTAGCTGGTGTTGAGTACGCAGGTGCACAGAGAGGCTTTCTGAATTTCAACGGAAATCTACAGTGTTCTTTGAAAGTGGCAGGCAAGAGCTTGGCCGCGGGCTTCCTGTATTTCTCAACTGGCATTTTCTCTTGTGACCACAACCCTCCGGCTCTTGACCGTTGGCCTCAGGGCCCACGGAGTGCCCGTGCCATCACAGCGGGCTTGTTTATGATTTGTTTGTGTATTTCGGTGTGGGTTTCCCATTGGACTATGAGTTCCTCGAGGACAGAGGCCCCGACTCATTTACTTTTGTATCCCAAAGCCTGCTACGGAGTCAATGTTCAGGAATTTCCATTAAAGGAAGGCATAAAAAAAAATGTGAGTTTGGATTAAGGACATCTTCAGCATCTCTTACTGCTAATTCAAAAACCCTCCCCTATGGAATAGAAGCATCGTAAATGCGGTATCTCATGGGATCTGTGTATTCTATCACAAGCATATAGCATAATTTTTCCACCCATAGGAGGTGCTCAACGGATATTTGGTGTGTTGTTACTGAGTCTTTAAGATGTTTCAAAAATACAACAGAGCTGCTCAAGGGATTGGCGTGAAGGGCGTTTTCTCAGTCGTTTTGGCAGACATGGGTAACTCTGACCCTACTCTTCGTGATCTCTTAACGCACCCTTAGCTGTTCACCATGCGTTTGCCAAATCTACCGGCATGGAGGCGAGGAGCAATGATGAAGCTTTTGATTCCAAAGTGGAGCCCGAGCGGCAGGTTGGTTTCTTCCCAAATGGAGAACCGAGAATACCAGAAGTCTGGACATCCCCCAACCCTGACTTGATTTATCCCTGCTGGCTTTTGCCTACAGTGCAAAATGACCCTGGCATTTTCTATGACTGCTCTTCCATCCTGTCTACACAGGTGCCCGACTCTGTCCTTGAACGGCGTCCAAGGAAGGGAGTCCAAAGGCAGAAACCCTCTCTGAGGAATATCTCCCCACAGAATCAGGGGAAAAGAAAACCCACCTTAACATGATCCTCAGGCTGGGCCCGGGAGGGCCGAGGGAGACCTCAGGCAGGAACCAACGCCCTCCCCGTATCGCTCCCTCTAGGACGGCACTGCTCTTCAGACAGCTGTTGTCTGCGTTTTGTGCGGCGGAGCCATGGGGCGCTTGTGACAGAAAGTGAGGTCCCGTGGAGCCAGACAGGGTCGCAATTTGCATCGGGCCCCTAATGAACATTCAAGCGAAAGTGATCTCTCCCCACTTCTAAAGCTCCTCTCCGTATGGGCGAGTATGTGAAGTCGGAAGCCAAGGAGGAGGAAGTGACAGCCATCTTTCCAGACCTCTGAAATCCGGATGACATCAGAAAGGGTTATTTAATTCTGAGGTACACCAACCGGCTATTCACATAGAGGGAGGAAGAAAAGAATTTATATCCCTTTCATATATAAAAGGAAACAGATGTGATTTTCTTTACAAAAGAGCATTTCATTAAAAAAAAAAAAAGGCGAGGCGAGGCTGAGTTAACATAACCATTATTCTCCATCTCAGGAAAAGCAAATCCTGTTTGCCTGTCATTATATAAGGTAGCAAAATCCTTTCATCCAGTGATTAGTTGTAAACATTCCGCAGCCTTCTGGGAGCAGGCCTCTGTTTCCCATCTTACACTGAAGCCATTTTCTTAGACTAATGTTTTATACACACAGCTCAGATACAATGCAAACTCCCGGTACCCCAAAGGCAACGGGGCATTCGTTTATACTAAATCAGAAGTGTCACCCTTGGCAACCTGCAGCAGTGAAACATTTATTCAGCCTTGCATTCCTGGCACTTAGAATTATT
Source organism: Ursus americanus (assembly GCF_024610735.1). Taxonomy (NCBI): domain Eukaryota; kingdom Metazoa; phylum Chordata; class Mammalia; order Carnivora; family Ursidae; genus Ursus; species Ursus americanus. The sequence goes on from NC_142148.1 coordinate 8,662,826, forward strand.
TCTTTCATGCCTGATAGCCAAATTACAATATGGCAGGTTTCCCTGGAGCTGTAGGATCATTAGTGCCAGCTCACAACATACTTTCAACTGATATGGCATTTCATGTACAGCTGCCAATCAAAAAATGGGATATGCAAATGAGGACGGGAGCCTTGGTGTACAATTCCTGTACCGTGAGCTCCTCACAGATTTCCTTAATGACTAGCAGTCATTCTGCTGAGTGGAAGAAGTGGAAAGAACACAGAGGAAAATTCCCCCAGGAAGCTGGTTGCAAGAGCCAGAAGTTTTTACATTTGATTTCCATATTTATTCTCTTTCTTCCCCCCTCTGTGTGTTTCTAAACAGTGGGCCTAAAAATACTCGAGCAAGGCTTGTTATATAAATACAGAGCCTTGTCACTGCAGTCGGGATGCTCAGGCCGTCCTGAGACACTGGCCGTGGGCTCCATCGAAACGTGGGATGGCGAGGGACGCCTGGGTGGCTCAGTCATTGAGTGTCTGCCTTAGGCTCAGGTCATGATCCCAGGGTCCTGGGATCGAGCCCCGCATCGGGGTCCCTGCTTGGCGGGAAGCCTGCTTCTCCCTCTCCTACTCCTCCTGCTTGTGTTCCCTCTCTTGCTGCCTCTCTGTTAAATAAATAAATAAAATCTTAAAAAAAAAAAAAAGAAAAGAAATGTGGGACGGTGGGCGCAGGCTGGCGTAGGGGCTGGGGGTGGGCAGCGGGTGAGCTGGGGTCGGAAGGTGAAGGCGAGGCTGACTGTGTGCCCCAGTTCTCAATGGGGGCAGGGCGGGGTGGGGATGGCACCATGGTGTCCGGGGTGAGCTGGCCCCCTCGTCTGCCCCTGCTGGTCTAGCCCCCTCTCCTGCTCTACTCACTAGATTCTCGCCTCCAGAGCCTTCTTTGTGGACCCTCAGAAGTTCCAAGCTCCTCCCTGCCTCCAGCAGGCATGGGGCTTTGCTCCTCCTGATATCACCCCTCCCACCCCGCCGGTGTCTGAGGAGCTGGTAAATCAAACTGATTGGAATGAATGAGTGGAGCTCCCTGCAGACCAGTTACTGCCTAACTGAGTAGAACTCCGTCTGGGGGCCCTGGATTAAAACTCAAGGTCCACCAGTGACCTTAAAAACATCTCCGTGGTGGCAGGCGGGTAAGAAAAATATTCGGGACAAACTGTGAGAGAGCCTTGTCATGCTCCACGAATGGAGAACGGTGTCCCCATTCCCCCCACCACTGCCGAGCCCCACGCTCGTCCGTCGCTGTGGATGGCTGCAATCTGCTTCTGCACACCGAGGAGGACAGGAATGGTCCTTAGCAGTTTATCACCATCATTCCCTGGCCTTTTCTTCTCGTGGTGGTGAAGATACCTCCTTTGCCAGTGTGAGTGAGATGCTTGCTTCTGAGTTTTCCTCTGTTCTTTATTTCTGAGAAGCTGACCTATCACAAGGCAGTAATACGATGTTCCGAAGTGATAAAAATCCCTTTCAAGGAAGGTTTATCACCTTTCTGCTTTTTGTTTCCATTTTATTCTTACTATCCATGGGATACTTTTCCTGTGCTACGAGATCGAAATTGATTCCTTTATATAAGAAAACATAATGTCATTGAACTGTGGTTTTAGATGTGTCCTCTGTTTATGCCTAAAAAAGCTGATTGGAAGATGCTAAGACATGCGGGTACCACGTGGCCCGTCACTGCTTTATCTTTTCTGGTCAAAGAGTATTTATTTACACTTAGAACTGGGTCAAACAGCCATGGCCATCATTTTATAAAATTGAGCCCAAGTCCAGAGAGGTCAAGCTCCTTGCTGAAGCCACACAGCTGGGAAGTGATAAGGTGGGGACTAGTTGTCAGGATCGCAGTCGGCAACCCCAGCACACGCTTGACAGGTGCCGCGAGGGCAGAATTTCCGGAGTGTCACAAAAGTGAGGCTGGAAAACAAGACGATAATGGAATGTACGATGCCCTCCTGGCCAAAAAAGAAAATAGTAAAAAAAAATGCTGTATTCTAATCTTAATTTGATTTAAATAAATATGTCTGTGCATGGCTGGAAGCGAAGGGCTTTATTTATGAAGCAGTTTTGGGGACGGCACGTTTGCTTGCCTTCTTTCTGGGGTTTCCAGCCCCAGTCAAATCTCCCGCCTGCGGTAATGAATGTCTTCCTTCCTCCCTCTTCTGTTCCTTCCTGCTATTTGTCTCTAAGCAAGACCAGCTCACAGCTCCCAACTGTGTGCTCCCCACATAAATTTCCCTGTATTTCTGGAGGAAATTCCTCCATCTCATAGCTCCTCAGGGAATCTGCTTGGCTCTCACACCTCCCTTTGGCCAAGGTCATGGGGGCCTTCCCAGGGGCACCGTTCTGACTGGTTTAGGATTTCCAAAATAGCGAGAGGGTGAAATGCAGATTCTCAGGTGGAATTCCCATGTCATCCAGAAGAGTGTTCTGGGAACACTCCAAATTGCACAAGTCAGCTCTGGCTTCTTTAGGAAGCTAAGCTTTTTGGTTACCTCCTGAAATTACATGAAGGGAACAGCTGATCATTTATCATGGTAAACTTCCAGAATCAAAATAACTAGTAAGCTTAAATAAACCGGGTATTTTAGGAGGAAATGGAAATAGTACATGTTTTTCGTAACGGTCAAATAGTTGTAAAATGAAAGTCATAGATTTATGCACCCCTCAAAACTCCTAGGGTATGCCCCGGGATTAGGGACTGTATTGAAGCTGATTGCAGACTACCAATAAAAGCGATATATAGGCTTTTTGGTATGCAAAGAGTTTTCATACATAATGTCTCAAAAGCCCTGTAAAGTAGGGGCTAGTATCCCATTTTACAGGTAAAGAAACTGAGGCCAAGCGAGGAGCAGCGATTTGCCCAAGGTCATAGAATTAGGAGACGGAGAAGTCCTGTCTTGAATGCAAGCTGTAAGACTTTGTCCTTCCCTTCAACCTTCCCTGTAGGTCATCTGTCTGGTTCCTGGAGTTTCATGTTTGGTGGTCACATGTGTCGTTACTATTCATCTTGTGCGACTGTATGTCCCAGCCTCTGTCGGCTTGAGTGATAGAAGCCAGACAGGAAATTGCAGGCTCCAGGGACCACGGGGTGCCTGAGAAAGGCCATCGGGGCTCCAGAGGAGCAATTTGAATATCATCATCCTGAACCTTCTATTTCTTGTCTCATCTGACTTCCCCTTACAGCTGTTCTGTGCTCCCGCAGCCCCCTGCACCCATCCGCCCCTCAGCACCCCATGCTGTGTTGGCTCACTTGGTGGCATAACACTGGGGCAATTTGTTGATTTCTTTTTTTCTTTGACTGTTCTCCATTCAGATGGGGGATAGTCACAAAGGAGCCCAAGGGTCTGGCATAAGCAGTAGAATTGATAAAATGCTTTCTGAGCCAGGCTTTACCTTCATTCATCCTTCACCCCGGCACCAGAGGTGGTAAGAAACGTTAGGATTTGGTGAGAGGAAGGAGTCTCGGGAAAGAGGAGACAAAGATGCTGGGGTGGATCTCTGAGGAAGGGTCCTGGAGTTGGGGTTAGGTCTAGGGGAGAATGAAAAAATTCACCTAGGTGAACTTGAAGGTCCAAAGGAGTGTCATCCCCTGCAGCACTGGGCGAGCCCTCAGAGCTCCATTATCCACCACGGTGGGAGCCAGCCCTGCCTTGATTTTCATGGCCTCAGAGAAGTTTTTGGAAACAACCAACATCTCCCTTGTCCCCATGAAAAGTCAACATTTCCCTTGTTTCTAGGAAGGGCACAGAGTTCAGCTGAGAAGAAATTGCTGGCTGACCTATGTCACTCCTAAGGTACCAAAGCATTATTCCTTTGTGCAAATGGCTGCCCAGTGGACGCGGACAGCCAAGTGAGCGATGGGGATGAAGAGAGTGTCTAGAATATGATGGTTCTAACCAGGAAATCCAAGATGGATGGAGAGGACGTAGTGTGGTACTGGTATCCTTAAAGATTTGCAATCTATCCTTCAGATAATCAAGGGTCTACTACGTACAAATTCTCTCTAAAGAAGAATCAGGAGGCATCCACATGCACTGTGGACCCACTTCACGCTTGGTTTTTTATACCAATTGTCTACATTCTCTGATTTAGTCATCAGAGGTTGGAACCATTCTCTTCATGTTATAGGCGATACAACCAAGGCTTAGCGGGCACATGAGTCACACGGAATCACATAGCGACTGAACACTGGAATCTGGATTAGAGCCACTAACTCAAGGTTCCACACAGGGCGGGCTTGAATGATAGCCTGAATTCTTAGTTCTAGTTATATAATAATTATATAATAATCTAATAGTCATTATTATTAAAAAGTAGAGATGTACGCAACTGCCACTATCTTGAACCTTCACACAAATAATCCCTCTGAAATAGGAGACTTTGCCTACTTGTTCACTTAAATGCTGGCAATGAAGGTTATTTTTCAACAATCTCATAATCAAACCGATTGATTAGATAATCCACCTGGATAATCCAAACTTGGAAGGTGAATTTTGCATCCTTGGTCTGTACCCCTCCCATTACTAATTTTGTCTTCATTGGGTTCTCTTACACGAAGGATGCGGACTCCCTCTTTTGCATTGTGTGTTAGAAATGGCCCCAGCTCTGCCGTACAACAGTGTTCGCAACCCTTGGTCATTTGGGAAACAACCTTCATGAATTTACCATGTCTGAACGTTATCCCCATGTTCAGTCATTTCCCAAATAGACTTTGCAGAAAAATCAACACACTAAAAAAAAAAAACAAAACAAAAAAAACAAAACCCAAAAGACTGCACCTCATTCTAAGCAACAATTCATAATATCATGAATGTGTTTAATTGTTTAATTACAAATGCTAAGTCTCCCCTCCCGTCTCCCCAACAATATTAGCTAAAATCGCCTCTTTTGCCGATGGTAGGATGTAGGATGAGACCCACACTTTGGAAACACTGGACAAAAGGACCACAGTTTTCGATAGACCTTTCATTAACACACACACACACACACACACACACACACACACACACACACACACTTTATCAGCCTTCAAGTTGGGCTTCTCTTGAAGTCAGTGACAGTGATGTTGAAATGACCTGAATTACTTTCACTAGGTAAACAGACACAGATTGTGTTTTCTGTTCTGGGAACTGGTTTCTCAAAACTAGTTTTCGGCAGGTCCAAACTCTGGGCTACACCGTCCCTTTCTAAGTCCTTTTCCAGTGCTTTGCTACATTTACAGGACCTCGGCGATTTTTCTGCTTTGGCTTATGATCTTGCATGAGGCAAGATCTGTGGCAAGGTCTGTGGCAAGATCATAAAGCGTCCGGAAGGAAGAGGATTTTCATCACAGATGTCTCTGATAATCATTAACCAGCAAGCTCCTTGGAAGAAAGCCATTTTTTCCCATAGACTCTTGGGGTTGTTTTGACTTTTCCCCCATAGTGTCAAAGGTGTCCCTTAGAAACTTTCCCATTTGATTTAATTGCTATTTAATTCCTAAAACATTGCTTCAATTAGACATCCTGATTTATGACACCATTGGGCTTCTCTTGGCAAAGACATCCCAAGGGACTGTCCACTTCTAATTGACTGATTTTAAACAAGCTCATCCCTTCCGCTCTGCGAACTTCTGTGTTCAGGAGCAACTGAAATACTATATCCTGAGTTTGTGTCAGATCACTTTCCACGACTCAAAATTAACCCAATAATTTGAATGACAACTTAATTAATTTACTCGCTCGTTCTATGTTTACCGAGGGCCTTTTATGTAGCAAACACTCTGCCAGGTGAGAGATTAAAAACAAAATAAAACAAATAAACAGAAAAATCACACGGTGGCTGTCTTCACGGAGGGGTCGGTCCAGTGTTGGGATAGCCAGGGTGGGAGGGGAAACGCTGAATCCAGTGTTTCCCAAGAAAGAATCATTTGTTTCCTCTGTTCGCAACCCCCCCACCCCCATTCTTGGTCATGTCTAATATTATTTTTCTTTAGTAATTGTATTTAACCAGCTCACTTTTTAAAAATGTAAATACCTTCTTAGCTTCTCCTTAGCAGCATCTGTGAAGTAATAGGTTCCACGTGGCAGCTCTCTTTTTGACATATATATTAAAATAAATTTCATAATCAACAAACGGACAGTTCAAATAAAAAGTATTCATGAATCATACTACCTTAAGTCTCACTTATTGCCAGGGGTGTACCTTTTACATTTTGGAAAACACCGATTTAATTTTCAAATGCGTTAATTGAACCCCTGTCAGGAAAGAAGGACTCTCCAGGGGTTTAACTCGGTGATGAATGTTCAATCTATACCGAAACAGGAAGAAGGTCTGTTGGGACTCAAAGGTGCAAATTCCATATGAATTTGAAGAGACTCTTTTCCTGGCCTCCAGCTCAAGGGGTGGGAGATTCTGGGTGAAATTTTCCTCGGTTATGATTTCATTTTTGTTCTTTGCATTAAGTCCTGTTGTTGTTGTTGTTGTTTTTAAAGATTTATCTGTTTATTTTAGAGGTAGAGCATGTGTGCAAGAGTGGGGGGAGGGGCAGAGGGAGAGAGAGAATCTCAAGCAGACTCCCCTCTGAGCTCAGAACCCAATGTGGGGCTCGATCTCATGACCCTGAGATCATGAACTGAGCTGAAATCAAGAGTCGAATGCTTAACCCACGGAGCCATCCAGGTCCTGTTATTTTTATCTTTTAAACAGCATCATATAGTGGAAGCTGGAGTTTCTTTCACTGTAGGATATTTTTGTCCTCACAGTTCCCCCAGCACACATGGAGAATATTTATAGTCGAGGCAGTCGTGTATTCCAAGAGTGGGCAATGGCTCATGGCCAGGAGCTTGTTTTTACAAATAAAGTTTTATTGGAATGCAAACACTCCACTCATTTATGTATTGTCTTTGGCTGTAATGACAGAGTTGAGTAATTGGAACAGAGCCTGTAAGGCCTGCAGAGCCTAAAACATGTATCTATCTAGCCCTTTACAGAACAAGTTTGCTGGCCTCTGATAATCCCTGGAGTCAGGACAAGCAAGGAAGAGCCAAGGAGTGGTCTTGCTCCCAAGTTACTGAGAGAGCTCTGATTTGTTTGGGAACTTTTAGAGAGTCACAGGAGGATGTAGGACTTCCCAATATGCTAAGAGTCCATAAGAAGAAAATAAAATTACCGTATGAGGCACTCAAGGCAAATAAATATCTTTGAACTGAGCTGAAGGTTCCCTCAGTATCCCTCACAGATATAGTCCTTCTCTACCTCCTCACATGGGATGTCTTGCTGATGTGAAGAGAGCAAGGGTAGTGCTCTTGTAAGGGGCTATAAAATGTTGCCATCTGAGAAGGCCTTGACTCACACAAGCCTTGATCAAATGTATACTTTTAAGCTAGAGCTATGACGCATCCTCATAGGTTTCCACGAAGCCAAGCATATCCAATCGCCAATAGAGTCCACCATGATTCTCTGAGGCATGCTGACTCAGAGCATCTCTGGGAGAATGAAGACAGTCACAGTTCTCTGTTATCCCTTCCATTGGAAGGAGACTACTTCCAATCTTTTTGAATCTGTCCTAGGCCTGTGACTCACTTTGACCAATAGAATGCGACAGAACTGACTTCCAAGCTTGGTCAAAAGAAACCTTGCAACTTCTGTGGGTCTCTTGGAACCCTGGCTCTGGGAAAGTCAGTGCTGTGTGAGAAGTCCGATGATCCTGACACACTTCCACGTTGTGAACAAGCTAAACTAGCCATACCGGGAGGCTGTGCAGAGAGAGAGGGAGAGAGAGAGAAACAGAGAGAGAGAGATGCCCAGCTAGCACCCAGCGACTCCAACCTTCCCAGCAGAGGGGCCAGATGTGAGCGGAGAAATCCCTCTTGGATGGTCAACCCAGTAAAGCCTTCAGGTCACTATAGCCCCTGTCGTTACCTGACTGCCACTGTAGGAGACACCCCAAATGAGAACCACCACGTGAGTCAGGTCAACTTCCAGAACCATGAGAGATAACAATAAATGAATTTTTTAAGCCACTAAGTTTCGGGGAGGTTTGTTCCATCACGGCAGAAAACTAGAAAAGCACCCCCCTGTTATCCCGAGATCCTGAAGAGTCAGGAGAGATGGCAGGATCTGCTACCAGTGACTAGTTATTCTAAACCCCAGTCTCTGCTCATCGGTCCAGCCCGATGCAACACCACTCTTCCTACTGCTTACTACCAGGAGGACCCGCCCATCTTGGTTTGCCAGGACTTTGCCAGTTTTAGCACTGAAAATCCCACATCCTGGGAAACCCCGGGGTCTGTAGCAAACCAGTCCATTCCCCAAATCATCGTGCACTAGGATTTCTTTCTCTTCTTCAAGCCTGGGAGCCTTAGTACATGTTGGTGCCCCTTCCTCCCTTGGCTAACTTCTCCCCAAACTTCATTTTCTCAGGGTAGCTTTCTCTATTGGCCAAGACTAGGTAATGCGGGTGTTGTGGACTCTTGTTAACCTGGACTTTTACAACACTTTGAACTTCTTAAGGACACCAAACCCGATTGCCCATTATTTACATATTACATATTTATTGGACAAACAGCTCACCTGCTAGATGGTGAGATTCAAGCCTATGAGGCTTGTGTTTGTTCTTCTTACTGTTATCCTAACAATATTTGGGGTAGGCAGCACTCAGTAAACAGAAGAATAAATAAACAAATGAGGGCAAGCTGGCAAAGTGCTATGGTACCCAGAATCACAGCTTTTGTCTCACATTGAGAGAGAAGGGTAAAGGTTCGGAACTTTTCAAACCCTGTTGCTCATGAGGAGATGACTTGACCCTGGTCCTGTGGCTGGGGCAGAAAACGTGATTTCCAGGAAGCCCAAGTGCATTTCCCAAAAGTTCCAACATGGCGAATGGTGATCTACACGGGCTCGTGTCCCATCTGATGGTCTTGATGCCATTGGAAAGGAAAACCTGCAGGTCTCCTGAGATGGGGAAACCAGCGGATTTTCTGGTCCAGTGTGTGGTTCCAGCCATTGCTCGCCCGTGTGCTACATCTTACTTCCCTTCCTCAGTAGGTTAAAAAGAGACGGAAATGCTGTGATGACTAATGGGAGGTCATGGAAAGATTTATTGGACAATTATCAATGTTGTTCCTCACTCAACTTTCCTTTAGTAAGTCATTATTTCATTTGGGGAGAAAGTACCACTCATATCACCCCTCAGATTCTGTCATTTTATCTCCTTGCTTTAGGCTAGTTTGTCGCCTTGAGTTGTGGAAGTATATAGTGTGCAGATCAGAAGAACTTCCCACGAACTGAATTTGAGTTTTATACTCTTGTCACTTTCAGGCATGCAGATAAGACTTGATATAATTCTGTGTTTTCAAACTGAACTTGTGTGTGGGCCACCTTCATAATTTTTGCCATGTTCTAGAAGATATTTCACTGTGATTCTCCTAATACTTAAAAAAATAGACTAGTTTTTTTTTTTTTTTATGACTCTCACCCATAAGTCATGATCCATGTGATTATGGGTTTGATGGGCTGGTGTGTGTGTGTGTGCGTGTGTGTGTGTGCACACGTGTATACATAATTCTCAGTGAAATGAATGCCTGAAAATTATAATTTAAAAATATGCCCATCAAAGCCATCATTTCATGAGTTATGACTTGGGATGAAGCTATGTTACAAAGTAGGGTTTTTCAACTTAAAATAATCCTGCTAGTATGGGTAATGCATCTACCACGCTTTGGGAACCAGTGATAAACCCCAAGTGATCTGTTCCTTTTAATAGCAAGCCAACTTGGAATTGCTACTATAAAGGTGACCTGTGGTCCAGGAAGAATCCTGCCCAGGTTCCCCATGAACTCCACCCAGATCCTGGTTCCAGTAGCCTGGTAGCTCTGACTTTATAGAAACCTCATCCGTAGAATCTTAGAGATATCCTTGACCTATTGCTTTCTGTTAGATTACACCATTGGCCAAAACATCAGCAAATCCTGTTGGCTCAAATCTAAAATATGTCCTGAATCCCCCTAATTCTCATGACTTCCACCTTACTTATAACATCATCTCTGCATTGACCACCTAACTGGTTTCCCCATTTCCACTGGACTGAAAACCCAAAAAGAAGAAAGCCATTTTTAGTCAGTTATTATGTACTGGATGCAAGTACACTCTCATTAGGGAAATAAGAAGAAATGCAATTTAAATATTTAAAACACTTGGAACACAAATGATGGAATAAAAAAGACCAAAATGATTGGCTGGCCTCATAATAACATCTCAGGTCAAAACCAGAGAGCTTCTTTTAAAATTCCACTGAACATATTTTCTTCATAATTTGTCATCCCTCTTGGACATAGCATCCAGGGTGATTTTAAATTGATATGATATAAGAATAAATACCAAACCAGTCACAGAAGTCAGCAAATGTTCAAAATTATAGAAAACCATAGAAATGGGCTCTAATTGCATCATTATCTAATCTTACTTTTGAATACCATTGCCAAGAATGGACTCACTCATCTTATGTCATTTTCTTTTCTTGTGAACTTTTCCATTTTCTCACAAGAACAAGACATCCATATTTTAGGGTTTGCTGTATTTTGTCGTGCAAAGCAGTAAAAAGACTCATCAGAAATGTGATGGAAAAGAAACTCGTAAAGAATTGTAGTTAGAAGAGGCCATAAAGGAATATGACTGGAAAAGGCATGGAGCACTTTTCTTAAAGTTCTCTATTCACTGAGACAAAGAAACTGAAAACAGAGTTTGGTTTTCCTCCCCTGAGTATGCGATATCATGGTTCTCGGAGGTGGTTTTTCAGAGGAGTCTGCTGGAGCTTCAAGTCTAGAAGTGAGGAGGTATCAAGTTAAAACATTCCAGAGGAAATAAAAGCCCCCCACCCGAAATAGTTTACCACTAATGACATTTTCAAGTTGATGCTGGAGATGAAATTGGTGTGGGTGTTGGGAAGTGGTTGTGTGCTTAGTAGGAAAGTAGCTGGGAGGAAGGATAAGCAATGATTCTCAAGGACAAGTTCATCACAAAGTCAGGCAGATGGGAGGGATCTTATCGGTAACAGAATCTGTACTGGGTTGAATAGACTTGCCCCTAAATTCATGACCATGAGATTAAGGTGGGTGTCAATTTTGTCTCGAATCCCACTATTTCTCATGACTTCATCCCTGCTTTACATCATCATCTCTCTTTGGGTGGACCACATTGTCCTCTTAACTGGCTTCCCCATTTTCACTGAACTGAGAGCCAAGAAGAAGCAAGTCATTGGCTGGCGGCCTTATAAGAAGAGAAGAGGACATAGAGACACATAAAACCGAATTGAGTGATCTAGCTACATTAAGCCCAGGAACACCGAGGATTGTCAGAAGGCACCAGAAATTTAGGGAGAGGCAAGGAAGGATCCTTCCCTAGAGCTAAGTTGTGTGTTCCCGCTGACACCTTGATCTCAGACTTCTAGCCTCCGGGACAGGGAGAGAATAAATTCTGTTATCTTATACCATCCCCTGTGTGGTACTTTATATGGCAATCCCAGGAAATGGTCCAACGCTGTTCTGAAAAAGAGTGTGCCTGACTTGACCCAAGTCTGAGGGCCAGGACAAGCCATCTGGAAACCTGTACCAACTCTCTTCCATTTATCGTTTGCTTCCTAGTGAGATGGACGTCCTAAACTTCGGTGAGCAGGTTTTAATCATTTCAGGGCTCCCAGATTTCTAGGACAGAATCTTCATCCTAAAGAACTTGTCATAGAGGCCATCCAGCTGTAGTGGGTTGAATCGAAGCCCCTAAAAGATAGGATCAAGTCCTAACCAGTGGTACCTGTGAGTGTGATCTTATTTGGAAATAGGGTTTTGGCAGATGTCATCAATTTCAGATGAGGTCACACTAGATGAGTATGGGCCCGACATCCTACGACAGATCTTTATGAGAAGAGGAGAAGACACAGGCGTATGGAGAAGAAGGCCAGGCAAAGAGGAGACAGAGGTTGGAGTGAGGTAGCTATAAGCCAAGGGAACCCAAGGAATGCTGGAAGCTGGAAGAGGCAAAGAAGAATCTTCCCCTGGAGCCTTCAGAGGGAGCACGGGCCTGTCAACACCTTGATTTCGAACTTCTGGCCTCCAAAACTTGGGAGAGAATAATTTCTGCTGTTTTAAGCCACTCAGTTTGTGGTAATTCATTATGGCAGCCCTCGGGAAAGAATACACCATTTTGTAGCCGAACCCAGCCCACCCATGTGTTTTGTAGGCTACACAGTGTTGTTGTTTTCATTGAAATCGTTGCTAATGTTTACAAACAGAGAGATTGCCCATAAAAGCCACGATTTCTGTTTTTTTTTTTTTCTTGAAAAGTCCAAAGAGGTGACGGTAACCTCGGAACTTCATTCCTGGGTGGTGACTATGGAGCTGATTGGAGCTGCCCCTGTGTAAGGAAGCCACAGGGTCCGGTTCTGGGGTCCTGGCCCTCCTCGAGGCCAGGTCTGCTTGGCCTGTTGACTCTACCCTACCTGTGCTCTCTTTGTCCTGTGTGCCTTCATGGACTCAGACTTCCTTTAAACTGCTCTCCCCATTTTAGAGGCTCAAAAAGTGAAACCCAGAAATAGAATTTCCCTGAGTGGCGTCACCCCGTGTGTCTGCGACAGAGGAGGCCTGGGGTGCCCACACTTCCTACCACACCGTGCCTCTTCCGCCTACAGAATGCCACAAGATGTTTCCAAGAGCAGACATCCCAGACTCCTAGATTTCACAGACCAGCTTCAACAAATTTCAAGGAATTGACAAAGAGTTCCCAACACTTTATTTTGCCAAGAATGTTAAAAAAAAAAAGAACACTGCCATTACCATCTTTTCATTAAAAAAAGGTGATTCTATCACCAACGAAGCAGGAAACACTCAAGCTCAGAGTAAAAATAAAAATTGTGTTGGCTCAGACAGGCTTTCATGATGTTCTCTCCAACCTCACCCCCTTCAGCTCCATTCCTCTCCACACTCACCTGCCATGTGCACCGGCCTCCTTGCCCCTCTTTGAACACCTGAGGCCATTCCTGCCCCAGGGACTTTGCATTTCCTGCATTCTTTTGCCAGAACACCTTCCCCAGATATTTCTGTGGCTTGCTTCCCCAGTTCACTTAAACGGCTACTAAAAGTTCACCTTCTCAGCCCGGACTCTCCTCACTCATCTCGATGCTCCTACATGTGCTTTTCTGTGGCACTTGTCACTACCTGCATAGTCCGAATTTATCGATTGATTATTTCTCCGTGTTCTAATAAGAACAAAGTACAAGGATTCCATGTTCGTCAATGTTTAGAGTAGTGCCTGGCACATGGAAGACCCCTAGTAAATTTTACTGAATTGGATTAAATGATAAAGTACAGTACACTATACGGGGTAGATTTCACTTATTGAAAAACCCCAACATAATCTTGATGTCCTCTTATTTTGCTCATGAGGGGTGGAAATGTTATCCTATATTGTTATCAGTTTATGGATTGACTCATAGATCACATCATGGTGATGAAAAGTATCATAGAGTCCAAACCCCTGTGGGTATTTTGGTTTGTTTTAGTAGCAATCATCGTGTGTAAAGATCTCGTAACTTTTGACAACTCAGCCTCCTCTTAAAGAACCCCCACCTCCAACTAAAAACACACACATAAAAAAATAATAACCAGACATACAAGCTACTGTAATATCCCATCATTCCAGGGTACGGGGGAAACAAGTGCTTGAGTCCAGATTGTGAAACTGATGCCATGCCACGTATAAACAAGTGTGTGGAAATTACTGTATAGCATCTGTGTTCACTGTTGTCTAATAACTGAAGTTCATGAAACTATAAAAATAAATTTGTCTTCACTTCTATCATTTGTTAGTCAAGGAGAGGAAGAAGGAGGAAGAGGAGGAGGAGGAAAAGAAGAAGAAGAAGAAGGAGAAGGAGATGGAGAAAAAGAAGGAGATGGAGAAGAAGAAGAAGGAGGAGGAGGAGGAGAAGAAGATGAAAAGAAGAAGGGAAGGAGGGTGGGGAGGAAGGGGGGGAAGAAGAGGGAGAGGAGAAGGGAGGAAGCGAAATTTTGTTCTGCAATGTTACTCGAAGCAAGGCTAACCATCCTAGGATCTTCATGAAAGTGAGTGTACAGTAAAGCCAGTCCAGTTTGGACTAAGTAGAAGAAAGTTCCTGCAGAATTCTCAATTGTTTGGTATTGGAAAGCGAGGCACTATGGAGTACTAGTCAAGAACTATAGAGACCTATCCGGGTTGGATTCTGGTGTCTATACTTGAAGCTATAAATCCTGGTAAGACGTGTGGCCCAGGCCCTCCCTTCATCTGTGCAGCTGGGCTGATGGTAGCAGCACCTCATGGAATTGTTGCCAGGATTGAATGAGACGATACATTCAAATTGCCTGGCACAAGGTGTAAGAAGTGGATATGGATATCTATGGTTATTATTATTTGAAAGGACATGTGGTTCTGCTGCTTTTCACGGATGTGCAATAACATAAGCTGTTGACCAAAGGGGAAAAATAGGGACCACAGTATGGTCTACCAGCCTCCCCCTAGTAATAACCCCAATAGCCACACCTCGTATGAAATGGGTCCTTCTTACTTGCCGCGCCCTTGACATAGCTTCTCTCGTTGAACACCTACAACTGTCTAGGAAGGAAAGCCTATTGCCACCTGCATTTGGGAGGAATAAGTGGACTGGCAGAGGCTGAGTCATTTTCCACAAAGTAGCATGAGGCGGAGCTGGAATTCAGCACTGAAATATTTATTACCACGTTCGGAATCAACCTAGGGGTTCGCCCAGCAAAAAGAGGCAAAAAGTATTTTCAAGGATTGCGTTTTTAAATAGGTTAAATATCCTCCCCACTACCTATTTTCATGACAGATAGGCAGACAGACGGACAGAAAGACAGTGATGAATCTCAGCTCTGCAGAAGAACTCTCAGTGAAACTGTGGGCTGCATGCTTGGCTGGCCAGACGCCCGGCTCTCACAAAGGAGTCCGAGAGACTCTGCCTGCACCGGGCACAGCAAACCCGTCGCCCCTTGTGACTGACACCACAATGACACTCCGGGATGGTGGACTGAGAAACTCTGCTCCGGGCGAGGTGGGCTACAGGCACTCAGATTCTTTTAATGTGGAGAAGGGGCAGCGCTGTTCCTTCAGCAGGTTTAAGCGCTGAGCCCTCTCTTGCCGCTGGGGAACTGGGTTGTGGCTGATTCTGGCTTTGGGCCTAAAGAATCAAGATTTGGAATTGGGAAAGAATGAAAGAACAAAGAGGAAGCAAGGCTTTCCTGTGTGTGTGTGTATATGTGTGTGTGTGTGTGTGTGTGTGTGTGTGTGTGTGTGTGTGTGTGTGGTGGAGACAGCAGGAAATCTGTTTTTGGGGGAAAAAAAGGTTTGAGTTGCTGAAGAAAGAAGTGAGCTCCTAAAGGGGGAGTTCCCAGAGATCTGAGCCGGAGGGTCTTTTCTAGAAGAGAGGCCAGTTTGTGCGTGGGGGCCGTTAGGCATGTGGCTTTGACTAAGGACAGCTGTGGAGCACACTGGCCGAAAACCCAGAGGCCATGTGGCAGCGGAGACCCTGCATATTCACATCATCGACCATTGCTTGTCACCTGCGGTGGACCATCACACCTTCCCTTTGTCCGAATCCAGCATTGAGCAGGTCACCACTTGGCTGACGCAGCCCACACGGGTGCCCTAGGACGTCTCTCAGTTCCCACTTGACTCACTCTATATAGAAATCCCCACTTGCAAAGCCCCAGACACTGTGACCTCCCAAAAGGGGGTGGAGTGGAGACCTAGGGAGGTGGTAGTGTGGAGACCTGGTGTGTGTGTTTTAGGAGTGCGAACCAGCTAGAGACCACTCCTCAACCTGGGAGAGCCGTCAACATAGCCCTGCCACGTGGGCCCGCCACGTGCCAGGAACCTATGGTCAAGAGCCAACTGGGCACTTAGGAGAATGCTTTAGAACCAGAAAACAGGCCAATCATTTTTGCTCAGCCATCACTCTTCATGACAAGAGCTCCCTTGATTCTCATGCCTTGGCTTCTTCAGGAGCCAGAGAAATACATAAACACGCAAGGACAAAGATTCTCTTGACTAGCGGAGAGTTAGGACATCTTCAGTAATGGGCAAACTAATTATCCTGCCTGTTTCAAGGATGGTTTCTGCACACTTGCATCGTTGCTCTTGGCCGCTCTGCCTCTTGGCACGCAGGGCCAGCAGCCCGGAGAGCGGCCGTTAGCACCTCCGTGCTTTACAAGGAGCATCTCTTTCCTAAAACCTGAGCCGTTCCAGCCCACGGCAGGGTGACGGAGGACTTGGCCATTGCTGTCAAAGAGGAGTCATTAGAAGCAATCAGGCCTCGGCCCAAATTGCGGCTTGGAGGAAAGCGGGTCGTAAAGCTGGAAGTTCCGCTGGAGTTGGCAATCGCACCCTCTAAATGTCGGCCCAGCTCTGCCAAGGCGGGAGCTCCTGGGAGCCAACATGGCTTTCCTATTTGGGGCTTTCCCACTGGGATCTCCAGCATCATGCCATTCCGAAGTGTTGGAAGAAAGAAAAAACTCAGGTCCTTCCCAGTCAATTACTGACTTTGCAAGGAGATGCCTCCAGCGCTCTGGGTATATTGAGAAGAAGAGAAAGTGATAATGCTCGCTTATGATTCGATTTTCCCTCTGCCTCTCCTTCCCCCGTTCCATCCTGCAGACGAGGAACAATGGCCATGGAGAGAATGGGGCCGATGTAAAAGGCCCCCAGTCTGACTTCCAGGCTTTTGTTTGAAACCTACTCCAAGGAAAGGAAAGTCTGAACACCCTAAAGATGCCAAAAACTTTGTGCTGCTTGCTGGCAACCCTCTGGGGAGAGGACAAAGCTCTAGGTTTCCCTTGGAAAAGCAGAAGATCTGGCAGCTCCGGGCTTTGGCATCTGATACAGCGACATTCGCTGCCACTGAGTTGAAGCAGTGTGGGGGGTACCCTTTCCGTGGTGCCCACCACGCTTCAACGAGCCAAACCCTGGACATTAAGGCTGAGCGTCTACTGCCATTTATCACTCTTGAGCAAGGTCTTCGCTGACCCTCACCTCTAGCCCTCCTTTTTCTCCCCTGCATTATTTTTTCCTATAGGATGATTATCATTTCACACAGTCCATATGGTCCGTATTTGTTTCAGGCAGCCTCTCCCAACCTGACAAGGGAAATGACTTTGTCTGCTTTGTTCACTGCCGTATGCCCAGTGCCTGGCGTATTACAGATGTTCAATTAATATTCGCTTAACGGAAGGATAAATGTTCTCTAAACCCAACAGAAGATGTTTCCATCTGCATGACTTCTCACGCACCTGGACAGTTTTGCTCATTCGTGTTACCTGCTCTATTTCTATGGGACGGACGTCGCAACCTCTGGAGGCCAGAGGCTGGGTTATGGGGCTGGATTCTTCAATGTTGGAGAAACATCTGTGCCTCAGGATTGGCCCAGAATAAGGGACAGTCTTTGTCATGGAAGAGCCCCCTGTGGAAGGATAGTCAACGCCCCAAAGATACACTCCTTGGCATTGCACGCTACTCCAAAATTTGACAAAGCCGGGAGCAGGGGCTCTCAGTGTTATCGCACTCATTGTTCCATTTCCAAAGAAACAGTTTGGAACAGCCTGTCTTTGGTTGGGTTCTCCAGAAGTTTATCCTGAGACAAAGACATGAGATGAAGTAGTGTATATAAGGAGATGATTCCAGAAGCGCTGTTAGGGGAAAGGGATCATGAAATAGGGAAGGACGAGAGGTCAATTCAGGATGCAGGATAGAGCAATTTACACCATGACAGCCGTGGCTCACCGAGCTGGGGGCCTCTGGGAGATGTGCAGAACACGCCTCAGAGTTATCTCACTTGAGGGGTGCATTATCTGCCACCTTGCCATGTGCCATTGGTCAAGAGCCAATTCAAGGTCAAGGGAAATTCCCTGGGGCCAAGAATGGCAGGTGATGGCAGAGGACATCTTTCTATGCGTGGGGATGAGTGCTCTGGGATTGGGGGGACACGGATAGAGTCTACTAAACACTCCCTTTAGAAACCTAAAATTCTGTATTTGCAAACATAATTTTTTAAAGGACAAATGAGAGGAAAATATTTATAATAAAATATGTATGTCAACATTTAAGTACTTGAGATTGACACACCTGAACACATGAGAAGGCAGTAAGATGCTTGGCCTTATACACAGAAACACTGAACTCGGCAGCCACAGATACAGGTCGAGACCCGTGTGTTGTATCAAAGACTTGAATGCCATTCATGGTATTGACTTTACAACATGATTTTCTGATAGGCTGAACAAGTCTTGGTATGGTTAGAACAAAGTACAGCCCTCCCTCAATTTATATGGCATTCACATTCTTATAAAATACAGTGTGTTAAAACTGTGTAAGAATACTTTGAGTGCATATGTCCAATGGACTTAGGGTCTAGGCTCAGAGAGTTATATGCTTGTGCTTTATCTATACGTATGTCTAGTGGGTGTTCAAAAGTTGGGATCCCAGACAATCCTTCATGGTGTGAGACTGTCTCATGCTCTGCAGAACATTTGTCATCTCTAGATTCTGACCACCAAAGGCCAGTGTCACCTCCCAATCTTTGTGACAACCAACTCCCCAAAAGAATTTTCTGGAAAGCTCACTACAGCCAGTATCATTCCCATTTATGAACTGCTGATTTAAAGAAGGAGTGGATGGGAACCTCCCAGAATGACTGAGACATAATTTCCTATTAACCGAAATAGGTGGGAATTTGAAATAAAAACTAAGCTGAGTTAAAGGAAAGAGAGTTAGTTTTGCAGGTACCTCTGACTTTTGTGGCCAGGTTCACACTCACTGTGAAAGTGGAGAGGAATGCTGGAGAAGCCTCAGCTTATGATCCACGGTGTTGTATTTTTTTTTTTTTTCTGGAGGAACTATCATTTATCACCAGGGCAATACCTGCCTATTATGTTGCAAGGCTTGGGAAGATGCTAAAAAATATCATTTCTCTCGAAGAACAGCATCTTGCAAAAGTGTCATTCTTTCTTGACCCAGCATCTAAATTCAAAGATCCTGGGCAAATGATAGAGGAGTTTGCTCATCATCGGGGTGTGTGCACCAGTGCAGAAGAATCTGACAGGCTTTTGGGTGTGTTCTCTATTTACTAACCCTTCAGCAGTGACAGTGTGGGAAGGGCCAGTGAGCACAGTCATGCTGGGCAAATCCTGGGGGGTGGGTGAGGTTGGGGGGTGCAGTGACAATATGGGGAATCCAGTGCATGTGGATTCTCTATGCTTCATTGGTTCAAAAGCAAAGCCTGTACTAGCCCTCTAGGGTAAGACAAGAGGCTTGAGGGAGCCTCCTTGTACAAAAGACCGTAATAGCTAAAGTGAAAGGGGGATTGACTATGGACATGGGTCGGGAATACACGTTTTTAACATAAATTTTATCATGGTACAACAGTTAGGAGGGCTGGCTTTGGAGCCACACCTGCTGAGGTTTGATACCCTATGTCCATCATTTGCAAGTGCTGGGTCTTGAATAAGATACTTACTCTCTAGCACCTCAGTTTCCCCATCTGAAAAATGGGGATAATGCTAAATATTGAACTTTGTAGGAATTAAGTAAGGTCATGTACATCAAAGCTGAACGAGTGCCTAGCACGTTGTAAGAGTTGGCAAAATGCTGGTATTATTATTACAATCAGGACAAAAAAATCACAACCTTTTGGGACAATGAAATATCACTTGTTTGGCATGCTAGAAAGAAAACAGATTATACTTACTATAAGCTCGGTGAATTCAGGACAATATCTTTTCTACTTCTAAAAGGACTTTAGGAGCCTGCACTGTGCTCGATGCAGAGTAAAGCTCAAGAAATGTTTCTGGGCTTCAGTTGACGAAGGTAGAAAATTTGGGGCAGGAAACACACAGTAGGCTGACCAGATAACTACATTCCACCAATTCTAGCCTTTGTAAGTTAAATCTTAGGACATAAAAGGAGGTGATATGTGTGTAACAAGCAGTGTACAAGATTAGGGATAAAATAAGGTACAGCCTTACACTAAGTGATTTTGTTATTATATTGTGTTTAAAACATATTATATATATTTATGCTATATTTACGAAATATATCCTTTCTGCCTCACTTTGAAATGTTGGTTTTTCACTAAGATGCTTCTGTGTTACAGAGAAGCTCAGCAAGGGCGACATGAGCATGGATGCCAGCCCCCTGAACTTAAAGTTGTACCTCCCTCCTGGTACCAAAGTCAATGTAGGAGTTGAGTGGCCGCCATATTTATGAATCTTTTCCTTAGTGTCAGAGCCTGAGACGCTTTATAACGATGTCTTAAAGATAAGTTTGTTATGTTCAGAGACTTGCCAGTAAATTGGTAGAGCTGACACAGGCTTGAGTCCTGGCTTTGCCACCCACCCAAAGTGGGACCTTGGACTGACCCCTTGTCATTATGAGCATGGCACCCTTATCATGTGACATGGCTTCTGTCTCCCTTTCTGACTTTATCCCCGGTACCTCTCCCGCCGCCCATCTTTCAGTTCCATCCCCAGGGCTTTTCTTTCTATCTCTCAAATGTATCAGGCATATGGCTCAGAACCATTGTGTGTGTCTGCTCCCCTGCTCATACCTTCCCCTGTAGGGCAAAGAAAGATTATAATAATCCCATGCTAGCATGGTTCTGTCTTTTTTGCCAAATTAGTGTTGGTGTGAAGCCCCTGCTTTTGGACGGTGCTTTATGAAAGCACTTTAATTTTCAGAGATTTTGGACTTCCGAATTATGGCCAAGGGATTGTGGTCCTGTATGGTTTTCCCCATTCTACAGATAGGAAAAGGAGGCACAGACAGGATAAATAACTTGACTCATCACACAGTGAGAAGAGCCAGGTGTGACCCCCTTTAGCCTAACTCCAGCCGCTGTGGGCTGCCTCTTGATGAATGAAGGTCTCCGATGTTGTTTCTTTATCTACCAAGCAGGATTGTAACTCCTACTTCCTGAAATAGTTGGGACAATCAAATGAACGAATACATACAAAACACCTGGTACCATCGGCCCTCGATAAACATTAGCTCTGCGTATTGGCTAAGACAGCAACCAGCGGGAAAATATTAGAGAGGGAACATTTTTAGCCAGGAAAAAAGCATGCCAGGGTGGAAAGATGAGTTCGTGTAGCTCTTAGTTAGACATATGTTCACAATAGATATTTGGGTTTTGGTTTTTAAAATAAAACACAACATCCAAAGCAGTCGTCTCATAAGGAAAGGAAGGAGGATTTTGTTGCTTGGTTTATCTGCCAGCTGAGGGAAGTTTTATTTTTGCTTCATCAAGTGGCAAAGGACCATTAAAAATAATGGATGAATGGTTTCTACAGTTTATTTCTCCAAGTAAGTCTAATTTACCGTTTTATTTAATGCACAAATGGGTGGATTTTCCCATGAAGGAGCTGGGAATGAAAAAAAAAAATAGAACTTTTTTCCCACCGGGTTTCAGTTGCTAGGATTTTCTTCCAGTTTACTCAGGCTCAGTGGCTGCATGGAAACAGTCCATGCTGGCTTTGTCTTCTTTTCTCTCTCTCTGTCTTCCTTTCCCTTCCTCCATCCCTCCCTTCCCTCCTTCCTTCCTTCTTTCCTCCCTCCCTCCCTCTCTCGTTCCTTTCTTTCTTTCTTTCTTTCTTTCTTTCTTTCTTTCTTTCTTTCTTTCTTTCTTTCTTTCTTTCTTTCTTTCTTTCTCTTCCTTCTTTCTTTCATAAAGAGAAGAAAACTGGTAAATTAAAAGGATATTAAGTGGCAAAAGAGAAACCGTTGCTTTTGTCTCAAGAAATAGTCTTGGTGCCCCAGGTAGATTTTTGCCCTCAGAAGAAACATGAGTTTGTGTTGGTAAATGTGAAAATGAAACCAAACCAACTCCCTCTAATTCTTTCCAGGAATGGTTTTCCACTTTGGAAAATCCATCCTGGGTTTAAAGTAGAATTAATATTTTGTTTTCAGAGAAGTATCTTCTCTCGTCTCTGTATTCTGTGCTAGCGGCCTATGTCCTAATATCTTCCATTTGTATGCAATTGCTCACTCTAAGAGTAAACAGAGTCGGGAGGTCCCCATGTGGGGTCGCCCTGGGAGAGCCCCGGGAGACACAGAGAGCGAGCGTCTGATAGCTCAGAGAGCCGGGGACCTCATGCTTTGCACGGCTAGGCGTGCGGAGACATCAGCGCCTCGACAGGGAAGAACAAGAAACTATTTCACTATAAATCCAGAGGCCTATTTTCACTCCTATTATTCTTAAAGTGGATAATTCTCTTTTCATGGGTATGTAATTGTTTTCTGAGCCCAAACAACTTCCAGGAAATTTTGCACCAGGAGATAAAAATTTTATCATTTGCCTTCAGCAGCTTAGAAATTAATTGGGGGTTATTTTAAATGGAATTGCAGATGTACCTCTGAAATCCAGTTTTTCCTAGTTATAAATAAGCCCAGGCTCTAAGATGATAGTAATAACTAATTATTGAATAAATTAATTAGAATATTAAAACTAGCAATTAACATTATTTATTATGGAATACACATATTCATATTTATTATTATGAATATATTCTGGGTATAGAATATTTTTCGATGTAATAATGATTCTTGAAAAGTACCCGTATAATCCAAGCTGGCCTCTGAAACAGAGAAATTGAGTTCAGGCAACCTGGTGAAAAACGTTAAACTGAATTCATTAGTATAAATTCAGAAGTACTGCTTTTGCTTTTGTTTTTGTTTTTTGGGGGGATTTTAAAAACTCTACTGATAGAGATAAAGACAGAATTTTAGGTGCCCTTCAGGAAAAAAAACACACCAATGAAAATCTTCGGCTTTTAATTCTCCTTTTCCACTTATTTTCACTCATTCATAATAATAATAGTAATAATACTTAATAAAATAATAATTATTATTTCTGTTTCCTGGAAAGAATGTTGCTAATGCTAAGACTATTGATAAATACAGGATAACAGGAAACTGAATAAGAACAAAGTTCACTGCATCATCTAACTATTCTCCATCATCAGAGTGGGTGGTCACTGGTAAATCAATAAGTTGTATTCCTTTCGGATTCATGGATCCCTTTGAGTATCTGATGGAAGCTGGGAGCTCTCTCGCCCAAAATGGACCTGCGTGAGAAATTTCACGTTTGACTTTAAGGTTTGGCCTTCCTCCCTGACCAGCCCATCCATGATCTTCAGTGGGTTAATGACTCCTTCTCTAGCAAAAACTCTAGACAGTAGAAGTGCTGGCTACATAATTTGTGGGGTCCTGTGCAAACTGAAACCCAGATGCCTCTTGTTCAAAAGTCTTTAAGCATTTCTTTCTTTCTTTTTTTTTTAAGGTTGATGAGTTCTTTTTTTTTTTTTTTAAGATCTTATTTATTTATTTGTCAGAGAGAGAGAGAGAGTGCACAAGCAGGAGGAGCAGCAGGCAGAGGGAGCAGCAGACTCCCTGCTGAGCAGGGAACCTGATATGGGATGCGATCCCAGGACCCTGGGATCATGACCTGAGCTGAAGGCAGAAGCTTAACCGACTGAGCCACCCAGGCGCCCTCATTAAGCATTTCAAGACGGTGATGGCAGAGCATTCAACCAAGTGTGGGATCCTTCCAAGCAGGGGGCCATGTGTAACTGCTCAGGATGTATGTCCATCTGTACTTTCAAGTGCAGGACACTGGTTAAGATTTCAGGCTCTGCTGTGGGATGTACTAACCCCAATCATAGCTCTCCTTGAGATTTCTTCAGCAGGTTACTGACCTCAGCGTTATTGTGAAGGATAAAGAAATTAGTAATGTGAAATCCCTAGAACAGTAAGGACACAGTATTGGTTGTTACTCTTTTTAAATTAGAATGTTGCCAATTATAAATCGCAGCATGTCACTCCCTTGGTTCAAATCTCTCAAAGGCCCATAGCACGTGGGATACCCTCCTCCATGTCAGGCTTGAGCATCCTGCATAACCTGATTGCTGCCTGCCTCCCCGATCTCTTCTCTCAAAACTTCTGCTTTTGCTCAACCTACTCAAGCCATCCTTGCCTTCCACCAGTTCATTACACACGCCAAGTCCTCTTTCATCTCAGGGTCTTTGCATAGACTCTCCCGGCCTGCAATGTTCTCTCCTGCCCCAGCCAATCTCTCTAGGCATACACCCCCATGTCAGCTTCAATGTCACCTCCTCAGAAAGGCCTCTCTTCTTTGTGTCCACCTTTTCTTCTTTTTGTTTCATTAACAACTTTATTGAGATATGATTTATATATCATAAAAGTTCATATCATAAAATTCATGCATAGCTGGGACACGGGGCCTCATCCCTATCTTAATCTCCATCAGCAACTTACTTACACCGCCAGGTACCACAGGATGCTGGCTATGCAACACAGCTTTGGTGCAAATCTTCGAGTCTCTCTTCCAAACTAATTCACCCACCAACCATAAGCCCCTCCATTACTGACATTCCCAGTATGATGGGAATGAATGGTGAGATGATAGATGATTTCTAGTTTTCTTCTATTTTGATTTCCTTTGTTTTCTATTTCTTCCTAAAGAAATATGTATTACTTTGATTTTTTCTAAGTAATACAAATGAGTTATTGAGAAGTAACAGGAAATCTTTAGAGGGTCAAGTAGAGAAATTAGGCAACCATATGAACAGAGGGGGTGGCAACAGGAAAAGATGCCATTTACTGGACATGGTATAGACTGTTGCCCACATGGAACAGTTTCCAGGAACACCAAAAGGATTTGCAGCCTCCCCAATTATCCTTCTGTTAGCTTTGAAGCTGATGCTTGAAATCCCCACCTCATTTCTTAGAGTGAAGGCATCCAGAGTATCTGATGGAATGCATATGGGAAGCTAAGTGAGCATTGGTTATTATCAACTTGGTATAAATTAATTTGTAAGACTATGTCCATTTACTTTGTGGGGTCCTGGAAGAACAAGATCCAGGCTAGTTAGTTTTTGCTGGAAAAGGCATGGTGATAAGGGTTTGGACATCTGGAAACACACAGGGTCAGTCAGCCACACGGTAAATCCAGGGGAGAATGTTGCGCTCAGGTGAGGAGCAAATGTAGAGAGGGATGAAGAACTGGCCCCGCCCACACTCCCAACATAATACAAAGCTTCGTACTTGGGTTAGGCTTTTCTGTGTTGTTTCATGTGGGTGGACTCATATTGTTTTAGAATCAGAACCCAGATGGCAAGAGTCAATGAATGGTAACCTTACAAGAGAATGTGTAAAAAAAAAAAATCATCGCCTTCCGTTGGGCACCTAGTGTGTGTCATAATATACTTTGCATATATGATCTCTCTTAATGCCTCACCGTACATTTATGAGGTAGCTAGTAGTATAAATTAGGAAGTTAAGGCATAGGATGATTAGGAAAGTTTCCTAAAGTCATAAGACAAAAAGTGGAGAATTTGAACTCAAATCTGCCTGACCCCAATTTTCTTCCTGTTTCCTTCCCTGAGGCGGGTAGGGATGCAGTTCTCTGATGTCTCCTTTTGCTTCCAGCTAGAGAAAATGCTTTGCTTTTTTTTTTTTTTTAAAGATTTTATTTATTTATTCGACAGAGATAGAGACAGCCAGCGAGAGAGGGAACACAAGCAGGGGGAGTGGGAGAGGAAGAAGCAGGCTCATAGCGGAGGAGCCTGATGTGGGGCTCCATCCCATAATGCCGGGATCATGCCCTGAGCCGAAGGCAGACGCTTAACCGCTGTGCCACCCAGGCACCCCAAATGCTTTGCTTTTAAAAGGACCACCTGATTGGATCAGGCCCACCCAAAATAGATAATCTCTATAGCTTAAAGTCAACTAAGTTGAGGTATTAATTACATCGGCAAAACCCCTTAACCACAGGACCTAGATAACTGATTGAACAAACGTGAGATGGGGATCGTGGGAGACCATCTTTAGAATTTTACCTACCGCATATAATCTTTCAAATTGTTGGATTGATCGTAATTGGATTAATTTTTATGTGACCTAAAATGATACTTCTTTTTTTTAATGTTTTTTTATTATATTATGTTAGTCACCATACAGTACATCCCTGGTTTCTGATGTAAAGTTCGATGATTCATTAGTTGCGTATAACACCCAGTGCACCATGCAATACGTGCCCTCCTTACTACCCATCACCAGCCTATACCATTCTCCCACCCCCTCCCCTCTGAAGCCCTCAGTTTGTTTCTCAGAGTCCATAGTCTCTCACGCTTCATTCCCCCTTCTGATTACCCCCTTTCTTTATCCCTTTCTTCCCCTACCGATCTTCCTAGTTCTTATGTTCCATAGATGAGAGAAATCATATGATGTCTTTCTCTACTTGACTTATTTCACTTAGCATTATCTCCTCCAGTGCCGTCCATGTTGCAGCAAATGTTGAGAACTCATTCTTTCTGATAGCTGAGTAATATTCCATTGTATATATGGACCACAACTTCTTAATCCAGTTATCAGTTGAAGGGCATCTCGGCTCCTTCCACGATTTAGCTATTGTGGACAATGCTGCTATGAACATTGAGGTGCATATGGCCCTTCTCTTCACTATGTCTGTATGCTTGGGGTAAATACCCAGTAGTGCAATGGCTGGGTCATAGGGTAGCTCAATTTTTAACTTTTTAAGGGACCTCCACACTGTTTTCCAGAGTGGCTGTACTAACCTGCATTCCCACCAACAATGTAGGAGGGATTCCCTTTCTCCACATCCTCTCCAGTAATTGTTGTTTCTTGCCTTGTCAAGTTTTGCCATTCTAACTGGCATAAGGTGGTATCTTAGTGTGGTTTTGATTTGAATTTCCCTGATGGCTAATGATTTTGAACATTTTTTCATGTGTCTGTTAGCCATTTGTATGTCTTCATTGGAAAAGTGTCTGTTCATATCTTCTGCCCATTTTATGATTTGTTTATTTGTTTCTCGTGTATTGAGTTTGAGAAGTTCTTTAGATCTTGGATACCAGTCTTTTATCTGTAGTATCATTTGCAAATATCTTCTCCCATTCCGTGGGCTGCCTCTTAGTTTTTCTGACTGTTTTCTTATCTGTGCAGAAGCTTTTTATCTTGATGAAGTCCCACAAGTTCACTTTACCTTTTGTTTCTCTTGCCTTTGGAGATGTGTCTTGAAAAATGTTGCTGTGTGGGGCGCCTGGGTGGCACAGCGGTTAAGCGTCTGCCTTCGGCTCAGGGCGTGATCCCGGCGTTCTGGGATCGAGCCCCACATCAGGCTCCTCGCTAGGAGCCTGCTTCTACCTCTCCCACTTCCCCTGCTTGTGTTCCCTCTCTCGCTGGCTGTCTCTCTCTCTGTCAAATAAATAAATAAAATCTTTAAAAAAAAAAAAAAAAAAAAAAAAGAAAAATGTTGCTGTGGCCGATGTTGTAGAGGTTGCTGCCTATGTTCTCCTCTAGGATTTTGATGGATTCCTGTCTCACATCGAGGTCTTTCATCCATTTGGAGTTTATTTTTGTGTATGGTGTGAGATAGTGGTCAAGTTTCATTCTTTTGCATGTAGCTGTCCAATTTTCCCAGCACCATTTATTGAAGAGACTGTCTTTTATCCACCAGATGTTTTTTCCTGCTTTATCAAAGATTAGTTGCCCAAAGAGCTGAGGGTCCATTTCTGGGGTCTCTATTCTGTTCCATTGGTCTATGTGTCTGTTTTTGTGCCAGTACCATGCTGTCTTTGTGATCACAGCTTTGTAGTACAGCTTGAAATCCAGCATTGTGATGCCCCCAGCTTTTAAAATGATACTTCTTTTGACAGAGAATCAATTAATACTTGCAAACACTAAGACTAATACACTGGCGTTAAGTATCATTAGGATCCTATTTGCAAAAAAATCTCTTTTTTCTTTTTTCTTTCTCCATCGCAGACTCTGTGGGTTATAATGCTATGTTGTTTCGTCACACATTTTTTGA
The DNA here is from genome assembly GCF_024610735.1 of Ursus americanus. Taxonomy (NCBI): domain Eukaryota; kingdom Metazoa; phylum Chordata; class Mammalia; order Carnivora; family Ursidae; genus Ursus; species Ursus americanus. Next base: position 8,690,756 of record NC_142148.1, read on the forward strand.
AGTTGGCAATTTGTTTGGAGTTCAAAGGAAATGTCACTTGCCACCTCCCAATTTTTAATAATGCAAAATATTCTCTAACTGATTCTGGATAAAAACACAGTTGACAGAAAAAAAAATCTTTTCACTCAATAAGGGAAAACAGTGAATTAATGAGTATTTAGTTTAATTTTTTTAAAAAACTGAGTATTGGCAGATCCGAAGTTGACAAAAATTATTCTGGTCTAATTTGTGGATCAAATGCAAATAGCCCCTTCTTTGCTTCTTTCTAATGGATTGCAATTGAAATGTTACATTTTCATTTTAGACTGACAGAAAAAAAACACCCAGCAATATTCTGAGGCCAAAAATTATGGCTGGAACCTTTAAGTAAGTCATTTTATAACAGCTTTGTTCCCTGGATGCTGGCTTATCAAAAATGCCCAGGATCTTATTGAAGTGAACTATTATAATGAAAAAGATTTGATGAGCAGACATTGCTCTAAGCAACAATGGTTTCCCAGTCTCTCTTCTGGTTTCACGTAGGAAAAACTTGAAGCTTCAAGGTGACCACAGAGTATGATAATATTCAGAGAAATCCAGGATTTTCCAGGTGGAATATTGGCAGAATAGACAATGTTTCATCTTTGTGAAAAACGGTTATAGTTTCCAAGCACTAGAAAAGCCCTCCGTATCAATCACTCCCTCATTTAGACAACAGGTATCTTTATTTATTGCTGATAAGGGGCCAGGCACTGTCCTAGGCACTGCAGGAACAGTAGAGAATGGAACGAAATCAAAATTCCTGACTTGTTGGAGGCTACGTAAGAAAGGCTTTTACCAAGAGGGCTAGGGGATATGCTGTGTTCAATGTATCAAGCAGGATGCACTGTCATGATCAAACTTGCAGCCAGATTGATATGTTTCAAAGTGACATGTACTTGGGGTTCGAAGCCTTGAATAGTTTCAAGTCTGACATTGATGGCCAAACATCACAACATCCTCTCAAAGCCAGTGGAGACATAGCATTTCAAGGGGACTGCACCACTGTGGAGATCCCATCCCGTCTCGGATTTCAGTGGCTTCCTCCAAATTGATTTTCTTCCCTCAAAATCGTACAGTGGAGTTGCACTGAGAGGTTGGGGGTGGGGTGGGCATTGATCTCCTCTGCTGAGAACCACTTCCTGCCTAAAGTGAAACCAATTATGGTAGGCTGAATCATGGCCCCTAAAATTCCTATGCCCTAATCCCCAGAACCTGTGAAGACCTTCTTGGACATGATAAAAGAGACTGCAGATGCCAGTACATCAAGGATCCTGAGATTGGAGAGAGAAGTTTGGATTCTCCAGGTGGGTCCGGTGCAATCACAAACGTTCTTATAAAGGGAGGGGGCAAAGGGTCAGAGCCCTTAATAGGAGAGATGAGGACAGAGGAGGTTAGAATAACTTGAGGACGGGGCTGTGAGCCAGGAAATGTAGGGCAGGCCCTAGAAGCTGAAAAGACAAGGAAACAAATTCTCCCTTGGAGCCTCCGGAAGGAAGCAGCCTTGCTGACGCCTTGATTTTATCCCAGAGAGACGGATGGGGACTTCAGGGCTCTAGAACGGTAAGATGATCCGTCTGGGTTTTTTTAAGCCGCTTGGTTTGTGGTAATTTGCTACAACAGCAGTAGACATGGACACATCTGAAGTTGCCTGGAAACTGTATGTCTGGTTACTTAATAATAATAATCTCCGGGAAGAGCAAGGAGAGCCGCTTCCAGACTGCAGCTGGGAAAGCCACGCCAGTATTAGGCCCGGCTCCTCTAAGAAGAGTGGCTCGTACCTAGAAGACGAGCCATGCCGTGCGTCAGGCACTGTTCAGCACGCCTGGCAGATACATTATTAACGAATTGAGTCCTCAAAAGAACTCTTTAAGGTAGGACTATAATTATGCCATTTTGCCCATGAGAAAACCGTCCAGTTTCCCAGGCCGTGGCGGGAGCAGGGTGGTAGGGGACTCAAAACGAAGGAGCGTGGCCCCTGAGTCCATGGCCCGCGGTGCCCGCTGCCTCGAGAGCACACCTAGCCACACGGTCCAGCCGGGCTTGGCAGAGGGGCTGAATCTTCCAGCAAAGCCGGAAGTCGCTCAGAATAAAGGACAGTGAAGCCGGCCAGGTCATTTTGCTGAGTTAAACTGCTTTTGATCTATGATGAAGTGTAATTATAATGATTATAATCTCGTTATCTTGCTATCCTTGTGGGGCTCATCAGGCAGCTCCTGAAGAAATTTTGCAAAAATCTTTGCAGTCACGGCAACCACGCTGGAATAAATGTTTCATCCTCCTCGGGGACTACGCTGCAGGAAACATCTATTTACTCTGGACACCTTACGTACGTCCTTTTCTAAGAGAAGAAACATTTGGGGAAATGAGGTAGAGTCTACACAAAACAAAACCCCAAAACCAAGGAGATGTTTTTGTTTTGTTTTGTTTTACAGTTTTTAGGATTCTGTCTTGGCAATTTGCTCACAGGCTCTCCTCTGCGATTCACCTGTTTTCCACAAACTGGTGGCCTGTCTGCCTGTATCCTAAGCACATGCTTCCCCATAGATCTGGACTTGGACAAAGAGGTAGTCCTATCGATCGCCTTCAGATCCTGTGTATCCGAGAGCAGGTGCGCTGGGGGGGAAGTCCACCAACGCTTCCGCGGGATCAAGGTGTACCTCTCCCAAAAGTCTGAAATCCACATGCGGTGATGCACGTAGTTGCAAGTTTTCTCCGTTTTAACCAAAGATGGACACTCTCCTGCCTTCCTGTGCCTCCTGGAGGAAGCCAAGGACCAAATTCTACTCAAGAACCCAGGCAGGAAGTGGCCATCAGCCGGTGGACGAGCCTGGCCAGCTTGGCTCTTTGTCACCAGGAGGATTCTAAGCTTCCTTCCACTAGCCCTGGAGGAGTTTTCCGTGCAGAGCTTCACAAGCACAATAAGATATTTACTGTCTTTATCGGAGAGATCAAACCCACACACAGATGTCACATTTCTCAAATTCCATCAGTAGATCAGACAAGCCGTCTCTGGAAAGAGGACATTCCAGCCGGCAAGTTCAGAGCGCGCTGGCTTCCAGGGCCGTTCCCTTCCTATTTTCTGTCGTGCACCCTGAGCCTTTGTTGTCTCTGCAATGCTGATAAATCAATCCATCAAAAAATTTCCTCAGTGAAACTCAATCAAGAAAGGTCATGTCAGCGGGAGAGGAACAGATTAAATTAGCATCAAATTAGACATGGAAAGTGAGTTCTGTCAAAATCATCGCAGCGCTCAGCACAATTAGAATATGTTAATTATGCATTTCATTAAGGTGGATGTGAGATGAAATGTCACTGGGGTAGGCATCCGAAAAAGGGAAGATTGCCAGGCACAACTTTCTCTAGACAATGTGTGACACCTTCATTAACATCAAGAATCACAAGTCTGCCTTGACTTTTTCTGTAAAGGATTAAACCATTAACTGTTTGCTGGCTCCTCTCATTTGTGCGGGGGTCCCTGTCCTCCGAGGGGGCCGGCCCCTCCTGAGTGACTGCCTTGCTCTGCCACCGCCATGGCCCCAGGGGCTGCTGGGAGTGCCCGGTGGGCAATGGAGAGGGTGGCGGTTTTTAATGAACTCCCTGGAAGCTTCGCGGGGATCACGCCACTGCCTTAGGGGTGGCAGGATGCTGAGAAATGAGGGGTGAGGATTACAGAGGGAGGGAGGAGGGGCGGGGGGAGGCTCTTGGCTTCCTTCTTGGGGATGAAAGATATAATCAACGTAATGGGGGGCGGGCAGGGGGATCCGATTTACAAACTTACACCCGGCAAACTCTAATTTGGTGAATTATTTTGCAGATCACTCTCTGAGTCACGGTAACCAGGAGGCATTCTCCTGGAGTGGAGCAGTTCCTCGCGAGGCAGCGTCATAAAATACTTGTTAGATGCTTACAGTGGTAGGAGTTTTCCTTTGTGCTGCCTCCTTCGGTGATTTCTTAGACCTTTCTTGAGTTTTCCTACAGCCGGGGAGGGACGGGACCCTCTGTGCGGGTTATTCCCCTGACATTTGCACGCTCAGCCCCCTTTGCCAGGTGTCTGGAGGCAATGCCTATCTGTGGGGCTTTCCAGTCACCTCCTTGTGGAATGTTCTCGCACCCCTCACTCGTGCTGTTCCTCGCAGGGCACCCTCACCTTCCACCTGCCCGCCCTGCTCCCGACACCTTAACACCCACAAAAACGCTCCTCCACACTCGGCTGCACTTCTCCTCTGCTGCTTCCTCAAGTCTAAAGTGAGACACGGCTTCTTTCAATGCTGTTCCTGACTCCTGGCCTCAGAACTGCATTAGATGCCCTTTTTGTTCTCCCGGGCCCCTCAGCTTGCTGGAATCCACCAGAATCAGTTTCTATCGCTTGCACGACAATAACAGTAACACACACACTCAAACTGTCCTACTTCTTGCAGGACACAGCAATTGCTAGTGGAATTATCCAGCTACCCACTAGGTGGTAAGTTCTTTCTCTGTCTCGCTAGATTTTAAATCTCTCTTTCTTGGTATGTAGAATGCAGTCATCAAATATATCTTTAGAAAAATGAACGCTCAGGTTATGGAATTTTACCATGACCTAAGTTCTATTTTTTATAGGTATGAGAGAAACGAAAGTTAGAAACTTTATTTCTAGCCTTTCTCAATACGGTTGCTTTTTGTCATATTAAATTGATACATACACATCAATATATACTCATTTCTAATATTGCCACTTGGAATTCATTTCTCTAATGCTTAGTGTTAAATACAGTGTTCGATACACATCCCTGCTGCCATTTTTTCTCACTCATATACCAAGGACGTTATCCTGTGAATTTGTCTGATTTTCTTCCCCCCCTTCCTTCCTGCCCCTCTCCCTCCTTTTCTTTGCTCTCTTTCTCCATCTCTCACTCTCTAGAACAGAATCAATGATCAGCTCCCGCTTTCTGACCAAACCTATAAGGCAATCACTTTTAAGTCCAAATTCTTTGGGGGGGATTTGCACAGTGGAAAATAACCTTACTCTCAACTCTAATGGCCAAACAGACAGAATGATCCACTAAGTGGTAGGATGGCTTTGGGTGAGGCTGTTTTTTTCCTCTAGGTAATGTGAGAATAACCTTCTTCATTGCATGCATTAATTGGGAGAATACAGGCAAAACGAAAAGGCCGGTGTCTAGCACATAATAAATCCCCGTAAATGACAGTGATGATGAGTAGGAAGATGATGAGGATAAGAATCGTGAGCTGGTATCTGTGCAGTGCTCGGAGGCTCAGGATCCAGCCCAGAGTCCTATTCTGAAAACATTGGCATCAGCATAAATATCTCAATTTACAGGGAGAAAAGACAGCATTGGCTACCAGTGCCCATTTTAAATTTTGCATGAGAACAAGGAAACACACAGGGGATTGGGACCCTCTGGCAGAAACACTCCGGAGCTCTGGGGTCCTGGGGTAAAACTTTGCCATGTGCCAAAGGCCCAGAGGAATTCCAAGGAGACCGACAAGGGAAGTACACAGTCTTGCAGGAGCCTGGGATGGGCTATTGATGCCCCACTCCCCAAGCTGTCTGGTTTTCTGAGCTTCATTTAATTTTTGGATCACCTGGGGCCCAGCCTGTTAGAAAGGGGAGGACAATGGAAATTACTCATGAGCTGGCTCTGATTTGATGAAGCCAACTGCCTCACCTCGTGGCAAGAGCGAGGGGAAAGGGAGGAGGGAGCGCGCTCGCCGCCTGGGTACAAAGCTTCCTCCCAGCCTGCCTGCCTTCTAGCTTCCTTGTCAGCACTGCCATTGATATTAAAATCAAGGGGTTGGCATAAAGCTCATGGTAGCACTGGCAGAATTCCAGGCTGGCTCTAATGAGCCTCACCTGGGCTAATGACATTTTTTACAAGCCCCTGCCGGAGAGATTGGAGTTGCCAATTGGTCGTCCAGAATGATAGTGACTGGGATGTCTCAGCTTGGAGATCTCTTTCTATATTGGAGGTCCAGAAAGTGACCTGAGGAATCTGGCTACGACCTTGGATGTAGCAGTTATCTTATTTGCTCCAGAAAGAAAAGCAAGCTCTGAAGTGGGAGAAGGTGGTCCTCAGCCTGGCTACTCCAAGGACGGGCTCTCCTGCCATCTCATTATATATACGGGCCCTCAGGCCTCACCCCAGACCTATGGCCTCAGAATCTGAGTTTCTAACCAGATGCTTAGGTGATGGACGTATACAGTCAGGTGTGAAAAACCCCCAATATAGACTTTCCACAGGGGGAGAGAATATGTTTCTCAGAACTGCAATGCCCAATGGGGAGAAAGTATTTCCTACAAGTACAGGGCATAAAGGACATCCAGAGGCCTGGAGGGGAGGTTTCCCACTCTACCGTTTGTCAGTTGTGTGATTTGGGCCAGGGATTTAACTTTTTTGCGTCTCAGTTTCCTTGTCTGTAAAATGGGCATAATTTTAGTCTCCATGACATTAGATGATCATGAAGATTAAATGCTATTAATCTTTATGGGCTTTGTAGCAGAGTTGCTGGGACATGCCAAACACTAAAGATATTATTTGTCATTGTTGTTGGTGTTTAAGGAATCATTGGCCCCCCCAGTGGAAACTCAAATTCTCATTCAGTCCTTTACTGGCCATCACATTGGGCCTTAGCTTCCGCAGCCCCATCTGTACAATGGAACCACAGTATCTGTCACTTATGATTTGGGTGAGCACTGAAAGAGATAAACAGTATACCCGGCTGGTACTCCTTGAAACCGTCAAGGTCATTAAATAGAGAAAAAGTCTGAGAAACTGTCACAGCCAGGAGGAACCAAAGGACACATAAGGAATAAATGTGATGTGTTGTCCTGGATGGGCACCTGGGGCAGGAAAAGGACAATAGGGAAAAAATGAAGGAAATGTGCATAAAGTATGGATTTTAGTTACTAATAATGTATCAATATTGGTTCATTAGTCATAACAAAGGTACCATAACTCACTTAAGATGTTAAGAAGAGGGGAACTGGATGTAGGACATACGGGAACTCACTATATTACTTTCTCCGTAGTTTTCTGGAAATCTAAAACTGTTCTAAAAAGTAAAGCGTGTGTGTGTGTGTGTGTGTGTGTGTGTGTGTATATATATATATATATATATTTAAAGATTTATTTATTTATTTTAGAGAGCGTGGGGGGAAGGGACAGAGAGAGAGAATCCTCAAGCAGACTGTACGCTGAGTGGGGAGCCTGATGCAGGGCTCGACCTCATGGCCCTGAGATCGTGACCTGAGCTGAAACCAAGAGTTGGACACTTAACCGACTGAGCCACCCAGGTGCCCCAAAAAGTAAAACATATTTAAAAATCAGTAAGAGATAATATATCAAAAGCCTGAGCCAAGTGACCAACTTGTTCCCATTCACCAGGGACGATCCCAGCTCTGGGGCTGAGAGTTCCAGGAAGCCCCTCGGGCTCAGGCAGACTGGGACAGCTGGTCACCCTTCCCCAAGCACAGAGCCTGGCACAGTGCGGGAACCCAGCCGGCGTTACTCACACGTCTGCTCCCTGGTGTCAGCTCAGCCAGTGCTCTGGAGGGTGGGTGATTGGAGGTGAGAGAAGGTGAGCTGAGCAGCTCTGACTTCCTATCTACCTCTTTAAAGCAGAGCAAACCAGGGTCGGGAATTCACTCACTGACCCGACAAATATTATTGAGCAAGTACTATGTTCAGAGACCGTGCTCTGCCCCGGGGAGAGAGGGGCTGGGGACACACAGATGTATAAGGCCTTGGCCTGAGGACCCACAGTCTCGCAGCAGACCTACAACTTGCACCACTATAATAAGAAGAAGGAAAACAACAGCAAGTACAGCAACAAACCAGCCTGCCAGAGTGGGTATAGTTACCCTCAGTTTTTTCTGATCAGGAAATGAAGGTTCAAAGGGGTCAGACAATGTGCCCAAGCCAACACAAAGTCAGGACCTACCCCACATCTGTCTATCTCCTAAGGGCGGTGGTTTTCCAATTACCCCACAGCCGCCTTCCTTACGTCTGCTGGACAGAGGAGAGAGATCAGAGGGTAGGAGGCACAGCTGTTGTACCATGCAGGCTTGAAAAGGAGTAGTTACCACAACCTGGGAGAAATCAGAGAGGACTTCCTGGAAAAGATGGAATCTAAGTGAGGACCTACAGGCTACATGGGGATCCTTCCCAGGAGCCCACCAACACAATTTCTGCCATGCCTTTCCTGCTGTGTTTTTTCATCTTCATATACACTTCTGCAGGGGTCTGTGGGAGGATGATGATGTGAGGCCCATTGCACTTGGTGCAATAATGCTTTCGAAAAATCACCTTGATTTCTCCCAGCGTTCCTATGTTGGCTGCTCTTCCCTCAACCAGGTGTCGGTTACTCGTGATCGCACCAAAAATACAAGGAAAGGAATCTGAGCTTAACAAAGGTGGGTTTTGCCAACCCATGATTCCTGAGGCAATCAGGGACAAGACAAGACATGATTACGGAGCAAGTCTCCCTTCTGGACATGACAGGATAAACTTGCAGACAGGGGGCCTAGGAGAACTGGGGGAAACGAGGCAATCAAGCACTGCCACATGTCCCTGAGAGAACACCTAGCAGTTTCGAGGGGACTCAGGAGTAGTGACAACCTGCATCCCTTCCCCAGCAGCACCTAGGAAAGCTGTGAGTCCCTTGAGATGCCCTGGACTCCAGTGCTCTGGGGAGGAAAAGCAGCACAATGGCTAAGAGGAGTGGGTGTCCAGGCAGGTGGGCCTAGGGCGTGAGGTCCCTCAGGGCCGGGGTCATGGGCATTTGACCCGGGCAGTCACGCAGGGTTCTCTCTGTTTGGATGAACGTTCTGCTGTTGCTGTCTGGAAATTCCTAATACTTTCTGAACCAGGGGCCCCACATTTTCATTTTGCACTAGGCTGCTCGGTGATGCAGCTGGTGGTGGCCGCCTGACAGAGTGCCCGTGTGCCCCGGAGGGAGACTGTCACAGCCGCCTCACAAGTCTGAGGGGGAGTAAATGCGATGAGGCCTCACAGAGTTCAGAGTGGCTCAGGAATAGCTGAGTGATGGCCCTGGGCTTAGACCAGAAGACCTGTGAGAGCTTGAGGCCACCACATACCAGCTCCGTGAAAGACCCACCTTCCCCGGCCTGCTGGTGCCCACTGCCTGTATCAGTTGTGTCCCTTGGGAAAGGGGAGGAGTCCTGAACTGACTGGAAATAAGTTTCCACCACTTGGAATACAGACTTGAAATCGACATTGAGTTCAGGTGGAGAACGTTCGAGAAAGTTGCATTTCTTCCACACTTGATTTGGTGGACTGGTCATGAGATTTTTACCTATTGCAGGTATAGCTTCACTTTCTTGGTGACTAAGCCGAGCTTAGCTCTTATTTCTGTCTTCTGTTCTTCCTGCCAGTGATTCAGAGGGGAAGAATCCGGAATCCACTCCCGTAAGCCCAGGCATTGGCCAGCATGTTCCCACTTTGCTACAACGGCTTCGTCAGTGGCTCTGATTACTGGCAGTGCTGGCCTGGCTCCTGCCCATGGGTTGCGGGGCGCTGACGTAGCCCTGACATCATGGGACCCTTGTGAACACCTGCAAGTCAAGGCCTGCAGAGGATTGGGCCTTTGGGGGCGGGGAGGCCTCTCACCCTCAGCACAGCTGACATGTGGAGCTCGGTGGCTCTTCGTTGGGGGGCTGTTCTGTTCACTGTATGAACTTAGGCAGCGGCCCCGGACTCTATCCACCGAATGTTAGTAGTCCCCCCTCCATCATGACACCAAAAAGGCCTCCGGGCATTGCCAGCTGTTGCCTCGGGGGCAAAATCACCCTTGGTGATTTCAAATCCACCACGGCCAATTACTACAGAGTGACCCAGGAAAAATTACTTAACCATAAAGGGCCCGCATCACTCCTTCTGGAAAAGGAGGTAGTAACTGCCTTTACTGTTCATTCTTGGGGTTTGGCTCCAGTGAAGTCTCCTAGAAGGGCCTCCCTGTGACGGCAAAGGAGCCTCCCAGATGTTTCTCTGCTCTGGCCAGCCCCAAGTTCCAGAGGAAGAACGTTAAGGCTTGGCGGGCTTAAGAGACATCCTCCATCCTGGGGTCATCGCTCCTTTGATAATAAAATCCTTCAATTTGTTGTGGGAAGAACTATGAAAACATTCTCTCCAAGGGGGAAGCGATGAATGCAGTCAGAACATTTGCCTGGTTGAGGAACGCCAACCCCAGGCGAGGCACCACAGGGGGAGCAGGACCCCATTTGCCTTCACGACCACACTGGGAGGCAGATGGACAGTATCCCTGCTTTCCAGGTGAGGGCATGGAGGCTCAGAGAAAGAGGGTCACTGCCGTTCCCAGCATCACACCTGAAGCTCCATGAGCGCTGGGGCCATGGACCTGTGATTCCACCAGATCAAGCCTGGAGGGGCTGTGCTCCACGGAAGGGGTCACGTGCGACCTCCCCGTGTTTGCTCCAACATACCACTCGTCCTATTACTTATTTAATATTTTTCTTTAAGTGGATTTACTTTTTGGCTTAAATATTTTAAAAGGCGTTTTATGGCACTCCTCTAAATTGAAGAGCTGTTTCGGCAGCCACGCATGGAAAGGGAATGAGGAGTTCGTGTTAGGAGTCAATGTTATTTATCCTTGGTAAATGATGAACAAGGATTGAATCTGGGTGGCACGTGGTTGTTCGGCCTCTTATACTCATTAAATGTCCAATAAATAAGGTGCGTAACATCCTGTGGGTTGGCTCATTCAACATCGGCTCATGGTCAATTTTCTTATATCTACCCTCTGACAGAGGCTGAAAAACGAAATTCTTCCTCGCCTGCCTCCTTTGTGGCTGGGGGTGATCCCGCACCGGTGAGGTGTATGGGACACGGAGTCCTTCCTTGATTAAAAAGACCAAACCTTGCTGGGAGATTCACTGTCATCCACTCCTTCTTTGTGATGTCAACTTGGCTCGACCCTGGTACCTAGTTTTTCAAACATTCGTCCAGGTGTTGCTGCGGGGTATTTTGTAGACATGATGGAATTCCATAAACAGTTGATTTTTTAATAAAGGAGATTATCTGTGATAATGTGGGTGGGCCTCATCTAATCAGTTGACGATCATAAGAGCTGCTTCAGCTCCTGTCTGAGAGTTTCCAGCCTGCTGGCTTGCCCTACAAATTTCAGACTTGGCCAGCCAGACTCGCAACTGCATAAACCAATTCCTTAAAGTGAGCAAGTAAATAAATAACCCCCCTGTCATGAATATATATATATATATATATATATATATATATATATATATATATATATATTCCACTGGTTTTGTGTCTCTAGCATAATTCTAACGGATTCGCTCTTCTCTTGCCTTGTTGCAGAGGGGACATGAGGTATGAAGATGTATCCACCATCTTGCTGCCATGTCAGTGACAAACTTTCAGACAAGGCACTGATGTTAAGCCTGATGGAGCAGAAAGTTTTAGAAGGAACAAGGGCTGGTGATTGCTTCACTGCGCTTACCTGCCGTCTTGGACAGCCTACCTCCGGGCATCGTAATGTATCTGAAATCAGAAGGCACCTTCTGATCAATGATATCTTACAACTAATGGTCAGGGTTGTTTTTATACTTTTCTTCCCCCCCGCCGCCGCCCCTGGAGTTCCGTAAATAACGACACATCTTATGAGTGGTATCCTTGATTTTGTAAACTACGGTAAATGCAAACCCAAGTGTTGACTTGATTTATACTATTGTATATTCTGGAGTGGCCAACATGCCTGCCCTTGATCTCCCTGGGCTTGAAGCTAGGAAATAACCAGCTCTGGAAAGGAATTGGGAAAATCAGCATTTAGCAAGCGCACATGCAAACCTCTCTGCTCCTGACACCCCGTCTTTTCTCCTGCAGTCAGCTGCCGTGTCACAAAGTGGTTACAGGCTCAACCTTTGATTCCTTAATGAAGGTTTCTTTGCAAACAAACAGAATCCTCCATATACTTGCATTTTACCTGATGAGAAATAAAAGCTTTCTTAAATCCTGTCCCTTCTCACCCCACCAAATCCACTTTTCTAGCTTAATGCAGGTTGAAATGAGTTTTTTTTTTAACTGATGAAAATATTATAGGAATTGAAAACCAAACCCATTAATATCCTGATTAGACTCCCCACGTTAATTGCGGATTCTTTCAGGCGACAGAACAGGTCATTGTCTGGGCTTAATGTGATAGCGGTGTTTCGTAAGAGCTGCCCGTAGGAGCACTGGTTGGCAGCGAAAACTTCTGTGGCCTGGCAGATGAGGCTGGAAGTGATTTTCCTCTCAACGCTTGTGAGAAGTAACAGCAGGTACTGAGTGTTGCCTCTGGGGATGGGGAGCCAGATTGGAAAAAGGGAACCAGGGGGCCCGCTTATTTCTTTCCTTTTTCAACATCCTTCCTGGGAACCTCAGTACAGATTTTCCTCTCTCCCTCTCCTGCACTTCCAAGAATGGTTGAGAGGATTCTCCCATGCTAACAAGCTAACAAACAACGACACGAGGCAATTTTGGTAACAGAAGAAATTTCTGGGATCCTTGTCGCCGAAATGCTTTCCTCCTCCATCCATGTGTCTAGGGCAGGGGACAAAAACAATCATGGACAGTGTCCACGGAGGGAACATGAAATGCTGAGTGGGGACTGAGGTACACTGAAGAAGCACCCCGTGTTGAGGGACAGAGCTGAATGGGACTTCGCCTGTGTGCACAAGCTCTGTGTTTAAAACAGGGCATTAAGGAGGGCACGTGATGTAATGAGCACTGGGTATTATAGGCAACCGATGAATCACTGAATTCTACCCCCGAAACTAGTAATACAGTATACGTTACCTAAAGTAAATAATTTAATTGAGATAATTTAAATAAGTTATATAAAAAATTTTAAAAAAGAGAGAGAACAGGGTCAGAGCACCCCTCCTCGCCTACACGGTGCACGCCTCCGTCTGAGGAGGTGGAGGGAGCTCAGCCCCCAGTGTGCATCAGCCATATCAGGGCCTTAGTAGAGCACAGGGCGCGGGGGCCCCATACTCGGGGTTCTGATGCAGTTGGTCTCCGGGGAAGCCAAGGGTTTGCTTTGGAACAGGCTGCAGGTGCTGCTGATGCTGTTATTTTGGGGACGCACTTTGGGAACGACTGGCCCGCAGCATGGCCACCTCTCACCTCGGTAGTTCTATAGCCTCCTAACTGGTCCCCCCGGGTCTACCCTACCCACTTAGAGTTTGTCTTCCCATTGGGGGCCACGCACAGCTGTGCTCACTCACATCTCCTGGCTCCTGCTGGGTCCCAGAAAGAACCAAGCTCCTCAGTCCTGTCTGCTTTTCCAACACAGTCCTCCCTGGCGTCCAAGAGGGGATTCACGTCTTCCATTGGCTTTTCGCTGGTAGGTTGCTATCCTCCATTCAAGCTGCTCTATTATGTTCTCTTAATCACACTGCCTTATAATTCCAGCTTCTCCCATAGTTTTTTTCTTAAACACTTTATTACCCTTCTCTACCTACTATATTTATACATTTCCTAAAGACCTATGTAAGCTACACCCATTAACCCAGCCTCACTCAACACAAATATTGGTGCATCCCGAGTCCGCGTGGTCACCTGGTAATTCTAGCCAAGGGGAAATGTGTTCTAATTCAGTCACAACTCATGACAAGCCAGCCGAGGTGTTTCTCCCTCTCGGACACAACGTGCCAGAAACCCGGGCATCTTTTCTTCTTAGCCGTTGAGCTGGAGAGCTCCATCCCTTGTCAAGTGGTTTATATGGAGGCCAGGCTCATGGTGGGAAGGGGTTGGGAAGGAGCCCTACATACTTCAGACGAAGCCCAGACAGACGTCAGATAAACATATTTGAATAAACCAAATGTCACTTTTCTATTTAATCGCTGGCTTCAGAGAAGCTGAGACTTTTCTGGACCTTATCAATGTGCTGTCATCTTTGATTCCCCAGTCATATTTCAGGCACACTTTTTTTTTTTTTTTTTGAGTGTCAGGATGACAGGGGGGCTGGAGGGAGAAAGTAGAAAGGACTACAAGTTTAGGTGCAAATAATACGTAAGCCCCATCAGAAGTTTTGGTTACGGTGATCTGAGAGTGCCTACTGGTTCTGATTTTTCTTCTGGCTAATAGATCAGATTGGACTCCTGGGGATTTCTCAGGATACACTAACGACATTCATGTTTCTTTCTCTTTACTGTCATATGGAGTCACTCTTAACTTTCAAGGCGTCATATTTCATGTCGCTTTTGTATTTAAAAACTGTGTGTATCACCACAAAGGATTGCATGGAAACTCGTAAAATCTGAATCCACGCTGGTTTTGATACCGTCCTATCATCACGCAAGATGTTAACACAGAGGGAAGTTGGGTGAAAGGTGCACGAACTTCTCTTTACAAATGTTCTTTGTAACTTCCTGTGGGTTTATAATTATTACAAACTAAAAAGTAAAAAAAAATGTGTATGAGTCTATGGGTAAGTATAAATACATAGAGACAAAAAGTGTGGATTGGGGCTGGCAAACTTACGCTGTAAAGAGCCAGACAATAAATTATAAACATTGTAGGCTTTGCGGGCCACATAGTCTTTGCTCTGCTCTGCCGCTGAATCATAAAATTAGCCACAGATAATATGTAAACAAATGGGCAAGGTAGTATCCAATAAAACTTTATTAAAAAAACACAGCAAGTGGGCTGACTTTGGCCTAGGGTCTCAATTTGTCAACCCCTGACCTAGACTTTGCATGCTACACATTGCTGTCTACCGAAATGTTAGTAATAGACATTGACATTTTCTTCCTCTCCCCCCACCCCCTTCGTGGTCTACCTGAATGCTTTCATTTCTCTTTAGTGGATATTCGTTATTTAGATTATTAAAACATAAGGATCTTGCTGGTTTTGATGACTTCTTGGTTGGTTTTTAGAAAAGATATGGAGAACTACCTAAAGTAGCTTATGGCATTTGGCACCTTTGTCTCTTTTCTCCCCGTAACCATGATCCATATAGTTAGTCTAGATGCAGAACCCGTGTTTACGACTAAATCCCACATGTGGGATTATCTGGTAATAACTCCAGTGTGGTTAGGCTCAGCTGTGCCAGCACATGCCAGAGCCATGACACTGAAGTTGATATGGGTGACCAGAGGGAGAGAGGAAGCAGGGCTTTCCGGGGTTAAATGTGGTTATAAATGACTTACTTTCAGGGCTAGATCACAGACACATGGGCCTCGGATCTGCATACAACCGCCGCCCCCGTACTTCCTGCTTTGTAGGAAGCCAAGGAGAAGAGAGGCTTTTTTATTCTTTTACTTTTACTGTAAGTCAGTTTTGCAATTAACAGGGTACAATCGAGGTGCTTCCTGAAATTTTGAATTGGGGACCAAGGATTGTAATTTATCATGCTGGATTGCTGCCTTAAGCCCGGCTCTAGACAAAACAGTCTCGACAGACAGTTGTCTCTCCGGTTTTTAAAGTTCAACAGGAAAGGAGACAGAAGTTGAAGTTCTTTGGCAAATGCATTCCAGCGCAGAGAAACATTCCTGTTTTATATTAAGCTTAAAACCTTTCTGATGGCAATATTCAGACCTTGAATTTATGGTAGAGCCTGATTTTCTAGTAGAAATGATTCTTGGCCAAAGTCCTGAAGCTTAACATTTTATGGAAATTATCAGTAATAGTGTATTTAATTGCTAATTCAACCAACTACTCATACCCTGCCACCAGTGGATATAAAATTTCTGAGGTACGTATCAAGCCGACTGTGGGGTTATGGCTTGGAAGTATGTAATTTGTTTTATTGATATTCCACCTCTAGCCACAGAAAGATTTAAGGTGACATAAAATGGAAATAAATAATAAGGCTAATTAAAGGAGGAGAAAGCAAATACCTTAATGATAAGAATTAAAATAGTTTCTGTGCTTAAGCATCCAATCTGGATATGAGCTTCCTGGCAACCAATGCAAAAAAAACCACCAAACAACAACAACAACAACAACAACAACAACAAATTCGACAAAAGCGACAATACAGCATTCAATCTTCTTATGATCGAAGTAGAAAGATGCCAATTCCTCTACTGAAAAAAAAAAAAGAAATGCCTCACCACTGATTCTACATGGAGAATATTGATTATCAAGGGCTTGTCAATAACAAATCATTTATCAGCTAGGGCAGAGGGGGTGGGGAAAGTTCATCATGTTTGACCTAATCTCATGGACAGCATTCTCTCTCCTCGACAGAGTGAAAAAGTTCAAGTTACCATGTCTCCAGCATGGGAACTGCTAGGAAATAAGTAGTCTAAATTGCAAATGGTTAGTCTGTAAAGCTAAGATGCAAACGACTTATAAACGAGTTGGAGTAAGAGTTCACGTGGATTTTTTATAAGCGGTAGCATGGGCAGAGCAAGCAGCTAGGTTTATGCGCGTCCTGGAGGTTTACCTAGATGAACATATGGTTTCTCCTACCGGTCACGATGCAAGAGCGGGTCTGGACTCTGGGGGAGCAGCACCGACGTGTCTACCTTCCCTGACTGTGTCACCAGGAAGCACCCCATCCCTCTTCTTCAAAACCCTCCAATGGCTTCACTTTGTCTCCTTTTTGCCATGGACTTCAGGTGCCTGAACCATCTGGTCCCTTCCTGGCCCTTTGAATTCCCCTCCTCCCAGTTGTTCTCAAGTTCACAGGCCTTTCTGTCCCTCACATGCGCAGTTCACTCTTCCCCGGAGGGTTGGCCGCTCAGATTCTTTGCGTGGCTGCCCACTCCTCACGCACAGGTGTTACGTTGGCCGGGACTTCCTTGATCATCCCGAGTATACCAGTCACACCGTCCTGGGTCATGAGCGCCTCAGCCTGTGTGGGTGCCTTCAAAGTTTGCTTGTTTGCTCTCGTTCCTTTTCTCTCTTTGTACTCAGTGATGGGCTAGTCCTGCTGTGAGCAGAAGCTTTCTCTCATTGTTCGCTGCCTTAGGACAGTCCTTGGCCCATACCAAGCACTCAGTCAGTATTTATTGTATCAGAGAATGAATCAACAGGCAATCACAGAGCTAATCTCGCATCTCTGGTGGATGACCCTTGACTCAGCATTGGGACGATCTTCCCGATCTCATCGGAGCGGAGGTTTTGGACCAATGCATTTGTTTCTTTCTTTTTTTTTTTTTAATAATAATTTTTTATTATATTAAGTTAGACACCATACAGTACATCCCTAGTTTTTGATGTAAAGTTCCATGATTCATTAGTTGTGTATAACACCCAGTGCACCATGCAATACATGCCCTCCTTAATACCCATCACCGGCCTATCCCAGTCCCCCACCCCCTCCCCTCTGAAGCCCTCAGTTTGTTTCCCAGAGTCCATAGTCTCTCATGGTTCATTCCCCCTTCTGTTTACCCCCCTTCCTTCTTCCCTTTCTTCTCCTACCGATCTTCCTACTTCTTATGTTCCATAAATGAGTGAAACCATATGATAATTGTCTTTCTCTGCTTGACTTATTTCACTTAGCATTATCTCCTCCAGTCCCGTCCATGTTGCAGCAAATGTTGAGAAATCGTTCTTTTTGATGGCTGAGTAATATTCCATTGTATATATGGACCACATCTTCTTAATCCAGTTTGTTTCTAATGGGTAATGAGTTAATAGCTATGCATTGGTAATTGCTCAGGAACCTGAGAACCTTTTGATGCCCCACAGTTAGTGTCCAGATGTTGGGGCCCTCCTTCAACGTGTTACCTCTGTGTTCTGGTTTGATACATTCTACCGCACAGATTAAGCAAATGGTAGAATGGTCTCCACTCTCAGGGGCTGTGGACCAGCGATCTGAGAGCAAGGGCTCTGTCATCTGTGCCCGCCACATCCCCCTGCGCACGTACACTGTGTGTGGCTTCAGGCTTCCATGACCTTCTTGCTGTCACATATTTTCCAGGACATGAACTCACACACCTCAGGGGCTGATTTTCATCTGGCAAATCTGATCATGATCATTGCCTCTTGCCAGTTTGCAAGGCACGTGGAATATGATCTTCCCAGATTCCCAAATTTGTGAACACAGGCTTGCGATGATATAGGCTCGTGGGATTCTCCCAATTCTTATTTTCTTTGTGAGTCACATGTTTTCTGTAAATACTTTTATACAATGAAATATTTCAATCCTTTCAGGTCATGTTTGCTCTGCAAACTTGATGGCACTTCTCCACAGTGAACACAGTTATAACACCACGCACACGATGATGAGTGAAGGAGGGCAAAATCTCATTGAGAGTGGATGCTGGGTGGTTGGCCAGGGGCACTTACTGGGTTATCGACTTGGTCTTTCTCATTAGCATTGCAACACAAATAAAATTTCTGCCACAGCAAAAAGATACGTTACCACATCTCTATCGTGTGGGTTGCTGAGGAATCAATGGTCAAAATTACAAATAAATCCACAAATGCTGAGATCCTAACTGCCGACAAACTGGATTATGTTTATAGGTGTGTTTATTCCATGGGACTCTGAGTTCATCCAGGATAGAAGTCCTTGTCTTAGCCTTTTGTTCTTTTTTTTTTTTTTTAAGATTTATTTACTTATTTTAGAGAGAGGGTGGGGAGGGGCCGAGCAAGAGGGAGAGGGAAACTCAAGCAGACTCGGCGCTGAGTACGGAGCCCGACGTAGGGCTCGATCTCACGACCCTGAGATCACGACCTGAGCCGAACCAAGAGTTGGACACTTAACCGACTGAGCCACCCAGGCGCCCCAGTCTTTCTTTACTTAGCCCCAACACAAAGAAGGCAATTGCTCTATATCGGCTGATTTGAATGGATGGAATCTTACACACAGTTATTCTCCTAGTACTACCTGAAATTCCACCATTAGCCCTTACATTCCTTCACGTAAAGCCCTGTCCTTCCTTCCTTGCTCATTCCCAAGGAAGCAAGCTGAGAAAGAGGAGGCATGAGTGAGACACGAACAGGGCACTTCATCCAAGACACCATGGCTGACATTTCTAAGACTGGCAAGCCCTTCATTGTTCTTTTTCTCTCCTATTTCCACGGATACCAAAAGAGTCACACAGTTGAAAACAAGCAACAAACAAAACAGTCCCCTCACCCCTCCCATGCAGCTCATTTGCCTGAGTTAGATGTCGGGTGGCCCTTTGAGTGAGCTTCCAGAAGGCAGACCTCTTGGCAGGCATACAGGTATGGCTCTACCTGCCCTACCTGGTGGCAGTGGCCTTCCTGAGTGGGCCCCACGTTCCTTCTCCTGGAGGGCAGTGGTGCCCCCACACAAGGGCCCAGGGCTCTCCCTGGGGCTGCTTCAAAGTCCCAACAGCTTCCCCTTCAGGGCCTCCAACCTAGCCCTGTGTCGTCCTCACCTTTCTCTTTACTAATGACTTTCCCCCTTAGATCTAGATTCAGAGAAAGTCATGAAAACTCTCCAGTTATAACAAAGTCTCACCCCAGCCATATAAGTCGCCCAGGTGAAATTGCCCAGAACATACTCCCAGACAATGAATGAACTGCGGGACATCCCAGCTCCAGGAAATGATCATGGGCATAAGTGTTAAAACCCCCCAAACAAAACACGGAAACATAAAATGCTTCAGGTGGAAAAACACAGGTCTTCACTTTGCAGTCCTTGCATTCATCACACGGTTTAACCAAGACCAACACTGCTTCTGGATGAGTCCCTGCCCCTTGGCAAGTCTCTCTCCCAATAATTAGGCTTCAGAAACTGCCATTTCATGCATTTTGCTGTGGTTGGAGTTGCATTGACTCTGCCGCCCCATGGACTAATTTAGCCATTCGTGGGCTCATGAATTCAATCAGCCTCAGCGGTCGAGCACCAAACTGACCGCCTGACACAGGGCTGAGCCCTGGCTTCCCAGTCCTGGCTCCCAGGTGCTCTCAGTGGAGCAGACCGGTAAAGAAAATACCTTCAATGCAGTGACATCAACGCTATAGTGGAGGGACCAACAGGGGACGAACCACTAGCTCTGCTCCGGAAGGTCAGCAAAGGCTTCACAGAGGATGTGACACCTGATGGCAGAGTCAGATGGTGAAAAGGAGTCTGACCTCCCCCTCCCCCAACCCAGTGCTGTGACCCCTGGTTGGGTGCTGGGTCAGAGCACTACGTGAAATGGAGACGGTGGGTGCTGCCCGTCCTCTGATGTGGTTGGGGGCCAAGAGAAGCTCCCTTGAACTCACATCCCTGCACCCTGGAACGCAGTTCCCACCCCTGGAACCTGTTTGTGTGTGTGAAAGAATCTCTGAAGAAGGTCTGAGTTGAAAGGTAAGCGGTTCACATGGGAGGGGGGTGTGAGCACGGTTAGGGTGGTCATAGAAGGCTAGAGGAAGGAACTGGGAAGCGTCTCATGGGCACTCTTGTGTACAGATGAGTGAACAGAGGTCAAGGTCGAGAGGTTAGGTCCGGGCTGAGAGTCAGAGCCCAGACTACACCCCCAGCCCTTCGTACCTGCCACCCAGGATGTACCCAGGTCAGTGGGTTTTAAAGAATCTGATCAAGAGGATGTGATAACGCACCTTCAGGAGATAAACGGGAGTGGCTGATAGGACAGAAGGAATCCTTCACCTGCTATTGTCAGGCCCCCGTTTATCTATATCCAGTCAAGCCTTTAACCTTTTTTTTTTTTTTAAAGATTTTATTTATTTATTCGATAGAGATAGAGACAGCCAGCGAGAGAGGGAACACAAGCAGGGGGAGTGGGAGAGGAAGAAGCAGGCTCACAGCGGAAGAGCCCGATGTGCGGCTCGATCCCACAACGCCGGGATCATGCCCTGAGCCGAAGGCAGACGCTCAACCGCTGTGCCACCCAGGCGCCCCAAGCCTTTAACCTTTAACCACGCCATTCATTCGGTGCTTTGTTTACTCATTAAACAAGCATGTCCGGGGTACTTTCTATAACTCTCATCCGGTGGAATGGAGGGATTCAGGCTAAGCGGGCACATCAATGCCGTTTTGTGAAGCGGGGAAGGCCATTTTGTAAGAGTCACCTGGTACCCTATCGTGACAGCGATTCCGCAGCTCAGGAGAACGTCCCCACCCAAGACGTGCGCTCAGGCGCAAGAATACAGCTGCAGTCCCGGTCCTGACACTGCAGAGCTAGAGAGAATCTTTCCCCCATCCAAGGTCTTCTCTCCAGATCCAGCCTTGGGGGCAAGGTGACCGACGTGTCCTGGTTTGTCCAGAACTTGCCTGGTTTTAAACTGGGAGTCTGGCATCTTGGAATCTCCTTTTGTCTGGGGCAACCTGGGGAGGTGGTCACTTGCTCTCTAGGCAAATCTGGAGAGGGCCGGGCCTCTACTCTCACAACCTCTACGATACTTGTTTCCATGGTCACCAAACACCCAGGCTTCAGTGAGACGGGCAGAGTGAGGTTTCATTTCCATGGGCGGCTCCTGATTCTTAGGCTAGCGGCTGTTAGCTTTGTTGCCAGGAAAATTGCTTTATACTGGATTCTGGGCCCAAGAAGAGGCGGGCCTTGGAAGATAAGGAGGAAGGCAAACTTGATGCCCCTTTCACAGGCTCGAGGGGAGGCAGGAGGGCAGCAAAGGCCAGTCAGTGCTCCCTGAGGTGCAGCTAGAGGGGGAGACCTGAAGAGTTGGGTTCAAGTATTTTACTTACAAATAAAACCACTGCCATCTACTTTGTGACACTAGACATTATTTCTAATCTCCCATGAAATTGGCAAGGTAGGATAAAAAATCTCTGATTTACAGATAAGCAGACGGTCCCAGAGAGGTTCTCTTTCTGCCCAAGTTTGCTCCGCTAAGAACAGCGAGGGCTCAGGTTCCGCAGACGCAAAGTCCAAGCTCTTTCCACGACGTCCTACTCCATCCTTTCACCCCTGCCTTTGGCCTAAGGTGGGTTGGTTAATGACAAGAAGGGGGGCATATGGCAGCCCTCTTGTCTAACCCTTTTATCTACTTGCACTACGAGAGGGTCAGCTTTGGACACTGTGAATGCAAGTCACAACTTGTGGCTCATCTACGAGATCAGTTTCCAGGACCACACGTGAAAACGGTTCTTCCTCTTTTCTTCCATGCTTGTAAGATCAGGTGTCACTGGTCCCCATCCTCCCAAGGCAACAACGCCCGGAAGTGAGGAGCACCAATCCGGCTATCTGAGGCACGGGCCGGCCAGCATGATCTGTCCCTAGATAGCCCCCTTGCTCGGTTTGTCACCTGCTGGCTCCTTTGGCATTGACGCTTGCGGGCATTTCTGCAAAGAATCCCACAAATGGATGCCGGCATTCTTGAGCTCAGAGGGAACCACTAATATAGGAGCTCCCAGATTTGGGGATATCATGGACAGACCAGTGAAATTTCCAGGGGGAAAAAAGAAAGAAAGAAAGAAAACATGTAAGTGACCAGATTTTGAATTTGCTGTGCATGGACACGCAAAACAAGAAAAGAGTTACGACGACCACCGTGTAATAAAAAGAAAAGACATTTAAATTTTCCCAAAGTAAGAAGGAGCAAATCTTTCTACTGAAGACCTGTTGTCCACAGAGTGATGGTATATAGCGGTTACTCCACAAATACTGTGGAATGCGTGTTGCTGGATGAATTCAGAGGAAAAAAGAGCCGTTTAAATAAATTAATTTTGTGGTAGTTTCACTTATATTGAGACTTCTATTTCTAATTTTTCTAGAAAAAAATTATTCTGAACCAGAATCAATCTAACAAGTGCTTCTTGAGGACCTGCATCTGAAACATCTTCATCACTCACTCCAAGTTGGCACAGGGACCAGAGAGGGGCATTAACCTGCCTGAAGACACACAGCTCATTATAAAAGAGGTCTCTTGACCCATGGGTCCATGAACACCTCCTACTTCAATCTTTCCTGAAATGGGATGAAATACTGGGAAGAGGTGATACTCAAATAGGGCAATTCTTTTACTTTTCTGTCGAGGTCAAAGGTGAGTTTTGTGAGATGAATATAAATGCCTTCCTAACACGGTAACCTCCCCTTTCTGCAAAGATAGAGCAGGACTTGGGCTCAGAGCTTCCATCGTCAATACCTGTAGCAAGGATTTTGATGCCATAGTTTCGTTGCTGTTACGTTTTCACTGTTACAGTGAGCCTCTAGTTATGACAAACAAAACCGATTTTCATGTACGGTGGAGGTTTTACAAAGTGCTCGTTTGATTTCAGTAAAAATGGTGAGTCAATGAAAAGAAGAAACCTGATATAAATTGGGGCGGGAAAAGAGTGCCGAGAGGCAAAGAAATCCTGATGGTGGGAAGCCCTGTGGTCCCAGGCAGGCACCGTGGCTCTGGACTGCGTGGGTTCAGATCCAGCTCCCAGCTGTGTGACGGTGGGCAAGTTCCTCAACCTCTCTGTACCTCCGTGTCAGAGGCTACTATGATGACTGAGCGAAGTAACAAGTAAAAAGCACTTAGAACAAAACCTGACACGTTGTGAGTAGTTTTAAGGGTTAGGTATGAGGATGATGATGGCGATGGTGATGAGGGCATCCCGCTCCCACTGCCAGGGGTCCCAGCGCTCCTGTCCCCTTCTCCCCACCCGTGAGCATCCCCCATCTGCCTGGTTCTCTGGATGGTGTATGTACGAGATGCTCCTCTCGCACCTGAAAGCCGGGGACTGGTTTGCGGTCTCCTTGCTTCCTCTGGATTAGTCCACATGACAGGACGACTGTCCTGGTTGTGAGTGATCCCGAGGGTGTACCACAAGGGACCAATAGCCACGGCCAAAGGGAAAACGTCTTTCCCTCCCAGAACATAAATTCTGCAAGGCCTGGTGGAAGCCAGGGTGCTCTATGCGTCCGGGGTGAGCGGAAGGGAGGGGCACTGGGGAGCATTCCCGTGGAAGGTTAGGCTGATGGCCCAGAACGGGTGGCTGAGCTTTCTCTCGAAGAAAGGAAAGCAAATGCAAGAAGTAAGCCACATTCAGCATGTCACGGTTTCTGGGGACCGAGAAACATGTTGCGTCCAGGTCCTACTGTACCGTAATTATCTGTGTGTCTCTGGATTGTGCCATTCTTGAGGACTAGCGGCGGGTTTATTAGCAGGAATAACAGCTGCATTTATCAGTGTTTGCTCTACTCCAGGCTTTGGGGGAGCACATTGCATCCATTCTCTTTTAAAAGTTTTGTCCCATGTTTCAGATGCAGAAACAGGTGCAGAGAAGTCCAAGAGCTTCAGGGCATGATTCCCAAGTTCGAAGGTGGTGGAGTCTGGGTGAGATGTGGCCAGTCTACCCGTCTAGTTTGCTCCCTGCCACGCACTGCCTTGCTCATGAAACTCCAGCCTCCCCCTCTCTCCCGCCGTCTCCTCCTTGGGGCCTTGGCCCCTTGTGTTCCTTCTCCCCAGAACGCCCAATGTTACTGCTCAGAGGGCCTTCCTGGATCACACTAGCACTCCCAGCTGTCCCCTGTCCCAACCCCGACCTCTCTCTAGCCCGTGACCGCACAACGTGGCCGTCGGCAGCAGACTGTGGAGCCAGGCACCTATGCTCCGGATTCCCGTTCTAACTCTTGCTGAAACGCTCCGAGACTCGGTTTCCTCATCTGTAAAATGGAAGTGTAATTGTCATTTATCTTGCAGGTTTCTCGTGAGTCTTAAATGTCGCAATTAACGTGTATATTGAGTACCTAAAACAATGCCGAGCACATAGTAAGCACTCAATAAACAGTACTATTATTTATTATCTTTTTCTACTGGAATATAACTTCTACAAGAGCAGCCCTTTATTTGGCCTTTCACAACTGTATCCGGGACTCAATAAATATTAGGTGAACGAATTGAGCGAGTGAGTGAATGATGTCCCAAGCTTATGTTCTCAGCAGCTGTGCCCAGCTGCTCCCTCGCCTCCTGCTTATGTTCCTGTGCCAAGCCTGGTGCCCAGCCTGGGTGGAGCAGAATTGAGCCTTGAAGCTCTTCCTTCCTCTCCCGGGGAAGCCACATAGCATCCCTGCCCAGGACGCCAGCCCTGTCTCCCTTCCTTTCACCAGGCAGACCCTGCACCACGTGTGTGTCAAGCTCTCTCATCTTGTCCTGGGAGATTTTAGGACCTATGGATGCCACTCACTGGGTCTTCTTCGGAGCCTCACACAGGACAAACGGCTGTCCTCATTGCCAGGCCCTGAGCAATGCCACACAAGGCAGCAGAGGGAAGCTTTGGTGCATTCTGGATAACCTCGAAGGCATTCACATGTTGAATTCCAGAAGGTTCATGTGCATTTTTGGAGAGGCTTAGCTATGTTGATTTATTCAGAAGACTCCTTCTGTCTTTCTCTACCTCCCCTACTCCTATGCATCTTTCAAGGCCCAGTGCGAATCTCAGCTCGTCTCTGGAGCCTGGCTGAATTGGGGATTCATCTCTGATTTCACCTCATTGTTCTGCTCCTAGCATTATTCCTCGAGTCACCCGTTTGCCAAATCCTGGCTGAGCCCCTACTGCGTGCCAGGCCCTATGCGCTTAGATTAACGAGATGGAAAGTTCTGCCAGCAAGAAGCCAGGAGATTGATGACTCTCTCCCCAAGGACGTCCCGAGGGCAGAGACATGTCCCCAACATTCGGCAGAAGGGCTGTCCCAGAGTAGCTGGCTGACCTTGCAGAACAGAAGGTCGGGTAACCAAATCAGGGAGTGATGCATACATATTTTGCTCTGGAACACGGCTGCGGGGTGTGCAAACAGAGGACTCTTGACCGGCAATGTCTTTTTTTCCCCCCTCTAACGATGAAGGCGCTGCTCTCTGTAAGAAAACCAACATTGCTCATCAGGCCTTGTAATACGATTCACTCCGACACACTCCTTGTAAAATCTCTGCGTGCTGCAGAAATTTGTATTCTCGCTGCCCTGAACCGCGGCGCTGGACTCCAGGCCTGCATGCTGATGTCAGAGGGGACTGTAAAAGTACTTTTTCCTGCTGCTGACTGGCATCTGTGCATTTGCACTTCGAGCTCGCTTTCGGGCTGGGGGAGGGGAAGGAGGCAAGGCGCTGCGTCTTCTGTTGGATAAATCTTTATTTTAAGTAGTTCGCAGCCTTTCCACTGCAGCCCGCATGGGCTGCGTCTGTGGTTGGCAGAGATCAATGCAGTCAATATTTTTGACTGCAGAGCTTTCTATGACTTACACATATTTAAAAGGATAAAACACAATCCACAATTCTCTGCGTGAACTTGACCATTCTAATCCTTATCTTTGATTCTCTGGGATCCGGCACACAGGCTAAGTCTCCCACATATCTTTGCCCAAGACCTGGGAATTCAGACCGGCTGGAACGTGTAGAAACCACGGCCCGGGCTAGAGGGGTTTGTTTCACTCTGGGAAATTGGACTGGAAAACTAGACATGGCAGCATTTTGGGAATACTGGTGGCCTTTTCCTTGGACCACTGCCTTTTGCTAAACACCACAGTGCTTTCTTTCACTGTTATTAACCAAATAATGAGCTACCGCTCTCAGGGGGATTCGCCTCTTGAAAGGCACTCCTTGAAGCCAGCATTAAGCCAAAAACACTGGAGCTTTAATGGTGGGATTGCTGGCAGCTCATTGAAACAGGGCGTTGTTTAAAAAGATAAAAGAAACGATTAATTGTGATGACTTTCACCTGGAGCAATTTCTCCTTGAATCTACCATTATGAAAAGGATAATATGAAGCCCGAGAGCAGAGATCAGCAAACTTTCTCTGTGAAAGGGAGAGAGTAAATAGTTTGGGCTTTGGGAGCCATATGGGCTCTTTTGCACCTACTTAGGTCTGTAATTATAGCACAAAAGCAGGTCATATGTAAACAAATGGGTGTGGCTGGATTCCAATAAAACTTTATTGAGGGATATTGAATTTCAATTTCTTTTTTTTTTTTAAGATTGTATTTATTTATGCGACAGAGAGACAGCCAGTGAGAGAGGAAACACAGCAGGGGAGAGGGAGAGGGAGAAGCAGGCTCCCAGCCTAGGAGCCCGATGTGGGGCTCGATCCCAGAACGCCGGGATCATACCCTGAGCCGAAGGCAGATGCTTAACGACTGCCCTACCCAGGCGCCCCTTGAATTTCAATTTCTATGTGTTGTAAAATATTATTCTTTTGCTTGGATTCTTTTAGTTTTTTTCAATCGTTTAAAAATGTAAAATTATTCTTAACTCGTGGGTCCTCTAAGAAAAGGCAGCAAGCAGGATCGGGTCTGTAGGACATAGCTTACTGACTCCTACAATAGAGAATCATGATTAATACCTGACCTTGGGGTCAAGCAGAACTGGATTGGCCATCTTTTGATAAATGATGCTTGGCAAGATGCTAAACCCCTGCGAGCCTCAATTTCCCCATCTATAAAGTGGGACTAACGATAGCACCTACTTCATGATTATTTTGAGAATCAATGGAAGTAACGCCCAGGAAGTGCTCAGCATAGTGTCTGGGACACAGCAAGACCTCAGTAAGTTCATGTGCCCAACACATATTTATTGAGCAATCATTACGGGACAGGTGGGGTATTTACAATGGTTCTTTGTCTCACTGAGCTTAAAATCTATGAAGACTGTTAGCTATCGTCATTAACAATGCTTAGGCTTTGCAAAAGAGAAGAGGAAATTGTAAATCATCCAATAATATCATGTGTTATTGCTATATATTTTTTTGGTTTTGAAAACTGTTAAGACTCCCAGGACCTCCCATGATATCAGGTTCTTTTATGACCATTTGCAGACACTAAAATGAAAGGTAAAACACATTTCCCTCCTCTTATACCAGTGGTCTTGGGACCAACAGCGTCAACATCATTTGGGAACTTGCTAGAAATTCTCATCCTCCAAAACCATCCCAGACCTATTGAATCAGAGACCCTGGGTGTGGGGCCCCCCAGTCTGTGTTTTAACAAGCCACCAAGTGATTCCGACTCACATGGATTCAAGTTTGAGAATCAATCATTGGTTTAGATAGACTGTCAACTCATTAGCTTGTTCAAAGTCACAGACCTAGGAAGTGGCAGGGTCAAGATTTGAAAAAAGATCTATACAGAACTTTAAATACCAGAACATTCTGGGTTCAAGGACAGGGTTATTCATCAGTGGTAAAGGAGTCAGCCAGAAATAAAAGAAGGGTGTGAGTGTACATGTGTGCTCATGTGTGCACATGTGTGAGTGTGTGTGTGTGTGTGTGTGTGTGTTACGGACCTCTGCCCCACTGCCCTTCTCCTTCCCCATTGTTTGTTCAGCCTCAAGTATCTTCAACTTCTCTTCCAGCACTTCCTGTCTCCTCAATGGCATGGGGCCTGGGGGGCAGCAGGAATGATCTGGCCCAGCAGGGAGGCGTGTTTGATCACTGACATGTTAGGGTCACTAGTGCATGGTGATAATGAGAAGCAGAAGAGCTTTTCATGGGTTTTGTTATTCTTACACAGACAATGCACTTTTTTATGGCCTGTCCCCAGGGAGGGACCACTCCCACCATCTGCCTTGGTAGGCTACTCTATATTAACCTCTCTGTGTTTCTATGTTTCTCTTCTATAAAATGGGCGTTGTAAAACCTCATGGATGATTTTCATGTTTGACTGTGTTTGGCTGCCCATCCTACCCATGCCCACACGCCATCTGTGGTGGCAGCTGCTGGTTGGTCTCCAATATCCATTCTTCCCTTTTTCCTTTAGTAATAGGACCCATTGAGTTTTAGCCAGGAACATGGCCACCTGGCTAAAGACTACATTACCCAGCCTTCCTCGTAGCTAGGTAGACCCATGTGACTAGGTCTGGCCAATGGGATGTGAGCAAAAGTGGGTGGCAACCTTAGAGGGTATAAAGCATGCTTTCCCTTTATTTCTATCCCTATTTCCTGCAGACTAGATGCAGATATACTGGGAGGAGCTGAGCAGCCATGTTCGATCATGGAATGAAAGCCATGTGTTGAGGGTGGCAGAGCAATAACATCTAAGGAGCTAGGGACCGGTACAGTATAAATCCACCATATTGTTCTTGGGACTGCTTACATTTGTATGGTTAAGGTAAGACAGAAGTAGACTGTCTTATTTAGACCTCTATTATATTAAGGACTCAAAAAAATAGCAATCAAAATCTGTTTCTTAACTGATGGGTCACTTTTTAAGATGAGGCTTAATTCATGCTTCCTCTCCTGTTCTCCTACCCTATTCCAACACCCCAATAGAATGAACCTATTCTTCTGTCATACCCTCTACTGGAGTCACTGATAAATTATTCAAATGGTAGGGCAAACATGTGCTTAGGTGACTGGCAAAGTGAGGACTCCAAAAAGTATACGTAAGTAAAAAAATAACAAAATGAATACAGTTCAGCTTTGATGAGCCTAGCCAAAATTACATTATCAAAACATCAAGATAGAATTTATTTTCAGAGTATGTCTTTGTCTTGTTGTTTTTAAACATAAAATATGATTTTGAAATGCATGTGGGTGGAAGGAAAGGCATAGAAACTTTCTCAGTCATCAGGATCTGCTATAGATCTTAATCTAACCTGACTGACTGGGCCTTCCAGATGACTTCTTTATAGCTGTGACTGAATCTCAGTGCAGCCCTCCATCCTCCTGCCCCCACTCCCTATGACAGAGGCTGAGGGGTCCTAGACGGCTCTGTCTTTTCCTTTCAATCAGTTCATCTTTATTGTATACCTATTGTTACTCATGTTCCTACTTCCAGTCCGTAACATGGTGCCTGGTGTTTAGAAGAAGTTATTGATACACTTAAACCCTCAACTGAGGATTAGCTAGATGAAGAATGGAATTCATATAGACGCCTCCTTGTGGGCGGGGGTGGCTGGGAAGAAGAGTGGCCATTTTCCTTTCTCTTCCTCATTCTAAGGCTCGAAGAGTTTGACTTTTTTGCCCAAGGTTTACAGCTCTTAAGTGGCTACTGTAGTTTCAATATCACACACATGTCTTCACCATGGCTCTTGTCATTCCAGCCACATTGGACTCCTCTCATTTCCTTGAACAGACCACATCCCATTCTCTTCCAAAGGGCCTTTGTATGTGCTGTTCCTTCTGCCTGAAGGTCCTCCTCCTCAACTCCTTCTTCCATGATTCTTTCGCCTAGCAGGTACCCATCCATCTCCAGAGTTCAGCTTAAATATCACTGACTCTGGGAGACCTCGGCCAACTTCTCCTACTAAGATAGGTCCTTATGATGTAACACCTGCCCTTTATACTTTTCAGCGTACACTGCAGTTGTAACTGACTGATTATTTCTTTATTATCCATCTTCCATGCTAGAATGTCCACTCCACGGGAGCAGGGCAATGCCTGCCTTATTTGTTGCGTGCATTAGCCTGGCACATACAACGTGCTGAACAAATCTGTATAAATAAATGAATGAACGTGCATCAGGACAGACAGATGGAATCCACAAAAACCCAAAAGGAGAAAAGAACCTATTTTCCCTTTGATAAAAAAGCAAATAGGATATTGCAGTTGGATAATTTGATTTGTTGGGCGAACACTTTCACAGAATTTTGATAACCACAAAGGCAAGGGCAGCTATACAGAAAGTTCCGAAGGAGGTAATACTGCCTTTCACAAGATTTGACTTTGGTTAATCAGATCCTGAATCAAAACTCAGAAACTTTGCTGTATGTATACAAGAGAACAGTCTAGATTTGGAATCCAGTTCAAGAGAAGTATCCCATTAAAAGTGTGGATTTGCTTTTGATTCCTTTCCCACAGGCAAATTGGTGTTTATCAAACCTGTACTGCTAAAGGAAATGATTGGGTACATCAAAACTAATTAATACTTTTGACATTGAAGGAAAACCTTTAGGCTTCCAATGTATAGTGTGAAGATGTGTTCACGTGTGTACGAGAGAGTTTCCAGACGCGGTTGCTATTAATTCCTTCCCTTCCTATACATGCATGAATTCTCCCCATCAAGAGGTAGAGTCTATTTCTTTTCAATCTCCTTGAATTGGGACTTGTTTGTCCAGAAGTGGTGTTGTGCTAATTCTTGGGCTACCTTTAAAAGGCTTAGCAACTTTTGCTTTCTCCTGTAGAGGTCAGTCACCATGCTATAAAAATGCTAGGATTACATTATGAATGATGAGACCATATGGTCGGAGAGAAACCAGGTGGAGGGGCGTCAAGGCATCAGCCACGTGAGCGAGGACTTCTTTGAACTCTGAGTCCAGTCCAGTTGCTCAGTGCAGTTGAGGGAGCTCCCCCGGTTTAAACCCCACTGAGTTTAAGTGCCTAGCAGAACCCTGCCTGAAATCCTGAACCATAGAATCTTGAGAAATAACAAACCATTGTTGCTTTGAGCTGCTAAATTTTCTGTTGACTTGCTACATGGCAAGAGATAACTGAAAATGACATGATATTCCAATTACTGAGGGCTCCCTTCTCTGATAGCTTCAACCATGTGGAATACAACTGAGAACAGACAAATAAGGTAATATACAGCCCACACATTCTGCTTCCAGCAGGGATGTGAAAGTCCTCACTCAGGACCTACGGTCTCTATGTCTATGCACAATGTTAACATGTTTGTTCCTCTCATAGCAGAGTCAAAAGCAATATAAAATTATGCAAATTGCAATAGATTTTGTGGCTTTTGGAGACAATTTTTGCTTGATCCTCTCACTTTTTGCTAGTGGAACAGAGGCCAAAAAAGTTGAATGGCTTGTTCAGGGGGACAATGTGAAAGAGTGCATTAAAAACCAGAAAATAATCCTGGATTTCTGGTCCTCCAAGGAAGATACTCTTTTCACTTTCCCTTCCTCTTCCATAGAAGAGACACATTTAAACGGTTGAGGAGCAAAAGGACTTTTAGGTGGGATGAGAACCCCACAGGTTGCGATAGAAAGCTAGCAGACACACTCTCAAAAGCATGACAAACCCCAGTTCCCGTTGATGCTGTAGGGACCCAGAAGCTTTCCTTTCTCCGAGCCCAGAGCAGCCCAATACTTGAGATTCATGACGATGACCCTGAGTCCAAAAGCAAAGATTAGATGATGTTTCTCGTCTTCTACTTCAGGAGGTAGGCAAGTGTGTAATGCACTCTCACAAACATTCCTATGCAGAATGGTTAAAATAAATATATGATTTCACGTGCAAAGGGATAAGCTTTAGTTACGTGGAACAGTCCACGTCGGACAAATGAGGCATCACTGCATTTGCAAAGCATTCGGCAAGTATTCCAAGTCTTGGCGAGGCTGAAGGTTTCTACTAAATGAAAAATGAGCTTTACTTGTGTCTATGTTTCTGAGCTTAAGTGCACTCTCTAAAACCTTCCTGGGAATTTTTTGGACAGGTGTCTCTTTTCAAACAGCATAATATTTGGACATCACGTTTTAAATATGTGCAGATAAAAATGATATTCCAAATCTGTATTTCACTTATAACCAGATGGGATAATAGGAGTGAGAGTTACTGAGAGACAGTCCTTCATGGAAAATAACGGAAATAAAACCTAACCTCCTCCTAACCCTGCCTGGAGGTTTGTGGCTACGAGTTCTAGAGTGAACGTCCTATTACTCAAAATCTGAAAGAATTCAACGTGGTCAGAATAACACAAGATCTACTATCTTGTTTCCATGCAGGACAACAACTGTCTCCTTTTTTAAAAACCTGGGGTTTGAGGGAAAATATAAACAGATTTTGCCACCTGCAGGCCCTTAAGAATGTGGAACAATAGGCTCATTGGCAGAACCCAGCTGCAGACCTGTTATGTTACATCTGCGCGGTGCCGGCAGAAGGATCCAGATCTGAATTCCCTTCCAGAGGTTGAGGGATTGCCTGCTATTTCATCCCGCTTCATTTTCCTCCCTCTTGTCTTCTGCCTGCTCTGTTCTTTTACAAAGGGACCTGGCTTCTGTGGATTTGAATTCTGACCTTAGACTTAGAACCTTAATTCCAAGGCAGGAAGGATCAAAAACAAAAGCAAAAATAAAAACAAACAAAAACCAAAAACCAAAAACACACAAAAAAACACACAAAAAACCAAAAAACTAAAAAACTGAAAACATTCACTTTGGCCCCTTCGTTTCATGAAGATGAACCCAGTGCCCATGAGGATGGGTGTTGTTGGGGACCAACCAGAGGACGTGCCAACTTGGACAATCAGGACAGCTGTGGCCAGGCTCTCTGCAACTGTTCAAAGGACTGTGTGTGTGTGTGTGTGTGTGTGTGTGTGTGTGTGTGTATGTGTGTATCTGGCGATCGGATCAGCCCAGGCACACATTCAAAGTCTGCAAACATTCACTGAAGGCCTACTGAGTGCCCTGCCTGGTGAATATTTGTTTCATGTATATTATCTCATTTACCCTCACCAACAAAACAAATCTATTAGGGCATTATAAAGTTCCTGAAGCTTACTTCTAAAGCAGAATGGAATCATCTTTGGAGGCCAGAGGACTGCTTGACTATTCTTCATCTGTTTTCTCTGTACTGTTAGCAATTTGTATGAAGTCAGAATGGTTTGAATGCCCGGATTCTGAGTACAGACTTTCCTTTAACCTGGCTCAATAATTTTTAAGCTTCAAGTTGCATAAGAACTATAGTTCAAGGTTATGCACGATACAGTCATATACAAAAACAAGTGCGCTGGACTTTATCAACGCCTTAAGGGATTTTTAATAGCAAATTTGACTGTGGGTAATTTCCTCTCTTATAAGCTGCGTGTGGCAGTCTCCTCCCTGAGGTACGATTCTGCACTGTGCTGTCAGTCCCACTTTCAGCTTGTCGCAAGGTATATCTTGCTTTTCAGTATTTCAAATGATCATCTCCACATAATGTTCCACGGGACCAGATATCTCTGTAGTGGTATACGCATGTGCAGCAAAAATAAAATTTGCATATTGTGACAGACAGACTCGTAGGCTGGCCCCCAGGATCCCTGCCTTCTGGTGTCCACACCCTGGTGTGCTTCCCTTCTTGTGAGAGTCTGCAGGACCCGTGACTTGCTTTTCATCATTAGAAGATGGCAAAGGTGATGGACTGTCACTCCCATCATGCATTCCATCTTGCCAGAGACTCTCTCCCTTGCTAGCTTTGATGAAGTGAACAGTCACTTTGGGGAATTCCACAGGACAAGGAACTGTGGGTGGCTTCTAGGAGCTGAGTGTGGCCACCAGTCAACAGCCAGCAAGAAATGAAAGCTCTAAGTCCTAGAGCTGCAGGGAAATGAATCCTGCCAACAACCCAAGGGAGCATGGAAGCGGCCCCTTCCTCAGTTGAGCCTCTAATGAGACTGCAGCCCTGGCCACACCTAGATCATAATCTCATGACTCAGCTAGTCTGTGCCTGACTCCTTTTGCATAGAAACTATAATATAATGCACATGCATTATCTTCAACCAACAAATACACACATTAATCAGAATTTGGTGACACATCTGAGACTATTCAAGGCCTTCACATGGAGAACCTGTGATCCAGTCCAACAGTGACAAGGAAACTGAGGCCCGCAGAGGTGAGTGCATTTATCCTGGGTCACATGGTTCTAATTCGGCCCCTTCCACAGACCACAGGATTCTGTAGCTCTGTAACTGTTTCCCTACCTATAAAAGGAAAAGTTGGGCTAGCTGACTTGCAAGGGTAATTTAGGGTTTATGCAGGTCTTCTGTCTCCTGAGCCCTTGGCTTGTTTCAAAATATGTTCTTTAGAACGCTTGTTTTAAAAGATTCTGGATGGAGAAAATAATCCTGTGGTCAAATTCAGTTGGGGGTTGCTGAGTTAAACAACATTTCTTAACAGGTTTCTTCACTTCAGGACCTCTCAGAGCTATTAATTTGCTTCTGTCCGTTGGGAATGTCCAATAATGAGATGGAGCCGATAGCATTTTCCCAACTTATTTGATCGTGAACTCTCCCACTTGGTCCCCTGAGTTTTGGGGCCAGTGCTTCACAGAACACACTAAAGGAGGGTCCACAGCCTCCCTTATAATGATCAAAATTCTCTTCTCGATGGAAAGAAGAACCCAATGGAAGAGAGTTCCTATTCTTTTGATTCTCAAATGACTCGGGATGACAGGAAGTTTAGTGCCCTGAGATGCCACACAGGGAAGTGGCTGACCCTGCCTTGCAAAGCTCCGTGAGGAGCAAGCAATAATAATATCGTGATGTCACTCTCCTGGTAGCCTGCCTGTGTGAGAGGGGTGTGTGCAACATGCCAGAAATACACATCAAGCTAGTTGCCCCGGAGAATAAAATGTTTTCTTCTTATTTGTAATCCACCTTCCCAGGAACTGAAAGCTGTCTCCCTAACATTTTTCTAAGGAGCAATGATTTCTTTTCTCCCTCCCACCTTCCTCCCTCTTTCCTTTCTCCTTCCTCTCTCCTTCATCCCTCTTTCCTTCCTTTTTCCTCTCTCCCCCTTCCCTCCTTCCTCTCTCCCTGTTCCCTCCCTCCTCCCTCCTTCCTTCCTCCCTCCTTCCTCCCTCCTTCCTCCCTCCTTTCCTCTTTCCTTCTTTCTTTCCTCCTTCCCTTTCTTTTTCTTTCCCCTTTCTCTTTCCTTCTCTTTCTTTCCTTTTCCTTCCCTTCTTCTCCTTCCTCTTTGCTAAATGCTTTCTATTATTTGTTTTCAATAAGGAGTTTTGCATGCCTTGTTCTGGGATGGGAGTGGGGTGAGAGGGCAGGAGGAAGAATTAATATCCTCAGGTTCTCACATCTGGAGTCCAGAACCCACAGCACACTTGAATCACTTCAAGTAGCCTAACAGCCACAGGACAATCATTCTTTGAATATAGATGAGGTTTTGAGCCCTCAGCTCAGAGCAGTCATTTCCCATGACTTCTAAGCTGCCCGGAGAACTTATGAAAAACAAGTCATTTGTATTTTGCTCCCTTAGCCATTCTGTGGGATGTTCTGAATGTTCAGCTCTGTCTCACCCATTGGTGAGCAAACCTTGGTCTTCCTTTCGCACAGAGAACTGTCATGGCCGCCAGTCTTTTGCCCTGAGTTCTCATTGTTGAAACCACACCGTCTCCTACCACCGCCTGCCCATCAATGCAAGGCATCAGGAACCATATAATCATACATCTCAAGCCCAAACCCTAAAGCCCTCCCAGCTGCTTAAACATGGCGCTGATTTTTAACCTTGCCCAACAGCGCTCTTGAGTTTACCCACAGCCACATGGCCTTGCTCTGATAATGGGTTGTTTTCTAAGAGAAAATGAGTAGTGTTGAACACCAACTTGACAAAATAAGGGAGAATAAAACAGACGTTATGAATAAAATATGTGGGCAGAAAACTATATAAATGATCTGGGGATGCTGACATGATAAAGTCTTTTTTAACTGCCCTCCAGGCAAAATACATATTTTTCAAACTCGTAAGTTCTATACATTAAAAAAAAAAAGACCTCCCCAGGTGACCCAGGGCAGCTAGACGTGACTTCGACATGGATCATTCCTAAGCGTCGCTGGCCCTTTGCTAGTACAACATCAATTTCCCCAAGAACTCGGCTTATTTTCTGGCTGCACGTGTACACACACACCCATCACCACTGAGACACCCTGCTTTTCCCCATTTAGCAGTTGACATCAGCTTTCAACACCACAGAATTACACTGCAAGTCACTGGTGTCACCTATGCACAGACGGAGCGTGAACTCTTCGAGAGAACAAGACCCGAAAGCAACATTTTCCTGAACTCGCCCTTTTTAGGTCAAAGAAAAAAAAAAAGGGCAAAAACTGAAAAGAGGCCTGAATGCTGTGTCTGTCTGTCTTCCCAGGGAACCTCAAGGAGACTTCTAAGTGGAGATCAAACACGACTCCCCGCGACACCTGTCTATTTATTCTCTGCTTTTCATCTGATAAATATTTACGATGGGTCAGGCACTTTGCTAGGCTCTTGGCCAAATGCAGCTTCTGCCTCCCGGGCACCCACCATGTCGTGGGAGACGCATACGTGCGAACACATAACTAGAGCAGCACAGGCGGCACTGAAGACCCGCGATTAAGGATTATTTTCCCTTCCTCCATCCCTGTCCACTGAGAGCAGAAACAGGTCATCTCTGATAGCGTTGGAAACATGGATCATCTCTGGCCACCTAGGCTCTGGGTCCTAAATCCGTAGCACTCAGACCGGC
Organism: Ursus americanus; assembly: GCF_024610735.1. Lineage (NCBI taxonomy): Eukaryota > Metazoa > Chordata > Mammalia > Carnivora > Ursidae > Ursus > Ursus americanus. Next base: position 8,727,770 of record NC_142148.1, read on the forward strand.
TGGCCTGTTAGAATCACCTGTGCAGGTTTAAAAACTAGGTCTATACTCATGAAAAAGTCTCCTGGGACTGGAAATGGTCCCTACGTTGATCTGTGGGGTGGTTCCAAGGGTGTGAATATACGGAAAATCCACTGAACTGTACTCTTACTATCTATGCACTCTCCTGTAGGTAAGATAAACTCAAGTTTTTAAGAAAGTGAAACATTCCTCCATCCAGGCCTGCTCTTGGAGATTCTGCTCCCGATGGTCCTTGCTTCAGGAGGTTGTAAAAGCTCCCCAGGGGACACTCATGTACGACCACGGCTGAGGAACATTCTGTAGGTGATTAAGTCCTCATGGCCTGAAGAAGGGGGCTGAGGGGAGTCCACAGCCCTTTGTGGTGCAGGGTCGGCACAGAGCTGCTATGGCTCGGTGGTATTGGCCCCCAGAAGGCCACCCAAGTGGGTCCACTGTGGGTGGGAGCTCTGCTTGATAGCTCTATCGCTCAAAAACAGAGATGGTCGGCTCTTGAGTGTTTGGCACTGGAAGGAGAAGCAGAAGGAAGACGAGGCAGGGAAGGGAAGGCGGTAAGAGTGGTGGGTTCAAGAAGAGGGTTAGCAATCCGACTGCAGCCTGGAAGGGGCAGGGGCATGGTAGCAGGCGGGACTGGACTGGATTCTAGAATGCCATGTGCCTTGGCTAGGTAACCTTTGGTCCCACTTTGCTCATGTCTCAGTAGACGTTGCCAGGGCTTCTCTGGTTTAGCCCTAAAAGTCCTGTGTCCCGGGAAACCTTGTCATCCCAGAGAAACTGAGTCTGTTGCTCACTCCATATAGGTTGACGGCTTTAATTACTACTTCTTGGGGTTGTGGTGAGGACAAATCTTTGTCATGTAAAATGCTTAGTGTGGTGCTTGGCGTAGCATCAGTACCCAAAAAATGACAGCAATTACTACCAGTAGGTTTGGCATAAGGGAGACTTTTTTGTTCTAGTGAATGGAGTGAGCCCATCCAGTACCTGGCACACAGTAGGCACACAATAAATATTAATAAAATGAACGCTTATCTGAGCCACGGATTTCATTACCCAAATTAGAAAGCTTCTCCCTTCTTAATTACGAGGGCATGCTTTCAAACTGTTTAATGACATCTTGTTTTGTAGCCTGCTTAATAAATCTTTGCTGCCAACGGCAAGTTCCCTGTGTCGGCAAATCATCTAAATATTTAAGTGATTTTTTTTCTCCCCGAGGTTTCTTGCAGACTCTTGGCATCGTGTAGCTGATAGGCAGAGAGAGAGTCGATAGCAAGAAATCAGTCCCTTCAAATCTATAAATCTTGGGTCTTTCTCTGGTGTGGCTGGTCCTCTTGGATTGTTTGTTGCTTCCTCCCTGCAGGGGCTGGGAGAGCAAAATACTCACTGTCTCCACCTTACTTTCATCTAGGCGTGGCTGAGTACTCATTTCTGGCAAATAAGATGCTAATGGAATTCTTCCAAGGGAGGAGGGGTGGTCTAAGGAAGGGTTTGCTTCTCTGGCAAGAAGAGCGGATGAACTGGGTGGTGTCCTTCCCGGTGTTCTTGCCTTGCACGCGGTTGTGATGCTCACAGAGCAGTCTATTGATGGTGGTACAAAGCACGAGGGGAAGGCCCGGAGAACCCCAGGGAACCCGACATGGTACAGCATCAGCTCCTCCAGAGTGGCTTCCTTGTTAGGTGAGAAAAAGCAGCCTCTGCTGTTTAACACCCGTGAGGACAGGATCCTCTGTTACTTGCAGCCCAACACATTTCTAGAGGGTACACATGGGATGCGTAGCGAGGAGCCAGATCCTGAGATTTTTTTTTTTTTAAAGATTTTATTTATTTATTTGACAGAGATAGAGACAGCCAGCGAGAGAGGGAACACAAGCGGGGGAGTGGGAGAGGAAGAAGCAGGCTCCTAGCGGAAGAGCCTGATGTGGGGCTCGATCCCATAACACCGGGATCATGCCCTGAGCCGAAGGCAGACGCTTAACCGCTGTGCCACCCAGGCGCCCCCAGATCCTGAGATTAAGCCGTGCTCAAGGTGAGATCTTTGAGGCATCCCCTTGGGGTCCCCCTAAAGCCAGAGCTGAGAGTATGGCAGCCCTATACGGTAGGACCTAATTTCCCCATTTCACAGATGCGGTAAGCTGAGGCTCCACGGAGGTTACTTATCTTGTTCAAGGCCTCTCAGCAGTTAATTCTAGACTGTCTGATTCCAGCATCTAGCTCTTCATTATGACTCCATATTGCCTCCCCATTGTAGACAGAAGTGACAAAGAAAAATAAAGTTTCTGGTAAACTCACAGAAATGTTAAGAGGGCTCTGGATTTCCAGACGGTGTGGAAGTTTGAGCATTTCTCAATTCACTGAAAAAAATGTCAGTCGATCAACCATGTTAGCTAATAGCTGCCTGAGATGCGACTCCAGCTTTACGGAAAAATGCAGTTGGCCTCAACGTTCGTCGAAACCATTTTCCAGTTTTGCTGTTAAAGATGGAAATATAAAACAGCTTCCCACTTTGCCTAAAATCAAATGAGGTCTTTTTAAAATTAAAAGATGGGTTTTTAGGGAAATATTTGTCTACTGAAAAGCGGCTTCTCTAATTAAGCAATTAAGTCTCAATAAGACAGACCTCATCATTGCTTAAAGGTCATTTAAAATGCAAAGAGGATGCAAAACTCTGCCGGGGCGGTAAATCAGTCCATCTCTGTGGGCGTCTGAAGTTCTGCATTTTCTTCAACTGCACATGCGGTGTTTATGTATTTAAGTATTTGGGCTGTGGCCTCTGTGTGCCGAAAGAAAAAGAAATCTTTGCTGTGTCCTTCGGCTAATCAAAATGCAGCCCTGCATTTGGCAATTATTATTTTATAAGGTACATGTAGTTGGAGGAGGGTACGGCCTACAGCGGAAGAAACCCGCAGCATTCCAGCTACTTCTTTGCACGGCAGCGCCCGGGCGCGTGCAAATTTGCTACGGCTTTAGTACCTCGGTGTGGAGGGTGTGGTTTCCAATAATTACATTGCTGCTATTTTGAGTAATGAGATGGGGTTCCTGCACAGCAAGAGGTAGATTTTACTGGGTTCATTTAAATTTTATGGAAATGAGTATTTATTAGTTGACATCAGCTGAAGCCCATCTCGAGGGTTTGTCTTTCCTAGTCCATGGCTCCCTGAGACTAAAGGATGGTGTCTCTAAAGGATTCGTCTCCTTACTCTTTTCTTGCCAATATGGCGCTGTCTCTACTAATCACCGGAAGGGCTGACATTTTCAGTGGCCTAATCCCAAGGAAGTGAAGAAGACTCCAAAAACACCAGTCACATCCCACCGGCACCCACGCACCGGTGGAAAGACAATGACTTAGCCGTTCAGGCAGCAAAGACAATTTATTTTCAAGGACTGTGTATGCCGCAGGGTGATAGGATAAGACAGACAGGTTTCCCTCGTTTTTTTTTTTTTTTTTTGCATTCACCAAAGAATCATAATTAGTCATTAAAGAAGTTTTAGGAGACCAGATTTTTTAAGGACCAAAATGGGTCTTGGAAGACTCTAGATTATGGTCGAGAATTATGCAAGGCTCTTCTTTCCTTCTGGCAATCCCTGCATCGTCTCCCCAAAGCTTTGCCATCATCAGGCAAAAACCAAGTGTGGGGGCCTCTCCATGTGCTTCCTGCCGTCCTCCTGACCCTCAATAATGTTTACAAAGTGAAGACATGGTTGAATGGTGGCACTGTCATCCCTCACTTGCATCACACAGAATGGCAGGTAAACAGGAAAATCTGGACTGGCTTGGAGAATGAGCCAACACACATAAATTACAAATAAAAAAAAAAAATTAACAGACACCAATCTGCTCCCCAACACCCTTTGCCAGCATGAGATCTCTATGGTAACTGAACTCCCCCCTGGCCTCCCTGGGTAGTCAAGAGTGGATTTCCCCCCTTTTCCTTTTGAAGGAAAAGTTCTCAAAACTGATTTAAATATTATGATCGTCTCATCGCCGAGTACTCAATGAGCGATGAATTCGTGTTGGCTGCGGTGCCTTTTAAAACGTATATTTTTCTTCCCTCAAATGGTGCTGCCACAAAGGTGAATTTTCTCCTAATAGAAGGCTCCTTCTTAAAAAAAAAAAAAAATCCGGATGTGGGGAGTTGAAAGGGGCCCTGTGCTTCTCGGGATGACTGGAGGAAAGTTGCCAAGCAACTGAGGAACGATGTAAAGGGAAGGCGCACCTTCTGAACAGAATGTCGCGTTTTGCAAACCATCGTCTGTGGTTGCTGAGATGGCATAGGGTCTCCTCTCACTGTCTTGTTTCTCTGCCCCCTGGTTGAGGTGATTTCCACGTGTATAAATAGTCAAGTCCTTGTTTCACTTGGAGGATGGGCAGAGGCTAACATTTATTGAGAATGTACGACTGCATCTTGAGAATATCGTTCCTGAATTTTTTTTTTTTAAGATTTTATTTCTAAGTGATCTCTCCACCCAGCGTGGGGCTGAAAACTCACAATTCTGAGATCAAGAGTCACATGCTCCCCCAACTGGACCAGCCAGGCTCCTCGTTGTTACTGAATGTTTCATATTCCTGGCTAACCGGTCGGGTGGGTATTTTGTAATCTTCATTTTACAGTTGAGGAAAATAAGACTCAGAGAGGTTAAGTGGCCTGCTGAAGGTCACACAGTCCTTGAGGAAGAATTTGAACCCAGTCCTGTTGATTTAGAAGTGCATTTTCTATCTCCAACGTGACATTTCTTTTTCTTTTTTGGAAATCACTGTCTATATTCCTCCCACTCTTAGGGTTGTGTCATCCACAAAAACAAATACACTACACCTTCCTCTGGAATGAAATGAGAACAAATGAGCTGTCTTGACCCCTTGTCTTCTTCTTGCCTTCTCTGCAAATCCCCAAAGAGATCCGGCCGAAGCTGTATGGTTTCAGCAGTTAGACTCGCAGAAGTGAACTTGGAAATTAGGATGCTTGACCAGTTAATGACGTTGACTGATGTGTTGAGCTGCTCTGAGGCTAATTATATTCACTCATTCCCCAAAATCATACCGACACAAGCAGACGCCACTCATTTTAAAAGAAAAAGGCCGGGGTGGGGGTGCGGAAATAACTCATTGTATCTTATATAGGAGAGATCAAAAATATTAAGTTTCAGATTAAAAAGAGAGAGAGAAGAGGAAAAGAAAGAAAGCACGAACACTTCAAATCTTTTGTCAAGAAAATCTCTTGCAGGTGGGCATCAAAATTTGCCTTTCTCAAGAAGTTTGAGCAACTGCCATTAGAATGGGAAAATGAAAGGGAACTCGAACAGAACAAGATGTCCTGAGCGATTTTATGATATTTCTGACCTTAAAAGGCATACATGGGGATGTAAGTGCTTTAGCGATTTTGCGGATCCTGACTTGGTACTGACTTGAAGGCCTCTTGAATACATCCTGAGGTTTGACATTTGCTATGCTTCCCCCCCCCCCCCACCCCGCTCTCGCTCTCCTAAAGATCATTATGAAACAATGCTACGGAATCTTCCAAAATGTGAAAGTCTGTGGGAAGTTGCTAAAACAGGTAGTGAGGGTTCACTGGGGGCTGCACTTAACGAAAATCTGAAAATTGCTGGCTTTGTTGTCGGGAGAAATACACACTTGATTCGCAAGTGTCTTTGGCATGTCTTTGTGCGATGGCTGGGTTACAGCCGAACTCCCCTGGCAGGAAATTACACGAACAGCACGGAGGAAGTAAAGAAGATGCACCCCGGAGAGGAAAACATGCCTGAGTTTCATTTTCTAAATTCTATTTTATTTTACTTTTTAAGGTTTTTAAGTTTTCGAGGATAAAACTAGGCAATCACATGGGGCAATTTTCTGCTGAGCTCTGTAGATGGTTGAGAAGCCGGTGTCCCCTAGCATCTGGAGATTATAGTGCAAAATGAATTGTCCGAGGAAGAACTCTCAAATTGTAGTCACCTACTTAAATTCTTCGATGCTTACCAGCAAATAAGGACGCGCGGCCAAAACGCAAACTTCAGTGCTGAGAGCTCGCTTGCTGAGTGGTGTCAAAGGCTAACGACAGCTTCGCCGCTGGGGCTCCGCACATCGAGTGAAACTGGACTGACACACTACATAGCAACTGGGAGAATCAAGAGGCAAATCGCGTGGGGGTGGGGTAGAGAACGATCGGTTCGACTTAGAATTAAAAACATACTAAAAAGATGACGTCAGCAACAAAACGACAAAAGAAATAGAGTAGTCCCGCATGAGACAAAAAATGAAAACAGCACACATTTTAAAGGAGCAAAATAAAGAAGAAACCCATGAACCTATTCTATAATAAAATATGTTTTTTTTAAGGAAATCAGATCCATGATATCTATGCAGAATATATTTTTACTTGGGACCTAGGTATCATAATTATGTAGGACTTAATGCATTATGTAGAAAGCCAAAGAGTCATTATAATTTAAGGGAAATACATCAAGTTATTTGATGTAAAATCTTAGGAGGAGGGATTTGAGTTATCTGATGAGCTGCCTCCACTTTTACTTGACCTTGTTAGTGTGACTGTTTCCAGGTGTGTTCAAACACCCCAGGTCTGTCTTAAAATAGAATATGGCGGATCTCTTTAATGGAGCAGATGGGGATAGGTAGTTGTCCATCATCTTTTCAGTTGGGCGCTTGCCCAGGAATAAGGTGACGCCCAGGCTCCAAGTTTCCCTGCCCACCCGGGGATGACGTCAGCACTGACTGGTGGGATTGGGCAGTTCACAGTCATTGGGAGCCTCTTACAGTCTGTTTATAAGCCAAAAACTGACATCCACAAACCCTTTTGGGATATACAGGTTTTCATCCTGACAAAGGCACATCAGATACTTCTCAAGAATGAGACAAAAGTAAGTGCTGGACGGTTATCAGGGGTGTTGCAAATCATTTGTAAGCAATCGTTTTTGAGGATGAAAACATGCAATTTATTTCCTTGGCTTTGAGAGACGAGAGACTGGATTCTGAGCTGTGCTCTACCATGATTGTCCTCGCTCAGTTCCGTCTGGATGTATGCTTTCCAGGGGTTAGTCAGACACCATCCTCCCAGGCTCATACCTCTTGGATGACTTTCTGTTGCCTCCCTCTGGGCAGCCTGCATGGCTCTGCACTAAGGCTCCTGCCCAGCTCCCAACCTCCCCTCCTCACCCCAACTCTTGCCCCATTTTCTGTTTCTCAAACAAGCCACGCCCGTTCTTGTATCAGAGACTTGCTTTTGCCTGTGCCTGGCACATTCCTTCCCCGGATCTCTGAAGCCAGTGCTTTCTTCTTACTTATGTCTCTGCAAAAGGCTCACCTCTTCAGATGCTCCCCCAGTGACCTTATCGAGATAGCCCACGCACTCAACTCACACCCTAACGATGCCACTTCCTCGTCTCTATCCCAGCGATGGCACTGCTCTATGATGACCTTGTGTGTGTTTGTTGATTTGTTCATTTTTCTGCCTCTTTCCTCTAGAATGTAAGAACGTGAGAGCTTGTTTTTTTTTTTTTTTACTATTGATATGCCGGTGCACAGCAGAGTACCTGGCATGTGGTGTGTTCTGGAAAAAAAAAACAAACAAACAAACCCTTGTGTATTTGAATGTAAAAATGCGCCTCTAATTGGAAGAAAAAGCGGCGAGGTTACAGATTTGGGGGTGAAAGGCCCTCTAAGGAGGAAGATCACCCATGATGGGACTCTGGTGGCCAGAGGCTGGAGAAACAGCGGGAGCCCCATTCACCTAAGGGGTCCCTTTATGGCTGCATGCTTCCTCCTACTTCCTTGTCTAGAAAGAAGAGAACAAGAAGCAGGTTTAACGTTTTGTATAATTTCATTGCCAATCCTCTCATCTACGGAGGAGGCCATTCAATTCTACAGTAGATGATCCAGGGTTGACGGATGTTTAAATAGGTCGCATGATAATTACAGACAATATTTATTTAGTGTTTTCAGTGTGTCAGGCACAGATCTGATGATAACATTTACTTCACACAATAGCCTTAGGAAGTAGATCCTGTTTCGGTCTCCATTTGATAGACGAGTAAACAGGGGCTTGGACAAGTTATGTCTTGCTCAAGCTGACAAAGTTAGTAAGTAATAGGACCTAGATTCAAACTTAGTTAGTGAAACTGCTTGTTCTTGGCAATGACTTGCCCAAGTAATACTGTAGTCAATAGACTAGGAATCGTATCGAGACTCTACGGCTTTTTTCATTATTTTGCCCTAAAGTTTCTGAATTTGAGGTTTTATCATTCATAGTGAATTTATTTCCTGACGTCATTCCTCTTGTTATTTCTTGAAGTATACTGAATTCCATTGTACTGGGAGGAGATTATAAGAACATGGTGACTTTTGAGATAAGGTGATACAAACTGCCAGTATCACTAAATGATGAGGGGGTCACAGGGTGTTGCGAGGGGGATGCTAATATCATGTGCCTTTCTCCATCTTGGAGTTGTCTGTGGTAAATGGATCAGGAATCGAAGACCCTGGATTTGCTTTGAGCAAATCATTTCCTCTTTATTTTTCTCATCTCTATAATGAGCAGACTCTGAAGTCCGTTTTGCCGTGGGGTCCTTGGCCCTGCAGAAATTCTCAAACTTGGTGGCATCTCATTTAGTTTTTTTGGGAAAAAAATCCCAAGCTTGCATGAGAAACTTGAGTGACTATGCAAAACTTGCAATTGCCTTGAACAGGGGAAAGATAAGGATTGTATTTCTGTGTTTGTATCACTTTAACCTTAACCTTGGGCCAGGATTATAAAGGAGTTTGTAGGAAGATGGCTTTAACCTCAGACCAAGGAGAAACAGAACAAACTTGAGTTACGATAAAGGGCAAAGATATTTCAGAGCCTGTGTTTTCAGAAACAGGGAGTGTGGGAGGGAAGGACTGGAGACGAGATCTCCCTGGAAGCGCTGGCCCGGCTGGCTCCCCTGTTTACACAGCTCCTTCCCCACCAAGGGTGTACCAACTGATGTGGGAGATAACCATGCAGTGCTTAATTTGAAGGAGCTTAATTCTTAAATACTGGAAACTGCTGGCATATTGCATGTTGGGTGACCATGCTATAGGATAGATTGCAGTCTTTTAATCATAAAACTTTACGGCGACTAAACTGCATGATCACACCATTCCTCTAACACACACTGACGTCTGATCTTTTCCTCGAGTCGGGGGGTGGGCTGCTCAGCATGGCGAAGCCTAGAGCAAATTCCAAATTCCCCAATGAGACATCAATCTCTGGACTTCAGAGGAGATGTGAGCCCAGACCTCGATCTGAAGAACTGAGGAAGAAAGCAGACTTTTTTTTTTTTTTTAATTTGGAAAGTGGACATCTGGATAACGAGAACTGGCTTGAGAGGAGAAAGAGTCCTCAGGAATAATATCCATCAAACTACTCGGGGTTTGTTGCAGTCATCACGGACCTGGGTGGTAATGAATCCCGCAGCCCTGTCTTAACCAAAATGTGGGTGCATATCATTGGGTATGTGTGAGAAGCTTTAGAAGGGACATCAACTCCGCCATAAAAACCAGAACTATAGAGAGAAAGGCGGCTCTGTTTTAGATTTTGTTCTAACTCCTTCCCAAGAAGGAAGTCTCAGTTCAAGGGTCAAGTTCAAGGATTTAACCCCTTACTAACACTTTCGAGCCTTTACCACAGCAGAGGCAGAGCAGAGCTCAGCTTCAAGACTTAGGCAGGCATTGGGGTCTGGTCAGATGTAAAAACATTGTTTAGTTGTCTTTCTGTCTAGCTGTCTGTCTGTCTATTTATCTACCTATTTCTTTTGCCATTAGTGCCTTTTTGGGGTAAGTGATACTGGTTTTCAATCTAGGTTAATGATTAATTCAATTTCCTCTTTCATAAAAGTATTTAAATAACTAAATAAGAGCCCAAAGGGTATGCAGATATGGCAAAAAGTATGAATTTCACTTGAGTGAATTTAGGGAATCATTGCTTTATGATGATAATAGCTAAAGCTCTCTTTTTTAAAAAAGATTTTATTTATTTATTTGAAAGGGAGAGAAAGAGAAGGAGAGAGAGAACACATGAGCGGGGGGCAGGAGCAGAGGGAGAAGGGCAAGCAGACTCCACACTGAGCGTGGAGCCCGATGCGGGGCTAGATCTCAGGACCCTGAGATCATAACCTGAGCCGACACCAAGAGTCGGATGCCTAACCGACTGAGCCATCCAGACTCCCCCTTTTTTTCTTTAGTGTTAGCCAGGACATATTCTAAACCTTTATAAATGTATTAACTCATTGAACTTTCTGGACTACACCTTGATGTAGGTCTTCTTCTTCTTATTCACATTCTTATAGGAAAAATTTAGATGCAGAAAGTTTAAGTAGTTTATCCAGAATTCACTTCCAGCAGGTTGTAGGGTCAAGATTTGAACTGGAGGATTTTGACCTACAGAACACATGCTCATAACTGCTTGCTACCCTCCAGTCCAGAGGTCTAGTTATGCCTGTGAATGGAAACGATCTGTGACCATCTGTGTTAGTCTATGGATTTGGGTTGGCGAAGCATTAATCAAGCATTTCTACTTACAGATGGAAGAAGGGAGACAAAACTCAAACCCAGTGATGAAACAGAAGCGTGCGAGTGGAAAATGCCAAGATTCTAGTCTAAATACTGCATTCTCCAAGATCACAGAGAGGGCCGAGCAAAGAGTCTAGCAAATTCTAAGAGAACGCCTCACTGGAGCCTCAAGGAACGGAGATGATTGGCGTCTTTATGCAACTAACGTGGTATTGTTGAAGCAGGCTTGCTCCTGCCTTCACCTTTAAGACATGATGAATATCTTGCTTTTCAAAGGGAAAGTTGAGAAATAAGGACTAAAAACAGGGATAATTGAAGATTGCCCACAACAAGGATTAGAGGATTGAGGGCTAAAAGATGAAAAGAACTTAAACCCCAAAGACTCTCAGAACCTCTTGATGAACTGAATGTTTCACTGAGCTGGTGAGTTTCTAAGCCTCTCTCAATTCAACTGCTTCTAAATGAGAATTAGCACCAGGAACTGAGGAGAGCCTGAAAGCTCAAGAACAGAGTGAGAAAAAGAACGAAAAATTATGACTCAGTTGTCTAATTTTTGCCCAGCAAAAGTTCATTCTTTGGGTTTTGATTTGATTTTAATAAAACTATTCTTTTTTTTTTTTTTAAGTTTGTGACCGTCCAAAGCAGTTGATGTAGATTATTTCACTTGATCTTTACAATAATGTGAAAACAGGCAGGGAAAGTATTCTCTTCCTCTTTATAAGATAATGAAATTGAGGCCGAAGGCATTAGGGGTCTACAGATCCAACAGGATCCTAGCTAGTCATGATGCCACCGAGTGAAAGCCTACCCCAGGGCTAGACAGCGCGGACTGCTTTACCACATTATTCAGTAATCCTTTGGAGAAACCTTGAGGTAGATCCTCGCCTTTTGCCCAGTCTCTGGAGGCTAGAGAGAGTAAGCGTGGCCAGCACGCTTAGACCCAGCTTGCTCCAACTCACGGAGCTCATGAGAGCCGACTGTGCACGGCTCTTCCCAGAGTGAGACACCTTACACCACAGAAATCAGTAAACACTACAGACCAAGGCTTGTTTTCCTTGGGAAGCTGGTCATTAAACCATTTGCCAGCATACCATTGGGCACGTACCTGGTAACTGGCAGAGTAGGATCCAGAACCAGGCAGTCTGGTTCCAGACTCTTCCTTTCTCACCTTTCAATAGTGCCCATTCACAGTGAACAGCCTCCGAGACTCACCAGCTTCCTGTTTCCGGCCAGAGGCAGGAGTCCAAATTTATTCTGGAATTCCTATGTGTTAATTTATATGGAAAAATATAGAAACGCCACAGAGATGAAAAATACTCAGCTAGTTAGCACTAAAGAACATGAGCTTTGTGCGAGACGGATGTGAATTCAAGTCCTTGCTTTTGTTTTTGGGGGCTCATTCTTATATCTTTAAAACTACCTACCTAATTAAAGTCTTGTTGACTGCAAATGGCCCAAATGATAAGGATGAGTCCTGAACCAAAGGTGTCCCTAATTCTATGTCCGCGAGGGGACACATAGGGAGGATGTGATGCCAGGTGCATGGGGATTTGATTCCAGCTCTGCCACTTAGTAGCTGCGTGACCTCGGCCAAATCAGGTCAGCTCGCTGAAACTCAGTCTCAATATGAAAATGATAAGAGGGTTTTCACGGAGTTTAAGTAAGCTCGTGCTGCGGAACATGATGCAATGTACACTCCCCATAAGTCGTCAGCTCCTGTACTGAGTAGTGTAGCTTCTGTGAGTCCACAGGCAGCGTGGGAAAGCAAATTCTAGCCAGGGAGTGGCTTATGTTTATTTATTGGCCAGGGGATGAAACTCAGATGGCCGTCAGCAAGAGCTCGGGAGAGGTGAGGCCAGCCTGGTTGCTTTGGTACTGGATGCAGAAATGCTCCAAATTAATGGACAGAAATTCCCTCCTTGCCAGGGTGAATGTTAAAGTACAAACTGCTCCAGATTGAAATCTCTTCTATCATCTGCGAGTGTAGACCTACCAGTCCACCGTGTTTCAGTGTGATCATCCGTAACTTGTTGACAATAACCATGCTCACCTCCTCGCTGAATGACGGAGAGCCTCAGTAATTAGTATTTATTACTATTAAGATGGTGATAAATGAGACGTTTTCCATTACAAGCGAGACTCTCAATGCCCAGTGGTCAAAGATATCCTTTCCCGTGGACAAGTTTGGTTGCACCCTGATGAAAATTCCAAATATGTTCTTTTTTCTTAAAAAAAAATGTTATTCTATTTCTGTGACATATATTTTTCTCTTCAAACATTAAGAACAAAGTCTGTGCCATGGTGTCATCCCCTCAATAATTTGATTGGAAGGAAGGTATTCTTCAAGGCACAAATCAAGCACTTGCCTCCCAGATTCTCTTGCAGCTCATAGGTAAGCACGGGACCCCGGGGGCCACCCAACAGGGGCACCAGTGGAAGGGTCTGGGTCAGAAGGCCTATTGTGAGGAAGCGGGCTCAGGGCAGCCTCTGTTCTGACTGTGTAGAAACCACCTGTGCTTCGGAGACAGATGGTTCAGGGGTTCTAGTGGGAAGGTCAAGTGTCCCGCACGGGCAGCGTGGGATAGGCGTCTATGTGCATTGCTGGTGCAGGCTCGACTGTAATCTGGGCCAGGGTCCTGGCTGCGTGGCCTTCACGTCTGATTCTCTGGACCACTGGGTGATTTCACGAGCCAGGTAATAACATTAAATGATTTTTTTATTTTCTACTTTTTTACTGTTAGCTGGAGTAGAGTCATGATGTACAAAGGAGGATCCCGATTGAACCCCTAATTTTGCTCTTAGCATTTCTGACTGGTATGTTTAGGGATGGTCAACTGCCCCCACCATGGATTGGTGACCTTCCCTTCAATTTTCAAGTTCTTGGGAGGGGGGCATGGCAATGTAGCCTCCCCCCCATCTCCTCATCCCTACCCCTACCCAACATCTACCACATAGGACAAGGATTGGCAATCATTTTCTGTAAAGGGACAGAGAGTAAATGTTTTGCGTTTTGTGGGCCATACCGTCTCGGTCACATCCACATTATAACAGGAAAGCAGCCATAGATCATACGTAAATGAATAATGTGGCTGCGTTCCAGTAAAACTTACAAAAACAAGCGGTGGGCTGGCTTTGTTGACCCCTGAGAAAAAATAGCACTTTACAGATTACAATTAGCAACACAGAAGCTTTTGGGAATGGACATCAACTACAGGTCTCATCTTGGCTTTGATACTGGGGCCTGTCATCCGGGACACACACATCCCCCTCCCTGTACCTAGCTTTCTGCATCTGACGATGATAAAATCAACAATGCTGTTTCCTCCCTCCCTGATTGCTGAGGGGACCCAATGAGGTAACAGATCTCAAAGTGCTATGAATATCTTAAAAGCACTTAGAAATTATGGAGTATATTTTTATGCCAGTACCATACTGTTTTGGTGATTACAGTTTTATAGTATAACTTGGAGCCTGAAATTGTGATGCCTCCAGCTTGGTTTTTCTTTTTCAAGATTGCTTTGGGTATTCAGGATTTTTTGTGGCTCCAAATACATTGTAGGATTATTGGTTTTAGTTCTGTGACGAATGCTGTTGGTATTTTGGTAGGGATTGCATTAAATCTGTAGATTGCTTTGGACACGGCTAAAATAAAAAACACAAGAAACAACAAATGTTGGTGAGGACGTGGAGAAAAAGGAACCCTCATGCACCGTTGGGAGGAATGCCTACTGGTGTGGCCACTGTGGAAAACAGTACGGTGGTTCCTCAAAAAATTAACTAGAACTACCATATGATCCAGTAATCACACTACTAAGTGTTTACCCGAGAATACAAAAACACTAATGAAAAAAAAAGCATACGCACCTCTATGTTTATTGCAACATTATTTACAATAGCCAGATTATGGAAACAGCCAAGGAGTCCATTGATAGATAAATGGATAAAGGAGAGGGGCTATGTATATTCCATGGAATATTACTCAGCCACGAAAAGGAACGAAATCTTTCCATTTGCAATGATATGGATCGGTCTAGAGGGTAAGAGAAATAAGTCAGCCAGAGAAAGACAAATACCATATGATTTTGCGCATATGTGGAATTTAAGAAACAAAACAAATGAAAAAAGGAAAAAAAAGAGGCAAGCTGAAAAAGAGGCTCTTAACTATGGAGAACAAACTGGTGGTGGCCAGAGGGGAGGGGGGTGGGGGGTGGGTGAAATAGGCAATGGGAACGAAGAGCACACTTCTTATAATGAGCACTGAGGAATATATAGAATTGTTGAGTCATCATATTGTACATCGGACTAATGTAACACTGTATGTTAACTGTTCCGGGATTAAAATTTTAAAAAAGAATAGCTATAAAAATAATGGAGTATGTTATTGTAATTATATTTTTATTCCCCAATAAGCAATGAATGCCATGAGAAGAGGGTCTGTGTCTTTTAATTCTGACCATCTATTTTCTAGCACATTCCATTTCACAGTCGATGTAAATGCTTGTTAAATAAACAAATAGTTTAGTTCTTGGTTCAGAGGAATTTTAAGCTTAGTGATAGACGTAAGCTGACGTTTGAATAATCCCAAATCCACCCAAATGAGCAGTAAGTGTTAGGGTAAACCGGTGAGATTGTAGTCACAATCCTAAAAGCTTATAGAAGCTAAGCAGAAAATATAAATGAATGCCGTGGGTGGGTGCAAGGTAGTAAGAAGTTGGGGGGGACTGAGGTAAAATGAAGAGAACGTATGCTGTCCGAAGGGAATGATGTTCTTTCATTCCAGCTAATTCCATGTGGAAATGTGGGACTACCTTCGACTATTTTTCCAATCTCTTTCTTTCTTTCTTTCTTTCTTTCTTTCTTTCTTTCTTTCTTTCTTTCTTTCTTTCTTTCTTTCTTTCTTCTTTCTTTCTTTCTTCTTTCTTTCTTTCTTTTCTTTTTTTTTAAGACTTATTTATTTATTTGGAGGGGGAAGGGGCAGAGGGAGAAAGAAAGAATCCTCAAGCAGACTCCCCACTGATTGCAGAGCCAGATGCAGGGCTTGATCTCACAGATAATGACCTGAGCCGAAATCACAAGCTGGATCCTTAACTGAATGAACCAGCCAGGTGCCTCAATTTTTCTAATTTTTCAAGGGAAGCTGAAAATCTGGCTTTTAAAATAAATAAAATAAATATTGAGAGATGTAAAATAAATCTCTCATTTTTACACAGTGGCAACTAATCCTCAAGATTAAAAAATAATCACTCTCAGGTCATCTGTAACTCCTCGTATAATTTCTAGAAGACACAGTCAGAAGTTATAATCTAGGAATAGCAATGTAGAAATTTCTTAGATTTCATTGCCTTTTGAGTCCCTGATTGTAATTAATGGTCTTTCTTTCTCACTGCAACATTTTCGATCATTTCAATTTTCAATGATTCTTTGATCATGGAATTATTGCTCTGATGACTTCTCTAGTCGCTGTGATTATTGGCACTGACTTGTTCCAACTCCCCACATTTCCACGTGGCTTCCTCCTCCAATATATTCAGGTCTCAGTTCAGATGTCCCCTTCTCAGCCAAGCCCTCCCTAAACATCCTGTCTAAACTCTCCGCCCTCCCTACTGCCCTCCTTCTTTTCTTGTAATACTTATAAGCATCTGACATGTATTTTTTATGATCTGTCTTCTCCCATTAGAGTGTCACCTTCCTGAAAGCAGAGATGTGTCTCTATTTTGTTCAATGCTGAGTTCCCAGAACTTGCTACAGTGTCTGGCAACAGTAGGCATCTAATCAATATGTCAAACAGATACACGAGTGATCCTTTTGATCACTGTTGATGAGACACCAAGACTATTCATTATCCAAGATTTTGGGAAAAAAGATGGCTGTGAGAAAACAGGTTTCTATTAACAGAAACCTTAACATCAGTGGAAGTCTAAAACATATTCACCAGTAACTTGCTTTTGACATTGGGAGAAATCTACAAACCTAAAGCCACCTTTTTATATCATGTTTACATCATGTTTACGATGGCTTCCTATGGCTGGTCTCCTGGGAATGGCTGGAGGGAGTTTTATGACGACCACACAAAAGGGAGCTTGAAGAGAAGAGATTGCAGACTGCTCTAACAGAGGAAGGGAGAAGATCTGAAAGATTCCTTGTAGAATATAAAATTTTCCATTTTGGAATACCCTCGGGGGAAAAAAGATGGCGGGAAGTCATGAAAAGTTTTAAGGGTTCATTCAGGTTGAGTAATTTAGATAAAATAAGAAAAATATTGATTAAAAAATGACTTTTACTATCAGCTACTGTGAATTTTATTTGTGGAAGTGACATGAGCACATAGCAATAATTTTAGAAGAGTAGGGAATCCAAAATACCATCACCCTGGCAGAACGACCCTTCAACATTTCCCAAGCCCCCTGCCAGTTTCGATGCAAGTTTACTAACCTTGCAGACAATTAAGTAACATCTTCTCTTCCAGGATAGTCAACAGATAAGCAACAGCTGCTCACTCTGTGAGGGGCACTGGGCTCAGTTTCATTTTCCTGATTCCATGGCAGCTCTGAGGACATGCATGCTCCGTACGCCACACTTGTCTCCTCATTCCCCTTTCCTCTCCAACATCTGAACTACAGTTCTTGGGAAGTAAGTCAGCACACATGCAAATGCCTTCCCATCGTGAGCCAGACCCGGCTCATGTTCTGATGAACGCAGGATCTGTACTGGAGGAGACCAATAATTTTTCAATATATATCAGCTCTTCCAATTATTATATCCATGCTAGTCTCTGACAAAGTTGAGTATATTGAGTATGATAAATAAATGCTCATCAATGATGTCAAGAAATAATTTTTCTTACTGCCGATGAGGTTAAGTGCCCCTCTCGTGAGCACCTGTATGGTCCCCATCATGGCACTCATGCCCAGGCAATGAAATTGCGCATTCGCGTCTTCTCCTTGTCCCCCATGTCATGCTTCCCTCAAGGGAGTGGTGACGTACGGTCATACTGGCATCCTCAGTGTCCAGCCTAGAGTCTGGTACCCAATTTTCAGTTCAGACATGTTACATATCTGAATGAACTTGGGGAAGACAAGATGTCCCCAGGGTTCATGTCTGAGAGGAGCTGGCTCTCTCCAGCTTATGACAACGAAAATTAAGAAGCGACATCCCCACTCAAAAAACAAGTGGGTTTTCTCCATGTCCTGAGTAGGGAAATGCCCTGCAAAGTGATCTACGACAAAGGATGGTGAGAGTCTTGAGAACTCTTTCCCTTATCCTGAACTCCATCTTTTTTTTACGATTTCACACTCTGCTCCACATTCACAGTCCTGACGTCTCCAACTAGAAAGGTTCGTGCTTGCCTCACCAAGTCGCGTGACAGAATTTTCTTTTAATTAGCACATTCATAACAGCAACAATAATTCCAATCATTAATAAGCTGCTCACCCCACTTAGGAACAAACCAAATGGCAAGAAGTCAATGTTAATTTTAAAACACATGTAAACAAGAATCCAGGAAGGCCAAACACAATAACCTTCTGGCATTATTAATGGCAAAGAATGCTTTCTGCTGAGCTCGAGAAGTAAATGTTCCATGCATCGCACCCCATACTCCTCCACTTACACTTCTCATCATGGAAATCAATTAATTATTGTGTAGTAATTAAAAAAAATATATATATATGTTTCCTCCAAATACCATATGCTTCATGAGGGCAGGGACATGACCATATGGCTCCCTGGGCCCGCAGTGTTCTCCGCACATAGTAGGTGTCCAACGTGTCTGTGTTGAATGAATGAATGGATGAATGAATGAATCGACTCTCAAAGGTGTGCTAGCAGATCTCATGTGTAACGGACAGAATCCTAACATTTCAGAATATCACTTCACAAAGAAAGTTGGGCACCAACACCATTCTTCAATATTGAACTGGCCCAGTGTCTGGGCCAAGAGGGTCTGAGTGTTCATTCAAGAATTTCTAAATTTTATTTTCAGTCTGATCAAGAGCGAATCCAGTTATATCTTGGATCACCACGGTAACAGACTTCGAGCTGAATCCTGCTTCACAAACTCAGCGTCTGTGTTTATCCTTGTGATCGCGGGGGTGCCCAGTCATCAGGGGAAAAGGACATCGCTTGGCTTTTTAACAGAGCGTTTCTCACGTTGTGGGGGCCGGCACATTTTCTCTGCTCCCAAGTTTGGAAAACAGTCCTAGCTATGTCTTCCCCACTCAGCATGGCGACACCCCTAAGTCTGGGCAGTGCCCGGGGCCACCATCTGTCTCCCTCGCCTATGACTCCCTTGAGCGGCGTCAGGCTAGAGAGCCGGGGCGGCATTTCAGTGCTGGCCCTCGTGACGGACCCGGGATGTCTACGATCATTTCCTCTGCTGCCTTTCATATCACTGAACTGAAACGATCAGACCTGTCAAGAGCGAGGGCCCCAGATGAAAGGCCAGTGCATTAAGACAGAGCATAATTGCCAGCTTCTGAGTTTCTGACATTAATCGTTTTACTGAAAGAAGACAGTGGAGCTCCTCTCTCTCCCTCTCTCTCTCTCCGTCTCTCTCTCTCTCTCTCTTGCTGTCTTCCTCTGTCCGTCTCTCTTTTATTGCCAACACACAGGAATTATGGAGGGGTGGGGGCTAGGGAGAAAAAAAACCCCACCAACAACAAGGTTTGCTAATTAAAAGTAATATGTTTCCCCCCCCCTTTTTTTTTTTTTTTTTTTTTTTTTTTTAGCAATTGGATAACACGAAACACTTACTTGGGGGCCACAGGGGGAAACAAACTGAGACAGATAAAAAATGTTTTGTGTTCATCCAAGCACAACTATGTTAATGCGTATTATCCCATTAACGCACATCAACATCGGGAACTGGCTCACCAATGCAAGCAAGAAGCATACACTTATCATCATTTGATAACATGTTTAATGACAGATTGACGGGAGATTTGCAAATGTGAACTGGCATCAGTGTTGCTAACTTCAGCTCCTGCCGCCGCCTCTGCTATGCCAGCATATTTATGTGCATAATTTGATTTCTCAGCCACACTGTTAGTACATTTTTAATATTAACTATGCACGAACAGACAGCCGAACTTAAGTTGCACTGATGGTTGGAGTTCATTAGATTGAAAAAGATGGGCATGCATGACTAAGATGGAGGTGGCAGTCCGACATCCAAGAAGCGGCTCTGAACACACACACTCCATTCCCAACGTGCCCGAGCTACACGCCTCCCCTTGTCGGAAGTGGCAGAGCTCTTGTGAATGAAGGAAGGAGTGGAAGGAGAAGGAAGGAGAGCAGCCTGGCCAGGGACTCGATGCGGAGCCCCCCGCGATGGCCACACACACGTGGGCTTTCCCTCCGCAGCCTCTGTTCCCTCCAAACCCATCACAACGCTACACTCACACCCATTGCTTCATAGGGAGCAGGGGAGCGCTGGCTGCTAGTCGTTCCCTGGGAACCCAGGTCACGGACAGCTGCCCAGAAAAGCTTCTGGAAGAGGGAGCAGAGCGAATCACAGCTATTTGGGGGAGGCACGCCCACCTGGGATTGCATTTTGCTCCCATCGCAGAACACTTGCGTGGCCCACGCCAGGGAGTTCACGTTGCTACCTTTCTGTTTCTTCATCTGTAAAATGGGCACAAGGATGTCACCTACTCCACGGGGGGGTTGGAGCTTAAAGACGCCAAAGAAGAGACGCGCTAAGCCCGGCGTTTGGTACAGAGTGAGCTCACAGTGTATGTTCATTCTTATTATTGTATTTCTGCTTTTGGGGGGGTAATTTAAAAAAAATGTAGAAGGCTGCTTTCCAGGCCCTAGAATCAAACAAATCTGGGGTTTCGACCCCAGCTCCACGAAGTCAAGGCTGTGTGGAGCTGGTTAAATCACTTAACTTTTGTGGACTCTGGATACCTTGTTGGCAAAACGGGGGTGATCCCAGGGACACATCTGGCATGCTCGCGGGCAGGGCAGAATGAGACGCCGTATAAAGGGTCGAAAAGGCCTTGGACCCAGTACGCACTCAGTAAGTCTTAGCCTTTATTTTCTTCGGGGGGCAGGACAGTGTCTATGCTCTGGCAGTGCTGGGGGAGTCTATCAAAAATACATTCAAATTTTGTCTCTGCTGCTTCCTAACTGTATGATAACCTTTGTAACCCTCAGTTCTTTCCCCTACAAAATGGGGACCCATCATGGAATCTACCTCTGGGGATTTGGGGAGGATGGAAGGAGAGAACACTGTTAGCGTGCTCATTGGACGTTAATTCATTGTAACTGAAGTCTGTGTCTTCGGCGCTTCAGTAGTGCCTGGCGCATAATAAGTGCTCGGTAAATATTTGTTGATTGAACAAGTGAGAAAGACCACTATGGTTATTACGCCAGGCCCAGGTCAGTCCTGGGAAAAATCTGTCCAGGGAACAGGGCCAAAGGCCTCCAGAAGTCTGGCTGAGCTCAGGGAGTAACTCAAACAGCACAAGAATATACAGAGTGGGCTTTTGAAAGGCATCAGAGACACAGACGAACAGCTTTCCCATGCAAACCAATGAAGGACAGGCGACCGGCATTGCTTGAGCACCTACTATGTGCATTGTGCTAGGAGCTTCCTTATCTTTTTCTCATTTAACCTTCACCACAGCTGACTTGCAGTGGGCTATTATTATTTCCATTTTAGAGATAAGGAAACTGAGGTTTGACTCTAAGCCGAGTCTGGAGGGCAGGGCAGGGGCTCCGAGAGAGAGAACGTTCACTTCATGTTTGCCGACTGGACCTCAGAGAGCTAGTAACCTGCTGAGAGGGACACACCACTTCTAAGTGCCAGAATTTGGACCGGAGCTCCGTTCTGGTACCGAGCCCCGCCCACTGTCTAGCCACCCCTTTCAGGCAGGAGACTAGAAGGAATAAATGCAGAATGGTTAACCGGCCGCTGTGTGCGCTGATCTTCATCTGAGAAGGTGGCATTCCTGTGTCGAGACAGGTGATTCACGTCATTTGCCAGCTGAAATGAGGGGGTTTTGCAGGGACTCACCCCCACTCTCAGATGGGGTGAGGATGTGGACACAGGGAAGCCCATCCGAAGACAGACTATAATGATGCCTTCAAGTCCCTTATACTATATCCTTGTGCCTCGCTCCTGCCTTCTGCGTGTTTCCCCTTCTAACAGACGCAGGTGCACCTCTCTGCCGTGGGTAGCCCCCGGCTACTGGGGATGCTCTGACCGCATCTGCCGTGTGCCTGCGGGGACTTTGAGCTGATGCCCCGCCCAGGATGGCTCCTCACCAATGACAGGCTGAGGTCAGAGGGCCAGAGCCCAACCCTTGGCTCCAGAGGGGTCAAACTCCGAGGCATAGTGAACACCCTTGAGCTCCCCGGGGGATCGGGGAGAGGCTGGGGCTTTTCCTGAAATCACACCCCCGCCTGGCCTTCTGCCCTCCTCTTGTTGGTTTCCTCTGGGAGCACATTCCTAAGAAATGACTTGTCCAGGAATCGTCATACCAGGGTTTGCTTCTGGAACCTGCAGCCAAGACGCCATCCTACTAGACCAGGGGCTGGCAAACTGCAGCCCCCGGGCCAAATCCGGCCCTCCACCTGTTTCTGTGAGTAAAATTTTATTGGCACTCAATTGCACCTACCCATTTATGTGTCGTCTGTGGCCGCTTCTGTGGGGCAATGTCAGAGTCAAGTAGTGGCGATATAGACTACATGTCCCACAAAGCCTCAAGAATTTACTCTCTGGTCCTGAGATAAAACACGTTCGCTGAGCGCTGTGTTAGATAATGCTTCGAGCACACCAAGCTCTTTCCCAGCTCGGGAACTTTGCACGTGCTGTTCCTTCTGCCTGGTGTTTTCCTTCCTTGACTTGGTGGCTGACCAATTGCTTCTCACTTTTCAGGTCTCAGCGAAAATGTCATTTCCTCCAAAAGGCCTTCCCTGCCCCCCCCAGCTAAAGTAGCCTTCGGCTTCTCTATCTCGTTGTCCTGTACTCTGAGCACTCCCGGCCTTTGTTTACTGGCTGTGGTTCCCTCCAACGTTACCACCTAGCATGTAAGCTCTGCGAGGGGTGGAGACCTTCTCCATCTTGCTCATTTCTGGGTCCTTGTGCCTGTCCATAATATAGACTCAAAAATATCTATTGATGGAGTGATGAGAAAGAATGTCAAACCCTTGAGAAGACTGCATTCATACCCGCTGGGGCGAGAAGTCAGGGGCTACGTTATGATGGTGCTGGGTGATCTGTTCCTCATTCTGAATCCATACTCCCAAAGCAATGGGAACATATTTCATACTCAAGCTGCATTAGTGCCTAGACATTTATTGCCTCTGGTATTAATTTGCTTGTTTTGCCACATTATGTAACGGGAGGTCACTTTATGTTATAAGCTATAATTTTTGAATTTTATGATATAAATTGACCTGATTCAGGAACCTGGCTATAAAGAGCCTTGCTGTCAAGGGGTTAAGAAAAAGTTATGCTGTGTTAATGGTTTTAATTAATGCCTTAATTTCACAAAGTTTCTCGTGGGGGCTTAATAAGTGTAGGGTCCGCTTGAGATGTTCAAGGCGTTTCCTGGTAAGCACATTCACACGCACATACATCTGTGATTCATTCTGCACATGGAAGCCAGAATCATCTTTAGAAATGCCAATTGCATCATGCCATTCCCCTATTTAAATCCCCACAGTGAACTTAGAATAATCTAAATTCACCACCATGGCCTGTACACTTGAGTCTGTGCTAAATATTCAAACTTCTTTCTCTCCGAGCTCACAGGTCAGCCACACTGACCTTCTTTCAGTTTCCCTCAATGCGCCCTGCTCTTACTTGCCTCAGGGCCTTTGCACTTGCTGTCCCTGTCTCAAATCCTCTTTTCACTCATTTCCGGACTGGCTCCCTTGGTCCTTCATGTTTCAGATGTCATCCCTCAAAGAGGCCTTCCTGGGGCACCTGAAGTGAATTAACACTGCTGCTACCCAGACCCTAAATACTTTATTTCCTTCATGGGATCTGAAATGATCTTGTTTATCATTTCTCCTTCTATAAGATCTTCAAGGGGGAGGAAAACATCAGTCTATTCACTGCTATGTCTGTGGAGCCTAGCACAGTGCTGAGACATAAGGAAATGCACAAGTAAATAACGTACTATCAGATAGTTGTAAATCTAATAAAGGAAATGAAACAGGGTGATGGGAAAGAGACATCTGAGAGGGCTGGATGGCTTTAGATCAAGGCTTGGTAAACTATGGCTTGTGAGCCAAATCCAGCACCTCACCTGTTTCTGTAGGGCCCACAAACTAAGAATTGTGTTCACATTTTTAAATGCTTGGAAGAATCAAAATAAGAATGCTTTTGGGGGCGCCTGGGTGGCTGAGTCAGCTAAGTGTCTGACTTTTGATCTTGGCAATGGCCATGATCTCAGGGTCATGCGATCAAGCCGTGCGTGGGGCTCCTCGCTCAGCAGGGAGTCTGCTTGAGATGATCTCTCTCCCTCTCCCTCTGCCCTTCCGCCTGCTCGTGTTCTCTCTCAAAAATAAACAAAAATAAATCTTGACCAAAAATGCTTTCTTATAACACATGAAAATTATATGAAATTCGAGTGTCTGTGTCTATCGATAAAGTTTTATTAGAACATAGCCACACCCTCTCATTCACATATCGCCCATTACTGCTTTCATGCTGCAATGACAGATTGAGTCGTTGTGACAGGGCTTGTGTGGCTCTGACCCAGGAAATACTTACTCTTGGGCCCTTCACAGAAATGTTTGATGACTCCTGATTTAGATAGATTTCCAGGGAAGAGTCCCTGAAGAAGATGACATTTAAGTTGAGATTTAAATAATGAGAACGGTTAATCTAAAGATCAGAAAGACTCCACTTGAAGTCCCTCAGGTAGAAAAAACACTCGTGAAATGGTAGCTCTTCTCATTATGCTATGAGCTTTGAATTAGGACTTTTAATCTGGCAGTCGTGGGCTGGGTGCCCTGGCGCGGGCTAGTACAGACAGTCCTGGTAAGAGCTAGGCTGTGCTTCAATGGACCGACCTCCTGTAGAGACAGACGCGGAGCCGGTGAAGTGGTAGAAATATTATGGAGGTCCAGGGAAAAAATTAGTGATGAAATGGACATTGGTGGGAAAGATGAGAGAAAGAGGACCGTCCATCAATCCTAAATTGGGGCGCCAAGGGAATAATGGGACCACTCTCTGTCATGCAGAATCAGAAAAATTAGTAGGTGTCAGGAGAGTGAACGGATGGCCTAGGTCAAGCTTGAACAAGATGAGTTGGATTTAGGGTCATTCCCTGCCCCCACCCAACATCTCCACTGATACCACAACCCCTCTGGGCATACCAATCTCAGCCCAAGTTGTAACGTGCTGAGCCCACCCAGTGTTTCCAGGACTGTGCATCTGACCCAGGCTGGAGAGGCAGCGTCCCATATCCCCAGCCTGAGGCATTGCTTTATACGCAACTAATGAATCATTGAACTTTACATCAAAAACCAGGGATGTACTGTACGGTGACTAACATAATACAATAAAAAAACATTAAAAAAAAAAAAAAGAGTATTGTGACCCCACAGGCCAACTCAACCCCGTGTCCACAGGTGGCGCTCTTGGAAAATAGACACTCTGCTGAAAGCCCTACGTTGGTGGTTCGTAACCCTGCTGCTGGTCCAGGAGATCGAGCTGTTCCTCTGAAAATGAAGACGAAACAGGGGAAGCCTGAGCTCAACAACTGGGGAAGACTTAAGTTCCAAGGACATATGCCTTTTGAACCCAGGATTCGTCTGTGCATGAAAGCAACTCTATCCTTGGATGAACTGACAAATTCCCTGGTTTACTAAATTAAGTGTGATTTGGTTTACAGTCAATTACAAATAACAGACTGTGATAGCACAATTTAGAGTTAGCGTGCTGATCAGTTTTAACTGTTGCTTCCAAAATTATTTGGAGTCCCATCTTTTCAGATTAAGGAAGATATTAAGCTAAGTCAAGAGGAGGACCTATTCCCTTGATCGCCAATCAAGGCTCTTGAGATGGAAGCTCCTCCTGATACAGTAGAAACAACTGAATTGATATTGTGTATCCCTTTATTAAGTGATCTCAGCAGAGTCTTATAAAATCCTGAACCACTTCCTGCTTTCCTGGAATTTGGTTCTCTCCTCTGGTTGCTTCTGGTCAGCTTCTGCTCTCTCCCTTCCAAGGGACGATCTAGATGGTCTCACCTTCTTGGTTTGACTTAATTTTGTACATTAAACGAGGACCTTCTTTATGGTTCATGCTGCTTCTGCACACAGGACAGAGTGTCAGACAGGCTCAAGGACCGAATTAAAGCTA
Organism: Ursus americanus; assembly: GCF_024610735.1. Classification (NCBI taxonomy): domain Eukaryota; kingdom Metazoa; phylum Chordata; class Mammalia; order Carnivora; family Ursidae; genus Ursus; species Ursus americanus. Next base: position 8,753,644 of record NC_142148.1, read on the forward strand.
ATAAAAGCAAACATTTTTTTAGAGCACTCACAGCAGGCCAGGTACTGTGCTTAAAGCAGTGGATCTCAAAACACGGTCCCTGGGCCAGTGTCCTGTTATCATCTGGGAATTTGTTAGAAATTCAAATTATCTTTGGGGCGCCTGGGTGGCGCAGTCGTTAAGTGTCTGTCTTCGGCTCAGGGCGTGATCCCGGCATTCTGGGATCGAGCCCCACATCAGGCTCCTCCGCTAGGAGTCTGCTTCTTCCTCTCCCACTCCCCCTGCTATGTTCCCTCTCTCACTGGCTGTCTCTCTGCCAAATTAATAAATAAAAATAAAATCTTAAAAAAAAAAAAGAAATTCAAATTATCTGACCCCACCCAAGAGCACTGAATCTGACGATCCAGGGAATGGGTTTAGCCCTCTGGGTTTTAACAAACCCTCCAGATGATTCTCAAGTTTGAGAACCATTGGCTTAGAGCATTTCCCTGGATTGTCTCCTGCAATCCTGTCTAACAAGCCCCGACGTAGGAGAGTTACCCCTGTTTTATAGATAAAGAAACTGCATCTTAGAGAGATTAAGCATTTGCTCTTACTGCTAGGGAACCGTGGAACGTGGATTCAAAGCCACAAACCTCTCCAGTGCTCTCCAGTGAGGGGGGACATAGCACCCATATTCCCAAACCCCGTGCCTGGCTCTCGTTCCAGCTGCCTGGCAGATAGGCTAAGAAATTCACACGTCCTCCTGCCTTTCTGCTGATTCCTAGGGAGCCTTAGGACCCCTTCTCAACCTCCAAGAAACTTTCCACTTTAAAAAAAAAAAATGGCTCCAAGAAAAAGAAAAGGCAGCCACAGAACAGAATCCCAGCTTCAGACAAAACGCGAATCAGGTGCACTGGGGTCCCGGGGATTGCTCTGTGCACCGAGGTATTCGTGATCATCAGCTTGCAACCTCCTCTCTTGAAAATCACCTTCTCCTTTCTGAGTCCCCTTTCTCAGGCACTGCATTTCTCCCCAGCTTAAACCATGTGGTTACAGATGCCACTTTGCTCGCAATGATTTATAAGCAATTGCTAATGTTCAGTTATAATTCCCCATTTCAGATGCGAAAATGGCTCGTCATGTTCACCACAAGGGCCTCTCTACAATGATATATAATTTAAAAATTAACACGAGGACAGAGGAGACTCTGCATTTTTGAACTAGGAACTTAGAGATTCAGAGGTTACAACTTGATAAGGTGAGCTCAAGGAATTAGATGAGTCATTAAAGCAAATGCCTCTGTTCCATGTTTCCATGACTTCAGAGCTTTTCTAGCATCTTCCAGTTCACTTGCACTTGTCAAAGTGCAAGCCCACAAATGGTATATTTATATTAGGGTATTTTTCCCCATTGTTACGAACGTTCTCTAATTCCTGACATAGACCTTTCCGATATAAACCATGCTGTCGGAAAGCAAGCAAAGCAGAAAAAAATCAATGCTTTATTTCCAGCAAGGGCCAAACGGACCTGAACTGCATGACCAAAAAGAGCTGATGGAGATTCTCTGGAAGAACCCATCGCTGTGTTAACAGCATCGCTGGCACTGGGTGGAGATGGACCCGAGGGCTTTGGACGGTCAGATATGCAGCACGCCCATCTCCAGAGAAGGGGATGGTGACGGTGACAGACACAGGGAGGAAAACAAGGCAGGGACAGAGAAAGTGAGCTGGTGTAAGAGGGAAAGATAGTGTGGTGATTTTGCACGTGTAACACACGAGATCCTTTGGTGTTTGTATTGGTTCAACCACTTACGGCCTTGTGACCAAGCCATTTCCCAGTCCGCTCCAGCATCAAGTGGTTGCAATTACGGATTGCAAATTTATTGACATTTGACATCCACATCAGCCTTCCTCTGATCAACAGAACTCTCTGCCGCCAAACTGAATAATTACAGAAGATTTCAGCAGTCATGGGGATGCCAAAAAGGTCATTAAATCATCTTGAAAAAACAATGTGTTCCTCCATTTCATCTTGCCAGTAAATCTTCCGTTGGAGTCGGGACCACCTAGGGTTGATGCTTGGAGAGGGGGGGGGGGCGCGCTGAATCACAGAAAGGAGAGAGGAATTAAATTAGGATTGAAAAATAGGAAGGCAAGCACAGCAGGGATGCCTTGTTTTGTACTTCATAATTCCTGGAGAAGCATAAAGATCGTGGCTTACTTTTATCAAGAAATGGATTCTCCTCGGGAAACAGGCAGTAACGGCTCACTTAGGAGTTGGGGGCAGTCCGGGGAGGTCGGAGAAGAGCAGTTGTATCTAGAAGCCCAACCCTGGCAGGTCCCACCTTATAAAGCCAAATTTGTCCTAATGTTCCACATGACTTCTCTGTTCGATGTACCTTCTCCTTCCTAGGCAAGCCTGGTTATGCGTGGCCTGGAACCCCCCGCAGGCCACTTGGGGCTCTCCATGCACCCTGCCTTCACTGCCTCCAGATCACCCCTGTCTTTCCCTTCACCTCCTCACTGGCCTCCTACCTTTGCCCTTGACCACTCTCATCCACTCCGCACTCCGTAACCACAGCGGTCTTCTGAAGGGTAAAGTAGATCATGCCCTTGACCTCGTAAACCCCTTCAACGGCTTCTCACTGGGCTTGGGGGGAAAACGTCTAAAGTTCTTGAGATGTTCTACAAAGCCCTGACTTGCCTCATGTCCTCACTCCACCCCAACCGCACCCCAACCCCTCCAGCCCCAGCCCGACACTGACCTTTCCCTGAATCAGATGCACCAACCCTTCTCCTGTTTGCCCACCTGGGATGTTCTGCCCTCAAGTTGTCACATGACCGGCTCCTTCTCAACCTCCTCATTTTCCTTCCCTGACCCCTGCCCCTCCCGTCTAAAGTAGGTGGCCTGTCATTGTCCCTCACACTACGCTGTATTCCCTTGGCAGCCCCATGTTCTCAGGAATTGTTACTTTTATTTATGAGCGCCAAAATGTGAGCTGTTGGTATTATTATCAGCGTGTGTCGTCTGATTAGAAGGCAAGATCTTGTTTCCTTTCCTCTGGGGGCGTAGCTCAGCACTTAGGCTAGAGCCCGGCTCATGGCGGCTTGTACAGCAGTGGGAATTAAAGGACAAGCGAATGAGGGGCGCCTGGGTGGCACAGCGGTTAAGGTCTGCCTTCGGCTCAGGGCGTGATCCCGGCGTTATGGGATCGAGTCCCACATTGGGTTCCTCTGCTATGAGCCTGCTTCTTCCTCTCCCACTCCCCTGCTGTGTTCCCTCTCTCGCTGGCTGCCTCTATCTCTGTTGAATAAATAAATAAAATCTTAAAAAAAAAAAAAGGACAAGCGAATGATGGTCTCTGATCCTCCTGGAGCAGAGAACGCAGAAAGGCTTGACTCAGTCACCTAAAGGCCTCTATGGACTCTGCTCCCGTGGTGAGCACACCTCAAAAACAGGCATTGCTTAGCCCTCACGGCAATGTTAGTCCTCTGGGCAGATCATTTGACAGTGGGCTGGGAATGCTTCTCACTTTCTCGCACTTTGCTGGGCTGCACGGAGACTGAAGATTCCTTCCTTTGGGGCTTCTATTACGTGCTGTGCTCTATGCTAAGGGGTCCATGTGCTTTATCTCTTCGGTCTGCCTGACTGCTGAGTGACACAGGTATTACCGTCATTTTGCACATGGGGCATGTCACAGGAAGTTATGACCACCTCCTAGATACTATCCCCACCCCCCACTTCTTTCCTATATTTATAGAGTCTGTGCATGGGGAGCTAATCAGAGGCAGCCCCTGGCTTCCTGGACCTTAGAGGTGGACGCCACGTTCACCTGCAGGGAAGACTCCAGTGCTCCACCTTGTCCAAGCCCTACAAAGTCAACCTCATGGAAATGATGTTTGACTATTTCAATAAAGTAAACCTGTATTGAACATCTGTCTCCATGAGGCTCAAAAGGTAGAGGCTCCTTGAGTAGGAGCCATCATATGTATATCCACCAGCTTCTCTTCCTGATCAGTGTCCCCTCTATGCCATCTTCTCCCCCAAACACAGCTCCAGTCATACTGAACAATGTGCATTTTCTGGAACAAACCCCCCGATTGACCTCATTTACGAGGTATTCCTCTTGCCAATTCCTTTTGCCCTGTTGCCCTCTTCCTTTTCCACCTGCTAGTTCCATTTCTCGTTCCAGATGCAGCCTAGATCTCTGCTGATTGGATCAGACATCCTCCAACCCTCTCAGCTCCCACTCGCTCAGTGCTCTCCCTGCGACAGCACTGAGCTCAGTGTAAGCCTCGGTGCTGCCATGTTCTTCCGTGACCGACTGTCAGCGTTCTGAGGACAGAGCCTGTCTCTGCGTCCCTCACCACTGCAGTCCTCGCACGGGCCACCGTCCTCAACATGTAATGTCTACTGTGTGATGCATATTTTCACATTTGTCCTTCCCCAGCGGATGTTCCTGAGACACAAAATGTGACTGGGTCGCAGCACATTATAATGGTGGCTGTTGCTATTAGAATTAAAATCCTTAGACACGCTAACCCACCCTTGATTCTATGGCTGCTATATTTTAACAATTATGAGTAGCTCTCTTTAATGGATCATTTCTATGTGCCTGATATTGTACCAGGAAGACACTTGGTAGATTTTCTTTAATTTTATCCTTACAGCATACGTGAAGCCAGCCTTCACACGGCCACTTGACAGAAGAGGCAGCTGAGGGTCAGAGAAGTGACGTGAACTGCCCTGGGTCTCTCAGCTAGGAAGTGGAGATGTGGCCCCAGGGCCCAGGCCTCAGTGGCTCCAGAGCCCACGTACCTCCCTCTGAATTTAGCTGCATGATGCTTCCCTCGTGGGATTTCTAGGCATCAGGAAGTCCTGTCTCCTGAGACTTAGTGACAGGCCTTCCCTCCACTCCAGCGTCCTCTCACTTTCCGTTCTTGCATTTCGGGGATGATGAGGTCCTGATTGGTCCTCTGACTTCTAAGCCAGAGCAAATGCTACCCAATAGGGACCCATCTCCATGGTTACCGCACACGAGAGAATCCACAGGAAGGAGGCACGGGGGAAGTGGAGGCTACGGCAAATATGGGGGGAGGAGGGAGTCATAAACAATTAAACATGACAAAATCCTCTGGTGAACAAAAATAGAATTATTTGACTGTGAAATCGAGTAATGTAGCATTGAAAATAACATAACCTGAAACATCATTTTTTTCTCCATAGATGAAAAAATTACCAGATAAAACCAGGCACGGTGAAAGTGCCGATTTGCTGGAGGGCCCGAGAGGGAGAAAGTTGTCTATGTCAAAGATTGGGGCTTTCAGGATGTTGAAATATATATATATATATGTGTATATATATATATATATACACATATATATATATATGTATGTATTTGCCCCCTCCACTTCTCTCCCCTGCCAGTAACTTGGGGACAGCTTCACACCTCCCACTTTGGTGCAGCGCCCAATAGAATTTAACCCCAGAGATACCAGAAAGGCGCGGGGAGAAGTTTCGGCCAAAATTCTGGCTTGAAGTCAATCATTCATCGGCCCATCCTCGAGTTCCAGCTCTACCACGTACTGGCTGCGTGATCTTGGGGATCGCCTCGCCTGTCTGAGGGCTGGTTTCCTCACCCGTCAGCTGGGTGTCATTATCATTCCTTCTTTGTAGAGTTTTGAGGTAAGATTGAGTGAGGTAGTACGCGTGGACGACCCTAGTACAAGAGCTGGGACACCATAAAGGCGCAATAGATGACTCCTCTGTCGGTGTGCATCACGGCGGGGACGGCAGCGGGTAGCGACACTGCCCAGCACTGTTTCCTTACCACATCTAATCAACGTCACCACCATCGTTACCTGCATCGAGATTCCAGTGCAGACCTTCCTAAGCATGGCATAGCCACTGGTGAGTTGGGACTGCAGCAAGTGCAATTTTTCAAGGGTAGCCGGTGGCAGAGAGAAAAAGCAGAAATCAGAGGGAAAGAAATGCAGGGTAAGGCTATCTTCCGTACTTTCTCGGGGCACTCAAACCCCACCCGATAGTTCCATGCCTCCCGCTGCCCCCCCAACCGCCCAGAGCTGATTCAATTAAATCTGTCCTCATAGTCTCTCCTGATGTCTTCAAATAAAATGGTACCACCCATCCCACATCTTGATCTAAGCCTTTAGCAAACAGAAGGGGATTTTTCTGAGGCAGGTGGGATCAAGGCGGGGGATCAAGAGGAGGGTGAAGTTCATTCAGCAGCTGCTTTGTGGTCCGGATCCAGGGCTGAGCTCTGCCCGCACACTATTTTAGCAAATTCGCAACACAAACGGGAAGAGGAAGAAACGACCTGCTTTTACCGCCACCTGGTCTCTGCCGGTCTTGCTCGTCAACCTGAACATGGATTTTTTTTTTTTAAAGTTTTCACAGCATCCCTAGAAGATGACCCCCAAAGGAATGCCCTCCTTGCCTCAGTAGATGCTATGCCTCCTGCAGGTAAACAACAACAAAAACCAAATAAAAAGACCAAAGAAATAAGGACCATTCCAGAAAAAACCACCACCAGCGCTTTCCATGTAGCCCTGGCTTCCTGGGCTTTGGGGGGCACGTGCTCTCGACAGCAGCACAAAGTTCTCCAGGGCCCCCAAAGGTGACGCGCGCCTTGAGCTCCTGGCAGCCCCTTTTTTCTGCCCGGTGAGCCTCGTGTAACATTTACACTGGATTTAATGGGAGAACATGACATGCACTGATTTTCAACCAACTCCTGTTCTTTCAAAGGAAGAGCCTGGAAAGAAAGCAGCTGCACACCACATCCTCTTCTATTCTGGTGCCCCTAACGTGATCTCCGTGGCCCACATATCATTTACCAAACTGCCCTGCGATGCTAGCAGGGCGTGGCGTCAAGACTGATTTAAAATCCCTGCATTGCTCAAACCGCATTGTTCTTCATCAAGTTGAGTCATTTTTATGTGAAGTGTCAAGCTCTCTAACAAATAATTCCTGCCAGACAAATCAAGTTCCTCGTCTTAGAGCCGTGGCTAAATAGTTTATAGCTTTAATCTGCTCACCGAGGTGTGCAGTCTATGACAGTAATTATAAATGCAAGGAGAAATTATAGCTGAATACTTTAACTGCATTAGGAGCCGTTTGATGAACAATCATGAGTGCCTGCTCGCTTCCAACAATAGAGGGCAAGTTAGTGTCAGTGCATTAGAGAGATTTCAGTTCTGCATGGCTTTTCCTCCCATTTACCACAGAATGTCACTTGTCTCCTATAAAGTAGAAAAAAAGCACCGTGGAAAGCTTTAAACTTGATAGTTAAAAAAAAAAAGACAAAGAGAGAAATGCAGGGGAAACTGTTTATCATTATGACTTCTTTTTTTTTTTTCCGCCTGTTTTGTTTGGCGGCTGGTTCGGTTTCAAATTAGTTCGTTGAAGGTAGCTGCTTGTTTACTTACTAGGGGCCTTCAAAAAAAAGAAAAATCCCTCCTCAAGCCGTTTCCATGAAATCTTTATAGAGAACGACTTCTTTAAATGAAGGGGCGAGTTCGGAATCGGCCCAGGCAGAAGCTCTAGCAATTGCTGTGTGTCCCCCCCCCCCCCCAGGTCCTGCTCTCCATCTGTATCTACCTAAGCTAATGACACAATTCAGCTCTTTATTTTCCCCTCCTCACTTTCGCGGAAAGACGTTTTTAATTTAGCTGAAGAATTACACAAATGTATTTTAAAGACATAAATCCATATAAAAAATATGAGCTAATTAAAACATTGCACTCCCTGTCGCTCATGGATTTTCAATTTAGCGAAAGAAAAAAGAATTGCATCTGGTTAAATGAAAAGATGATACTGATGGCAGATTGGAGTAAATGAAAAATAATGTTACTCTATATTAAAGCACCAAATTATACACGTCAGGATTGAGATTTCGAAGGTTCCCAAAGAGGGGGACAGTGCAACGGAGAGGGGGACCGCTGATGCGCGAGGGAGGTAAGCCAGACCGCTTGCATAAAATGGAAACATTAAAACAGACGACACATTTGTTTCTTGCTGTGTTGGAAATGCGCGAGTCTCATAGCTGACCCTGTTTCTGAATTCTCATTTTGTTTCCCCCAAATGAGATTCAGGATGAGGATCAAAAAAATAAAAATCTGGTACATGTATATTTTCACTGGAATTCGGGTCATTCCTTGGTTAGATGCTATATGGTAAACGTCTAATTGCCTGACTGGACCAGGGCATCAGTCAGGAGAGCAAGGATGTTTTGCTTCACCCTGTGGGCGGGTCCTAGGTCCCCCGAGTTTCAATATTCGGTTTGCAGCTGGAGCCTCTGAGAAGCTCAGGGGAGCTCTTGCCTATCTCTAGCTCGTGTGTCACGGTTGCAGCCTTTTTCTGGGCTGTTAGATGTCCACGTGGCCACGGGTAGCACCTAGAAACCATCAGGCAAGGTGGCGGAGAAGCCAAGAGACAGAAGAAGGTGATGAGTGCGGAGCAGTCCCGGGCTTGAGTCCGTCTCTGCACTGACCGTGTGCTCACGGACAGATCACGAAGCCCTCAGAGCTCATTGCAAAATCAGAATGGCCTGAATCGCCGTGCCCGGCTTGTGGAGGAAGCCAATAAGTGGAGTTTTGCTGCCATTTGCTACCATTGTGAACAAATAACAAGCTAAGGTTTCCATGGGGGCCCCTGGGGAGAACCCACAGGTCCTACACACTTTAGGTGAGGCTGAAGAACGCGGTAGAAGCCTACAGGCACTGGGGAGGTCTAACTTTTCCTGTGAACCTACTTGTTGCCAGGCTTTCTGGAAGAGAGTTGCACAGGCTTAGTTCATTCTCACACATTTTCTATGAGGGAAGAACTGTGTCCCCATCTTATAGACACAGAAGTGGGCCATATCTTAGGGAGAGTGGATGAGTTAGGATTTGCACCCAAGCCCGAGATCCTGGGCAGCTGGAGGAGGCTCTAACATCACAGGGCCCCCGAAACCATCATTCCCCTCCTGGGCTCCCCCCCCCCCCCAGGGATCAGGCTGATTCCCCTCTTGTGTGCTCCATTCAGCGTTTACCCCAGGGCCGCCCATCTGTGTGTCTACCGCGAGCCTAAAAGGCAGACTCTTGCTCTGGTCCCTGGTTCATTCCCTGGGATTAGCGCGGTGTGTGGCCTGGAGTGATAGCCTTCTGGATAGGTGATAATGAATGAGCGAGGTTATGAGATTGTAGGAATTCATGCAGAATCTCTCTGCCTCCTTTTCCTCCCCTGTTACACGGTTGAATCAACCCCTACCTTATAGGGCTGTTGGTGAGAATAAAGTGGAATAATGTTTGTAAAGCGCTTGCTGCCGGGCCAGCACATTTGGCTATTATAATCAGCATGTCTGCTGGTTCACCATTACATAGCCACTGTGGAGTAGGGGCTGGTGCATAGTAAAAGCAAAACCAACGTTTGTTGTAAGAGGAAAGAAATGCAGGGAGGGGAAAAGGAAGGAGAGAGGAAGGGAGGGAGGGAGGGAGGAATATTTATTTAATGGATGAATGAAAGGGTGATGCCTCTTATAGACATTAATTAATCCAGCCCATTTTGCTTTTTCCAGAATGCCATATAATCCATGTTGTTAGGGTTGCCTGATTTAGCAAATAAAAATACAGAATGCCCAGTAAAATTTGAATCTCAGATAAACAGTGAGTACCTTTTTCAGTAAAAATAGGGCCCTGGCGATGTTTGGGACATGCTTAATCTAAAAACTTAGTTGTTGTGTATCTGAAATTCAAATTTAACTGGGCACCCTGTATTTTACTTGGCAAGTTTACATGCTGTTCACCCTGGACATGTGTTTTTATCAAATCACCCACAGCAAAGGTGGCAGCTTATTGGACTAGAATTCATTCTTGCCCCCAATTTCAAGGCTAGGTGTGCTATAAAACGTATGCTCTGTATTACACGATAATGACTATCATTTCAAGTCCTTGTGCATTTTAGACTCATTGATTTGCTCTTTGTTTAATTTCTATTATTCGAGACCAGGTGGTTTTTAAAGGTATATGCAGATACTTACTGAAATTGTTTTAGATTACTTCTGTCCTAAAATAGGGATGCACATTTCATATTATCTAATTAATTTTTCATGAAAAGTTGCTTTTACTATTTGGCAGAGCATTTTGCAGGATTTAAGACCTACCTAAGAAAGGAAAGAAAATTCAGGACACAATTTGCGTCTCACAGAACACAGATATGGTAAGCCTCCCAAATTTTCCATAAGACCTTGACCATGCTTTCTAAAACATCATGTCATGTTGTACAATTTGTGCTATCATGCATACCGACTAAAATTAGAGTTCCGGATAACAGCGATCTCATTTTGTAATCATTTAAAAACATATCTGCATAGTTCTAAGCAGTGGGTAAGATACTGCATGGACGTCATTCTAAAGAAGGACGTTGCAGGTGAAGGAATGCTTCCCTACGCGGCCAGCGAATCAGAAAGCCACCTCTGTGCAACTGTGGGAGCGAGTCAGGCAGGTTGTAATATCTTTAGTATTAACACCAACACACCATGCACACACACCATTTTTTTGTGCACACACAGCACACAGATACTCCTATGGTTTTGAATGAGTCTTAAATACTCCAACTTGTTTCTCTGAAATGCTATTTCAAGAGCACAGCATCATGGTGTTTATATAAGAATGGAGCTCTGGTTTCATATAATGATAGCTCTGTGATGTGGTGCTTCAGGGGCCCAAATCCGAAATATTTATTTTGTACAAATGCAGAGGGATGAGAAAAGAGCTATTCTATCTATGTATTTAACAGATTTGTTAAGTGTCTTTCGTGTAGGTTTTTCCAAATGATCAGTTTACCTTTGCTTCCTTAGAACAGACATGTACGTTTCAGATTTTGTCTAAGGCTTTCTTTTTCTCCCATCTTTCTATTTACGTATCGCAATGTTCTGGCAGTGATACTAATTTTTTTCAAAGAATGATTACAAACCTAACAGGTGGAAAATTGGTCTTTATTGTAGCACAAATAAACATTACCTATTTGTCCTCTTCACCATGGTTTGGACCTACCACTATGGGATTGGAAACATTTCTCTTCTCTCTGGGTATTCTGTATATATCCACCTTTTTTTCCCCCCAAGGACCAGAAAAGTATAATAGCAAGTTACATAAGATATAAAATGTTATATAGCAAATAAATAGAACGTTGCCAAGCCCCAAGCTCACTTACAGATTCAATAGATGAATTGTGGCTTTTCTTTCACTGGTGTGAGCTGAACAAATCATGCTTGGAAAGCAAGAGATGAATCGGCTAGTAACACATTTTAATTATCATGATAAGAACATGCAAACAAAACAACAGTCTTCATTTGGGCCCACGGAGCCATTATAGGATGGGACCCCCCTTCATCGGAAGCTCTTAGATCTTCTCAGCGAGGGGACAGTCCCAGATTTTCGCCCTTTATTTCATCCTGACCATCCTCACACTTGGCAAATCTCCCCACCTGACCGCGAGGTGAGCCCAAAGCCGCACACCACGTAAGTACCCCTCCTCCTCCTGGAGCTCAGCTAGTACTCAGACCCTTGTGGCTTGGTCTCAAAGTCTCCTATCGAGAAGCAAATGCTCTGACACTAGGGGGTGGTGAGGGCTTGTAAGTTATTACTGACCGTTGATACTCCTATTGTGAAGTAACCGAAAGAATGACACAGTCACCTAGCATGGCATAAGCTGGACTCGCACGTGCTGAAGCTTTAAGTCAGGTCAGGTCTCCGTCGGGGGTGGGGCCCGAGGGGGAGGACAACCTGAGTGCGTGTGGAGGTCCCTAGCGTGGAGCGGGTATCATGCTGAAGAGGAGAGAGAAGGAAGCAGACAAAATACAAAAAAAAAAAAAAAAAAAAAAAAAAAAAGGGAGATGAAAGCATCGTGTGAAGATTCCGCCTGGAAACCATTTGAAAGCGGCCGGTGTGGCAAAGTCTGCCAAGGTATTTGACCTTGGTCTCTGTCCTCTTTCCTGGAGGTGACATAGAGAGTCTGGGCACCGGTGACTATACAAGGCACAGCACTTCTATGCTATGTGATACAAATGGTCTCGAAGCCGTGGGACCGACCCCACGTGCATCGGCGATGGGTGCTCAGAAAGTCATCTGTTTCTTTAGGTAACTTAAACTCTCAAGGGCATGCAGCGCGTCTGTCTTGGTTAAAGGTGGATGCTGACATTAGTCTATCCTAAAGCAAACCAGAAGACGGGAGAAGACAATAAGCTCCCTCTCTCTTCACCTCAATGTTCTGCAGAGAATATTCTCCTGCCCTGTGACTACAGGGCAGCTGTTTTTTCCTAGCAAACCTAAAGGAGGCAAGACACAGGGGGACGGGAGGGGAAGGGAGCGATCGCCCCGAAAGGAAGCTGCAGAAAGCATTAATTACAAGTAATAACAATAATAAAGTTCACGAGCTGATGCCGAATTCTCTGCATAGTGGCTGCCCCGGAAACTCTACAAGGTTCGCTCTGCTGCTCGCCCCTCCCTCACTTTCTAAGTCACTAGCATCGCTCTGGGAAGGTGAGGGGGTGAAACGGGACAGTGACGGAAGTCCGTACGTATTAGTACGTATTAATTAAAATGAGGGGTAGCCTTGACTGGACCTTCAGAGTTGGGCCCTGGGTCAGGAAGGGGGTCACGTATCACGAAGCGGTAATCTGTGAACTCCATCTCTCTGAACCCATGTCATTCTAGTCACCCACTCTAACCGGGAGACACGGAGCTGGGTAGGACTTATCACGTTCTAGTCTCTCATAGAAATAAGTCCTAGTCCAGCAGGCTACTGTCCTCTTGGTACCGAGAGACACGAGCTGCCTCTAAACGGACCCATCTCCCAGCAAGAAGCTCCTCACAAGCTACTGTCCCATCACCTGCGAGCAAACCCATACCTGGAGAGCTATTCTTCATCCACGTCTGTTATAAACTGTGAATGGTGCTCGGGTGACTTGCTGTGCGTTTTGCTTAGGTGGAGTTTTACTGCATGTTTGCTCACAAATGTCCGACAGCACAACTTACACTTGAATTTAGAGTCTGTGTCCTCTTCGCCAGCTAGTGTTTCCGGAGACCTCTGTGCCGACGACACCCGGGAGATCTCTTGTTCCACCTTGCTTTGCTGTTCCACGGCCATGCGGGTCATGTCCTTCATTTGGAAACCTAGGTGCGACTCTAAGTGACTGATGTAGGTAGAAGGGGTTCTAAACTGGGAGGCACAGTCACTGCAATAAAAGATAGGGTGTCCTTTGTCCATGTTTTTCAGAAACTTCGTCCCGCCCGTTTTCCGAAGTTGGTACTTGACGTTTGCCAGCCAGTGGCTGATGGTGGTCATCGAGAGCCCCGTGAACTTGGAGATCTGCATTCGCTCTTGAGGGCCCAGGTCGGACAGCAGGTACTTGCCCTCGGATGTCTGGAAGAGGCTCGAGGCGAACTGCGCCTGCAGGATCAGGAGATGCTGAGGGTTCCAGTTGGACTGCCTGCCTTTCCTTTTATGCAAAGTCGAGACCTCGCTGGAGACGTCCTCGAAGCGCCTGACATCCATTTCCAGCTTCACGGGGGGGCCCCGCGAGGAAGCGGCGGGCTTCGGGGTGGTGGCTTTGGGGAGGACCTTGACCATGTCGGCGATGTCAGACAGAGCGTGCTTCTGAGGTGGGGACGTGCAGGATTGTGCTTGCGAGGACTCGGCTTTCTTGCTTTTGGACTTGGTCAGGTCGATGGGCTGATCGTTGCTCTCGAACAGGTAGCGCCTGGACACGCTGGCTGGCCGCGTGGGGGCAGGACTCAAGCCCGGCTTGTCCATGACGCCGAGATTCGACTTGTGGAACATCGAAATTGTGCTTGAGCTCGGGCTGGAGCAGGAAGGGGAGCGCAGGGGTTCGGTGGCCTTGCCCAAGTGATTGTTGAGGACGGACTGCAGGGCGCTGAGCGGGTTGACGCACGGCAGGGCCGGCGCCCGCGTGGGGAAGGCGCACCCGTTGCTGAGAGAGGCCGCGGGCTCCAGGGGCGGCCGTCTCTCGGGCTCACCGCCCTCCTCCACCAGCCTGGCCTCCTCCTTCAGGAGGCAAGGCTCGGCCTTCTTGGATTCTGAAGGGGTTTCGCTTTTGGAGAAAGCGTCCCCCTCACTGTGGCCGAAAGGCGATGCCTCCTCCTGGGGGCTTTCTTTCCCGCACTCCTTCGCCGCCTCCTCTTTGTCGTTGGGCTCCTTCTTCACCTGGGTGTAGGGGGCCAGGTTGGTGGGCACGGAGACGAGCGGCATCACTTTCCACTTTGGTGCAATTGGCCTTAGCTTGTTGGTGAGGTTAGGTCGAATCTGCAGGACCTGGGATCCCATGGGCAGAGCGGGCTTGGCGCCCTCCGACAGCTGGTAGGCTGCGTGGATGCTGGGGTACGCACTCCAGCTGGGAGCCCCGTTCTGGGCTTTGTTGATGGCTGTGGTGACGGTGTTTTCCAACGACTTCAAAATGTCCCCTCCGCCCTTGGCACCGTCCTCCAAATCCTCCTCCCTCAGGTACTGATACTTCATGGTGGGGTCTAAAGGCTTTTGCAGAGGGTCTTCATACTCCTCCCGTTTCATGACCTTCTCCTCCTTGTTGACCTCCTCCGGTTTTTCCTTCTTGCCCTCTTTCTTCAGCTCGGTTGTGGAGGCCGCCCCATCTGCAGCCGTGTTACCCGATGGCTTGGGAGCCAGTGAGTCACTGCTCGGGGCGTCGGACAGCGACTGCATCTTCTCCACGGCCAGTGGGTCCAGCACCAGCTGCTTGCCCTTCTTGGAGGCCGAGCTGGTGACCTTGAGGAAGTGGCCCGTGACCATCATGTGGGTGGTGAGCTGCTGCAGTGTGTCGTGTGAGCTGCCGCACTCCATGCACTTGAGAATCTGGGACTTGCAGGCCTCGAACTGCCAGGTGTAGCTGGCGCCGTTCTGGTAGCCGTAGCGGTTGTTGGACGACAGCTGCAGGCCGGCGGGCTTCTGGGAGGAAAACGGATCTGCCAACGAGCCCGTGGTCGAATCGGGGGAACACGGTCGATTGACGTCGAAGACGCGTTTCTTGGCCGGGGTGACCATTTTCGAGGAAATGGTGGGGACTGGCTCCTTCAAAGGCACTTTTTGGTAATGTTTTGTTTTTATCATGTGGACGCTCAGATCTTGGAGGGAATCGAAGGAGTCACCGCAAAACATGCACTTGAGAACCTTCTGAGCGTCCTCCTTGTCCATGTCCTGGAAAGCCCTCTTCCGGGGCTTCGAGTAGCTGGCGGGGCGCAGCTTGTCCTTCTTGCGGTTGTCATCTTGGTAGTGGCCCGTTTCGTTCATGTGCACGGTCAGCTCCACCAGGGTGTCGTAGGCGGCGCTGCACTGGCGGCAGCGGAACCTGCTGGCCCCGGTGAACACGGTCCCGCCCATCTTGCTGCTCTGCCGGTAGAGCTGCACCGAGCTGAACAGGCTGGGCTTCCCCACCGGTCGGGAAGGCAGGTGCTGCTGGAGGCTTTTGGACAGCGCGTCTTGGTGCCAATCGAAGTCGCTCTTGTTGCTGCCATTGCGGGTGTCACAATTCCGCCGCTCGCCGCTGGACAGCTTGAAGCCCAGGCCCAGGCCCGACCAGTAGGAATCCGACAGGATGTTGGCGTAGACGGCGGTCATTTTATCCATGCAGTTGTGGCTTTCGTTGGGCAGCTTGGGGTGCGCGCTGGCTTTCCGGTCCGGGGCATCCCGACCGCAGACGCTCTTGGCGTCTGACACCTGATCGCTCGCATCGCTCAGCAGAGACTCATTCTCCGCGTCCTGATTGGACAAGTGGCTTCCGGGAGAGTTCTGGTAGCTGAAGCAGCCCTTCTGCTCTGGGCCCGTTTCTAGCTCCTCGTCTGTCCCGGGGTCATTGCTGCCCTGAAGCTGAGCTCCCGAACCACTGTCCTCCTCTTCCTCCTCTTCTTCTTTTATCTCCTCCTCTTCCTTCAGCTGTTCCTCCTGGGCGTAGCCTGCGACAGGAGAAGAAGAGATGAGATAAGATGACAGGTGACACTTGCCATCCCAATTTCCCCGCTTAGACTAAGTGCTTCCGATGCGGAGTGTGGAATAGTAACCGAATTTATGCTTTTACGAACTGCAGGCAATGGACACGGGAAAAAGCCAAATGCTGTCTTTTGTGCTATCTCATGCTCTTTTTTTTTTTAATTGTCGAGTCACAAATCTTTATAAACATCTAGGATCCCAAGTTACTAATTCTCACGTTTAAGGAGTATCACTTCAATACTCTGATAGTGAGACAGTCGCTAAATTCATAGGTAGGATTTTCAAGAAAGCTGGATGGAAATTCAAATCCTACAAAGACAGACCTCTCCAGAGAAGGACGTTGGCTCATAAGAAAACTAGACTTGACCCTTGGCATCTCTGTGGTAAGGTTTCCCAAGACACTGGGATATCCTGGCATACGATTATCTTAATAAATCATTTTTGAGTGCTCACGGGTAATTTAGATGCATGGCCATTATAGGTTTGATAGCCGGTGTCTTTTTGTTATAACATTTTTATTTGTAGAGAGTCGCACAGCAGGAAGAGAGATTATGGAGTATCGAATAAAATCTTCCATTGATAGCTGAAAAATTATGTAAGCTCGGCAAACATAATGATTTTAAAATAATAGCAAATGGTGTTGGAATGGGAGATTTGGGGTATATCTTATTATTCTCAAACAGGTTTATGAAGACCTTTTCAGACAAGGCTGAAAATGCCCTCTCGATCTTGTGCCTGTAATTTCAAATGCTTTGTGATTTGTGGGTACCCGTCAGGAGATGCCAATTATACGTTTGATTTGTAGATGCAAAATGCTATTGGAGATGCATGCTTTCCCTTCTCTGAGAGGATTTAGGACCAGTAATTGCATAGGGAAAATGAAGGCAGAAGAGAGCGGGTGCAAAGGGAATTAATGGGCAAATATCCATCAACAGAGATGGGGAAAGCGACTATTGATGCCCATGTGTTCATTTCCTTCACCTGGCCTTCTCAGAGCCACGTGGATAAAATGTAACTAAAGTACCAAAGCAAAGGAGAGTCCGTCTTGGATTTGCAAGGCTTGCATGAGCTCAGTGCAATGCTTCCTTTCCTTGTGAGCCTCTCTCTCCCCTCTTAATGCAGGTGGGCCCTTGGGAGAAACCCTAAGGTGGAGCACGGGTGTTTCCATTCACCAGCAAGAAAGCTTGGAAAAGAGAGCTCAGGCATGGAGGTCCGCCCTGCGAGGCAGGCAGAGGGAGTTAGAAGAGGGGGGTTTTGTTGGGAAGAAGGCAGCTCCGGCCAGGAACTCCAAAGGTTCCTGCTGCGGCTGCTGAAGATGGCCATTTCTTGAGCAGAAACTATCTCCTAGGAGCTCTGCTGACCACCGCAAATGCCTTCTTTCATTTTGTCTGGTTATCCGCACCAAGTAGGAACTATGATAAAACTGAGGCTCTAAGGCTAAGACATTTGCCCAAGGCCACAGAGCTAGGGCTGCGGAGTCACAACGTGTCTCTGGTCTGTTTGATGAGAGCATCCATGGTCCTCACCACCCACTCCCCTCTCTGGGACCAACCTCACCAATAAGAAAACTTCGCGGAGACCCAAAAGTTGAAGTTCATTGAAACGTCACTAAATAGATAATCACTTCGGAGGGGAGCATTATGGGAATGCTGGAGACAAGAGTCCATGATTTCAAAGTCATGATACAGGGCACCTAGGTGGCTTAGTTGGTTAAGCATCTGACTCTTGGTTTCGGCTCAGGTCATGATCTCAGGGTCGTGAGATGGAGCCCTGTGGCAGGCTCCAAGCTCAGTGGGGAGTCTGCTTGAGGTTATCTCTCTCCCTCCCCCCCGTGTGCTCTCTCTCTCTCTCTCAAATAAATAAATAATTTTTTTTTTAAAAGGCATGATACCATAAAACAAGACAAAATGTTAGCACTAGCTTGGTGGTTGTACTCGTTATTGTATTGTTACTGGTGTTGTGTTTTTGCTTTCCTAGCAAGCTGACAAGTGGATTTTTCATTAAACTGGTGTTGCTGGTCTCCAGTTCCATAAACTGATTTGAAGAAACAAAAGCTTCTCAGTCTAGTTGAACAACCATTAATCAGTGGTCACTTCTTGCAAGAAAAACCCCATTTAAAATAACTGGATGACTAAATTAGACCACCCCCCTCATCCTCATTGCATTTTCTTTTTCCAGGACTAATTTGTATGTTTGCAAATTAGTTTTTGGTATGTTAGTCATATCATTAAGCTCAAGGAGAAAGGCTGTTATAAAATTAATAAATGAGTTGTTACAGAGCCAAACAAAATACTCCAAAGAGTCAAGCAAATTTTATCAATCAAACAGGGTCACTTTTGAGAATTAAAAGGGCTTTATTGCTCAAAAACAGGGACAACACTCATTAGCCAAGGCTGTTCCAGGCCAACCAAGACATACAGTTACCACATCCATGAGCAATACGATCCCAGCAACATAGCACCACACACACACACACACACACACACACACACACACACACACACACACCTACACATCCAGAGCCAGTGAAAAAAATCCAGGAGGGAATCAGAGGTCTTTCCATCACCACAACGGGTTTAGAGCACGGTCGGGTTTTACATGTCTCAGGATTTGTGGTGCCTAGCACAGGGTCTGACATCTGGTTGGAAGCAATTCATGTTATCGTGTGTGTGTGTGTGTGTGTGTGTGTGTGTGGTATAAAATACGCATGCATGTGTGTATGCACACGGGTGCACGAGTGTGTGCACCCCCCCCCCATAATCTGCCTAGCCAATATAGTCATTTTCACACAAGGAGAAAAGAGGTGTTTTTTTTTTTTTTTTCCCTGCTGACATTTGGAAGCCGAGCTTTCCGGACCAGCTCAGCTCCACAATCTACTTTGTCCTTCTAAATGGATTCCCCAGAAGAAAAGTCAGAGACAGCAAACGCCTCCCCCACAATACAGATAAAATTTTCTGCTTAATTAGGCATTGACATGTTTACTATAACCTTTACAGAAGAGTAACTCATGCTGAGAGACCCTTTTTGTCTGTTTTCTTCCGCAGAACAGACTACATCTCAAGCACCCGATAAGGTAACGCATTGAAAAGCTTCATAAAAAAAAGTGCCAAAGCATCCGTCAAAGTGAGTGTATTTTAACGATGGCTGAGGGTTCCAAGGAGTTTTTAAAAAACACATTTTAATATTATACATTTAAAGCCGTTCCCTTGACTTAAGTGATTTTGTTTGCCACCGGCAGCTGACGCGAGAGGAAAGACAGCCAGAATGTGGGTGATCGGGGTGCGTAATGAGTATCTGTCTCTCTCTCTACCGATGATTTGTTTAATAAGATTGCATCATGTGTAAATCTTGGTAAAGTGGATGAGTGGCAAGTTTAGTCTTATGAATACTTATTTAACGAAAGAAAACGACCACAATTGTGCCAAGGCACAACCGAAGGAACTGTTCTCTGGAGAACCTCCTTGTGGATCTCAGGTTCAAGATCAAACGCCGAGGCGGCACACATCTCCCTTCCCAACCTTAATGTCTAATCTCGTCCCTTGCCGCTGCCGGATTCTGGCCACACGAAGCTCGCGCATCCCCAGGACGGCTGTTCCTAAGTGAACCCTCTCTGGGCTCAAGTGATCGACTCGAGGGACCTTTTCCCTTGCACCCCACGGCCACCCCGCTGACTGTGCTGCCATTAGTGTTCACTAGGGTGAGGAAGGGGCCTTCCTGCTTCTATTTCCTCCAGGTTGTTTTTCAGAGAATGGCTAGAATATTCTTTCTTGAAAGAATAAGGTATTGGGTGGTGACATGGCTCTGTTTTAATTCCTGCAGTGTCTTTATGTTGCACTAAAAGTGAGAACCAAACCCTTAGCATGGTCTATAGAGCTTGCAGGACTTGGCCTTTTCCTCCCTGTTCGATTACTTTCATGCCCTCACCCTGCTCTCCACGCCTGAGGCATGACAGCCTACTGGCTCCTTCCTGAACCTGCCAATCCCTGCCCTAACGTGGTTCTTTGCGGCTGCACACCTCTCTGCTTGGAAAGTTCTTCCTTCGGACCTTCACATGGTGATTCCTTTGCATTCTTCAGGTCTGTGCTCACAGGGCCCTTTTGGAGAAGCCTGTCCTGACCAGTCTCCCCTTCTCTGCATTACTCCAGAGTGCATGCACCTACTTACTGAGATCCCCGTAGCACCTACCCGACTCTGAAATCATCTTGTTTTCCCACTGATTGATTGTCTCCTCCCACTAAATGCAAAGATGAAATGTTTGCCCCCACGAAGATGGAGACCTTGCTTCTCCCAGCGCTCAGGCTGCACCCTGGCACAGAAGAGTGTCCACAAAATATCTGAGCGGATGAATGAATAGATCATACAATGCAAAGGGATTATTCCAGTTGCGACCTCCGCCTCCATTTCTCGACAGTGCAATTGGCCCCTGTGATGGGCAACGCTCCCTCCCCTCCCCTGCAATATAGATCAGGTGTGAATTACAACCATCCTGACCGGCTCTTCTCAATGATAAAACCAGAACATCCCCATAAATCATCTTTTCAGACCAACACAGCCACCAACGTTCCTGTTGCCAGAAATCCCTGAGCTGTGAATTTAAACTTTTAAGTAGGAAGACTGAAAATAAGCATCAAGACTGCAAAGCATCAGAAAATGCACTCTTAACGTGAGCCCACTTGGATTCAAAAAAGACTCACACGTGGGAACTTGGAACGTATGGACTAATTTTGTCACAAATATAGTACATTAGCTGTTCCACGATACGGGTTCCACGAGTATTAGGGTGGTCTTCTCCTGAATTCTTGACTTTACAAAGAGATGTCACTGGAGGAATATATTTTACATGCTGCGAACTTTCTACCCTATTCATGTATGGCTAAAATTCAGAAGTAAACCCTTAAATATTAGAAATTTCCTCTTCTATCAAAGGTTAAAAAAAAACCAACAAAAGAAAAACAATTTTAAGTTACCACTTCAATTGTTCCAAGAATGTCTCTTCAGAATGACTTAAATGAAATTGTGCAAAATAATTCATGGGTTGCATGATGTTAGATAACAGATTTTTTGCTAGGCACACATTTTTACAGTTGCCTTGAAAATCCACCATCAAGTGTTTACCGTAAAAACACTGACAGTTTTTAAAGTAGAGGTGGGACAGTTATAACCCGAGAAGAATATAAAACTCAAGAAGGCTGATTTTCAAAAACTAAACCAGAACTCAACCAAGACCTCATTTGAAAACATATCCAGGGGTGACAGGATCATTTTCACCAATCTACCCCACTAAATGACAGTTTAAAATCACATGAAGATTCCAGAGCGCGCAGGGCAGACGTCAAGGAAGGGATCGCAAGAATTTCTCGCCACGTACCCAGTAGGTATGCTACGTGATGACACAGAGGAAGGCCTCCTTGTCATGAATCTCTAGTGTTTTGGTGACTGTGGTCTAGAAATCCATTAATATGTATATTATTATTGGCACTAATTGGCACTCTTGTTGGCAGGCTGAGTAAAGAGATAAGAGGATTTAGTTCAAGGAGACGGAGCGACTTCCCATGGTGGCCAGGCCCGGAGCGAGGGCCCTGTGGAGTGCCGTGCTGGGGGACCTGAAGCTCTTGCTTTAGCAGGTGGTGGGCCGGAGGGCTGTGGGGATCCCTGACACCGTTCAGGTGCACAGACCTCACTCTCTGAGAATCTGGGTACCCCGGGCCCAGGCTCCATCTCCCTGCAGACTGGGGAAAAATCATCTAAGCTCACACACCTTTCTAAACAGGACAATTTTCAACGGGAAAAGTAAAATTCACAGCTTATGGATTTTTATTCCTGCCGCACCGCACACAACTCAGTCCCCTAAGGGTGACTTGTACACACAGGTCCAGAGAGAAAGGCCTGTTCCCTCTATCTGAAGGTCGGCACCGAACAAAGAGACATCCTTATTTAAAGAATGTTGGAGAGGGGCTGGGTGCAGCGGTGGGGGCGGGGGTGGGGGCCTCTCCTGAGCCTGTAAGTGCTCTCTAGAGATGGACCACGAGCTTTCTGAAGGTCATCAAGGACAACGCATGGCTTTTATTATTTCCTATAGACCATCTGGTCAATGGGAACATTTTACTTGTACAACGGGGTGCATCGCAGGTGGGGGCTGCATGAAGCAGAAACCGTCCATTTAGTTAACGTCCTCTTGTGGTGGGCACTTTCCTGAGCCCCCTTCAGAGCACTTCGCACCATAAAGCTGTTTTCTAATCATTCTCTGTGTCTTCCTTCACCTCTTGGTCCCCAGCAGAAAAAAGGACGAAGCGCGTTTACGTCAGGGGAAGTGGACACTGTCATCCCTTGTGGTTCGTCTGTTTATTCATTTAATCAAGAAATATTTATTCTGCAGCGACCACAGACGAGATGCTTGAGTCAAGTTTCACGGGAACGCCCGTCACAGCGGTTCTCCAAAGGCCGAGGAGAAGGAGAGGGGTGAGTTATGGAGAGAAATCAGACGCCGCGGGATTGGGGAGAGCGAGGTCGTGGAAAGGTCAGGCATGGCTGGAGGTGGCCAGGTAACTGAAGTGGGCCAAGGAGGCCAGATGGAAGAAAAAGAATCCTCCATTGCAAAGGTGAGTGGTGCTGGCACTCATCGAAGATAGAGACGCAGAGGAGCTGCGGGCAGTGGAAAATTTCCATCCCAGTGAAAGCGTGCGGGACTAGCCATGGGGGTCTTAGGGCTGCCACTTATTGTGTTTGGCCAAGGCTTGCAGATGAAACCAAATACGTCTGGGACCCATCCGTTTGCACCCTCTGAACCCAGGCAACCAGGGGAGGTCAAGACTGTGAAGATCGAGCACGCTCTCCTGGTGCTTTTATATACCAGCTCTTCGACCTTGATTCCTTATCAAGTGGAATCGGGGTGACCGTCCTAAGCCTGCCCTCCTCACAGGGCTCTGTCGGGACACAGAAAGTGGATGGTAAACCCTCGCGGTGCCAAGGTTGGTCCTTGGAGTGGCAGCAGCGTCACCTGGGAACGTGTTAGAAATGCAGATTCTCGACCCCAGCCCGGGCCGACCTGGGAGGAAGCATTTCACAAGATCCCTAGGGGATTCCTCCGTGCAAGCAAGTTTGAGAAGCCCTGCCGTGAGCTGCAAAACTGTTAATTAGTAGCAAGATAGTTAGCAATCAGCTTCTCTCTGCCTGTGTTCCTATGCTAGGTGGGTACCAGCTTTGTGAAAAGACAAGGCATCTTTGGGAGGGCCAGCCCCTTTCCTCTCCAAGGGCCAAAAGATGAAATGCCTGGGGCTTAGACCCCTGCTCCCAGTTTACACTGGGAAGCATGGAGCAAGAAGAAAATGAAAGTCACTGATTCAAGGACTGACCAGTTAATGAAGAAATAGGATGGCCCGTGGGCCATGGCATCAGGCAGGTCTCCATTCAAATCTGCCACTTACTGCTTCATGCGATCTTGGGAAAGTTGCCTAAACTGTCTAAGGCTCAGCTTCCTCATCTATGAAATGGGAATAACTGCAGTATCAACTTCATAGGAAAGAGAGGAGTATCAAATACGATGAAGTATGTAAACCATCACGGCTGTAGGACAACCTCCCAACTTCCCAGGCCTGTCCTAGGCGTTTTATAAACACCGCACATCCTGACCTCCCACCTGAACCCCCAGACGGCTGACATCAGTTGACTTTGGCATCTTTTTATCCCTAAGTCCTATTCTAAGCCAACAGCTTTTGGATGATATTTGCATTAGATGTGAACCAGCTTTGTATGTGTCATGCATAAGAAAAGAGCTTCCTCCAGCTTGGGGTTTGTTACTTAACATTAAATCATTCTTACAAGGAGCCACTGGTATGTGTGCTGGGAAATTCTGCAGGAGTGGTGTGCAAACATCGAATAGCAAGTTATTACGTCATTACCCATAATGATCTTGTCTGCGGTCCTCAAGAAATAAAGCAACCCACCATCTGAGGGGAAAGGTCTATGTTGGAGGCCTTGGGCTTTGCACTGAGAGAAATGACTAATGCTCAAAGCAGAAGGTCTAGAAAAACGCTCTGCATTTAGCTACCTCCAATATCAGGCCAGAGTATAGTCTCACTGGGAAATGTCCTGGTGACAATTTTAAAAAGCAGAAGGAGAAAATATTCGTGGAGGAGGGTTCAAAAGGGGCTAGTTCATCAGCTTTCCGGTGGTTCCTGTTTAGAAGTCATTATGCTTATATTATCTTCACGCCAAGAGAGTCATAAATCAGGAGCAGGGGATAAAACAAAAAGAAACGAAATAGGGACAAAGAAACTACACAATAGGACTGAGGCTTTCCTAGGAAATAAAGATTTTTAGGCTTTGACTTTTTAAGCGGTAGCAACCGTTTTCAGCAAAATGTGCATCCTGATTTTCTACACGTTTCCCTCACATAGGGAGATAGAAACACACTCACGTATATAGTTCTTTCCAAGACTGGAGTTTGGAGGGCTTCTCCCCACCCCCAAGAAAAGGGACAGTGAATCATTGTCCAGAAAGACCTTTAGAAAGTTTATGAAGCTGAGGCACCTTCTGTATTTTTTCAGACATATATTCCCATCTTACTTGAAATAACATCAGCTCAGCCGTCCCATGGAGTAAGAAGGCGATTTTGTTCCCTTCTAGCCTGGCCTGAAGTCAAATGTCTTTTCATTCTTTCTTTTCTTTTTCTTTTTTCTTTTTCTTTCTTTCTTTCTTTCTTTCTTTCTTTCTTTCTTTCTTTCTTTCTTTCTTTCTTTCTTTCTTTCTTTCTTTTTTTTCAAATGCTGCTTCTTTCTCTGAAATATATCATGCAGATAATGGATAATGACCACTTCTCATTGCCTTTTCTCGAAGACGTCTAACTGCATTAGCCAAGAAATTTTAACTTGCTTCTTTTGCTAAGTTCATGGCTGTGACCACTTCCCATTAAGAAAGAGAGAGAGAGAAAGAAAGAGAGACAGAGAAAGAAAAGCTCACTGTTCCCTCAGAGAAGCTAAATTGGCACTGACAGAAAGCGATCTGGCCTTTGCTTTCCCGGTGAAGAGTCTTTGCTGTCTCTAGAATCACAGAAGTCTGAGGTGGAAAGACCTTCCATATCTTATGGCCAATCATGCTTTAGCCAGGGAAGGATTTCCTTGCCCTGGCGTTTTCAGTTCTACAATTAATGGCTTAAACATTGGACCTTCCCACTCTTCTTTGTGTCGTCTTCCCCACCAATGGTCATGATCGTTACGACCAGTCTGGCTATGAGAATCGCCATTCTTTGCCACCCTTCCCCCTAGGAGTTGAGCCAGGTCTCCACCATGATACAATTGGATCAAATCTAAGGACTGGGGAGAGCTTTTAGTTCAAGCTTTCATGATGTGCTTTCATCATTTTATTCGCACTTTAGTCAAGTAACCGCTCAACATATATTTGAACGTCTTCAGTAATAGACAACTCCCAGCTTTGAGGTAGCTTATTCTCTATTAAAAAAGAAATACTAATAGCTAACATCTATTGAGAGCAAATGTACAAGTAAGAGCCACTGGGTTAATTTTTTATAGTGTTACGTTATTTGATCCCCACAACACTATATGTCTTTCCAATTCCGTCTTAACAGATGAGGACATTGAATTGCTGAGAATGTTAATTACATCTCCAGAGTCACAGAGCTGAATTGGGACTTGAATTTGGATCTGTCGAGCTCTACAATCGATGCTGGATTCTTCTTTTTCCCCTCACTGTCTCTATCTAATTTGTCAGCCAGGCATGTCAATTCTATTTCCAAAATAAATCTAAACTCTGCACGCTGTCATCGACCTCCACGCCACTGCCTCGGTTCAGGCTGCCATTAGTTCTTCTCTGGTAGATGTGGCAGTCTCCTCAATGGATGGCCAGTCTTGCTGTCCTACAGCTCATCAACCTGTGTGGCAGCGACCGGGACCTGCTAACTGGAGACCCAGCTTCTTCTGCGTAACCCCTCTAAAGAGCTCTCCTTGGCTCTTGGGTTCACGCTCCCTAATGCAGCCTGCAGGCTCTGACCTGTCCTCTTTCCATTTCACAATCCCTCCTATCCATGTTCCCTTGCTGACATCTAAAGCCAAACTTCTCCCACCTATTCCCGAACTCACCAAATTCTTTGCTCCTCTAAGACCTTTGGAATTCTGCTTCTCGTACAAGGAAGGTCTCCCCCTTTTCTCATGTCTAATTCTTTCTCAGTCTTTTGGTGTCAGCTCCAAGGCCTGTCTTCAGAGGTGTAATCCCTGATCACTGTAACCACCACTCAGTCCCTCCAAATTCCCAATGGCCAAAGTTGTTTTCTATCTCAGCCCCTCACTTTTTCTTGTACAGTTTTTATCTCAACTTGCAACTATTTTATTCTCCTATTCACTTGGTTGTTTGACTTCCCAATGGGACTGTAAGTCTCCCAAGGACAGGTGGAGCCTATCTTGTTCACCACTGTTTTCCATTGCTATCCATGGCCCAACTTGTTCAAACATTTGTTGAATATAGGAAGAAACGAATGAATGGCTGGGTTGAGAAATGAATGAGTGAGCAATTGTGTCAGGAAAGGACAGTTTTCTCTAGCTGACAAACTTAGATTTTACTCATTGGTTCTAACCCACTTTCAAGCCATAGAGAACAACAAAAAGACATTTTAACAGGATATCCCTTTGGATGATTGAGATCCCACACAGGGTGGGCTGGTCCTCCTGGGAGGCAGAGGAAGTCAGGGACAGATGGGGGTGTGGATTCAGGGGCACTGAAAAGACCTTTTCCTCCTCAACTCTGAAACCTTTCACACTCTACTTCTTGCCTCAAACCCTACAATTAGACTCTTGTTGATCAGGCATGAGGCACACCAAGAACTGATCCCCTATAAAAATATAAAGACTCTTATCTCACCTTGGCACTTCAGGGTGAATGAGTTTATCAGATCATTTCCTGGGGGCTGGTTTCTGTAGAAGAACATGTGGCCCCAAGAGCCAACCGACTCATTATCAGACTCTAACTCAGGGGTTCTCAACCTAGGGCATGTTTGTCCCCAAAGGGACGTTTGGCTATGTCTCGAGACATCTTTGGTTGTTACAACTGGAGAAGAGGTTCTACTGACAACTAGTGAATAGAGAGGCCAGGGGACACTGTTAAACACCCTACAAGACACACGACAGTCCCCTAGAACAAAGAAGTATTTAGTCCCAAAAGTCAATAGTTGAAAATGCTGCAAAGTCAAGGTCAGCTGCAGCTTCAGAAACTGGTGATGAGGAAAGGGGATACTCGTCCTGTGTCCAGTTGTCAGTGAAACAAGGGGCTGCCTGGAGGAGAACGCTCAGTGCCATTAAGAAGAATCGGAAAGCAAAGTGGGGGCATCCCCTTCACGGCTATTACGACATGGAATTGAAGAGCACAATGTCTACAGCAAGGCTGCCCGGGTTCAAATCCTGCCTTTGCCCCATCTGACATTGTCGTCTTGAGCAAACTAACCACCTCTGTGGGTCTCACCCTCTTCATCTATAAATTGGAGGCAATAATAGTACCTGCCTCAAAGATGACTATGAGATTTGAGATAATTGGAAAGAATTCAGAATGCCCGGTACTAGTAAGTACTCCATATATGCCCCCTTTCATTATTACAAGAACAAAGACCTAGCCACAAAGAGCAACACTATGGGGCTGGATTTCTCAGGATTTTAGTATTTATTCTTTCAAGTGTTGGCTGAAAAAAAAAAACCCATCATGTTCTTAGCATTATTTTCAATCAATTCCTTCTGGATTCATTTAAATCCCCTTATCAGATTGAGTATTTTTATACTACAAGAAACAAACAAACAAACAAGTTAATGATGAAAGGGATTAGCATTTCTAAATAACTCCGGTAACTCCGTCAAATAAATCCTGACCTATTTCAGTTCTTAATGAACTAGGTTAGCTTTTAAATGAGGCAACTTATATAAAACAGCAAGTCTGATCTGGGGCCAAATCCCCACTGGACAGTTGGATGGAGCAGTTCTTGGAAATGACCCAAATTCTGGAAGATACAGAGGTCTGCGATCTTCCTGAATCGACAGTTTGAGTAATCTAATAGAAAATTCTCTCGGGTTTTCTGACCCTTCGATTTTAGGTGAGGGTTGGTTTAAGATGGCCTTTTCAAGACTTGTCACCTTTCTTCACTCTGCCTATAAAAGAGATAGGTAAATAGGACAAGTCTTGAGGTTACTATGACAGCACACCCTAAGTAATACCAAATTAGCCATTGTCCCAGGAGAGGGCAGTGAGAGAGGTCACTATCTGGTGAGCTAATATCCTCCAATGGTGGGCACGGAGAGACGGCTCATAATACAGCCACTATCTTGTCTTTGGTATTCGTTCTGGCCCTTTTCTCTGTTTCATGTATTTTCCTCTACTTAGTAAATCTTCTGACGTTGCTTCTCAGCCGGCTCCTGAACCACTCTCATGAAAGTGGAATTCTCCTAAAAAATAATAGTATCTGTATTTTTTTTTCCCGTAACAACAACAAAAAAGGCAGTGTTCAGCTAATTGGTTAGTGCGCTTTTAGGGGTCAAAGGTAGTTTTTCTTTTCCTGGAGAAATTACAAGAAAAAGAATCAGAACTTTCTGAGCTGGAGAAGGATGGTGAAGCACGGGCTGGACCACTGGACAAGCGTCTTGTTGGTAGTCTCTAACACCTTTCAATGACTCTTGGGAGATAACAGGCAAACTAGCAGGTACACCTTAGAGTTTCAAAGAGGACACTGGTGGTCTTTCCAGATGTTGTCAATTTTTTGTTACGTGTAGATGTTGCAAAATGAATTTTGCTAATTCTTGGGCAATGCTGAAAAATCATCTGCGTTCCCAGATACATTATAGTAAACAACGTGGTTGCTCCCCAATCTATTACGTGGGGGCGAGATTGGCGCCACCCAGGTCTGGGTGGGTGTAACCTAATCCCATTGCAATAGCGGCTCATTTAGGTGTTTTCAGCCTAACCTAAGCCAGCTGGGGATCAACACTCTCAGTCTGACTTAATGGTTAAGAAAGTAAAGGTCTCTCCCTTTCCTTCTTCTCATTCTTATACATGAATATATAATCGTATAAACTGTAGTAGCAATTTCACTACCTTGAGGGAAGTTAGTCTAAGGACTAAGCTAACACGCCAGAGCCTAGAGCCAAAAAATTACAGCAAATTGGAGCTAGAACCTTGATCAGACTCCACCAGAAAACTTGTTGAAACTTCATGAGCAAATAATCCTCTTTACTGCTTAAGATAGTTTGGGGGGAGTTGCTTGCCACTAAGAGCTTCCTGATAAAGCTCTTAATCTGTGTACTTTTCATAGTTTTCCGGTAGCTATTACTTTATAAATTAGATACATTTTTATCAATACATGGACATTAGCCTTGCTACGTACTAAAATTGTTTTATTTGTTGGTACGTATATTGTTTTGCCCTCAACAATTAGGACCTTTTTTTTTTTTTTTTGGTTTGACAAAGTATAAGGTAATCCCCTTTTACTATTTGGTCCATTAATTATCCGTGATGATAAGAAGGTCAATACTCTAAAAGTTGGGATTTGTGTTCCTAGTCAAGCACCTAACCCATTATTAGTTACACAGTGACTGTTTTGAATTCTGAACCCACCTTTCATGTCTTCTCTGCCCTGAGCTCTTTATCCAAGCTCCCAGAGTACAATCTCCCTTTCTCTGTGGATCCGTAGGACTTTACCCACATCTCCTACTGGACAAATCAAATTGTGATTCTTGATCTCACCTCCAAGATGGTTAAACTCTTTAAAAGCAAGGAGGTTATTGGTGTTTATCCTCACATACTGGCCCTGGGAGTTTTAGGCACACAATAAGGACTCCACAAATGTTCTTCTCTTTCCTTGCCTATTTTGTCTTGACATTACATACGGTCTTGTACATAGTACTTCAGAATATTGCTTAAACAGAGTAGCAGAGACAATGTTTACCCAAGGAGGGTCCCAGCTCCCAAGTGCACACTGAATTAGAGACACACGTGGGCTCCCACCACTCTTCCTGGTGATACCTAACACATTCTTGATGACTCAGCTGGGGGTGATTTTGCCCCCTAGGGACATTTGGCAATGTCTGGAGGTATTTCGGTTGTCAAAACTGAGGAGGTGGAGTGGGTATGATGCTGGCATCTAGTGGGTGGAGGCCAGAGATACTGCTAAGCATCCTATAATACACAGAACAGCCCCCCCCCAACAAAGAACGATCTGGCCCAAATGTCAGTACTGTCAAGACTGAGGGACTCTGCATTGGAAGTCTTTCTCTCCGATTTGAACACGAGCTCCATGAATTCATTCCTGCATCCCCAGTGACAGTCACAGTTCTTGAGGTGACTATTGTCTGCTTTTGCCAAAACACCCTCTACCCCCCACCGTGGGTCACTTTGGTGGGGGTGTTCTGCCCCCACCCATTGTCTCTCTGCTTTTGCAATTTGGGTGAGTTAATAACTGAAATCATCACCCCTTTTAATTGAAAACATCTGCCATGTTAAAATAGGTAATGCAACTGATTTTATTTTTTTAAGGCATAAGATAAACTGTGGGACTGCTGTAGTGATAACACTGTCGGAGCTGGGCTGTATAAATCTGCTCCCTTCCTGGGGTGCCTGGGTGGCTCAGTCAGTTAAGCATCTGCCATTGGCTCAGGTCATGATCCCCTGGTCCTGGAATTGAGCCCCGAGTTGGGCTCCCTGCTCAGCGAGGAGCCTGCTTCTCTCTCTCCCTCTGCCCTTCCCCTCGCTTGTGCAAGTGCTCTCTCTCTCTCAAATAAATAAATAAAATCTTAAAAAAAAATCAGCTCCCTTCCAGGCACATTGGGAAGGAGCCAGCAGGACATAGATTTTGGTCTTTGGGAGATTAATTTAATGGGACTCCCATGAATCTGGACTATTTTCCAGTAAGAACAATCCGGATTGTGCATGTGTCTTTATGTTTGGTATTTTGTTTAAAGAGCAGGGAGGTAGAACAAAAACAAAAGAATTTTCTCTTTTCTTTCCATTTTATTATTTATTTTTAGTATGGGCCCCCTATTGCAGTCTGGCCAATCAGACTGTTGCTCCATAGAACTCAAATTATTATTTCTTTAAATCCATTTATTGATTTATTTTAGAACGAGAGCATGAGCGGAGGGAGGAACAGAGAGAGGGAGAGAAGCAAAATCCCCACTGAGGGTGGAGCCCGATGGGGGAGCTTAATCCCATGAGCCTGAGATCACGACCTGAGCCGAAATCAAGAGTTGGACGCTCAACCGACCGAGCCGCCCAGGCGCCCCTAGAATTCCAATTCCGAGCTCACGACTCAAGCACAGAAAATGGTTGGAGTGGATACACCTCGACAAGAACATCAGAGAGGGGTCATCCTTTGCTTCTGTGTCCTTGACCTTCGGGGCACACTGGCTTCTTCTCTTTCAGTGATCTGTTCCATGCTCCTTCCAACACACTGCTTGTCTTGACTCAAGTTAGCCAGAGATTATATTTGTGGCTCACGACGGAAGACACCACTGGCTAACACTCGGTGCTCAATACACACTTCGAGTAAAAGGATGGATTTGTTCTAACTCTAACAAAATGACTTCGTTGCGTGTCAGAATAAAACGAGCTCACGTTCTTGGTGCCACTGCTTAGCATTCAGTAGAGGGTGGTCTAAATGGGCGGACCATAAACAATGCTAATAATAACACCTTATTTCTGGAAATCAGAAACTTCCCTCCAAAGCCAGACTCCCCTCCATCCGGATGTACATTTTTCCATAGAGTCTGGCTGTAGGTATGGGTCTGCCTTGAAAATGCTTTTTAGAAACATATCATCCCCCCATGACTTGAACGTACCCGCCTAGAGTATGTTTCCAGCACGCATAGCCTATTGTGTCAATAATCTGCATATTTAAGAGTCCCCACATGCTCATTGAGACGATAGATGGGGCTGGTACAGTCTACTGGGTCAAAAATCTGCTTTAAATAGTCTATATACACAGTCGGTTGAGTAAATAACAGCATTTTCAAAAAGCCCCTAAATATATAATAACATGATAAATCGCATCAGCTCTTAAAGATGCAGTCTCGCTACCGCTGATCAGGAAAATGATGTGCGCTTTAACAAGCCACTTACAAATGATCTCATCTTTTCCAGCCGTGGGAGCATTATCTTTTCCTCTGCTGTATTTTTCATATGTAGAGGAATGGAACCCAAACATGTGGGCACACACACACACACACACAGACACACAGGCATATTTGTGGGCTCGATATGATCTTGCACAAATCAACTGGGTTTGAGCCAGTTGTCCAGATGTAGGGAGGCAAGGCCAGAGGGCAAGGTTCTTCTCACTTGGGTTGGAGGGTTCTCCCATCACTCGGCTGTGTGTGATTCAGAGTTAGGATGGGATCCAAGCACACGAAACGAGTTCTGCTGCAATCAGCTAGAGGCATGCATTTGGGGACCTCCATCTGACCTTATTTTGCTGTGAAGACAACTTACTCCATACCGTTTCATGAGAACCCTGTTTGCTTAAGAATGGCTTCTTTCAGTACGATAGTCTAATGGCCTCCACTTAGGACGTGCCTTACAGTTATCTTACTTTAGCTTCCCAACGCTGCCGTGGTGGGGGTGATATTAGTAATTTCATTTCTAAAGATGGAGGAATTTAAGCTCTGAGGAGTAGAACAACCCAGAGGTTGGGGGACTCGGGCTCTGGAGCGAGCTTACGAGGCTCCGGAGCCAATGTGCGCTCGTGGCCGTGCATTCAGTCCTCAGCTGTGCCCTGCTCTGCTCTGGTGTATGTGGGGCAGGTGTGTGTGTGTGTATCAGGGCAGACGTTGCATTTTGCAGAAGCCTGCATTAATATTATAGTGTTTGGGTGGGGAAATCAGGTGAGGGCAGACCACTTCAAAACAGAGCAAGTAGGGTTCCAGAGCAGAACTCAGAGCAAACGCAATACAAATACTGGTCCCGTTAAAAACACTTGTTAAATTCATTAAAAATAAAGGAATGTGATAGCAAATGAAGGACTTTGCCTTGTAACTACAGAAGGGGTGACAGTTGGGCAGAAAGGACTCGGGGTGGGGGTGGAGAGATTGTGGGGTTATGGGTAGGTCAAGTGAGAAAGGTCAGGGAGAGGTGACAATTCGACTTTCAAGGCTGACCATCTGAGCAGGAAGTCGATGGGCCGTCTATGAACTGACTGCCTCTTTTGTGGCTTCCTGCATTCAACTTTATATTTGGTTGCTGTTACTTAGCGGTGCTGAACAATATTGTGTCGGAAAAAAAATCACAGGTGAATCGATGTGACGTCCTCATTATATTCATGTCATTGACCAATTTGCCAATCAAGAATGAGTTAATCCGCTTTATAGAAATATGAGTTGCAACAGAACAGACATTATTTTATCTTTCATCCTTAAAGACCTTTCATGTTCAACTAACTCCGTAGCTAAAATCCTGGGCGCCTTACCAATAAAACCTTAACGTTAAATTAATTACTCAAGCTAACCAACTTAAAATAAAGATGGTTAATCTGAATATCTTCCAGAGCACAGAATTAGCATCTCATGACATCTCTTGTTCTCGGGGAGGCATGCAGGGAGAGCTTCTCCTTTACTTCTTTGAGTGCTCTTTGTTTTGGAAATACTCCCGTGGGGCAGGCATTTTTTCTTCTATTATAGAGGTGAGGAACTTGAGGCTAACAGAAGCGATCCAGCTGGTTCTCCAGTAGAGTCTGGAAGAAGCAGGACAGCAACCAAGCACGTAGCCCCAAGGCCCATGTCATCCCACAGGGAGACAGAAGGAAGCACCATCCCAGGGACTGAAACTGAAGAATGGTCACCATCTCCTCTCCTCTCCTCTCATGCTACCTCGACTCCTCGAGGAATTGATTCCATCTCTGCCACCTACACTCACTTCTGGAAATTCTTAGCAATCGAGATGAAAGATACATCAGATTATGTCACTTCCATGTTAACCCCCCCCCCCCCGGGAAATCTGTCTCACTCACAGCGAAAGCAGAGGCTCTCACCTTGGCCTCAGATGTGTGTGCATGTCTGCTCTCCCCTTCGACTCTACCCACCCCCCTCCCCTTCCTCTCTCCCTCTGTCTCCTGCTCCAGTCACACTGGCCTCTTTGCCTCAGGTTCTCAAGCAAACCAGGAACACTCCCATCTTCGGCTTTTGCATTGGCTGTTCCCTCCATGCTTTCCCTCCACCTTCTTTAAATCTTGGCTGACGTGTAATTTCCTAATGACTCTCCCTCTGATCACCCTGTTTAAAATTGCAGCTCGTATCCCGACTCTCTCAGGAGTGCCCATTGATTTCTTCATCCTGTTGTACTGTCTCTATTTCCGTAGCACGTGCGCCATATTTGAACTTAGCACCGAATGGACTTGTCCATGACGTCGATTGTTCATCGTGATCTTTCTTTGTTAGGCCGTAGCTCCGTAAGAGCAGGGACCTTTGTCTGGGTGGTCGG
Source organism: Ursus americanus (assembly GCF_024610735.1). Lineage (NCBI taxonomy): Eukaryota > Metazoa > Chordata > Mammalia > Carnivora > Ursidae > Ursus > Ursus americanus. The sequence goes on from NC_142148.1 coordinate 8,788,072, forward strand.
ACGCTGCCACGTAAGCACCTAGAGCAGTGCGTGGCACATAGTAGGTGCTCAATAAATATTCACTAAATGGCTCCGTGGATATTTAAAGAACTTTGTGCGTTTTTAACTGTGTAAAGTGAATGAACGTTATCACTCGCCAGGACCTTTCTGGATTACCATGGGTTTGCACTGACTTCCTATTCTCTGAGAAACAGTGGCTCCCGGGAAACTGGTCTTGCTTTGCAGCCTTCCCAGCATGCTAGCCTTTTTAAAATGCAATCTGGTTCTATATGCAGGAGTAAATTCAGGAGCAGACACACAGAAATGCCTACCGTAAAGTTAGAGGTGCCTCTTAATCAGAAAAATACTTCAGGGGTCCATGCCTAATAGGTTTATAGCTGCACAGGCTCTGGGCTGCTAGTGACATGCAACCAGGGTTAGTGAATCTATTTCCTAAAGTTATTTAAGCCAGGCATTTAAAAACTTTTTAGTTGCTTGGAAGAAAATTCCAAAGCGTATTCTTTTCTCGCACCTTTCTGTATCTCTGGTCCTGTGACACTGTGATCCCTGGTTTCAGGATGCAGGGATTCCCGGATGGACGCTCTTCTTTCTTTGTCAGCCTCGATCATGATTTGGTAATGTCTGGATTTACACTGGAGGGTCTCCGTCTGGCTGGAAGTTCCTCACTCTCTCTCTGTCAGGAGGCAAGAATGGAGTCTGCCCAGGGGAACGAATGGATCAGTGTGTTGTTCGAGGTGGGGAAGATCCCAGCTCTACCAGACTTCCTAGCTGTGTGTTCTTGGGCAAGTCACATAAGTGTTGCAAGTCTCAGCTTCCTCATCTGTACAATGGGCATGATTATAGCACCAGGCCTCTATGGCTGTTGGGAGGCTTTAATGAGGAAATGACACAGTTCTCTTTCTGCCCTTTGTTTCCTGCCCTCTATTCAACTTTCCAGTCTTAGCATCAAGATCCTTGGAGGAACTTTCGTGGTCCCCTGCTGAGAAAGGAATCCCCCCACCCCCAACTCATCCAGTCTCATGGGATTCTTCTCTGGTGGCTCCCATCAAAACTGCAGTCAAACAATTATACGTGCAATTGTTAAATTCTGAACCTTGCCACGGAGACTCTATTAGGGCTGGGACTTGGTGTCTCGTGCATTGCTCTATCTTCAGCATTTTTTCAGAGAGCCTGGAGCATAGCATACACTTTACAGATAGCATTTCATTGATTCCAAGGCCTTTCTTTTATATTTTAACATCTCAGAAATTAGGGTGCATCTTACAATCAATGGTATCTTAAAATGGCAGCCGGGGGCAGTTGCAAGCTATTCCAGGAATGCCTTAACCAATTTATTTTGCTTATCTTTTCCTTTTTATATAAACATTAGAGTGTTACATTAGAAAGATCATTTAAAAATAAGTCTTAGAGAGTCTTTCAGTAAGTATAAAATAGAAATTCTAAGTGACAGGAGGAGAGCAGTGTGTCACGGTTTAATTGTAACCATTTTTCTTTCCTAGTGGGGCAAAATAGGAGCAGTGCAGTGTACTGAATGAGCTCCCAGATGAAATACTGTCATTGTGGAATGCAGCAAGAAGGGAAAAGAGCACTGCACAGGCCTGGGCACCCAGAAAGTGCTCAATACGTACCCAGACCATGGTGATTATAATTCTATGGAGTCTCCGACCAATTCAGTACTTTGAACAGCACCAAAATTTTAACTTAACGATTTGGATTCCCCTGCGACATATCTAAGTTTTTTTGCAGCAATGTTCAACAGTAGAGTTTTTTGGTTAGGTAAACACAGCCCCAGCTGGAAATGGGGTCCTTGCTGTGGTCACTGTTCTGTCTTTTCAGCCTGATGGCAGGCTGCGTGGAACTGGTCTGGATACCCTTGTTTTCCCAAAACCTGAAAGATGGTGGGCTCCAGAAACGGTAGATGGCTGAACAGAAAAAAGACCCGAATGTATGAATTACTGGAGGTGAGGCTCCAGGGGAGAACAACAGAGTGACGGTTCCAATGGTGTCTTCATTTTGTGGGAGGAAAGTCAGAGATGTTGCTCTGTATTGGCTGGGGCCCCATCATTTTTGTTTCTTCGTTTGTTTGGCCTCTAGGACCAATTCTCAGCGATTTACCACACATAATTTAAAATCTTAGGAAAATTTAAGAGACCTTCCAAATCGCCAAGCTTTCCGTGCCTTGGCTGAGAGGTGAGCCACAAACAGTGCGTATGTCTGTACATTTCCCCACAAGGTTGCTGACCACAGTCTGCTGAGTATCCTTTCCCTTACGGGTCGGGGAATTTCCTCAAGGCCAGGAAAGTGGACTTCTGCCAGGCACATAGTAGGTGTTCGATAAATACGTGTGGAATGACTCAGGACAAAGCCAAGATCGTTGCTAATATCATGATAATCCCATTGATGGTCCCTTCTACCATGGATCCTGCCTTCTGCTTTGCTTCTAACCCCTCTGGAGACTTCCTTGGACATTCACCTCAGTACTTAAATACCCTCAGGGGTTAGTGGCTTTCAGGGCCAACTCTTGGGGTGACCCCCTTATCATAGCAGTATTGACTTTGTAGATAACCCAAAAAGAACAGCTCTCCAATAAACCAATTTATCCATTGCCAGTTGAAGTCAAATCACTTTGCTGCGGATTCTTTCTGAAGGGGTGCGCGGATTGATTTACAAGTGTAGCCAGTTAGAAAGACATTCAATGATTTGTATATGCAGGATGTCAAGTAGGCCCTATATTCTCCCTCCCGTCACGATATGAATGATATCCTCTCAACTGTTTATTCCGTTTGTTTTAGCCAAACATAAATAGACTGCAGACATGACTGGGGCTGAAGGCATTTGCAGAAAATAAGCTTCTTCAACTCTAGATGCACTGACAATGGAGACAGAGTGAAGTTGCCGCCGCTTTGAAAAATAGCCCCCTTCTCTCAAGAAAGCAAAGCAGACAGAACGTCCGGCTTCTCCATGCTTGAAGGAGACACGTAGTTAAGGACTTTTAAAAGCTCTTTTTACTCTTGAGTCTCCATGGTTAATTTAATTTTAATCTCTATGACTGTTTGTAGGAGCTTTAAAATACTTTTTCTTTTGTTGATTTTGGGGCGGGGCAATGTTGATTTCCCCCTCCTTTCCACCTGTCTGCAGCGGACGGGGTGCCGCTTTTCTGTTCTGTTGGATTCCCTGTGCATGAAGTCACAACGTTCATGTGCTCTGCACCACCCCACAGAGGAAACAGGTCTTTCCTTCCAGCTGTGACCGTGGAGTCTACTCGGGTCTGCATCATGTAGAGACAGCGTGGCAGCCGCTTTGCTGATGGGGATGGACATTTGGGTCGGGGAGAGGGAAGGGAAGAGGGAGGGCAGGGGAGAGGGAAGGGGGAGGGATCCAACTTCAGGGGAAGTGATCCAACCCCAATTCTGAATTCTATATACTGTTCATTTATGTCTATTAAGTGGTTTATTTATGTGGGGGTTTGCTTGTGTCCCTTTTAGCACAGTATGGTGAAGTAGTAGGAATAAATAATAGCAATAAATGAACATATGAAAGAAGTGAATGAGAGTGAACTATGTTGACTCTTTGAGGGCTGACACTGGGACAGGTGGGAGGACACGATGAGAGGGGCTGGGGTCTGTATGGCTCTATTCTGTTGCTCCCACTTCCCCCTTTTCTTCAGGACTGCCAGATTGAAAGGTGAGGAAGGTGGTGGGGTTGAAGATGCTTCTAACCCCCTAATTAAATAATTAGTCAGTTAATTTGAAACACTGAGCACCTACTGTATGCCACTGGAATGAAGACCAGAGACGGCAGCAAAGAACTCTCACATGTTCTAACCTGACATGTCCTCTGACGGAGATTAGAACTTTGCAGGCAAGGTGGACATTAAATTAATTAAATATAATCTCATATTTAATTAGGTGTACGATAAATCATCTGCCTTTGAATGAGTTATAGTAAAGGGTCAGGTGTGGACATAAAGGCATATTGCTATTTTTGCTACTTTAAAGCATGAAGCCAATGGCAAGACGGTGTCAAAGGAGTTTCTGTTTGCAAAGTTGTGGCAAGTGAGCTGGGGCCAGGGTGGGTCAGCTGTGTCTCTGTGGGGTGGGGCCGCCGAAGGAAACACTGACTGAAGTCACTTCGGGGGTGATTTACCGAGCTTTTGTAGACAAATGATGCCTCGAGAATCAATGCCACCCAGCCCAGGGCCGAGACCTCTGGTTAGTTTCTGAAGGTTTTCATCTTCAAGACAGTAAGCTAATACTCTGCTTTCTGTTTCTAGAAGGGAGCTCTAAAAGCCAAGGCGCAGATAGTGCCAGACTCCTGAGTTTGGGTCAAAACTGTTCTGGAAAACCAATCTGAACACCGAACCTGTGAGATACCTATCTGGAGAATTCCCCGTCGCTGTATTGCTTGTTGAAACAGAGGGATCTGTATCCTTTCTATTCTAGTGGATGCAAACTCCCACATCTTCAGAGCACTGATCCTTAATCAGGAGGCATGGGGGGCAATTTTTTTCCCCCAGGGGATGGGTGACCATGCCTGGAGACGTTCTAGTTGTCACAACTGGGGAGGGGTTGCTACTGGTATCTGGTAAAGGCCAGAGATCCTGCTAAACAACTTACCATACCCAGGACAGTCCCCCAGAGCAAAGACATCCCAGGCCCCAAATGTCCATAGTGCCGAGGCTGAGAAACCCAGCACGAGAGACGATTTCACTGCATATAGGTCCTAAAAGACTGTTATGTCCTTTCAAAAAATAATAAAGCTCAGTCGTTATAATTCACAACCTGACAGGAAAACACGGGGATACACATAGACTCCAGTCCTGAATTTCGTGAGGTTCAATGCAAACAGCTTTAGCTGGAAAAAGTCAATTACGGGTGATTTTTTTTTTTTCTCATTCATGGTGCCCTTTCACTGATGTTGGGAGGGAGTTTCTAAGTGGCAAGACCTAGAGGCACAGAAGTCTAAGTTAAACTTCACAAAACCTGGTGCCTGGTTTATGTCTTCCCCTTCTCTCTGTGAGTGTGAGTGTGAGTGTGTGTGTGTGTGTGTGTGTGTGTGTGTGTGTGTTGTGGAGGGAGTGTCCACTTCCCTTCTCAAAATATCTGAAGTGATATAAGCAACTGATCAGAATCAAAAGAAAAAAAAAACCCAGGGGCGCCTGGGTGGCACAGCGGTTAAGCGTCTGCCTTCGGCTCAGGGCGTGATCCCGGCGTTATGGGATCGAGCCCCACATCAGGCTCCTCCACTATGAGCCTGCTTCTTCCTCTCCCACTCCCCCTGCTTGTGTTCCCTCTCTCGCTGGCTGTCTCTATCTCTGTCAAATAAATGATAAAATCTTAAAAAAAAAAAAAACCCACCATTTAGAATGATAAAGACCCACCGTCCGCTAGATACTTGGAACAATTTGATATGAACTTTGTTTTATAAAGTAGACCACGGAAAAGCTTTGAAACTTCAGTTTGTTAAAAAAAAAAAAGAAAAGAAAAGAAAAAGGGAAAGGGAAAAAAATGGAAGAAGGAAAGAAAGAAAAATGGGGGAAAAATACTGTAACAGCCTCACTCCCTTTGAAGTCAGTACTGATACAGCTCTGAACAGATCCATTCAAGTTCAACTAACATCAGACAAATGTTTAGTGTATCAGAGGAAGCCACAAAAGCAAGGATTTCATCAATATTTCACAACAGCCTCAGGGAAACTGTAGATTGCAATGCTGTAGGGCAGCTAATGGAATTACACACAAGGGTTTTGTACATTTAAAATAAGCAGCTACTAAAAAAAATTACCCTTCAGTTTGATAGAAACTGTATAAAACTGCAGATAGGCAACAATTAAATTGCTCCCAACATTTATCCATGTCACTCTGATGGGTCATTTAATAACAGGTATTACTGCGTGTGTGTTTCCCTACCCCCCCCTTAGTAAGGCAATAATAAAGATTAACATTTATGAAAAGAAACATAAAATATAGCACAGCCAAATGAATAATTAAAGACGGTTTTGAAGAACACTTGCCATTGTGAGCCGTGAAGTCTTTCCCCAGTTACAAAATATGTTTATATAAAATATAATTATAAATAGGCAGAGGCTACAAGGGAGACCCACTGACCCTTGTTTGTTTTGATGTTAAAAAATATGGTGGATGGGGCGCCTGGGTGGCACAGCGGTTAAGCGTCTGCCTTCGGCTCAGGGCGTGATCCTGGCGTTATGGGATCGAGCCCCACATCAGGCTCCTCTGCTATGAGCCTGCTTCTTCCTCTCCCGCTCCCCCTGCTTGTGTTCCCTCTCTCGCTGGCTGTCTCTATCCTGTCGAATAAATAAATAAAATCTTTAAAAAAAAAAATATGGTGGAGGTATTTCCTCGGAATGTGTGGATTACCCGCACCCAACACATACATTATTATCTGGTGGGACTCACGACGCTGAGCGGCTGGCTTTCTCTTTTGGAAAATTTACAGAGGTTGACCAGGAGCCTGCAAAATGCTATTCAATAAACCAGTGTGAGATCAGCATTTTCTCCCCTAAAGTCCTTTGCTAGAGTAAAAAATTCCGCATATGAAAGCAAATTGCATTTTCGAAACTGATACTTCTGTGACCACAAAAACGTCACCTGGCTTTCCTTACTCTTGGAATGTCAAGTCCCTCAGCAAAGACCCTGCTATTTATTCACATTTCATGGAAGGAGGAGTTTTCAGACGGCTCTCCGTCAGTGGTTCTCAACAGGGCGATTTTGCCTCCCAGGCGACAGGTGGCAGTATCTGGAGGCATTTTTGCCTCCCATTAGACGGGTGGGGATGGTGGCGATGTTGGCATCCAGTGGGTAGAGGCCAAGGATGCTGGAGAACATCCTATGGTATGCAACAAGGCCCACAATCAGGAATTATTTGGCCCCCAGGGGCAGTCCTGTCGAGGTTGAGAAAACCTGTTCTAAGCCATTTGCACACCTGAGCTTTGCTAAAATAATAAGAGCCTTGTTAATATAGTGTCTTAACTTCTCAACCGTTCACTGATTTCACGCGTGCGTATTAAGGAGTTTCTAGGCAAAACTTATAACGCTAAGTCCTTTGGAAAAGGCAGAGAGGATTTGACATGGTTACTGACCACAGACTATTCTAATTGAAACAAGATTTAAAAATAAATAAATATATATATACACACACACACACATAAATTATACATACATACACACATATGCACATATACACACACATACATACGTACACACATTTGGTAACAATAGTAACTGTTATTTACTGAACACATAGCACGTGAGAAGTGCTTGGTACACAATATCTCCTTTTACAATAACCCTGGATAAGATATGAAATATCTTATCATACCCTTTTTACAGATAAGGGGACATGGCTCAAGGTCATGGTCAGAATATGGCTGTGGCCAGGCTGAGACCCAAACCCCTGGCCCGCCGTCAAAGCTCTCACGGCCACTGGGCTTATTTGCAGCTAAGCCAGGAGCGCGTGCGTGCGTGTGTATGCACGCGTGTGTGCGTGCGTGTGTGCCTGCCGTGCAGCGCGCAAACACCGCCCCCCTCTCGTTTGCAAGGAGGTAAAGGATGACTGTGAGGCGAAAGGGAGCAGAGCGCCCCCCTCCGCCCCCCCGCCCGCCCCGCCTTGTAGGAGCTGGGGATTAGGGATAAGAGAAAAGCCACCGGGCAGCTATAGCAGGGGCCCTGGTCCAGAGGGGAAGGCTGGGGGGGGGGGGCCGGGAAGGGGGGGGCAGTGCTTTGTTTCATTTGTTTGCTTTTAGAGGGAGAACGTGTAAGCCTCTGTGCAGAGGGACAGGGCCCTGCTGCAGGTGAGGCAAAGCTGAAGGAGAAGGAGGCAGACTGAGAGGGGAGTGTGCAGAAGCAGGTGGGGATACCACCTGGTCAGAAGAAACGCCTCTTCAATTCTGAGCCAGCAAGTTAAGAGAAACGGCTGCAGGAAGGGCCCGAGAAACTGAGCTGGAGAGACAATGTGGAAAGTCTCAGGGCCCACGGTAAAGTAGGGAGACAGGCCATCTGCTGTGGAGAGAAGTAGTGGGAGGGCACCATGGAGGGGGGAGGGATGGAAAAGAGTTGGAACTTCACAGGGCGCAGCGGGGAGGGAGGTGGGAGTAGGGACCTGCTGGGGAGTCAGCTGGGCCCTTCTGGGTCTGCAACAGAACTGGCCGGAGGGTGCAGGCTTCTTGGGCCATGCCTGGCTTTCTAGGAGCAGGAGAGAGGTGGCTCATACCCGCCCTTTCCCTACGGCGTCTCCACTAGAAAGTCATGCCCAGTTTAAGGAAAAAGTCGTGGGGTGCTTGACCCTTAGGTGGGTAGGACTGGAAGGCCACTTGGGACTCACGGGAACAGCAGTCAAGCAGAGAGCACAGGCCCTTGAGTGAAGGGCACGCCTGCCGATTCATCAACATGTTGCAGGTCGACCACATTGAGCCCAGCGTTAAATCTCAACTCCTGGTCTCCATCCTGTTTAGGATGGTGTGTGTATCTGCACATATATACTCTCTCGTCAATATGTATATTCTTCGTATCATATATATTCCTTATCATATGTTATAATTTATAGTATTACATATACTTTGGTACATAAATATACTTTGGATCATATACTTTAGATCATAAATATGCCGTAGAAGGATTTTTCACTTACTTGTGTCCAAATAACACACAGCGGAGGGTATTTAAACCTGTCCCCACTTCCTCTTTTACAGGTTAGGGTTCACACGGTGGCATGACTGGGGTAGCGACCAGGCCGCTTTTCCACTGGTTAGAAATTTCTTTAGAGCAAGTGTGACATCACAGAAAGAGCCTTGAGTCTAGAGTTGGGACAATGAGGTTGAAGTCTCAGTTTTCCCAATGAGTAAGCTGTACAATTTTAGCAAGACTACTTGATTTCATTGGGTTTCTGTTTCCTTAGCTATAAATCAAAGCCACAAATAGTTGCCAGAGCGGCGTTGGGACGGTTTGAACAGTTAGATGGCATCATATCGAATAAAAATGCTTGCACTCCCTTCGGGGTCAAGCCGAAGCGAGGGCTGCGTGAACATGAGCGTTCCCCTCTGTTCTTCACGTGAAGGCACCTGCGGAAGACTGGCCTCCCGATCTCCATTAACCTTTGTCAAGACTTGCCTCTCTCTGTTAATGGGCCAATCAATATCTTTTGAGAGCCTACTATGTACAAGACCCAGGGGACCCGTGATAGGCTCCCGTCCAGGGCAGTATACATGGTAGGACCCATAGCAAGCGTATTTTGACTTGACCTCTGGTTGGTGTAGTAATGGGATGGTCCTTAAGCATGGGAGAAGGTGGGTGAGAAAAAAGGGAGCAAGGGTGGGCGGGTCTGCCTTCAAGAGCCCCTCCCTCCCTCCAAGTGAATAGATGAAGATGACTCAAACCAGGGATTGGCAATGTATGGCCCACAGGCCAAGCCCAACCTGCCCGTTGTTTTGGTAATTAAAATTATATTGGAACATAGCCACACCTAGTCTTTAATTCTGGTTGCTCTTGTGCTGCAATGGCAGAGTGAAGCAGTTGCAACAGAAACCATATGGCCTGCAAAGCCAAAGATATTTACTGCCTGGCCCTTTACAGAGGAAGTTTGCCAACCCTGATTTAAGCAATCACATGAATAAGTAATCATGTCTAAATTTTATGGAATAAGGTGCACATATCCAATGATAACAGCCATTTATTAAGTTCTCCGTGCAAGCTGGAGAACGCACTCATGTTTTACCTCTATCCTCATATTGTAGCTTCAAAACAACATCATGAGGACAGTACCGTCATTATTCCCATCTTGCACTAAGACTCAGTGATATTAAGTAACTTGCCCAACGTCACACAGCTGGTCTGTGGGATTTGATATTAGTTTTGTCTCATTCCAGAGCCTGTTCTCTTACAATGTCAGAGTTTTCCAAACTTCAGTCTCTCATGTATCACCCTCATGATTAATTTTCATATCCACATCCCCTTTCCTCTTCTTCGCTACTTTTTTCTTTGAATAATGGATTGTCATGGCATTTGCTCCTTTAAGCTTCATCCTAGGAAATGATATTCAAACTGTTGTGATTTGATGTGCTAGTCATATTTTTTTTTAAACATTTTTTTTGTGATACTAGAGGATTCACATGCAGTTGTAAGAAATAACACAGAGAGATCCCCAGGCCCCCGGTGATAACTGTGTGTGTAACCAGCCAGGAAACCGACATTCGCACAACCCACCAGCCTGCTCAGATTCACCAGTTTTACCCGCACTCGTGAGTGTGCAATTCAATCACGTGTGTAGATTTGTGTGACTACCACTGCCCCTGAAATATGGAAGAGTTCCATCACGGGGACCCTCCCCATGATACTCTTTTACAGCCGCAGCCCCTTCCCCCATTCCTGTTCCCTGGTAATCCCTAATCTGTTTCTCAGCTCTGTAATTTTGTCATTACAAGAATGCTACATAAATGGAGTAGGTAAGCTTCGGTGTATGTAAGCTTTTGAGATTAGCCTTTTCCACGAAGCATAATTCTTGTCATGTATGTTTTTTAAATTCACCCTGAAATAACTATATAACTTTTAGAAGTAAAAAACAAAAACAAAACCACAAAAAAAACCCTCATTCATCTTAAAATGATCTTGAGTGCCACCAGGGGTACCTATGCCGAACCTTAGGAAACCCTGCCACGAGCAGTAATAATACCTGCTAGACAAATAGAGAGAGAGAGGACACAAACATAAAGACATTTTTGACTAAGAAAAACAGATCAAGGCTGCTTCATAGAACTTTCTGCAATGATAGCAGTATTAGCTGTTTGAACTGTCCAATATGGCAGCCACCAGGCTCATGCAGCTACCGAGCACTTAGAATGTGGCTTGTTCGAAGGAAGAAAGGAATTTTCCGTTTTATTTCACTTTAATTGATTCAAATTCACATGTATACAGCCACTGGTGGCTGGTGGCTCCTCTGATGGACAGTACAACTCTTCTAGAATGTATGTGTAAAACATTAAATAGAAGTAACTACATTTCTTCTTTTCCTGTATTTCATTTTGCCAATGCAATGATGACCTGAAACAGTAAGAAATCTTTTTTTTAAAGATTTTATTTATTTATTTATTTAAATTTTTAAATTTTTTTTTTTAAAGATTTTACTTATTTATTTGACAGAGATAGAGACAGCCAGCGAGAGAGGGAACACAAGCAGGGGGAGTGGGAGAGGAAGAAGCAGGCTCATAGCGGAGGAGCCTGATGTGGGGCTCGATCCCGTAATGCCGGGATCACGTCCTGAGCTGAAGGCAGACGCTCAACCGCTGTGCCACCCAGGAGCCCCAGTAAGAAATCTTTTTTGAACAGCCTTCTAATGGATTTATTTATTGGGATCTCACCTTGTTCTAGAAGTTTGCATGTGGCTGAGTCTGACAATAGCCCTCCAGGCACCCTTGCTGATTCTGGCCATTTGGCAAATCTCATTGCATCACCAGATGGCATTCAGAGTGAGCCCAAGGGATCCTACTCCCAAGGTTCCTGATTTTAAGTGACACTGTGTCCCTCCAAACACAGGCCCAAATGATAGAGGCTTTGGACACACAGTCATAAATTAACTCAGATGCATTTAGCATGGGGTCTTGTGGACTTCACGAAGGACGTGAAAAGGTCCTGTTGATTATGAAGGACTCCGAGCAGCATGCCTTCTTTAGAAAAAGGCACATTCAAAGCAACTGCTGGTGGTAATATTCATAAATCCTTGCTGATTAGCAGGACCTGCTCTTGATGAATTTAGTTTGCACCACTGGTCTGGAACAAGGTGCATCATTGAAAGCTGAGTGTCCGGGGAGATGCCAGGATGTTGAGTTTTCAGGGTTTGCTAGAAGCAGTGTCATAGAGAAGGAAAAAAAAATAGCAATGACAACTTTGGGTACCTGGGGACTGACTTCTAAAAAGTCATTTGGCAAAAGAGGTAGAATTTGTGGGGAGGTGGGGTGGAGTGGACTGCTGGAAATATTTGCACAAAGCCAGGTATGTTCCTGGAAATTGGAAAAAGTGTGGTCTGTAGCTCCTTCTTAATTCTTTTAGCCTAAACATCATGGGCAGCAAAAGCTAGCTTTTGACCATTAGCCATCCACACTCTTAGAGACACGTACCCCTTAAAACACAACATCGGCATGAAGGTCGTTACCCTGGCCAGTCTCTTATTTCGCCTGACTTCACGGATCTGTAAGGCGTTAGCAGTTGCAAGAGATTGATATGATAGTTTGTGAGTAATTCGGATGAACTATAACACTAACCCGGTAAAGTATTATAATTTTAAATGTGTCCAGAAAATAATTGAAATTCTGGCGTAGCTTCATCATAATGCAAACTGCTGGGTATATTTAACAGCTGACTAGCTTAGCATGAATATTGCTTTAGAAATGGGGTCATATTGTTTTTACGAAACAATATTGCTCTCAAACACGTTTAGGAGGGGAAAAAAAGCAGGAGATTATGAGTATACTTTTAACCTTTCTGTCTCTTTCTATCTGTGTTTACTACGGTGATTTAGGTGTTTGGTGTTGTTTGAAGGCAAACAAAGAAGGTGCTGGCATTTAAAACAGATCTGGCAATGAGCCCTTGGCCATCAGATTCCTTCTTATTACTACTCTGTCACAAAATCTCAGTTCGCCATCAATCCATTTTTCTGGATCCTGGTCAGGAACAAGAAAGATAAGCTTATCCTCTCCTGACCACAATAGATATCACTAATTAGGTTGCCCCTGTAGTTACCTACAGGGTAACATGGTGCTTTCTTTTTAAAAAATCTTTTTTTGCCAACACTTAAAAAATGGAAAAGTTTGCATGAAAATCCAGATTTATGGATGTTCCTAAAAAGTCAGAGGATTTGGCAAGAGTGGGCCTGCAGTCCTGCTAGAGGACAAACCCCAGCTCTGAGCAGAGGCTGTCACCTTGAGATGCACAAAAGGCATTCCAGTTTAACACCGTTAAAGTATTTAATTTCCCTCTCTAGTCACTTGAGTTTTTGATTCCTGCGACCCAATATTGTGTTCCTAGTCCTTCGCACACAATTGCGCCCTACAGTGCATCGGGTGCATGACTGATCCATAATCTCTGGCAGAGGTCAGCAAACTTTTTCTATAAAGAACGAGTCTGTAAATATTTTAGACTTTGGGGGTCGTGCCATTTCTGTTGAAACTACTCGACTCTGCTGTGGCAGCCCCGAAGAAGCCATAGGTGATACGTAAAAGAAGGGGCGTGTCTGTTCCAATTTATTTATGAAAACAGGTGATCCCTGAGCTATATAATTTGCCAACTCCTGACATAGGAGAAAAAAAAACCCAAGTGGCCCTGAAACAATAATCCTATAGAGGAATTTTTCATTAACGGAGAACTTTTAATAGATGTGGAATGAATTCTTCCAGAGGGGGTGCTCAAGTTCTAAAATCACCATCTTCAAGCATGTGTGGGTGTCTATATACGAGCGTGGATGTGTGTGTCCTGAACTCATTCCCATTTTGTTCCTGCTAAAAAATATTTACTGACTCCTACTCGTTTTTCTCTCGAAGTATCCTTATGGGAAAAGATTTTCCTCCTAAGAAAAATGGAAAGAGCTTAAAATCTGTTCCTTCCTGGAAAATTAGCTGGGATAGGTTATTCTGACTATGGGGTAAGGAGGAGTTTCCATGGAGAATACTTGTCACAGTGAGGTAGCCTCTGAGAGACCCCACTGCTCTTTGTTTGAGACGGTAACAGTTTTCTTGTTGTATCTCATAGTCAAGTGTCACCTTAGCTTTCCAGCTGGAGTGAGTGTGAAGGCCAGATCTCTTTCCCTGTTTCGAATGTCACTTAAAAGAGCCCCAGCTTCCATTTTCAAAAATGAAGAGTTAGAAACAGATCAGAGGTATCTAAATGGTAACTTTGGGCCAAATCCCGTACACATACTTATTTAGTTTGGCCCAGAGTATTTAAAAACAAAACACAAATTAGTTATTGCCCTTGTGAAACCAGAAGATTTGACCCCAGAAAATCAGATTTTTGGCCTTTTAAAAACGATTTGAAGATCTGGTGACACTGAACCCTGGTTCTTCCATGTGTATAACCGGTGGGGCTGAGTGGAGGTACTTTGTTTGATCATTATGAGTTCCTTACTAGTCTTGCTTCACCCACGTAAGTTACCTGTACTGAGAAGCCCTTGAGTTTATAACCCAAGGACCAGATAATTCATAGGTTTTCTTAAGGACTCAGCATCTAGGATTCTGGTCTCTCCAAGTAAGGGCAAAGGACACAATTGGTCAGCCCGTAACATCTCCCAAACTTTGTCAATTCCAAGATGAGTAACTAAGACCGGATCAGTACAGTGGGGAGTAATATTGCTTACTGTGGTTCAGTTACAGATCTAATACAAAACGATGCAGAAATGGGAATCCACATTCATTGTCAGCCCTTCTCAACTGCAGGAGAAAACAGCAAAAACAACAGTTGCTTTCTGTTGGGGGATGTCAAGCTTCATAAATTTTATTTCTCATTGCTGGCTAAACTGCTCAAGACTGTTCTCATGTTTAAAAAGCCTGAGGGAGGGACATAGAAAAAGGAATGGTTGAGGACACCCATCTTATAGGGGAACTCACTGCATTTCAAATAGACATTGGGTTTACCTGAAGTCTTGGGCCAATGGAGAGAAGACGAATTGGCATCCCATGGAAATACCATGAAAGGGCCTTGAAGGGAGAAACACAGTAAAAGCCTCTTTCACCATGACAAAGTTTCCCTGTTGGCAATGGCACCCACCATGGAGCTGGGGGCTCTGCAAGCTGTAGCCCTCATTTTGGCCAGGCTTGTTTTGAATCAGCTGAGCCCTGATATGGGACTGATTAAGGTTATACGGGGTAGACCATAATACTGGACTAACCTACATTAGACTCTATGAGATGGTGTCCAAAGTGGGGTACCAAACAGATGCTGAACAGGGACCAGAAAAGCAACACTACATCTTTTAATAAATACGGTAGAATGTTCTTCACCTCCGTAAAGAAAGATGCCTGCTCCCATTTTCCTTGAAAGCTCTCAGCCTGTTCTCTCACTTTTAAGAGACACCACCACAGGACACATCTCATTTTCTTTATGAAAAGAATGACAAAAACACAATGATAAATAGCTTCTGATATATGGCCTCGGGGAGACAACAGAAATAGGTGGGCCCTGGGAAGACCTGCTGAGTGCCCCCACCCCGGGAAGAGGATGGCTACAACCCAACCCCAGCCCACCTTGCCATGCCCAAAGAACCAGTGCCACAGAGTTCTAGATTTTGCAAAAGCAATATGGCGATTTGGATTTTTATGGAGAATCTCCTGATCATTAAATTTTGGCAATACCCTTTACTTTATTATTGTTATTATTACTGCCGCCGTGGTTCTTGTTGAGTGTTTTGTGCGGGCCAAACAAAATCTGTCTGCAGCCCAAAGCCAGGTGCCCCGTGCCAACTGCTCTGCAGTGAGATCTTGCTCAAGGCATCTCAGGGCTTCCATCTCTCCATCTGAATCATAATGGGTGCCCCTGAGGCCCTGTGGATGGGCAAGCACACACCCAGCCCTGTTACTTGAAAGCTACTCAAAGCAAACGTTCTAAATCACACATCAGAGGCCCTCAGCTTATAGATGTAGTCTTTAGAAAACAAACTTAGCCAGAGTGAAAGACAGCACCGCGCCTTGAAAGAGCCAGACTCGAGGCAGCTGACCCTGTACAATCCGCCATGAGCCCATTCCTCATTGGAGCCTCGGCTTTCCTATTCTTGAAAAGGAGAAGTTTCTCCCAAAGTAAAATACAAGGCTGTGTTGCTGGGTGGAGAGAACCACCTGTGATAGGAGTGCCAGTCTGAGTCTTCTTTCCAACATTTATCCAATTTGCATACCTTCCCTTGGTGCCAGTTGTTGTGAGGATAAAACAGCAGCCGTATCCCAGGACTTTGTGAAACCTGGTGACTAGGGCAGCTCCACGGAAAACGGGGGGTTACGAGACTGGGGGCTGTGGGCCCGGTGCCGCCTTCAAATGTGTTTTATTTGGCCAACACATCATTTTGAAATGGGCACATTTCACATTTAGGTCTCGATGTGGTCTGTCTCCTGAGCACCGAGTTCTGACCTTACTGGCCCTGCCTTGTTGTCTGCCAGAGCTATGCCACTGCTGTCCTCTCTCGACTGAGCAGGAGGACTGGGCCACGGCTCCCACCCGCTCCCTCAATTACACCCAGCTCTCTGCTCCCTGCCATTATTACCTGTCTGCCATGCAAATATGTCGTCCTTGGCCTTGGAAATCTAAGGCTCTATGCAAAATGTCCACTTGGGTTGTTATTCTAATTATTGCTATTCTTTTCCATCCATAAACCCCGACTGACTACGAGCCACATATTCACTTCTCTTGGGCTCAGTTATCTGGTCTTTGAAATGGGAATGACAGTATCCCATTCGCCCTCCGGGTCCCAGAGCTGCTAGTCTGCGGGGCGTCCAGCCAGCAGAGGGCGCTGGTACAAAAGGTTGCAGGTGGACCCATCCCGCGGGGAGCAGACAGGTAAGGCCGCTGGGCAGGTAAGAGCTCTCGCACATTCTGCCTTTCCCAACTTGGGAGGACACAGCTTTGCAGAGTGGACATGACAGTGAGCAATTACTCGTCTATCGATACAGCCGTACATCGCCGGCAATGTGACTTTCTGGAATATGTAATGTGACCACAAACTTTCTAAGGCGGCAGCCTGACAATCAGACACTAAAAATAACAAACGGGCTGCTCTGGAACAGAAAGAAATGGCCCCTTTGGAAACTGGAGACGGGCCATTTTTGGCTCTGCTCGCTGCCAGAGCCCTGTGCAGAATTCTCTGGGCGGTGGAGAGAGTCTGTGAGGAGAACTCACAACATCTGAACAGTGTGTTCACTTTTAGACAACCCCGGTCCCGGCAAGATGTAGACAAATTGGAGCAAGTTCAGAGAAGAGCAAGCTAGATGATTAAGGGGAGAAGGGATTGATTTATAGGGAAAGATTAAAGCAGCCCCACACGTCTGAGCTGTCTTCTGCAGGTGACAAACCCAGGAGTGACAAGCTGGAACGGCACACACCTTTGAGCGGTGTAAACACCAGAGAGGAGGAATTAGCACAGTGTGAGTTGCTTTTAACAGGATTTTCGGGGATGATGTTGACACCAGAAAAATGTTGGTGGCCAGTGAGAGCTGGGTGAGCACACCTATGCCCGAGAACCATTTATTGTCCTGACTGCGTCTGCCATAAAATGACATTTTCCAGCTAGGCATGCATGGCCTCTGTAATCTGGCCTACCTTTCCTTCTACTTCTGCACCCTCCCCTCCTTGCCA
The DNA here is from genome assembly GCF_024610735.1 of Ursus americanus. Taxonomy (NCBI): domain Eukaryota; kingdom Metazoa; phylum Chordata; class Mammalia; order Carnivora; family Ursidae; genus Ursus; species Ursus americanus. The sequence goes on from NC_142148.1 coordinate 8,805,407, forward strand.
GGGGCCCCCTGCCGCTCCCCCCCAGCCCATCTGTACCCCTGGTTGGAGGCGCTTCTGACCTTTGTTTCATTCCCCCATCAGGAACTGAAAAGTTGAGGAGCCAGCAATAGCAGGCTGGTAAGAAGGGCTGAGGGACATAACAGGACGTGTGTCTGCAAGGCCAGACAGGTGGCAGTGACATTACCTTGATATTTATTTCATATGACCCTGAAATACAAGTGTCTTCCATTCATTGGTCTCAGATGCTATTCTGGGTATAAGAAGGCCAGAGACCAGAACTAATCTGATTTTTAGGTTTGATTCTCTGGGAACTTGACTGGAGAAGCAGGCCTTGGTTACAATAAAGAATTGTGGGAGATGACGAGTCCCACCTCAGAGGCAGGCATCTGGTCCTGCGGGAGGAGGAGGGGACAGCGGGGACTCCAATCCTCTTACAAAAGGATGTGTCAGCCCCAGGGCCAAGACTGGGCTTTAGGTCTAGGACCCCCTTGAACACCTGCTTTCCCATTCCTATGACACCACTTTCTTGTATTTCTAATCCATTCTCTTCCCCACTCCTCCCCTTCTGAGGAAAACATACCTAGGAAGCTCCCATTACGGAAATCTGGTTGTAGACCGGAGCCGGAGCAGCTCTGGGAAGCAAGTGTCTAATAAAAACTGTTCCAGCTCTCTTGTAAACCCGGAGAGGAGAACGAGAAAACAGCAGCAAGATGTCCTGGGATGGCTTAGCCGGGGCAGGGGGTGGTGAGAGCCTTCTGAATATGGCACGTAACTATCAAAAATGTTGCAGTTTGGGTCTGTCAACTAGGACAACAGGCTGAAATATTGAAAACTGGTATCGAAGTTATGGGACGAAGGGGGTTCAGGGGGAGCAGCCCAGACAAATGCTGGCCAAGTGGGGATGCGGGCTCACTGCTGCTAGATTTCATCATTTTGTCCCCGGTAGCCCAGTTCAGGTTCTGATGAGATAAGCTAAAACATAACACAAGCACAAACCACAGGGGTCTGCTTGTAGCTGTCTCTTGGTCTTAGTTGGTTTGGACTTTTAACCATGCTTTTCTCATTCAAATGCCGTCGCCTCCACAATGCTTTCTTTAATCAGGCTAATTGCAATTACACTCTCCTCTCCGATTCAGGGCTCCTTATTATAACAGTGATAATAATCACAATAGCGTTTATTGAGTGTTTACTAAGCACCAGGGCAGAGGGGCAAAGCCCTTTACGTATTCTCCCTGGAGTCATTCCTTTCTCTGTTCAAATGCTGGCTTCTTAGTGACCTCTCCTGAATTTTTTTTTGAAAGAGCAAGAAAGCACAAGTGAGCATGTGTGGGAGCAAGGGGGTGCGGGCGGAGCAGAAGGAGAGAGAGAATCTCAAGCAGACTTCCCGCTGAGCGTGGAGCCTGAGGCAGGGCTCCGATCTCACAACCCTGAGGTTGTGACCTGAGCCGAAATTGAGAGAGTTGGATGCTTAACCAACTGAGCCACCCAGGCGCCCCTCCCTTGAACATTCTTTATGCAAGTGCACTCCCCTTCCTCCCCAGCTATGCCTTTGCTTCGCTTGCTGCTCTTGCACGGCATTTAGTAATCTGATCTAGCTTATCATTTATTTGTTCAATTGTGCACTGTCTGTGTCCCCACTGGAACGAGTAACCCGCACAAGACAGGGATCCTGAGAGTTTTGCCCATTGCTATTTCCTCAGTACTTTGAGCCAAGCCCATTACATAGTCATAAGTAACTAAATAAGCACTTAATTACATCAATTTGGCTAATTTCATTTGTTTTGGGCTGCTTACCGTATTTTACTTTGCAAGTAAAGTAAAAATCATGCAACTTTTGGGTGTACTAGATCGGAAGCAGCATGAGGCCAAGATCTGTGGCTCATCCGTGTACACAACTCCCCAGAGCACCTACCAGAAGGTCCAGCTTAGCACATGTCCTGCCTTTACTAGGCATTTGGGAATATTTGTTGAGTTAAATTCTCTTTCCAGACATGGGAGCCATAGGATATGATGAAGCCAGGCCGGACTTACTCTTGGGTATCACCCTTTACAAGCCCAGACAACAGCAGTTTCCCTTTAATTCTTTTCTTTGGGTTCTTTCCAAATCTTAAGTGTGAAGTACAACTCCTTCAGGTTGGTTTATCAGCGTTCATTGGCATGAAATTGCAAAAAAGTCCAATTAGTTTGGTGATGAAATGTTTAATGGTATCCCCAATAATGGTGTTATCAAAAGAAATGAAGGCCATTTCTACAGGAAATATTTCTCCATCAAATTTATCCGGCTGTGTATGAAACCTAGCGCCAGGTTTCACTCAGGGTTTGGATCTCAGTTTTTCTTCCTGACTGCTTAATTAAAATTTAAACACTTGTGGCTGTGGATGGGAGCAGCCCTGCCTCAGCTGAGTTCAGGCACGGACAAGTGCTGGGTGCCCGAGTTTACTCTAGTTGTAACCATGTGTCCACATACAGCAAGAGGAGGAATTCAGGGACCAGCCTTCTTCAAGGACTCACCCAGATGCTCAACTGTCACGTTTCTTCAGAGAAAGCCAAGAGGTACAATTTTGCATACATTTCAAGGCATGAGCAAGGCAATGGTAAAAAACTTCCAGCCAGGATTCTCTGATGGCTAAACTTCTAGCCATTTGAAAATGTATTTGAATGCTGACTTGAATTTAGATAAAAATTTGGAAGGAAAAAAAAAAAAAAAGCAAAAGCACGATGGTTTAAAAACAACAACAACAACAGAAAGAATATTTATTTGGAAGTTTTTGGTTTTGTTTTCGGGTCTTTTTGGGCTATTTGCAGAATTCAAAGCTCCAGAACTAAATGGATACAGAAGTGTTATCCTGCGTACCATCAATCACATCTTACACTAGGGCATCTTTTAAATTTGTTTCCAGGGCCCACTGCCCTTTTTTGTGATTGACAATGTCTTGGTTTGGATTTTCTTTTGGAGTAGAACCCACCCCACCCTGACCATCAGTCCGCATGATTCAGGGCAAGCTAACTCCCCCCTAGCCACCTGCAGAGCGTGGGCCCCAATCCGGCTCCGTGAAGTGCTCCATCCTCCTGGCCACAGTGAGTGGTCCAGACAGGGGTTTCTTTCTGACCCAATTCTGAAAAATAAGACTTGTGGAATTTCATTGCATTCAGGGGTGGGGTGGGAAGCAGTCCATTTTCTGCTGGCTCTGAATCTGTGGGACCACTCTGAGTTGAGAATGAAGCCCGTACTGAGGAAAGCTGTTTGTCTCCTGAATCCAGCCAGACCTGAAGCCAGTGCTACTACCACACTATGTGGTTAAAAGACCCCAACACATCTCTGTTGATGCCAATTTGAGTTGGTTTTTTCTGTCCTTTGACACAGAAACAGTCTTATTATATAAATTATATCCCTCTGTTATTTGTCCTGGGAATTAGCATTTCCACTTGGAGTTAAAAATTCATGGACGAATGCCCATCACACCTTCATATGAAAATTACCCCTTGTTCTGGGGAAGAACTATAAGAAAGAATTTTCCCCGCAAGGATCTGTGGATATCCTTTGCCACAGCTCTTTATTACAGGTGCCTACCCCAAACCAGTATCATCATTATAGCAGCCAAGGGACAAGAATAAGTTTTCTCCAAACATTTTGTCCCCTAAAAATGCAGCTCAAGTGTCTGCCAGTATTTTGTCACTGCTCACGTAACACTTAAATTATTACAAAGCCATTTCTCTTACATTTCTATATTCCACGTGCCCTGTCACACAGAGGGTTCCAGGGGGACGGCACTTAAGTGGATGGGGGCAGTGTTGTGTGGACGCCCAGTCCTCCTGCAAACGGGCCCTTCTGGACCGCTGTGAGAGTCAAGAATGACTTTGAACTTGCTAGCTCATATTAATGGAGGATGGGCAGTGCTGGGGGTGGGAAGGGAGGTTGTAAGGCTTTTGTGGGATCCTAAGTGCTTCTGCCTTAGGCGATCCTTCCCACCATAATAATATTGATATTAAAAATTATTCTGAATATTACTTTAAATGCTTCAACATCTAAATTTTTTCTCCTTTAAGCAAAATTTAATCATTTTTTTAGTGGGAGGGCTAAAATTTCCATTTTTTTGCTGATGTGAGAAAAAAATAAAACATTTTCTTCCACCTTAAAAGTTCATTCTTTTCCCTTTGATTTTAAAAGAAATCCAAACATTTTCACAGGAGTAAAAATGTTTGGATTTCTTTTAAAAAAAAGCCTGGGGCCCCCAAACTTTTAGACTCCTAAAAGTTTGGGGGCCCCAGGCTTACATTGCCTAATGGAGCCAGGGGCTCTGGGTGGGGGCGTCTATGGAGTTCCTGTTTTACTTTGCTTTGTTTCATTAAAAAAAAAAAAAAGAGAGAGAAAGACGTTTTATTTTTCATCGGAGGTTTGATTTTAAATGGAGATCTTAGATAACTGTTTAGTGACCTCAGGCAAGTTCCCTAAAATTTCAGGGCCAGTTTCCTTATATATAAATGGGACATAATAGTAATCCCCCCCACCGCCCCCACCGTTATTGTGAGGACTGCATGACTCAGATCAAATAATGTGCTTAGAAGAGACTGGCTCACAGAGAAAATCATTTAATAAATACCAGCTATGAAAACTACTACTTTTAGGGGCGCCTGGGTGGCACAGTCGTTAAGCGTCTGCCTTCGGCTCAGGGTGTGATTCCGGCGTTCTGGGATCGAGCCCCACATCAGGCTCCTCTGCTGGGAGCCTGCTTCTCCCTCTCCCACTCCCCCTGCTTGTGTTCCCTCTCTCACTGGCTGTCTCTGTCAAATAAATAAATAAAATCTTAAAAAAAAAGAAAAAGAAAGAAAACTACTACTTTTGTAGAAATACTGATGGAGGGCTTTCCGTGTACCTTTCTTAAACCCCCACGACACAGTGCTACCCATTCGTACTTTTTGTGGCTACACAGTACTGGCGCCTCTCACGTTCTTGGACTACATCTCTAAGGGTGAACATTCAAACGGGTTCCAAGGACTCGTAGCCCCAGACAGAGCTGTGAGGCTGCCAGCCAGCCCATGAGCCCTTCTGTACTGCACTCAGGTTCCACTGAGGGTAACACTGGGGCTTCAATCCCGTGTGCGTGTTAGACGTGCTTAAGTAACATCGTCACCATGTCATTGTTGTTCTTTAAATGTCTTTTTCTCCGCTCAGAGAAGTGGATTGCATGCCAAGCCAGAACAGGTAGGTTGAACAAGTGGCGGATGTGCCCTCGTGGGGGTGATGCTCTTGGGGAAAGGGAAGGCAGTACATAGTTAGAAATCTGGAGGCCCTCTTGGATCAGCTCCAAAGCAGCAAAAGGGTCCCTGAGATGCTAGAAGCCCTTCCATGTCCCCTACTGCGCTTGCTGCACTATGGAAATGAACCAAACAGCCAGGTAGTACAGCTCGTGGTTAAGGGCGTGGGGAAGGAGGCTCTAGAATTTGCCCCTCTCTAGCTGTGTGACCTTTGGGGAGTTGGCTAACTGTTCTGAGATCATCTCCTTGTCTATAAAACAGGGATAACAGCAATACCAACCCTATAGGGTTGTTGAAAATGACCACAACCCTATCATGTTGGTAGGCATGGCTCAGCACACAGATGGCCTAGCCCCTGATAAGCATGCAATAAATGTCGGGTGTCATTATCAAGTGACATGTGGTGGGACGACATGGTCTCGGAGGGTTTGATCCAAGTTCCAACACTTGAATTCTTTATTTCCCTAAGTCTCAGCTTCCTCATTTGCAAATCCACGTGAATCATTCCCACTTCAAAGAGTTGACCCGAGGATTAAATGAGAAACATGGCTGAATGTCTGGCACAGAGAAGCGAGTCTGTGAGTTCCCATCTCCTCCACTTCTGTCCCTTCCAAAGGCAGAGAAAGTCTGAGCGAAAGATGACAGCCAGATGGAGTGAAACCCCGCTGGTTCATCAGCACCCCTGGTGGGTCTGTGAAGAGAAAAGGCCTTGGGATGCCTTCAACTTTCATATTAGGGTGGTCTACATCTTGTTGTTGTTTTAATTAATTAAACTAAGCCTTTACATTTTCCAAAGGAATTGATCTTAGGGCTAATGCCATGCACTGTTAGCTAAAGGGGAAATTGGTGGTAGAATTCACACCAAAGCATATCTTGCAAAGGTCAGTGCTATATACATCCGTGTTGTTTCGTTGGCTTTTTTGACTCGATCCTCCAGTAAAGAATACTAAACCTATTTGAAGAGCCACAGCCTAGGATCTAGGATCTGGAAACATTTCTAAAGTTGAAGTCATGAAAGTGGGGTTTAGGGTGCTGACATCCAAATACATGTCAGTGGGCAAATGTGGGAATCCAAACCGGCCCCCCAAGTGAGCACCATGATGGGGGGAGGTGGGCAGTCATGGGCATCTCACTTCTACTGATCACAGCCTTCTGGGACCTCATCTGCAGCTCCTCGCCACCAAACTTCAGGACTTTAAAACATACCTAGTTGGAGAAGGGACCTGGCAGTCCCTCCCACTTTTTAATGACAACAAAATAAGACGCTGGACCCCCAAAAGGACAGCAGTCTGTGAGTGCTCTGATCTCATTATTGCTGTGCATGGATTTGCCAGCCATTCTCACTTCTGTCCAATTTTTCTCTCTTCTTTCTCACTGCCTTAGCTAGTGAGCCCTGGTGGCGTGCTTGAATTTCAAACAGGGCAGGCTGAAGGAGGAACAACTGTATGTTTATTAGGGTATCATTATCCCTCTGAACTGCATCATTTCTATCCCTGGAAAGAGACCATGCCAGGTCAGGAGCAACAGTTTGAGTCGATAATTTGTCAGGTTGGAGCAGGTGGGAAGGGGTGGCGTAAGAAATCACCCGAAAGGCGCCACAAACTGAAATGGATGGAGGTGGAAGAGTAATAAGAAAGTGATCAGTGAATCCACAAACAAGAGCAGATAAATCAAACAGCACCAGGTGGATGGGAGCAAAATGGGAGAGATTCAAATTAGCAAGACCCGAACCTTGTCAAGGCAAGGTTAGGAATTCACCTCCCTGTCACTGTTATCCACCCTGGGCTGGAGAAGTGCCCACAAGAAAATGAATCTTTCCCGTGCAGGGAGCTGGAATGGAGGAGACTTCCTACAGAGTATCAATTTGGATTATAAAAATCCCAAGGTCTCGTGCACTGACAGGGTGAAAGGTAGAAAAATGGACGAGCCTTCTTGCCACTGCCACTCCCCGAGGAGGGCTTGATACTCTTCAAATGTTTGCACGTTCACACAAACTGTTCGCCAAAGCTGGGAGACAAAAGACCCAGCTGCAAAGCCTTGAAGAGATAAGTGTTTCATCCGAATACCCATGACCTTGGGGGCTCGTAGATGAGATATTTTCCCCTCTCTATTTGTCTTAACTCTTGGGTAAAGTTTAGTCCTGAGTATTAGGGTCAGGAAAGCAAACGCAAAGGCTGAGAAGGAAAGGACCCTCATCGCGATCATCATCGCCATTTCATAACAAAAATATTGTATTTGGGGACCTGCTCTGTGCCCGTGTCTATGCTGAGTGCCTTTAGACCTGATCTATTTACTCCCACAAAATCAAATGTGCTGACCGTTACTGCCTCTATTTTTCACACGAGGAAACTGAGCCTTGGAGAATTTAAATGCCTTGACCTGGGTCACAGCTCCTAAGTGATGCCATCAGGATATGCGCCCAGGACTCCCTGAACCCAAAGCTCACACTGATCCACACTACAACTGGTACTGAATATTTTTGGAAGCAGATGAAGGCATTGGGACAGAGCAGAATGGGTGTCCATTCACAGTCTCCTCCTCAGCCTGCCAACCAACTCTTGAATCTATTGCATAAAAATGTGGACGAGCATCAAGTCCAGATGAATAGACAGACTTGGGTCTCGTGTCTAACAAAATCCAGGAGGTAAAGGTCTAACCCTGCCAAATCGACAGGGTGGCCACGCGTACATAAGGATAAAGATGGAGATCCTCTCGTGTCAGTGTTGCAAGGACTCAGGATAGGTTTCTTAACATTTGGAACTCCTCTTGTGCATTTCAAACGTGCTTCAAATCACAGATACTTGGTCTACACTCAACGTAGGAAGAATATGTACATTCTGCATAAAGCAAAATACACCTGTATGGAAATCCTTCCTTCCTTCTGAAGGTACATGAAGCATTGCCCGCAAGTTTCAAGTTGGAAAGAAATTATAATTTCTTGGGCTCGCCCTGTGCTGTTTTAAGCTCAGGCACATGTCTGAAGCCAGAGACCAATGCTCCTTAGATTTGTCCAAATTCTGTGCGTGTGTGTGCGTGCGCACACGTGTGTGTGTGCGAGAGTGCGTGCGTTTAATTTAGTTTGCGTGGTGGTTAATGGCTTGGGTTTTACTATCTGAAAGACCTGTAGGCAAATCCAGAATTGAATCTGTCATGCGCTGTGTGACTCTCAGCGAGTTACTTAACCTTCTAGCCTCGATTTTCTCATCTATAAAATAGTGATAATACAAATAAGCTCAAAGGATTATTTTGAGGATTACATAAAAGAAAGCTCAGAAAGGGCTTCACACAGTGGTACGTGGTAAATGCCCAGTAACCGGTAGCTGTGATTATTATGTCTGTTACAGAGAGGGACGAAAGGCCTCAAGCAGTGCTGTCCAGTAGACATAGAATGTAAGTTCCATATGTAATTTTACATTTCTGGTGGCCACATTAAAAAGAAATGGGTGAAATTAATTTTGAGAATATATTTTATTTAACCTTTATTTATATCCCAAATATTATCATATCAGCATGTAATAAATATAAAAAACTAATGAGATATTTTGCATTCTGTTTTTCTGAAGTATGCCTTTGAAATCCAAAGTGTGTTTTATGGTTTTGGCACATCTCAATTTCAAGCACTCAGTAGTCACATGTGGCTACCATATTGGACAACGCAGGCCTGGAGACTCAGATTTAATCCTCAAAGCAGAATTAATTAACTGGATTCAGCATCTAGGTGGGTTAAGTTTAGGGCATGCAGTTGAGACAAAAGAATTGCCACGATCTAAAAATCAGGAGATTCCAGATAAAAATTCAGTTTTCTGGTTCCCCTTGACAAAGCCTGGATGTGGCAACAGGGCTACATTCCACCTAGTACCCTTCTCTGGAGCTGAGTCACAGTTGCCCCCATAGGGGTGGGAAGGTGCTGGAATATCGACCTGCATCCAGCCCATTTCAGAGCCCTTCACATGCAGCCCACTTGGCTAGTAAGCCACACCTACCTGGTCCCTGTAGACCTGTGAGTTTGAGAAGCCCAAACCAATGAACTCCAAAAGTAGAAACTCAAATTTGATTCTGCTCAGACTCAGGTCCCTACCCTGCACCTATGAACTTCATTTGTCCTCCCTCAGTTCACTTAAAGGCGAGTTGTGCCCGTGGATTCATCCAAGGGAACAGCTAAAGTTATATAAGGACAGCTACAGCTCAGAACATGACAATGATTCATATCGAAAAGGATGGAAGAGACCAAACAGCTCATATTGTGTCCCTTGATCTGCCTATGTATGATTCATCTGTAATGACTTTGTACATGGCCATTGCCGCTAAGGGAAAAAGGCAGAGCGAACAGAGGGAGTGGCTGATTCCTCTCCTGAAATGAAAAAGCGCCCTCTGTCCCTCCTTCCCCAAGGTCGGAGGTATTAGAAGCTATCTCACACATCAAAACTCAAAGCCTAAAGCCATCAAGAAAACAGTTAGGTCTTGTTAGGACCTAATGCTAAAGTTGCCGTCCTTTCATTGGATCAAAGCACCCTGGGCCACCTAGAATTCAGGCACTATGGTATAGAACATAAGAGCAAAGGTTTAGAATTCAGACAGTTCTGAAATACATCCTCTCTGTCTGTGCTCTGGGAATTTGGCTGAGTGGCTTAACCACCCTCAGTCTTCGGATCCTCTTTTCTAAAATAGGTTTAATGTTCGTTTCTATTTCTTCGGGCAGCAAGCATCGTGCCCCATAGATAGTAAGTGCTCAGTAAATGTTAGGGCTGACTAAGGAAGCAGATCACATTATGAATAATGAGTATCTATACGCACTCCAGACAACCGTACACCAACAGGCAAAGACTTCGTGTTTAGTTTGCGTTACTCATCTTGGGCACAGGATTCCAAAGCACTTAGCTAACTCGGAGTCCTAAATTCGAGTTTAGAGCAGAAAGTGATGGCCAGGATATTAAGTTCCTCTCCCACAATGGTGAAGCAAAGTTGGAGGGAGACTATAATTAGGAAATCAAATCATTAAACACGACATCAAAAACTAACAATGTGCTATACAGTGGCTAACTGAACATTAAAAAAAAAAAGCCAGTCGGCATTCACTGAGATCTTAGGAAGCTCCAGTCGCTGGGGTAGGTGGTGGTTTAAAGGTCACTGCCCTTGGCCTTGAGCCGCAAAGCAGCTCGTGGGGGAGAAGAGTAAATACGTACAGGACAACAGTCACCTGCAGCCATTTTTCTGCCCCCACGCTGTCTACACGAGCAACACATCCCCAAAGGAAATTTCTCTCGTTACTGGCAGCACTTAGCAATGGGAGGTGAGCGAGGCTAGCCTGTCTACCACTGGAATGTAGCCAGCGTCTGGTCACGTCTCCCCATCTCTGCCATTATTTCCTCGCCCAGGGGTTCTCAACTTGGGAGCCTTTGGCAATTTAATTATTTATTTAATTTTTTAGCGAGAGAGAGCAGGGGGAGGGGCAAAGAGAGAGAGTGAGTCTCAAGCAAACTCCCCACCGAGCAGGGGAGCCCGATGCAGGGCTGGAACCCATGACCCATGAGATCATGACCTGAACCAAAACCAGCTGGCTGCCCAACCGACCGAGCTACCCAGGCGTCCCGGGCCACTAAACATTTTACAACGCACAGCATAGCCCTCTACAGCAACAACCAAATTATCTAGCCCAAGGCATCAAGAGTGCGGAGATTAAGAAGAAACCACACAGCCCCTTTCCACTTGGATGCCTGCAAGAGCCTCTGGCCTGCAAGAGCCTGCAGCCTCCGGCCTGCAAGAGCCTCCGTCCTGCCTTAAAAGGCAGAATAATGGCCCCTTAGAGAGGCCCACATCCGAATCCCCAGAACCCGTGACCGTGTGACCTCACACGACAAAAGGGATTTTGCTGATGTGCTTAAATGAAGGATTTTGAGACGAAGAGATGATCCTGGGTGATCTGGGTGACACTAACGGGTGGGCGTCCAACGCGCCGACTAAGAGGGAGGTGGGAGGGCCAGAGTCAGAGACGGAGCTGGAGGCAGGGGTTGGAGTGACACCGTTGCTGACTTGAAGACGGAGGAGGAGGGGGCCACGTGCCAAGAAACGTGGCAGCCTCTAGAAGGTGGAACATGGCAAGAAAACAGATTTTCTCTCAGAGCCTCCAGAAGGAATGCAGAACTGCCAACACCTTGATTTTAGCTCAGCGAGACGGGTTTTTGGACGTCCGGCCCTCAGAACTGTAACATAATACGCTTATGTCGTTTTTAAACCACTAAATCTGTAGTAATTTGTCACAGCAGCCATAGGAAACGAATGGAGCTCTCTACCCTCCGTGCTGACCCAGCAGTTGCGAGCCTTGAAGAACACACATCAGGTCGGGTTACGCCTCTGCTCAGAACCGGCTGACGGTTTTTCTGCTGTTCTTAGAAAAAAAGTCATTTAAACAGACTCCACGGTCCTCTACAATCTGACTCTTGCCATTTCTTTTGACTCAGTTTCTTTTCTTCTAAAATTTCTTTTTAAATGGAGAATTTCAAGCATATCCAAAAAGAGACTCAACTGAGTAATATGCCTCCCTGTACCATCGGCCAGTTTTAATGTTTAGCAATTCATGGGCAGTCTTGTTTCATCCAAGCTTCTAATCACTGTTCCCACCAGTATTAAGCTGAAGCAAACCCCGGGCTTCACATCATTTCATCCACAAATATTTTAGCATGTATCTCTGAAAGAAAAGAACCGCCTTATCTGAAACAATTGTTCTTACATCCAAGCAATAATAATTAATAATAATTATAATAATCCCTGATGAACTTGCACCTCAGGGCCTTTGCACATGTTGTTCATACAGCCACATACCCCTGGGTGGGCCACATGGCTCTCGCTCTCACAGGCCACTGTCAAATATCACAGCTGCCACAGGGAAGAGGCGAGACTGTAGGCTGATTCTCAAAGAGACCATAAGTCCCCTTCATGTTCCTGCGGGAAGCAGCAGCTCTTTTCTTTCAGTTACAGCTTCTACCAGTTGTCACTCACTCCCTAGCAAACTGTCTTGCTGTTCAATAAAATGGTCCTGCTGATTGAAGGATTTTTCCCAGGGTGGAGCTCCAAACCTGCTTCATCTGGTTAATTATACCACGTCCAAGTTTATTTTCCCTTCCAGGGACCAATAGCTATGATTTACTGCACGTGTATGCTAGGTCAGGCACTGTGGCGAGGGATTTCTATGCATTGAATCCTCATAAACATCTGTACCATAGGTGTTGTTGGACATCCCCATTTGGTGGATTAGGAAACTGAGGCTATGGTGGGGAGAATTCGAAGATGGCCCGAAGACTCCTGGCCCCTGGTGGGTATTACATATACCGTCTCCCGGGTGTGCTACCAAACACCAATCTAGCTACTGCTGGGAGGAGACTTTCAGATGTAATTAAGAGCTGAATCAGGTGACTTTAAAATAGGAAGATTACCTAGGGGACCTAACCTAACAACATGAGCCCCTTAAATCTTGGTCCAGAAGTCAGAAACTTGGTGCCTGGAGGATGAGTTGAAGGGAGAATCATAGTATCTGGCTTTGAAGATGGGGGTATGTAGGTTTGCAGGTGTCTGTACTGAAGAGACAATATTTGTGCATCTTGATTTTGGTTCTTTGTACACTTAAAATGAGTAGAACTCTGAAAACCGACATTTAATGAATCATAGCTTTGTGCTGGGCTCTGTAATGGTGGCTTTGAATAGAATCTTTCATTTAAGCCATTTGCATGGGAGAACCACAAGACGTGGATGGGTGCTGGAGTGTGTCTAAAATCACGTAGCTGGTGAGTGTCTGAGGTGGGATTTGAACGGAGATCTGACCATGGCAGTTTATTATTTATTGTAAGTTCTGGCAGTGGAGACATTAGGATCAAGACAGAGTGGCTCCTGTGATTCTTTTTCTTCTAATATCATTACTATGCCCAACATATTGGAGAGATTTCAAAATCAGCTACCAGTAGAATTAAGTTCGGGCTTTGAGGCCATTAAGGAAATGACATGGCATTGACCACCAAAGCTCGATCCAGGGTCAGGATAAGCCAGCCCCAGTTCAGTCTTCTGCCTCCTAACCATTTCACCTGGGGAAGGTCTTAGGGTTTCTCTGGGCTTAGTTATCTCAAAGGTCAAGTGAAGGAATTGAACAGGAAAATTTCCAATATTCCCTACAGTTCTAAAACAGTAAGATCAGGAGACGTGAAGACATACAAGCTTCTTCATGCCTTTTGCTTTCACCCAAATCCCCCATTGACTTGGCTCGGAAATCAGACTATCTGGATTTGACTAATGGCTCCTTTGCTTACTTAGCACTGTGTGACACGGGGCTCGTCACTTACCCCTCTGAGCCTTAATTTCTCTACCTGCAAAACGGGAGTAATCCTCGTACCTATTTCTTGGAGAGTTCTGAGGATCCAGTGTGATAACGTGTGGTAAGCACTAGAAGGACATTTCGTGCACAAGCATGAGAGGTACTCAATCCACGAATCCTACAGTCCATCTTGCTTCCCATCCTCATGTGAGAAAACAAAGACAAGCACCCCGTCTTCGCACATGAGAATCGTGTAATAAACGGAATGATCACCCGTTTTTAACTGGGCTCCCTGTCTGGGAAGATAGGCTTCCCAGGTTGCCAGAACCTTGAAATCACAGGTAATACTTCTGTGTTGTCTGAGAAGAAGGTGTTGGCTTTCAGCAGCGTCCATCACTGACATCCACTGCTCTAGAGAACTTCTAGGCTTATGGTATGTGAACAGTAATGTCTTTGCATATCATGTTCAAGAGAAAGCATTGAATTCTGGAAAACGGGATCATTTTTGCAGAGCCATGGAAGAATTCTTGGCCGGAGAGAAACTCTGTTGCCTGTTGGGACACTGGCCAGCTAAAATGCGCTTACCTATTTCAAAGCAGATGGGCTGAATTCTATCACAACCCCAGCGTATCAGCTGCTTTTCCTTTGAGCCTAGGCAAACAACCTCCCCCACCATTGCTGCTGGAGAAAACCATATAAGCTCAAAGGAACAGCCAATTAAAGGTCAGAAATTCAGATGTTTGTCTGTTCTGGCCCGGTGTGAATGGGTGCCTGGCAGAAGCAGCCATGCCTACAAGAGCATTTTGCAGAAACGGGAGACCAGCTTCCTCCATTTGAACTTGGTAACATTTAAATATCAAAAACTTTGTTTTCTAATGAGGAATGTATTGAAGGGGGAGAAATAAATTATATGCTTGATGGTGACTGAAGGTTGGGAAAATTAGGGCCATTTCCCACCGTGTGAATATAGTGATTTCAGTTTGCAAGAGTAAATTAAACCTTTGGGAGGATTTGTCTTGCATTAAATTGAACAGCTAAACAGACACAGAAGATGTTAATGTCACCACCAGGAAACCCCAAAGGTTGCAAATAAAAGGAAACCACAGTTTCTTTAAAAGTCGCCTCCTGTTGCACCAACTACCTAAGAAAACACAAAGCCCCAAATTGCATGTTGAGAATCAAAATTAAAAAAAAAAATTAAAGATCATAATTCCATTGCTATACCATATGTTATTAATGTCTGTCAACACTGTTTAGCCAGCAACTGCTGACAGTTCCATATTTGCTATCTAAATACATCATAAATAAATCAGTAATGAACCGCTTTGGTAAACCTTCCGCGCTGATTGGAAATACAGATGGAGTAAACAAACTCTGCTAAAAGTATCTACAACTGTTTAATGTCAAAGACAAAGTCACACTGTTATTTAACAAAACAGAAACGGAAACAAGGATGGGGTTGAGGGCAGGAAAAATGGGACTGATACAGAGAGAGAAGGTAGTAGGAAAGGATGTAACTGTTGTGTTTGGACACACACAGCTCAGAATTGTCTGTGTAGAAAGAAGGTCCCAGGGGAAACTGGACATGGGCGGGGGGTGGGGGGGTGGGAAGCAGGAGCTGAACATTCTATGCCTGGCTCGCAGCCAGTGGGTTGGGGTGTCTGAATGTGGACGATTTCTTTAAATTTGCCTCCCCCTCCCCATTGCAGCTCTAACAACTATGTATCACCAGATACACGTCCTCAGAGATTTGTGCCCCAGTGTTGACTCCATTAGAACCGCCTGGAATTTGACCAGCAAACACTGACCCACATGTTGGGTGCACAGGATTCATTTTCTCTCTGCCTTTTAAACGGTGATTCACCATTCTGAACGCTTCAAACCAGACATCCTGAAACCAGGTATCATGCCAATGGGCTAGGTTCAGACACAGGCAGCTGGACTATTTTAATTTAACGACATTTTCTTTTCCTTTCTTCCTGGAATCTCACATCGTATACTGCCGGCTTCCTGCAAGTGAGAAGTCGAGGTGGGTTGACTCTCATTGGGGCTCCTAGCTTTATAACCGAGGTGGCCTGCTAATCCAGAGCTTCGCTAGGGGGCGTATTCTAATTTGTTGAAAGCATATTTTAGCAGCAGATTCTCCATGCCTCTGGGATCACGGCCTCTGGTCCTGAGTAAGATCTACAGAAATTTCTAATTATTCCAGGGACAGGTAGTATGGAGAAAGGAGAATTCCCCTTGTTCCTGGCGAGGGAAAAGGACTCAAAGTTATCTATTGATCTCATGAACCGACCAACTCTTCCTATCGTCGGCGCCTTGGAAATGCTTTTGATCAGAGGCACAACGAAATCCATGTAGCATGAACAGAAGCCGTCTTAGTGACAGAATTCAAAGAGCGGTCACAGACTTCCCAACAGATCCGACAGAAGTCCTTTCTGGAATAGGCTGCAGGTAGAAGAGGAGATTGGCCTCCTTGTTATGCCTTACTAGCAGGCCATCAGCGCTGCTCTGAGCACAAAAAAATAGAATACATCATTCTGAATGGGCACATTAATCTGCAGCCTTCCCGTTTCTAAGTCACCTGTAGTTAGGTCTGCAGACACTGTGTATACCATATAAATCTGATTTCTGAGCAGGGGGGTGGGCAGAAGGAGAAGGGTTTCCCAGTGAAATACTAGTTCGCCAACAGTTTACCTGCCTTCCAAGGCTGTTAGGAGGATTAATAGCTTCTGGGTCATTTAAAGTTTGAAAAGATCCTTGTGCTCTTTCCAAGAAAGATAAAATAATAAGACTAGCCATTTTGTATGCTGGAAAGTGAGCAGAGCAGGTAAAGAAGGGGCCCTTTAGGGTCACTGTCTTTGTAAACTCAGGTGCATTAACCCTTTGGGTTAAATAAACCTAAGTTTTTGCAAAAATAGAGACAACGGGCACATTTTGTGCTCTGCGTTTGGAAACTTCCAAGCCCCAAGCCTCCCCAACACCATGTAGGAAGGGTTTATATTAAAAGGGAGGAGGGGAGCACGGTGGGGATAACAAACGTTCATGTTTTACAGCCTTTCACTTTATTTACCTATATATCTTCTGCCTATATATTTGTTGTTTTCATCAGCTTACCCGCGTAAAACAGAGCTATGCATAACTCAGGGATAAAATTGCTATCCGCAGGCTGAGGGCTCTGAGTGAGTAGATCCCAAACATACATTTTTCATTAATGACTCTCGATTACTAGCTGCAGACTTCCCTTGGAGAGCACCCCCCTCCCCACGTTTGCTCCGTGCAGTTATCCAGATTTTTGCCTCTTTCAAGCGTTCCACGTCTCAAAGGCTTGAGGCTGGGGAGACCGGGTTTGGCCATTGTCAGAAACCAGCCAGCAGGGGAAAAGCCCTACAAAAATCTTGCTCCTCTGCTTACGATTTCCAGGTTTCCACCCCCTTGTCATCCCTGCCCACCTTCCCGAGCGTGAAAAAGGGACAGAGACTTGGAAAAAAACAGAGCAGGAGGAGGAGAGGGCTGGTAATTTACAAAGCCCGAAATAGCAGCTGCTAATGGGTCTTTGCACTCATGCTATAATCTTTGCAAGGTCAGAATCAGAACTAGCCATGATTGATTCCGAAGGGAAACTCAGCACATCACATCCATAACGGACATTTCAAAACAGAGCAGAGCCGGTTCAGGAGTCTGTGTGGTGCTTGAGCGGCTCCCGCGTGAGCTTCTCATCCTGCCTGGCCTGGGTGGAGCTGGGCCCAGGCTTTACCCAGGTCGTAATGATTCCTGCGGTAGGCCGAGCAATTAACACCACTGGGTCGGTGGGTCCCCATCAATTGCCCAGGCAGGCCCCCTCGGCTGCCATTTTCGAAAGTTTCCTTCTCGAAGAGCGACCCTGAAACACATCCCTAAAGGGTTAAGGGGAATGAGTGACAACCCTTCGGCATGATTTACAACGCGGAGCCCTGTAGTGAAACCAGGACTTGATGGATGATGCTGAAAGTCGGAGACTAACCATAAATCATGTCTTTGAATCACTGACAAAGATAAAGGAGAGAAAGAAAAAGCAGTGGCATTGACATTCACTCTCCCAATAATGTACATTGACTAGTTACAATGCGGAGCCTTAATTAAAAAAAGCCAACTCGAGGTATTCACCTCGGTGGAGAGATCCTACCTCTTGGGAGGCTGTTCTTTGAGATTACAAATCAGGGTTTGAGCCTCTTTCAAGAAGGTCAGTGCCACTGGCAGAAGACCGCCAACGTGAACAGCGCCAGGCTCCCAAGGAAGCGAAACAAAAACACCAAAACAGCAAACAAAAGAGCTTAAGGCATCTGGTCAAGAACCCTGCCATTGGCCTCGCGGAAGGCCGTCATTGGAAATGGCAACTATGAAGAGGGGATTAACTGAATACAATCCAATGGGCTGCACTTTTCATCAGAAAACACCCAGATCAGATAAATGAATCATCAGAGGTGGTCAGCAATATAACTTGTGTTCTGAAGTCAGAGCACTGAGGGGAGGAGAAGGAGATGTCTGCCAGCTTATCTGTTGTCTTTTTCCCGGGATGCAAGGAACATGGATGGCCCCTTCCTCAGGTTCAGGAAGGAAGCTGGGCCTTTGACAACTCAAGGTGGGTTTCCTCTTAGTTCAGGGGGAGACCCGCCTTCCTGCCCTGGGTGTTGGAAGCAGTCTGGGATGTGCTTCCTCAATCCTTTACAAACACTGATTGCGTACCTTCCGGCTCTGGACCGTTCCTGTGCCATGAGCATTGGAAAAGGAACAGCGGGTGCCTCTATCAGTTCGTTCCATTAAAAATATTTATTTGCCATTAGCTGTGTTTTAGGTACATTGTTGGTTGGATTTGGAAAGATGGTGATGAATGAGGCAGCTCTGGCCCCAGTCCTCTTTTAGAGGGAAACAAAGAACAAACAGAGGAGATAGTAAATATGATGGGTATTGTAGCTGGGGGTGGGCTGAATGGCAGGGGAAGGGCACAAAGCACGGACGACAGCAGCCACCGCCTGAGTGTGAGGGCACTGAGGACACACATGGCCATCTCAGCACAGCCGGAATGGGAATGTGTCTGGAGGAGTGGTGAGCCCAGGAAAAGGGGACAAGACAAAGAGAGTGAGAAGGAGGAGACTGGAACATAGTCTCATTTGTCTCCAAATCTCTGGGAGTTGATCTGAGATCCTTTTCTGAACCACAGGGAACCAGATGCGGTACTTTTTAAAAACCTATTTTTAAAACCCTTTGCCCCAAGTAAGAATATTCTTCAGGATTCTGTACAGACAATGCATACAGGTCAATACCTGGTTTGAGGTCTCTGCACAATTCCATGGACGAGCTGAACGCATAAAAGAACACTGCATGTCCTCACCATCCTGTCTGCCAGCTGGCTCAGCATCTCCGTTTGCAGGCAAAGATTCTAGAAGATTCTTACTTCGAACTGGATGACACTTTAGCATCTATGGCTTACACCCAATCTCAACCTGATGAGACTTTATTCTGCTCTGAGAAAGATCACCCTTCTCAGCAGGACCCGGACAAAATGATGGAAAGGTTGGAAAAATCACCCAACGCTGAAAATCAGGAGAGTTGTGCTGAAGCTGTGGGAGAGGGACCCAGGCTGTCTTCGTAGCCGAGCTTTGCCTGTGATGAGCTGGGTGCCTGGGGATAATACCCCCCCCCCCACCCCTGCCCCGTGCACTATCATCTTCTCCTCTCTGCCCTCCTCACTGTGTCCCTTCTCATAAACTGGCTGTCTCATTTTTTTTTTTTTAAGTCTGCTCAGCAGCGTGTCCTTGTTTTTGTGCTTACCTTAAAATTGGAAAAGCCTCATTTATTTCTCAGCTCCCGAACATCCACTGGGGATCTGCTTCCTTACCTGCTTCTCCCTTTCTTTCTCATTCTGTATTTACCAAGCTTCCACTCTGTTCCAGGCCCTGTGTTCGGAGGGGACCGTATAAAACACACAGGCAGAGGTCCCTGTCCTTAGGAAGCCTTCTTGCCTGATACACACAAATAATGTTTTCTAACCAGGCAAGGCTTAGAACAGCACTGATCCCCAAACGGTCCGTCACAATGCTCTGACACTTGGCGTCATACTGATGTCTTCCCAGTATCAATGGTGAAAAGCAACCTCCTACCACGCATTAGCTGTGTGGCTTTGTACAAGTGGATTAACCCCTCTGAGCCTCTGTTTCCCCATTTGTAAAACGAGGCAACTAACATGATCTCCTTGCAGGGTTGTTTTGCACGTACGGTCCTTTAAGCGTTGCCTGGGTCATAGAAAGAACTTGCAAAATCATGGCTCTTATTGTGATACTCTTATTTTATTTTTCTAACCGTATCCATTTTGAGTTAACTAGACCGGACCCAAAGCACAATCAAAACGGAAACCCAAGCCCCTCCCCTAAAATGAGAAGGAAAGGAGGAGGGGAGGGCTCATCCATCCACATGTGCACGTGTGCCCACTGGCATCGCATGCCTATTTCTCTGTAGCATGAGTCATTTCTTTGTGTCTCTGTCAGACTTCCTTACAGTACTTCCCGTTCAGCACTTGACAGGTCCTAACTTTCAATCAATGTTAGGCAACAAGTGATAAGACAAAAGAAAGGAGGGTTCAAAAAAGATGTGTAGTTTAACTCTATAACATCCCATTCTTGGGCATTCTCCGGAGGATAGAAACGGATTCTGCTTAATTGAGCCTGACCGTGAAAATTCCTAAAGCCTTGTATTCACTGTATATTGCACAGTTAGAGGTAATAATATAATATACATGACATATATGATACAGTACGTAACATCTTCCAGATCACTTATAATTACGTGTGTGCGTGTTTATAATACATAACGAACCCACAGGAGCCAACAAGCTATGAAGTATAAAGCAAGGGCTTTTTAGAGGAGAAAAAGCAACACGGCTCACCTTCTGTGCTCCCTGAATGTTCCCAGGAGCACTAGCCATCTTCCTTGGCATGGACTAGCAGAAGTAAATAGTGATATTTAACCATTCATGATTCATCGTTTTAATTGGAAGGGGAAAATATACTCAAGGACCTGTTACATAAATGAAAACATTCGAACATTTGGTCCTTGGAGGTTCAGTAGAAATTCACTCCTACTTAGGGTGCTGTCCACTTTTGGTTTTACAGATTAGCAGAGTTAGGGGGATGCTGGGAGTCATCCCTGGAAGAGATGAGGGTTTGGAATCCAGCGCTCAGGTAGCTTGCAGCTTTTATGTTGATTTTGAACTTCACACACATTAAAACTGCATCATCTATCAATCTTACAGTTACATGTCACTTATGAAAATCTACTGAGTATTGTTTTCATCTTGCCTTACAACAAGCCACGAAGCCTCATGAATACTGAATAGTGCTGGAAATACAGCACATCTTTTATTTTTAAAGGTCTCGACAGTTTGGAATGGCAGGATTTCTTTGTTGAAAGCGGCCCTTCCACACACCGACTGGGGGCTTTCTTCTCCCTTTTCCATTTCTGCCCAAGAGCAAGAGACAACATCACCTCGCATCATTAGGAGGCCTGGCAGGTCCTGCCGCTGTTACTGCCACGTCCCCGTGTATGAACCCTGTTGGTGTAAGTCGTTAGTCGGGGACTGCATGGCTCAAGGGGGGCATTATTCTTCAGGTATCAACCGGTGAGGGAACAAGGGCAACCTCCTGAACTGTTTTACCAGCATCTCCTGGCACTTTATCCTTATTTTAATTTAATGAGAGAGAGGCAAAAAGAGAGAGAGATACAGAAAGATATACACAGATAGGGATACACAAAGAGACACGGACATTTAAGAAATTAATCATGCAATGATGAACGTATCCCATTGTACTCGCTTTTCAAAGTTTCCTTTCTACCATTTGTGTATTCCATAAATATTTCCTGAGCCATTACTCTGTGCTGCACACAGAGGATACAAAGCTTAGAAAGAAAGCTAGTGTCTATTCTCGCTGCAACTCATTTTCTCAATGCAGGAGATGATGGTGATGATGGTGGTGAGGACATCTACTGGTCCTACCTGAGGGCTTGCCGTGTGCCAGGCATTGTGTCAAGCACTTAGTGAAGACTTGTCCTGAGCACTTTACCAATCGCAATACAATTCATTTCTGTAACACCCGTATGAGGTACTAGTATTATTCCTATCCCTAATTGTCCCATTTTACAGATGAGGAAACTGAGGTATGGAGAGATGAAGTGAACTGCCCAGAAAGAAAACAGAGCCGGGATTTGAATTTAGTTGTTTGGCTTGAGAATCTACCCTTTTGGAAGTACCTGCGGGCTCTATAAATAGGTCAATGGAGAAATATCTGAGAAATCCCAGGATATTAACAACTGATATGCAGAAAACCAAACAGTGTGAAGTGCAGGGTAGAGACCTGCTGGGGTGGGGGTCATACTGCTTTAGTTCAGCTGTGGGGAAGGAGGTGACATCTGAGCTAAGGCCTAAAGGGTGAGAAGGAGTGGGGTGAAGCAAAATTGGATGGAAGGTCGTTCCAGGGGAAATTGGACTGGCAGTGGACACGGCAGTGCCAGGACCCACAGCAGGAAACAAGCTTGGTAGGGTTCTTTGAAGAAGAGAAAGCAATCCAAAGTTGCTAAAGAGAAATGCATCCGAGAGAGGTGGCAGGAGGGGACATGACTACGACTGACAGAGGCTGGGTCACTTAGTGTCTTATAGGGTTCTGAGAGTTTGGCCCCAGGAGGCATGTGCCGAGAAGGGAACACATGGTACAGTTCTTATCATACCCACGTCTTTACAATACAAAACTGTCCTAGAGCTTTAGAACATGAAGGAAACACAGATAATCCAATCAAATCTGGACCAGCGAAGTTGTCCCAAGTCACGAGGATGGGTGATGCCCTCCCCACCGCAGTTCGAAGCCTGTCCATTTCGGGGAGGAACTTTTCATGCTTATTTTATTCCACTAACTCATGGTGAGGAATACGCCCCTTCAAACCCCAGAATGGAAACAGGACCAGCAGGATGAGTGAATAGAAGTCGGTGGGTCACCAGGAGGAGCAAGGTTGGAAACAGGAGCCCCGAGGTCATACACTGCTCACCCAGATGTTCTTTGGGAGTTGCAGGTCTTTTTAAGAGAGGTGAATTAGTTGCCAACGTTCATAAGTCATAGAGATAAGGAAAAGTGTCAAAAGTTTGTACATAGGACTTTGAGAACAAACAAATAAGTGTAACTATCAGGTAATCTGGTAATACTGAGCCTAGAGTCCTGCATGGCCACAGTCAGCGGGAGCTAAGCAACACACTCTCTCCTTCACTTAGGACAGGTGCCCTGGAGTTGACCAGAGTCCACACCGCTCCCTATCGCTCACCTCCATTTGATTCATGTTTTCCGACTCTTACAGCCTTTTACCTTTGCTGGTTTAATGTTAACAGGAATCCTAAGGTTCAAATCTCTGGTCTGGGAATCTCATTGAAACAAACAAACAAAAAAAGGAAGATGGGACTATTTCCACCCCCCACCCCCCGCCCCAGAACTTGGCAAGCCCTTCATTTTAGAATATCTGGAAGGAAACTCTGTCCTTTATATTTGCACACCTCGTCATAATTGCCACCATGTACAATAAGTGACATGCCAATCCTCGTGCAACCTATTCCAAATGGCACGGGCTGAGACTCTGCTGCTTCTAAGCTGTATGCCTTTGAGCAAATAATATCCACTCTTTCCAACCTCACCTTTGTTATCTGAAAAATGGGACTGATCCTATTTCCTTATAAAGGTATTATGAAGATAAAATGTAATAATGTACAAAAATGCTTGGCATACAGTAGGCTTGTAATTTTAAAATCTTAATGCATTTATAGGACCCGGAGCTCCTCCGTTCAGGTAACCAGTTCAGAGATACACAGCATTCATGAGTAGGAATGTTTCTGAATATGTATTTGTATATTGTGTGTGTGAGAGAGAAGGATCTAGAAACACGTATCTAATTACATACATATTGGGGCCTATTTTTTCTGTTGATTGGCACCAAATCCTAATGAGGCTTGTGAACTTATTTTCTGTCTCACACCCATCGTTTATTCTACAAACCCTCTCTCTTGCCTAGAAAGTACCTTTTATGAATTAAAAATGAAACTGTTGAGGAGGTATGGACCCGTCATACAGAACTCTGCCCTGTTCCTAGAGACGTCAAAGCTCTGGGTCTCTCTGGAAAACAAGGTTTCCGAGCATCGCCTTGTACCTCTAGTGGAGTATTCACCCCAACACTGAAAACTTGGAGAACTTTTCTGAAAACCGAGGATCGTCCCCCAGGGAAAACCAACGATTTCCTGTCGGGCACTGCCCTGCACGTCCTTTCAGATTCAGAGCTGGGGAAAGTGGCCGTCGTGCCATTTCTGCCACGATCCATGACCACCCTTCCCTCCCCCTCGGAGAAGGCAGAGAGAAATGACAGCTAGCGCCGCCATGCAAATCACATTAAAATTGCGGGAGCATTTTGGTTTTCATGAATTTTGAGAAGGAAACCGTGGGCACAAAAGCGTCGCTGTGGGTTCTGACACACTGCCTGTTCTGATGGATTAAGTGCCCCAACTGCTGCCCACGAACAGTCAGGTACAGGAACAGAGAACCTTCCAGAAGTGCTTGCTGCCACACCGGCAAGGGCTCTCGTGATGTACGAAGGGTCCCGTCCCCGAGAGGGGGGTCCCCCGTCTGAGGGTAGCTGGGGCTGAGAGGCAGGCGTCGGGTCAAGCGGGCCACCCTTCATGCTCGTCCAGAGCCCCTACCCCTTCCCCCTAAATCACTCCTTCTCAGAAAGGCTCCATCGGAACACAATTTTTGTCCAAAGCACATTTTTTTTTTTCTTTTTCCATCAGCATTTCCTGTCCTCTCACCTTAAAAAAACAGCGCTGAGAGCTTTTCAACCACAGGCAGCCATGTGGGGCTTGAGCTGTTTCAGATTTGCACAGGCCCTCCGCGAACATCCTGTCGGGTGCTAAAATCCCGCAGCTGTTCCGCGAGGACCACCCGGCTCGCCTTGAACCACATCTGACAATATGATACTGCTCGCTTCCAGAACCCATCACACAGTTATTCTTGGATAAAAGGTAAAGCAAATAGCCAGCCAACTGCTCACTGCTGCAGAAACAAAGACCATCTAGCCATTTATCAAAGCTCGAGACACCGCTTTGCTTTAAGCACAGACACCTCTCCCATTACGGCTTTAAACGGTAACACGATATTATATCAGAAATGACAAATGGCACTGGGGGGCCCAACCTATACACAATCGATAGCTGCTCCGTAGTAAGAACCATCTTGAAAATATCGACAGAGGGAACAGGAATTCTCATAATACTGCAGTGTTTTTGTTTTTTTTTTTGGTGTTCTGTTGGAACGACAGGCCAACAATCCTCATTTGGGCATGACATTTTTTTTTTTTTCTCCGCCAGCGCTGTGTAGCCCCCAGACGCGTGGCGGGTGTCAAATCATTATCACTGTCCTGTATCTATTCTATATTGGATTCTAAGAGGTTCAGGCCAAGGAAATGGATTAGGCCGCTGCCCCTGCAGCCTAAAACTCATTTTGGCTACATACACACAAGGGCAGGGGCCCGGGGAACTACTAGGCTCTCCGTGACAAATGGCACAAGTGTCATTAGGGAGATTATGCCCTAGGGACTTCTCTGGGTCTGGCCCCAAAATGTTCTTTTAAACCCCTAGGGTCCCTGCCCACACCCTGCCCCCAAGAGGGGCAGCAGTCTTTCTTGTTTAGATTGTGAAGAGGTGACCCACCCCCCCAGTGACTGGAGAGGGAAGATGGTCAATACTCCCCTGTGGTTGTGTGCAGGGGGATGCTAGACACAGAATGACCTGGAAATGAGTAAAAGGGCTCAGAGCAAAGGCAGGTGCAAAGAAAGTATCTTCGACAACAGGGCTACCTTGGTTTGACACCCTGCCCCCAAACAATACAGGGGGTAAGAATGGTAACCCAGGACCCCTGGGAAGAAGGAGAATACTGGTGAGCCGAGTTTTCTTCCTAGAGCTGACCCCTTGATGGGTGGTCCTGGAATCCTCAGTTTCCTGCAGGGTTTTATCAAAGACACAGATTTGCAGAGTTTCCAGCTTGGAGTTTCTGATTCAGTATGTTTGCAGTGGGGTTTTGAAGTCTGTATTAGGGGAAATTTTTTCAGGCAATTCTGATTTTAAGCCAAGTTTGAAAAATCAATGGCTTAAAGCAGCAGGGGGCTGGTAGATGTTAAATACATAGCTCTCAAAAAAAAAAAAAAAAAAAGCCTAAACTCTAGCATTCGCCAACTTCCATGGTGGAAACACTTCTGCTATGGCCAATTTCAAGAAACCACCGAAGGAATTAGAAAGAGATATACACGATCAGTGCTAGCTCGATAGTCAAGCTGGCATCGCATACCATGAGTTCGAATCAAAGGAAACTCCAAATAAAGTTAATAAGAGCTTGTAATAAAAAGAAGTGACACCAATGATGGTCACTGTGGGGAAGAGGGGACATGAAGACAGTGGACAGCAGAGCTGAGCGAAGTCTTCCTTATGTGGGTGGGAAACCCATCCAAGTGCCAGGTCCTAAAGATGACACCATTCGTGGTAATGTTCAACTTGGACCATTCTCTACTCTGAGTCATGAGAGCCATAATAAGGGAATGCACGCTGAGAGTCAATAAAATGATTGTACTCAGATGATACATGTAGAAATACATCATTTAAAAACCCTTAATTAAATGACCGAATCAGGCAAAGGATTACTAATTAGTGTTAAAATCATTAAGTGGATGGTTGATGGGGAACTGGACATGCATTTAGTATAAAAGTAAAGCCATAGAGATTACTTTCTAGGTGCAAGGGGGTAAGTGCCCCTGCATCACAGAGCAATCAAACTGCCGTCGGCTCAGTCAGTGCTATTTTCGGCATCTCTGATTTTGGGGCAAACAGATTATGCGCTCTCCGATGTATTGCAATAGAGTCTATACCTCTGATGTGTTCTGGTAAAAACAAGTCCCTTTTGAACCCGTGAGGGGTTTATATATCACTTTTACGGGGTGGAGGAGCAAGCTAATGAGAAAATCCCAGACAAATTCAGAAGGAAGACATTCTTCAGGACAGTTGGCTCTATCTGTTCTATAATTCTGGGTCCTGAGAAAAGGGACCATGCTGGATTAAAAAAAAAAAAGATTTATGAGACAAAGTCAATGGGTACAATATGTGGTCCTAGATTGGACAGTACTTGATCAATTCAGCAGAGAACAACATTTTTGTGCAACCGGAAAAATATGAGTATGGTCTGGGTATTAGAAAGATAAAAATTATTGAAATGGAAAAATAGATATTGTTGACTGGAAACAGTAGGTAATACAGCGTGTATATTATCATCACATTTTATTTAAATATACATATAGAGAGAATGTTCTGGAAGTACACACACAATAGTGGTACTCTCTGACTCAGAATAAGACCATTCATTTTCTTATTTTGGTCTATATTTTCTAATCTTTTACAAGTCATATGTTCTGCTTCTGTCATTTTTAAAGAAAAGTGTGTGTGTGTGTGTGTGTGTGTGTGTGTGTTTTAAAGGGATAAAATGTTCAGAAAACCAGGCATTGACCTCGGAAAAACATTAATATGAAGATACCTTAAAATCCAGAAAAAGTCAAATGCATTCATCTCAGGAACCCGGACCAGTTCTGGTTTTGTTCTCAGAGACAGGACAGGGTAGGCACACAGTAGGTGCTCAGTAAATTTTGGCAGAGGAATCTAATCTGTAAAACATCCCCAGCCGTGTAACGGACAAGTCTTGGTGAACTGAAGCAGGGGAAGGTGAAAGAGGATTTATTTGACGGTGCTGTGTTGTAAAGTCACGGCACCACCGAGGGCCAGAAGGAAAGAAATAGAAGGCAAGATAGAAGACAAAACGGAACCAGTTGAAGATGCCCTGACTCATTGAGGAGGTAAAGGGACCGAGCAGCACCTGACTATTTGGCCTTGGCATCTCGTGTCTTCCAGATAGAGTAGCGAGCCGTTGTGTTGGCAGCAAGGACTTCCTGTATCTTTCTTGGGCCAACGCTCCCAAGGCCAGCGGGTTAGGGTGGGAGCCACGCAGCAGTCCGCAGAGTGGGCCTTCTGTCCCATCTTCATTTCCCTCAAGTGGTTGACACATCCTGGCTACCTTCACCCCTCTGCCTGATGAAAAGAGCAGCTCAGATAACCCCCTTGCCGTACCTCCAGATACAAGGTAGTGGCTTTAACTTCAGGAAATCGGGTCCCGGGCAGGTCAGGCCCTGATCTGGTGCGTGTCTTACGCGGCGTGGCCGAGGAATTGCTGATGGCTTGAGTGTGGTCATTTTTCTGTGACAGACATGTGAAGAAGCCGCGTCTGTGTGGACATGTGTGTGTGTGTGTGCACGCCAGGTTGTGTCTGTGGCATCTTCTCGGTTGGTTTCTGACTGTTCTGCACGTGGGTTACTGTAAATGTCACAGGTGGTCGGGACCCAGGGTGCAGAGGGTTGCCACGTCCAGGAAGTCCTCGGGCCTCACACCCGTCTGCTTTTCCAATCAATCTTCCAAGACACTCATGGGCCCTGGGAGACCTGAAATGCCTACTAGGGAAACACACATGGCAAGAACCTATTTCACAGTACCCTTTCAGCTTTTCCACATTATCAGGGTGGAAATGGATGGGTCAGGAGTGTGCCCTGATTTAGCTGAACTTTTGTCTCCCCGCCAGGGAAAGGGCTGTCTTCCTCAGCCGCCAGGAACCCAGGACACACTGTTCTCTGAGGAACCATTGAAAAATGAGGTTGAAACTCATTGCTGTGTGCCTCTCGTTCCCTATGCCAAGTTCAAGGCGCGGGGGGAGTAGCCCACTTCTGACTTGGGCCGGGGGGGGGGTAAAGTTCCAACTTAGCTAGGTAATCAGGAAAAAGGCATGAGGTCACTTCATTAAATGCCAGTAAATAATGGTTTATGGCCAAATTTGGGGTATTGACACATCTAGTACGCATAAGCTCTCTCTGTCTTCGGAGAGGG
This sequence comes from Ursus americanus, assembly GCF_024610735.1. Classification (NCBI taxonomy): domain Eukaryota; kingdom Metazoa; phylum Chordata; class Mammalia; order Carnivora; family Ursidae; genus Ursus; species Ursus americanus. The sequence continues at coordinate 8,833,990 of NC_142148.1, forward strand.
AGACGGAGACAGACAGACGGAGACTTTCCTATTCAAACTATCCGGGAACAGAGGCTGACAGAAAACTCTCCTGGTACTCCATACGGATTTGGGTGCTTTTTACCCTGGGCACGTGTATCAAAGGGAAAACGGGGAGGGGGGGACCTCGGATTTCCAAAAGCGAGAGGAAGTCTTTGGTAAAAGGTGTGCCATTTTCATTAATTGTTAGCAAGCGTTACATCAGCTAGTCGGTTTAATTAATTTAATCCTGGTAGGTATTTAGTGAACGATTTGCAGCCATTGGCTTGCTGTCCGCTTAGACGGGGAACTCCATGAGGGCAAGCACGGCCCACGTTCTCACTGCGGCATCATCAGTATGGGTCAGAGTTCTTAGCCCATGTTTATTACATGAATGACCAAATGAATGGGTGAAGTTCCTGAAACCATTCTGGAGTCGTAATGGAGGCTTACCGAATATTGAAGAGGGGGAGGGGGGAGGGAGGGTCAGACACACTGTGTGTCCCGTAGCAGGTGTCGGATCAGGCAGTATGAACTCACACATGCATACTTTCCTAACATCCTCACTTCTCCACCTACTTGATTCATTTAGTTTTGTTTTCTTTAGCCATGTTTTGTTAAATTCAGCATCTGTGGTCAGCAACACCGGCTGTCTCCGGACAGCTGTCAATTTCTAAACAAAAGCAATGACCTCCACTCTTCACTCCTTGGGGTTCCAGATTTGTCAAAGGCCTGTTCTGCTTCTACAAGCCCAGTCCCCCTTTCCAGACCTCTCTTTCGTTCTAATACTATTTGTTTTCAAGAGACACATCGAGCTTCTATTTATCTCCCTCGATCCGTTAGAATGCACTCAGATCCTCTTTTGCTTAGACTCAGTGCGTGCAGAGCAGCGACCATGTCCCAGGCGCCAATCTCCGAACTGGGGTATGTGGGTGCAAAGAGCAACGCCCCTACCCCGTGGCTCCTGCCGTCTTGTTGGAGAAACAGCCAACATCCGCACAAATGATGAAGTTCTCCTTTGTGGCTCTAGGCACACTGGCCAGGAGAGACTGAACAGAGATCAGTAACAGCTACCCTGGTGCGATCCCCGGGAAAGGCTCTGTTTTACCCCGGGCTTAAGCAAATTATTTGTAGAACTTGAACGAACCCCAGCTTGGCTGACAGCAACCAAGCCTTGGCCATTTCTTGGTTTCTCTCACTTTGGGGTAGCTCCCTTGGAGTCCTGTGCTTTAGACAAAGCAAACCGTCCTGCCACACATGCCGTCATTCTTAAAATTAGAACAAAGTTTGAATGATATAATAAATTCTACCCATATGCAAAAGGGTAACAAAAGAGGGAATTGGGTAATGCACTCTTTCTGCTGATGTGCTAACGAGATACAGCACGCAGGTCTATCAACAGGCTCTGTAGAGGGTCCAATGCCTTCCTCTCCCTCCGTGTCTTCTTTTCATTATAGTGTCTCTGCAGCCAGCCAAGTAATTAATGGGAAAAGTACCTAATGCCGCATGAACCTCACCCAATCATTTCTAAAATGGATCAAAATTCTATAAATGACAGTTTATGCATCTGGCGAAATGTGTATTTTCTTTTCAGAAGGTGTTTCTATTACGGTCGGTCTGAACATCATGTGATATCACAGTTGCTAGGGTAACTCCGTTTTTTTTTAAAAGAGAACAACAGAGTAAATAAGCATGTAAATCGACTTTGGTGCTATGTAAATTCTAGTGAATCTGTTATCGTTACCTTGACGATGAAAAAAACTGGCATTTATCTTCTCTGGCCCCCAGTATGATTCGGTTTGAACTTAAAATTTATAAGGTAGCCGTGTGGAGGTGCCGAGGGCTCTGGAGAGACACGGGAGGCGATGCTGTTAAGAAGCTTTGCTTAACAGGAAAGGGAGTTTGGACAACGGTGATGGGTCACATGAAGACCAGGGGAGAGAGTGCGTGATTGTCAGGACGTTCATTGTCAGCTGTGTGTGGCGCAGAAAGCCCGCCTGGGGGCTACCTGAGCTTCTAGGGCAGTCAGAAACCTTGTCAACCGTCCAGACCGTGTGTCCTCCTGATGTCTCACCTCTGACTTGCCTGGATTCTTTGGCACCCCAGCAGACAGATCTGCAAAACTCCTTGTGTACTTTCTGTTAGGCGAAAATGTCTGATACAGCAGACGTGATTCAGGAGTGATGACTGCAAGTAAAGCTCGGTGAACATCTCCAAATATTTTCCACATTTCCCATCTAGAGCTTTGAGGGTTCCAGTTTGTGTGTTATAATTGAGGTTGGCAGTGGAGACCGGGACTGGAAGGGGTGTGAGTGAATTCGGAAGAATTACTTGGAAGAGCTAACGAGGAAAAGATGCTCAAATGGAAATCCTTTTTGAGGAAAGAGATACTCTTGTAATAAAAAGCACCAGTGTTTCCATCAATAAAGGCACTGGGATCAGAAAATACATCAAAGAGAAAGATTTTAGACTGGATGAAGATGCCCAACAGAAAACAGTCCTACCAACTGGCAGAGTTTTGACTTGTCTCCCCTTTTCTAAAAATCATACAAAAAGCTCAGCTCGTGCTTTTAATGAATGAATGCTTTGAATAGCTATGCAGAGTGCCTAAGAAAACTTATGATCTCAAATTATTAGTTCAAAGAGTACGTGTCATAGGAGTTCCTGTAGGAGGCAATAAAAAAAAGGGGTGTACTTTGAAAATCCAAATTTATAGCAAATTCTGCATCTTTCATTTGGCACCTGGATACAGTGATTGCTTGGGTGTATCAAAAATATTACAAAGGAAAATTAAGTGTTGTCTCGCTCTATCTTCTTATAAAGTGATACTGATGACCTAGTGATCACTATCTTCTTAACGGGGCTGGGAGATTTTATCAAACCTTGTACAATATGATTGCATTCCCTTCATTCTGAAGCCACCTTATTTTAATTTTCACATGAAATTGGGCTGCAATTGCAATGTGTGTGTACTTTTAACATGCTAGGGTTCTTCCCCACCTCTCACCCCTCCCCCACCCCCAAACAAAGCTTTTGCTAAATCCCTGCATGCCTTACAATGGATGGAGTGTCAGAATGGAGGAAGCTGAAAAACAACAGGCTTCAGGAGCTAAAAGAAACAAAAGGGGGATGGCAAAGCCTTATAAGATTAGCCCTACGGTTCCTTCCGCATCCCTGAGTGACAGGCAGAGAAATCGACAGCTAATTCAAGATCCATCAGGGGCTGTATTGCCTTTCTATCGAAATGATGAGTTTGGAGAGCGGGCTGCAAATGAATGCCTGAACATTCTCGGGAAGTACTAAGTGTCACGGCCGAAGTTAGTGTGGCACTGCTGTCTGCCGCATCCAAGAGATGATGGGGCCCTTCTAGAAGGGGAACAGCGGGGTAGCACAGAAATGGAAGGTAAAAGAGGTTAATTTATGGAAATTATCCAGGTCATGTAACCAGTAGGACATATCAAGCAGAGCTTTAAGAGAGGAGCAGTAATGTATGTAAAATCTGACTTTCAATAGGTCGCGAGACAATAACAGTTATCAGGAGTCAGGCAACTTTTAGTAACAAAGGCGAACATTTTCCAAGTGTTTACTATGCCCCGGGGCACTCTGCAAAGACACAAAACAATAGGACAGCTCCCAGTAGCCCCATTTTACAGATGAGGAAATAGAGACTCAGAGAGTTTCAGCACGGAATTAGTAAGGGACGGGGACGGACTTGTACACTGGGCACCTCAGGGACAGTGCCTGGGAACCCCCATACTCAGAGGCCCAGGAAATATTTTCATTTCTTTTAAGATCAGAAGGAAAAAAAATGAGCTTTGAGAGAGAAGAACGTGTTTTAATATAGGATGTTAATATATTTGTCTTTGCATCATGATGTAGTCATAAAATATATTTTTTAATATTTCCTTTTTACATGAAATTTTAATATTTTCTCATGGAGAAAACCCTGAGGGACAGGAATGAAATGTCAAGTTTGAACTCCCGCTTTTCCAACTTTGGTCCGACGACCAGAAGCATCCATACCAGCTCCTTGGACGTGCAGAATCTCAGACCAAACACCAGATTGCTGACTTGAATCTGCATTTTAGTGAGCTCCCAGATGATTCCGCCTAACATTTGAGACACACTTGACTCAACCTATAACCAAGAGTTTACACCAACCCTCGTCCTCCCTTAAGCCACGGCAGTCTTAACCTACATGGAAAACGCAAAGCCATGCTAGGTGACCAGAGAGTTATGGCTATCACTGCCTCCGTATCTTTCTTCTCCTTCTAAGGCAGGTAGGCTACAAAAATGCAAAAAGCAATACACTCCTAAGTAAAAATGCAATTTTGAGATAACAATATTAATTAAACTGTGAATATTTTGTTACCTTAACTTAAGCCCTGGGAATAATTAGGGAGTTTTCTGCCAATAGTGCTTTCCAATGACAGCACTGAACGCCTTAAGTATGAGAGGTCCTTGGGTTGGAAGGGACCTTTCAGTAGAGGGGAAGTTACTGGCTTGGTTTTTTAAATCATAATAATGCTCCCCGACGACCCCCGACCATAAGGGCTTTGAGGAACCTGCTACCTGGCTCGCTGCCCTGGGGACTGAGGTGAATGGAGCCCAGAAGCCACCTCTTCCCAAGAGGCTTCTAGATCTGTCTCTCTGACACCTGCTGGCTACAGGGGTCCGATGATTTTTATGGGCGTTAGTCTAAGAGGGGTTCTTTGAGGTCTTTAGGAAGAAGTTAAAGATGGGGGGGATGCAAAAGAAAGAGGGAAAGAGATCGGGAGAAAAATGAGAGAAGAGGTGGACAGAGAAAAGTCTGGAAGTTGAGAAAATGGTCTACCATTAAGGAGTCATAACCAATGGTAGCAGATACCCCACCGTGGTCAAATACCTCGTGGGTGAAAGAACGAAAGAGCAAGGGGAAGATTTAACTTCGTCTGGTGAATGCCGGATATTGGACCAAAGTGTGTGCATATATGTGGGCACAGCCATGCGTGCACTGTTAATAGCGCTTGTAATAATCTTACGGAAACTTGTTGGTTTATTTATTTACTTACTCCGGATTTCTCTCGCTAGAAAATTATCTCCATGAGGATAGGGCCCTGCCTTGTTCACTACAGCATTCTCCTCACTCGGACAAGCAATTGGCACATAATATATGCTCAACAAAAATTAGTTGAACGAAGGCATTCAAGGTGGGGGAAAATCAGTTTGAGCGACACTGTCGAACCAAGGCCACAAATCTGGAACCACAGGTGTGAATCCAAGCAATCTGGGTGAGCTGACCGAATCTCTCATTCTGGCACTAATTCCCGGTTTACTGCATGGCGTGGACAGCCGCTCCCCGCCCCACGCCGCTCCCTGCCTCCGTTGCTCGTGTGTCAAACAGGGATGAGAAGGCTCCCCTGCCTCCCCTCGCACAGGGTTTGGGGAGAACCAGACAAGGTCATGAGTGTGCGTGCTCTGGAAGTGGGACCACGCTTCGTCAAAGAAAGAGTAATGCTGGAGTATGGGTGACATCTTCCTCGTGGCCCTGGGTCCTCCTGCCTGTTGAGTGTCACACCAAAGCCACCAGGGGCCCAGGCAGAAGAAGCAAAAGCCTAGGTGGCTATTTCATGGCCGAGAATCATCCACAAGGAGCTATTACTACATTTCACTTTGAAGATCAGCTGCAGGACGCTTGTGCGTGAAGAGCCATTTGTAAAATAAAGAAAAACAAGACACAAAGGAGTGTTTTCCATTCAGACCCTTAGAAATGGATGCTTTGCCTTTCCTGTTCATCCTTCTCCCACTACTGGTCCATTTCCTTCCTTCTGGCTTCCCGTCTTCCTATCATTGTGCCATTTTTGTTTGGGACCCACGCAACAGCTGCTGTTATCACTCTGCACTTGTCTCAATCTTGCCCAAGAATCCCCTCCTCGGCCTTCCACCACACCAAGTTCTGTTTCAGGTTTCCCGAAGGAGAAGAAACCCGAGAACGTCGTGTCTCGTCAAAGACACAGGCGTGGCGAGAGCAAATCTGTGAGTGCCAGGCTGACTCAGTGCTCACCACACTCCCCCGACCCTCGGGGGGCAAGCACGACCCTCGGGCACCGGTGAGGAAGACATGCGGGCATGCAGCTAGCAGAGGCAGGACTTGGAAAGGAGCCCAGGCTGCCAGCACCCCACCCTTCGGGCTCCTTTCATTGAAATTGCTGGAGCTTTTCTGATGTGACCTTGGGAGGGTTGTGTTTGAAAATGGAGAGACTCATGGTTGAGTCCCCAGTTCCCCAGTGTTAGTGGGGTTTGTGAAGGTTCCAGCTTAGATTTGAAGCTCTAGGCAAGGACTCTCTTACTGTGGTGTTTTTTTTTTTTTCCTTTTTGACTTAATTTTATTCCTCATAGATTTAAATATTATTATTCTCCACTGGCGTCTTTCCCCTTCACTCTGCCTCGTCGGCACGTGGCAGCAACTTCATCTCAGCCCTAATGCTTTGCTTTGGCTCCAGCGCTATGGACAGCTCGTTTCCCTTGTTCTAAAGCCTTTAAAGTGATGAAAACACGTGGGTAAAGCCACTCCTGCCGCCAGCATCCAGAGATGTCTCTCCCTCTCCTCTCCTGAATTTGCCTTGTGCTCAGGACTCTATTCTTGTACGTGTACGCGTGTGCACGTGTGCATGAGTGTGTGTGTGTGTAATTTGAAGTTTTACTTAAGATTAAAAATACAACATGGACTTTGGGGGAGAAAAAACACATCACATAGGAAAGAATAAAGCAAAAAAAAAAAAAAAGAAAAGAAAAAGAAACCCTGTCTGTACCTTCCACACAGCCTGTTTCTTACAATTCCAATCCTCAACCACTGCTCATAGTCTCTTGTGTATCTTTCCAGAACATGCTCATGTATTTACAAAAATGATCTCTACCTACTCGCCCACCTACCTATCCAACCCTTTCTCCGTTACACAAATGTTCAGCACCTTCCTTTTTTTTTTTTTTTTTTGGCTTAATAAGCTTAAAGCTTGATCCGTATCAGAACATATGGATCTGTTTTATGATTGTTTTAAAATATACTTAGGGTTCCATCAGGCGGCTGTGCCATAATTTCTTTGGCCAGTCTTCTCTTGAGGGACGCCCAAGTGATTTTATTTTGCTTTGTTTTACCTTATTTAATTTTGGTAAAGCCATTCATTTTTGCCCTCACTCATTGGTTCCTGTGTTCAACTAGACTGTAAACTTCTTGGGGGCAGAAGCCATATTTAATAGCTGTCAGGGCTGCAGTCTAGAATTCTGCACACAAGGCGGTGTGCTCGCTGCTCGAGATGCCCCGGCTCATTGATACACGGGGTCATTGGATCTTCCCGACATGGTATGAGACAGGTGCCGTTATCACCCCACTGTACAGAAGAGGAAGCTGAGGCTTACAAGGGAGGGTGATTCAGCTGAGATCACACAAATGCCCAGGGGATACGAGCCTATGGAATTTGACTGCGGAGCTGGTCCTCACCGCTCCTCTCTGCTTGCTGTGACGGGTCCATCCTTGTAACTCCCAAGGGTCAGGCACTTTTTCTTTTTCTTTTCTTTTTTAAGATTTTTCATTTATTTATTTGAGAGAGAGAGAGAGACGGGGGTGCAGAGGAGGAGGGAGAAGTAGACTCCCCGCTGAGCTGGGAGGCCAACGCGGTGCTTGATCCCAGACCCTGGCATCATCACCTGAGCCAAAGGCAGATGCTTCACCAACTGAGCCACCCAGGCACCCCTGGCAGTGTTTCTCCACACTCTGATTAAGAGTACAAAATGGAATATAAAGTCCACAGTCAGCTTTCTGGAATACAGATCCTGACTCTGCTTCTTTCTCGCTGTGAAATCGTAGCAAGATACCAGAATGTTCTGTGCCTCAGTCTCCCCTTCTGTTAAATAGATCCAATGGTAATACTCACCTCACAGGATTATTGTAAGGATTTAAGAACGTAATATGGCACAGAGGAGGCACAAAGAAAATTTGAGAAATTATTCAAGCCTAGACTCCAGAAGGAAGACCCCACAGGTACTCGCCTACCATACTCGAACCTAAATTTGTTCTTTTCTCTCTTATTTCTTCCTCAACTACCCAGAGCACCTGCACCATAGTTTGGTGGGTACTAGACAAAAACTTCTGACAGACTAGAATTTTCCTAACATACCTTTTGAATATTTTAAGCCTGGAAGAAAAACAGCCAGAATTCAGACATAGCAGGCATTTTTAAAATAAAAGAGCTGAAGAAAGGCTTGGCAAATTGGAGAAGAAACGAAAAGAAAGAAAAAAAAAGTCCTGGAAAAGCTTATATTCATGGATGGCAGGTAGCATATACCTGGAATTGAGCTGAGAGAAACACTTAAATTCTTGTCCTCTTGGGACCTACACTTTAATTCACTTAAACTAACCAAACTGATATGGTTCAGAGTTTAAGGTAGAGAGGTATTGTTTTATAATTCTTCATTTCTAAAATGACCCTCTTATTCTAGGTAAAGTAAGACAGAAAATTGATAGTCAGATAGACTGAGATATGCAAACATTTTTTTTTTTTCCTGGAAAGTTACAATGATTTTTAAGACTTCGTATCTTTGTGGTCCTTTTTTATCCTTCTTATTTATTCACACGAGGCAGTATGACTTATTAACTAACCATAAATTTCTTCCTTAGATTGCAATTTTCATCTGGAGGGAAAACCCTTTTCATATTAATGATCTGTATCATTTGTAGTAACAATACCTTTCTCCCTTTGTTTAAAAAAAATAATAATGATATTAATAAAAAAAGTGCAGACTTTCCTCTCCATATCAAAGTCTATCAGGAAATAAATGAGGAAAACATATATTTGATGCCGTATTTTAGCCTGAGAAAAATCGACAAAATTATTTTTATTATATAGAGGGCATATAGCTCATGCATGTAGCTTAGAATCAATTAATTTAAAGTAATAATTTGTACAAACACCCTCACAAAAATTTTAAAGGATATTAAACACCCTGTTTTATAAACATAACACTTAATTTAGGAAAAAAAAACATTTAGAAGGTAATGCATTTAGGATAAGTGCACAACACATGAAAATAATAAATGAAATTTTCCCAGTTTAGAAAATGAATGTAATTAATTAACATTTAAATTACATTTTTAATTGCAATCATGCCCTCCCAGGGGACTCATAAGGGACCATAATTGCAATTAAAAGCATGTGGATTAGATAATAAAACAATGCACACTGTCTGAAATGTGCGATTTAAAATGGAAAACAGACATTGTTATCGGCACATCTAACTTAATTGTAGCCATAAAGCAAATGTGCTGTACAAAATAAAATTCACATACGGGAACATTTAATTCTGGAGTCTCTTAAAGGGGACACGCTTGAGAGCACATTTTATGACAGGTTCTGTTGGAAACAGCCCTTTAAGGCTTTCGGATCGAGGGCTGGTGCCTTAATGTTTTTGCATTAATAAAAGCAAAGCTGAATGTTCCTATTAAAACACACAGATACATTTAAGTAAGAGATGAAACTCAATGTCTAAATTTAAGCTGCGGCACACGATTCTATCAGCTGGACAGACCGTAAGGCCATGTAATTTTGAAACTACGTGGTTTTTTAACTTTTTTTTTTTTTTTATCTTCTCCTCTTGTTGAGAGAATCATCATGAAAGGTGTGCGATTTAAGACTAGGGAAAGGAAAGCCAGAGAGATGTGTGTTTGGCTTGGCGAGAGCAGAGCCAGGATATGCATCCCCAGTCCCCCAGCCCCACCCGGATAGTCTGACGTCCAACATCGTCCACCTCGAGAAAGCCAAACCAATGCTTTTTAATTACAGAAAGGTCTTCTATTTCATTAGCATGAATCTCACCGTTATTTGATCAGAAACCTTTTCAACTCCGTATATGTCCGTCTTTTCAGTTGGAGGTACTCTTGGTAATGTCTGGGAGTCTCAGCTTGGGGGAAAGGATGCTGTTGGCATCAGGGAGTGCATGAGGCAACCCCTGCTTAGAAAATACCAAACTGTATCCAAAGAGGAGATGGTTAAAAGTCCTTCAGAATCCCATTCTGGTAGATACAGGGCTGCAGTCTTCTGCTTTTAGCCTAGATGCCTATTTCGTCTGCTTATTGATGAGAAACAGTGACTGTGTTTACGGTATAAATGTTAGCATGAAATTAGAAGCAGCACAGCTCAAAAGGGCAGTGCGATAGAAAGACAAAGATCTCAGCTTTGGGGCCGGAGAGATCTCTGCTCAGAAGCCGGCTCTGCACGGCCAGCCGTGTGACTCTGCTCAAGTCAATTTTCCTCTGCAAAGTCTTGGTTTTCACATCTGCTTTACATTCATGGTGGCATGAAGATGAGAAAAAAATAGACACACTCACACATATATACATTCACTAAATATATTGAAGTATAGATGCTGTACGATATAGAACACCATGTATGAAGACCTTTACGTACGTATAATGTACAATGTACGTAAGCATGCATATGGATGTGTGCGTGTCCAGAATTTATTAATATGCAAATAGGTAACCCCTTTGATATGTTTACATTTGCATACATGCATAGCTCCCTGCTTCCTACAAGCTCATTCACTCAACAGGTTTTTTGAAAGGCCTACTATGTGCCAGGGACTATGCTCGCCTTGGGGATGTAGTTGAAAAGGAACTCAGAAAAAGATGTTTTAAGTAGATGACAAAACATCTGGACTTGATCTCAGGGCAGTAGGAAACCGTTGGTGAATTTAGGCAAAGGATTAAAACTGACAGATTTGTATTTCCTAAGAAATTCTGTGCGATGTGGTACATTGACTAAGGAAATGTGGCAGCTTGGCGATGGGGGCAGGGATGTCGAGAAGTCTGGAGCTGGTGTCTTAGAGCTTGTCGAGTTTAACGGAAAATGAGGAAGATCTGAAATCAGCTCACGTAACAATAGTTTTGGTCTTTAAGAATGCCCAGGAATATGACAACCAATGAGCAAGTTGTTACCCTATTGGAGGGCAGCAGAAATGAAGATAGAAGGCCACTGAAGTTTGAGACCCGTGAGTCCAAGATGCCTACCCATCATACTTTTCTGGGGCGAGTAAAATTACAGATTCTTAAAGCCCATTCATAGACCTTTAAAATCAGAATGGATGAATGGGGAGTGGGGACTCTTTGCAATACTAATTCTAGGCATATTTAGGGAAGACTGTGCATTTAGACCACGAGAAACAACAAATAAATAGGATTTTGATCACTATTCAATAAGCTAAAATCTGATATCTGGGATTGTGGCAGAGACGGTGCTATATGTTTGCCATATCCTCTTCCCACAGAAAAACTACATTTCCCAGTTTCCCTTGTAGTTCAGCTGGGACCATGCGCTCTGGCTTCTGACCAGACTGGGCAGAGGTGATAGACATCACTGCCGAGACTCGTCCACACCTTCTTCAGTGGTTTCGGAAGCCAAAATCCAGATGTTCCAGATGGTATTGCTATATGTCAGCTGGAGGAGACCAGCATCAGACAGTATGTACATAAAAAATAAGTATGTACTGTGTGGAGTACTGCGATTAGGGGGTTATTTGTTAGAGAAGCTAGCATTAATTATCCTGACTAATACAAGGAGAAAGGAAAACAAACACATCTCTCAGAGCATGGCGCCGATTTCCTACAAATTCAATCAATTTTTCCAACGTCACCATATTTCTCTAAGGCAAAGTCTTTAAATAGCCATAGATGCTATTTTTAGTTTCAGCATTTGTGTATTTGAGTGTATTTTTAGTCTTTTGGAATTAAACCCAGAATAGATTCCATTTGCAGTAAACCAGACTATTTGAATAAGTCAATGCTTCTGAAATTGTAGGAGGGCAGGTGTTGCCCCCGGGGGACGTTTGGCCATATTGGGAAACATTTTTGGCTGTCAAGACTTGGGGGGTTAGGATGCTACTGCATCTGGGGGTAGAGGCTAAGTACCCTGCACTAGCCCCCTGAGCAAAGAATTATCTAGCCCAAAATGTCAGTAGTGCCAAACTCTAGACTAATCCCAAGTAGGCTCGATCTGCCTTCTGGACATAATCACAGACCCATTATGTCCAAAACAAAAAAAAACCCAGGGGCCAACTGGTGCCAAACGAGGGCCACAGTTAAACAAATCAGACTCCCCATTCCTGCTCAGCACACTGTTCTGCCGTTCTCCGCCAGACCGGGGCAGTCAGTGCGTCAGAAGACGAACAGAAATGTTCCAGGGACTTCTTGTCACCTAGGTAGAAAGAAACAGCTTGAAGGACCCAGTCATTTACACATTCAACTTTGTCTTCTTCGTTCAAAAGTTGGTGTTGCTGTCACCAGACCTGGCAAAAGTCACACTTGTAATGTCATAACTTTACACCCGCCTCTTCGTCCTTTTGGGAGGTGTGACGCTCCCAAGTCAGAGAGCGCACTGATAGAATGTTGCCAAGTCCACCTCTCTGCCACCTTCTCGCCTCTTGCTCTCTCGGAGGTAACTGCTCTCCACAGAGAACAATTTTTTAAAAACATTTATTCATTATTTGAGAGAGAGAGCATTAGCAGAGGGAGAAGAAGAGAGGAGCTAAAGCGGACTCCATGCTGAGTGCAGAGCCCCACGCGGGGCTCGATCTCACGACCCTGAGATCAGGATCTGAGTCAAAATCGAGAGCCAGATGCTTAACCAACTGTATCACCCAGGTGCCCCTTGATTGCAGCATTTAAGGGATTATGAATTGAAATGCCTTTCATTTGATAAGATGAACACCAAGAATCCCCATATTACCCCCCCCCAACACACACACACAAAACATGACTCCCTGACGTGCTCTGCCATGACACAAAGTCTGACCTCAAAGTCTAATGAGCAGTAGCGCCTGGTGACTGAGAATGAGCAGCTTTGGGGTCAAATATGTTTGGAGCCTGATTTCCCCAATAACTACCCGTGTGATTTTAGGCAGGGTATTAACCATGCCTGAGGGCCATTCCTCACCTATATGGAGAAAAGAGTGTCCACTTCATATGATTTGTTTGGAGATCAGAACAGACACTGTATACAAAAAGTGCTCAATGCCGTGCCCCCACACAGTAAGTGTGTGGGCACTCAAGTATTTACTGATAAGTAATAAAAATCCTTTCTCCACAGAGTGCAGAGTCATATGTGACTTGCCCTCTCTGACCTCTACTCATCTCATCTGACGTCTTCCCACCTCATTCTATACTGTACTCCAGCCACCATCTTTCTATTTCAGAAAGAACAAAGCCAACTCATTCTCACCCCAGGACCTTTGCACTTGCTGTTTCCTCTGTTTGAATGCTCTTCTGTCTTCCTCCAGAGTTTCTGTATCACTGATTCCTTCTCAGCATCCTGGCCTCAGACTAAATGTCACCTTTCTCTGGCCATTGTCCCTGAAGTTCCCTACCCCCATTCTTAGCCATACATGATTGCATTTCTAGCTTTATTTTCTTTATAATACTTAGTGTCATCTGAAATTATCTTATTCACACATTTATTTACTTGTCTGTTGTTTCTATCCCACTCCTGATGGAAGTTGCATGCAGGCAAGGAATTCATCTTATTCAACAGATGCAAAAACCACACTTAGAATGTTTCACGCACAGTTGCTTTTCAATGAACATTTCTGGAATAAACTAAACCAAACCTAACTTCTTTAACAGAAAACTGTCCCAACACCTCTTTTCATAACAAAACTAAGGACAGTGACCACTGACATAGACTCTAAGCTCCTGGCAATGTCCCCAAAAGGCTGAGACTTCTGGGTTTTATTACACCCCCTTTGGGACAAACCCTCACCTTGTATTAATTTCTGACTATTCATTGCAGGCAGAACAAGTCCTTGGATTTGGGAACTGACCACTAAACACATGCCACCATCTGAAACTAGAATGTTCACGATGCATTTCCCTTTCCGGGCGAGAGTGCAGAACGGTAGGGAAGCTGTGCAGGCCAATCAGAGGGCAACCTGAGGTCTGTGTGCCTCTGCATGTGTTTGTGCTCATGGTTGTGTGTGACCACACGTGGGAAGTCAAGGGTGGCTCAGGGGCTACCTAATTAAGTTTCCAACTGAAGCATTAGGCAACTCCACTCTGCCACTCTGTCACCTGCCCCACGAAATGGACCCCAGATACAAACTGCGCCTTAACTAGGCAGCTTCCATTCTTGCTGATCCCATTAGTTGCCCAATTGGGCAAGACGAGGTTTTAATTGCATGCCAGAAGCTTTATTTTTCTGCCCCAGGCAAACAGTTAACCACATTAGTATACCACTGACACATGAGAAGTTGGTCAGCAATGAAAAGTGAAAGAGCCACTTTTGGAGAGAACTGAGGTACCTGTCCATTTCTAGCACTTCCCCCCCAGCATCTGTAGCTACCTGAGGGAGAAAAATTTCAACCACCACCACAATGTGACAAGGTGTAAATAATGCACCGTGCTAATATTTCACAGCTTCATGGTGTGATGTAGGTTCACACAGACAGGCAAGGCTTGAAGGCAGACAGATGTGGCTTACGGGCGGGCTGTGCCCCTTGCTAACCATTTCCTCAGTCTCCTCATCTGTCAAGCAGGAAAAATGAATGTCACTTTCCGCTTTGGGATATTTTGAGGATTGAATATGAATGAAATGTTACAGGTAAAGAAAGCTTTAGGCTCAAATTCTGACACTTACTAGGCACAATGTGTCATTATTATAACTTTTATCCATCCACGCATGCATCCATGCATCCATCCATCTATCCATCCATCCATCCTTCCATCCATCCATCCATCTGTCTATCCATCCGTCCATCCTTCCATCCATCCATCTATCCATCCATCCATCCATCCATCCATCCATCCATCCATCCATCCATCCTTCCATCCATCCATCCATCCATCCATCCATCCATCCATCCATCCGTCTATCCATCCGTCCATCCTTCCATCCATCCATCTATCCATCCATCCATCCATCCATCCATCCATCCATCCATCCATCCGTCTATCCATCCATCCATCCTTCCATCCATCCATGCATGCATCCATCCATCATCAATCCATCCATCCATCCATTCATCCATCATCTATCCATCTATTCATCCACCCATCCATCCAACCATCCATCCATCTATCCATCCTTCCACCATCCATCCATGCATCCATCCCAGCCTCTGCAACACATCTGTTTCAGAGACCACTAGGAAGGAATGTTAGATAAGAGAAGCCAGAATTACATAGAAGGAGTGATTACATAACCAACAATGAAGGACCCTCGCATCCCAAACCTCAAGGATGCTAGGTCCCCTGAGCCGTGTCATCCTAGGACAGCAACATATGCTTATTTTGCTGAAGCCATATGGAGACAATGTTACTATGATTTAAAGGTCAGCACCATAAGAAATCATATTTAAGGCTATGAGGAAGGAAGCAGGGACATTACTGAATAGGTAAAAACTTTAGTGTCTCAAACTTCAACTTCTTCCTTCTGATTGAAGGGCAGTCCTTCATTTGACCTTTCAGACTGTGCCATCCAAGAGGGGAGTCACTAACCCCATGTGACTATTTAAATTTAAATAAGATAGAACTTTCAGCTTGTCAGTCACACTAGCCACGTGAAGTGCTCAAGAGCCACAGGTGGCTAGTGGCTACTGTAGTGGACCGTGCAGATGAAGAATACGTCAGACATCACAGGAAGTTCTCTTCGACAGCCTCCTTTGGGGGAACATTTAGTTGCTTATTTTAGCATTTCAATCCTTCCGTAAGTTCTGTTTCCTTACAAAGAGAGGTTGACTGTGGAAACGATCTCTTCCTTTTAACATCTGTAAAACAATGACATACTTTGCCCGTTCTATTACCAATAATCAAACAAAAGACAGAGATGAGATGAAATGGAGATTTTTCAAGTATTGCTGATGGTAGCATACTGATTTATCTCAACTGAGAAGAAGCTGTGTAATGGGAATCTAGAGAAATAGAAATATTCTCTCCCTTTGATCCAGTAATGGAGGCAGATTCCTAACCCTAAAGCTAATCCCAATCTACTTTAAGGTCATCGCCAGAAACACAGAAGAATCTCTACATAAAAAGATGTTCACCACAGTGGTGCTTATACTGGCAGAAAAATCTGGAACAACATAAATGTTCTCGAATAGAGGCGTGATGAAATAAGCAATGGTACCTGCATTCGATGGTGCATAAACACGATTATTACAAACAGAATGTAGCAACTTGGTAAGATACGTAAGAGGGAGTCAAATGGGGCAATCAGCAGAATACAAAATGTTATTTGATTTTATTGTCTATCTATTGCTATGTAAGCAGTTACTCCAAGACTCAGCAGCTAGTAACAACGAACATTTACCATCTTGGTTCCCACGGTTCGGGCGTCTGGAAGTGGCTCAGCTGAATGCCTCTGACTCAGGGTCTCTCAAAGATCTGCAGGCGAGCCATTGCCTCGGGGCTGTTGCTCTCTCAAAACCGGGGCTAAAGCGTCCACTTCTAAGTTCATCTATGTGGTTTTTGGTACGTGATTGTCAGTTGGTTTTGGGGGCGCCCCCTTCGTTTCCTCACCACATCCCTTAGGCTCCTCTGCAGGATGGGTCACAACCTGGCAACCGGCTTTCCCCCAGTGTGAGTGATTCAAAGGGAGGGATGGGGGTGGGGGTGGGGGACGTGTGAACATCTAAGGTGGAAGCTACAGTCTTTCTGTAGCCTGAGCTTGGAAGTGACGTCCCAGCACACTTGCCATGTTACTACGGGTGAACCAGAAAGTCCATCGACTCACCAGGGGAGGTGATCCCACAGGGGCAGGGATCTGAGAGATTGGGGATCACTGGGGTCATCCTGGAGGCTTTATCACAGAACTCATCTCTGCTTCGCCAATAAAAGAGATTGGCTTCGAGATTTAAAAGAGGGAGAGAGGCAGCCAGACAGAAGACAGAATGAATCTTCTCTACAGCTCTCCCTTAAGAGTAGGACTATGGAGTCATTCTTTTTTTTCTATGTTATTTCCCCTATTTTCCAATAATGAGCTTTTTTTTTTACTCTTACTATGATAGCAACACTCGATAAACGTTATTTATTAATTAATTTATTTTTTAATTTTAATATTTTTTATTATATTATGTTAGTCACTATACAGTACATCCCTGGTTTTTGATGTAAAGTCTGATGATTCATTAGTTGCGTATAACACCCAGTGCGCCATGCAATACGTGCCCCCCTTACTACCCATCACCAGCCTATCCCATTCCCCCACCTGATAAACGTTAAATGTTATTTAATTGGAAAAAGAAACCCTGTGGCGAATCCACAAGCATGATATTTGTAACTGATGGTCATTTTAAACCCACTTCCAAGTCTGAGATCAACTTTCTCATATCCCACCCCCCCCCCCCCCCCCGCTTTTTTTTAAGAGAAAGTAATCAGCTGATGTCCCTGCCGTTAGTAGTTAGAATGTGCTGGCTAAGATCCTTAGGATCTAGATCTCCTTCTCCACACCCCTGCCTTCCTGGAGCTCGGCTCCTCCCCTCCCGCCGGCCTCCTGCCAAATTCCCAGGGCGCCCTATATTGTAACGTCTGCAAGGGTGAGGGAGCCAGGATTGACGGCCCTTCAGTCGAGTCCCAGGCTGACACAGGCAACGGAGGGTAACTCATGCTTAGCACTTGATGTAACTTTTTGATGACTGAAACCTGATTCCATCAACCAATCCCCCAGTGGCTGATCTCATCTCTTTACCATCAGAGAAACTGAAGCCGAGTTACCAGCAAAGATAAAAAGAGGAGGCGAGTGGGCCACGTCTCAACACAGAGAGGAATAAGCTCGTCTTTGATCCTTTGTCCAAAGAACATTCCGGATTCTCACAAATGGGATGGCTGAACCGAAAATATTGCTGCAGTCAGTCCTCCCCCTGCCCAACACCCCCCCCCCCCCCGCCCCCGCCCCCCAGCCACATTTTTCTGAGCTGGGTGTCCATGCGGTCCTTCAGAAAAAACTACAAGCTCATTACTATTATCTTTTTTTTTTTTTTAAATTAGGAATTCAAGGCAAATCTCTTTTATTTATAAAATTGAGCAGAAAATAACAATGCAGTCGACAAAACACCCTTGAAAGTGTTAAAAAATATATATAAGGGCAACAAGTAACAGCAACCACAGTAAGCATTTGTGGAGGGTTTTGAGCCCGGAGCTGGAGGCAGCCGACTCAGGCTGAGGCCAGGCTGGGCCACGCAGACTCTATGTTGCTCCAGACAAGCCGTGTTCCTTTTAAGCTTCCCTGTACTCATCTGAAAAAGGATCGTGGTTGTTCCTACTCATTGATTTGTGGTGAAGATGAAAGGACATGACCCAAGGTGGGCGTATAGTGCCTGAGATCTAATAATTGCTTATTAAAATGTGATCTTTCTTTACTGTAACTCAAAAAATATCACTCAACGGCTTCTAATTCTATAATGGCTTCCTATTACAGAGAATGGAATCAAAACTCCTTACCGGGGCACCTGGTGGGGGGCTCAGTCGATGAAGCGGCTGCCTTTGGCTGAGGTCATGATCCTGGGGTGCTGGGATCGAACCGTGCATCGGGCTCCCTGCTCAGCGGGGGAGTCTGCTTCTCCCTCCGCCCCTTCCCGCATTTGTTTTCTCTCTCTCAAATAAATGAATAAAATCTTAAAAAACAAAACATGGGGCGCCTGGGTAGCACAGTCGTTAAAGCGTCTGCCTTCGGCTCAGGGCGTGATCCTGGCGTTCGGGGATCGAGTCCCACATCAGGCTCCTCCGCTACGAGCCTGCTTCTTCCTCTCGCACTCCCCCTGCTTGTGTTCCCTCTCTCGCTGGCTGTCTCTCTGTCACATAAATAAATAAATAAAATCTTTAAAAAACAAAACAAAACAAAACAAAACAAAACAAAACTCCTACAAAGCCCTATTTGAACAGTTGCCATTTGCTCTTCCTTGCATGCCCTGTATTCCAGCCCATGGGTCTTCTCTCCATCCCTGTGGTAAGCCTTCTTGCTCTGCCTCGGGACCTTTGCACTTGCTGTGCTTTTGCCCAGAACATCCTTTCCTCGGGCATTTGTCTGGCCGCTGCTTTCTCAATACTGAGTTCTTGAGACAAATACCACCTCATTAACAAGACTTCCATGACCTCTTTTTACTGAAAATAACCGGAGTCAGTTTCTGTTGTTTGCAATCAGAGAAGCTGAATGAATTCGGAGAGCAATCGTCTTGAAAAATAGATTTTGTCCTTTCTTTCCCCTCTTTGGCCACAAACCTGATGGTATTTGTTAATGTTTCTGTGTTTTTTTGTTTTTTGTGTTTTTTGTGTTTTTTTTTTTTTTTTTTTTTTTTTTGGTTAGATCCTCTTGCTATCTCCTTTTAGATTAGCAGGAATTTTTGCTTGGGCTTGTTGGCACCTTACAAAGAAGTAGACTAGGAGTAGGGAATAAATGGATGAAAAGGTGCATTTAAAGAAGGCAGGACCGTAGTGAGTGTGATAAAAGCATTTCGAGAGAAGTAGTTTGCAGGATGGTTAGTCTAGAAAGGGTAAACTGAAAACGTCTGCCTTAAATACTATACTCACGCATGCTTTGTGTGGTGCCAGCAATATTGGGAGTGCCTAAATTTGAAAACAGAGCTGAGTATAGGATACAGAGCAGGGATATTTTGCATGACTAATGATTAGACCCAGCAGAACCATAAGGGATTTGTTCTTGACTCCCGAACCCGTGAAGATAAAAGCTCGTGTCCTAAGGAGGCTCCACTCTCTTGAACTTCTGGGCCCAGGACTGTCAGCCTGTGCTCCTCCTGCTGACTGTTCTGCAGACCCACAAGCACCTTGCTTTGAACATCCTAGTGCCACCATCTTCCCTTCTACCACTGGGCCTTTGCATATGCTGGCCCCTCCTTGGGGATAATGGTTTTCCTTCTCTTTTTTTGCCTACTGACCTTTCTGTTCTTACCTTACACAACTTATCCTCAGGAAAACCTCCTTTGACTTCCTTGACTAGTCAAACCCCCATGAGGTATTCTTATGAAAAGTATGTCCTCAACTATCCAGCTCTTTCCACAGGTTTAATTTTGTCATTATTTGATTAAAAGCTGTCTCTATCACCAAGGTGTGAACCCTGTTCTGGCAGGAAGTGTGTCAGATTTTGCTGAGCATGGAATCTGCTATTGTTATCACAAGGATGAGCTTAGTATGGTGCAGACATTCAATAAATATTTATTAAATTAAAATGAATGAAAGAACGTGTTTTCAGGACTGACTGTAAGAGTAAAGCCATAATAGCCATTCCTATTTTGAAGAGGCAACTTATTAACTTTAGCCACTTAAGTGTTTTTTTAACTCCTGTTTCTCAAATCATTCCTTCGGAAGCATTTATTTGTCTTCGACATTTTGTTCCTGTCATACGAAGGGTAGATGTTATGTGTGTTCTATGAACTATAACCGGTTCACTTTGATTTACTTCCTTTTTTTCTCCCTAGAACAAAGGTTGGCCAACTTTTCCTGTAAAGGGCCAGATAATAAATATTTAAGGCTTTGAGGACCGTATGGTCTCTAAGGCAACTATTCAATTTCTCTGTTGCGACGCAAGGCTGCCACGGATAATGTACAAACAAATGTGGGTGGCTGGGGGCCAATAAAATTTTATTTACAAAAAGAGGCATCAGACTAGACGCGGCCCATGGGTCACACTTTGCTGGTTCCTGTTACTGAAGATGGGGAAAAAAACAAGTTCAAAATATGGGCTCAGTCTGGCATGTAACCCAGGAGAGTCGTGTGCCACATACAGGGCCCTGGCTTGCTCCGGGAGCTCTGGTGCATTAATTCAGCTCTCTGGGCCTCAGTGTACTGAGGTATAAAATGGGGATGACTGCTCAGCAAAACATGGTTGCGAAGACAAGAGGCTGACGACTAGGTAAGTTGGAACCCAGTAACCTTGGTGAAGATTAACCATACTTGTTTTTACGCTTCCTTTCCACCTATGGTCAGTCATACTAATTTCCCCTTGGTGGTTCCCCTACCGAGTTTCTTTAAAAAACTAAAGGTATTGAAGGAAAAAAGAGGGAGTCCACATATAGAATGTTTTGAGGCTTAAAAAAAGATTGTTCTGGTTCTTGTGTGGACGGTGGGCTGGAGGAGCCCAGGGTCAGGGAGATCATGTACGAAGCTATTTGCAGGGAACCCAGGAGGGTAGCAGCGGTGGCCCGTCGTCCGTAGCATGGCCAGTGGAGGGGAGTGGCTTGTCTCTTCAATGGCCGGAGCTCCTTGAGGGCAAGGGTGTGGCTGTCCCTAGAGATTCCCATAGCCTGACACACTGACCCACACATAGAAGGCTCTTGGGAAATGGGCATTGATAGAGTAAATACAGCAATCACTTTCTGGAAACATCTAGAAGGGCTTGTTTAGAAGACACGTGGTTACCGATGTCCTCCTTAGCATCCTGTTCTCTTATCTGTGGGCACAAACTTCCAAAATTCACCCACAACTCAACCACCTCTCACAGCCTCTGCCACAATCAGCCCAGGCCAAGCCACTGCCATGTGTCACCTGGATGGTGGCGATAGCCCCAGTCCACCAGCCTCTGCCCTCCCGGCCCCTACCCTTTGCCACAGTCCATTCACCACCATGGTCAATCTGCTCACACGTTAGACAGTGTTACTCTCCTGCCCCTGACCTTCTAGCACCATCCATTGCCCTAGAGTGAAATCCAAAGGCCCACAGACTCGGCACATCCCGACCTCTCATGACTCCATCTACTCTTCCCTCCCCGACTCTGCTCCAGGCACCCTGGCCTACTCTGTGCCTGAGGTACCCAAAGTTCACAGCAGCCACAGGGCCTTGGCTCTTGCTGTCTTCTCTGTATGGGACCTTAGACATCCCTCAAACATCCTTCACTTCATTCAGGCCTTGTTACAACGTCACTTCCTAGACCACCCCATCCAAAAGCAGCACTCTGTAACCCCCACTGCAGTTCCTCAGTTTCTCTTTGCATCTTAGTATCTGCCATAGTCTGCATTTCCTTCTGGCCTGGCCTTCGTCCCCTACATTTCCCATCGGAATATAAGGTCCTTGAGGGCAGGAATCTTTTTGCTCCTCCCTGCTACAAGCCCAATGCCCGCAGACATGTACTAGACGTTCAGAATATGTGTGTGGAGTACATCAATGAATGTGGGACACCCAGGAATCTCTCCCTCTCTCTAAAAGCAGAAGCGAATCAGACTCATTACCAAAGCCAGAATAAATATGTTGACATGTATTATTACATATAATACTAGTTTCACTTGGTGGAAACCAATCAACATTTAACCGGGGCTTCCTATAGCACAGGTGAAATGCTCATGATAAGGATAATTTCTTTAAAAATACCAACTCAATGTTGGGGGTGGAGCAGTCTTGTTCAACAGAGCCTTAGTGAAATGAATCTATAGAGACTTCTAGAAAACTGCAAAAGGAATTCTTTTCAAACCCACTGAAGACACCGATAAAAGGTAGAATCCTTAAACACAATCAGAATGTTTTACACCCACAAGGATCTAAGCTCTCAAATTTTTTTTTCCCCGAGAATTACTGAATTTTGAGCATAAATTGGGAAATTAGCCTCTTAGGTCATAGAGGGTGGGATCCTAGCCGTACTGAAAATTGAGTAAAGGCAGATTTGGGGAGGGGTTTAAAAGGGTGCAGGCAGGTTCTAACTCCTGCAGAAATAAAGCTTGCCTGGGACTCGGGGAGTTGCTGGTAATCAACATCGCGCACACCCAAAACACCTAATTTTTCTCTGCCTCACAAAGGTTTGGGGTACTCCGCTTCTCTAGGCAGATAGAAGTTGGAAGATGGCATCTGTCTCTGGAAATAGAGGACACTCAGATCGTTTCACCTGCTCTGATTTTCGCCCTACTTCTGGGAATGTTATCTCCTAATCCCTGACCACCTTTAGAACATAACCTATTGGGGAAATGGAACAGGTGGAAAAGAAAAATCAGGAAATAGGTATCCATTCGGCACAATGAGAAATCACTGCATTTGCTCTTTCATCCCGAAATGTAGGACATACCAGCCATTCTTTCCTTCCTGGGCTACACCAGCCTCGGGCATCCCTCGATTGTGAGATTTTGCACTCGATGCAATGGGACCTGGGTTTTCGTCTCGGCATTTGCTTGCTGGGTAACCTTGGGAAACTCACTGAACTTGTCTGAGCTCCTCCATCAATTAAAGGAGGGCAGGAAGCCCAGCTCCGCCTGCTCCACAGGTGGCTGTGAGGTTTAAGCGAGATGAGGTACATAAAAGGGCTTTGCTTCTGGAAAGTGTGGCTCAGATGGGAAGGGGTGAGGCCTGAAGGTGGGAACTGTACACCCAGGTGCCTGCATGAGCCAAGCCAGCAGGAGAAACTGCAGACCTGCCACGGTATAGACTTTCCATGCAGACATTATCGATCGTGTTGCACACGTAAGTGTAGGAAGATTCTTGGCTTCCATGGAAACCTATGTTTTCATCAGTTTTGCTTAAAACACATGGCCGTCTTGTACTAGATTTGTTGGTTCACTGTTGGTTGGGCCGTGGGTAGACAGAAACATTACATAAAAGTTAGAGTGCAAGAACAATGCCAAAGACAGGAGACACACGGATTTAGCAATGGTGAGGGGTGGCAGGTAGGACATTCACACCTCCAGCTGTGGACACGTGTTTCCACAAGAAAATGGGACTCGTGGTGCCAGATTTCCTAACTTGAAGAGAAGCCTGGCATTTAGAGCCATCGAGAAAGCCTTCTAATATTTAATTAAAAGTCGACTCACTAATTAAAGTTCTAAAAAACACTAGAAACACACCTGGGGTCAGTATCATTTTGTGGGCTATTGTTTGTGACCCAGACAACCTGTGATTTACTGTGTTCTCATTAACCAAAGGATTAGGTCTTAATTGTCTTCTGGGGTCAACGTAGCATCTACCCGGACATTCACTTCCTACCTGCTAACTCATTTTTCATGAAGGGAACTGTGCAAAATTCCCAGGGAACTGGGGTTTTAATGCCCTCTGTGGTTTTTCTTGGGCCCAGTTCACTTTCAGAGTGACAGCTTTCCACGATGGGAAGATAGTATGAACAGTTTTTCCTCAATATTCCATTATTGGTCCTGGGTAACTTTGCTTGCCCTGCACATCTAGGGTGACTCTCCCTCCCAGGCCTGTGCCCGAGGAGGCTGACCTGAGATCAGGGATCCTGTGTTCTCTTGACCCTCTGCTCTCTGGTTTCCCCTTGGGTTTGTCCAAAGGAGATGGGCACGTGGGAGGAGAAGATGGTGGCCGATATATTTCCCTGGGTCCTTTTGGCCAGGTGGCCATAGATCCTGGGTCACTGTACCAAGGGTTGTAGCTCCTATGAAGAGGCCCTATCCTTATGGCCACACCCTCACCAGGTTCTGGAAATTGCTTTCTCCCTGTTCCCCTTCAGGGAAGGCTCCTTTCTGTCACTAGTCTCAGGTCCCTGCAATGTCCCTTGTTGATTTTTAACAGTCACTCCCACCTTCTCACTGTCCTCCCTCCATTACCCAGTGGAGTATGTCAGGGGCATCCCCCCACCCCGTCACCAATTGACATGGTAATATTTCACATCACTAGTTCTCCAGATGGACCACTTTGAGTGCGACAGTGAGGGCCCAATTCCAAATCAGAACCACAGGTAAATTCACCAAGCTGTCCTCATGCAAGCACTCTGTAAATATTTGCCAGAAAGAGAGATTAACCTATATTTAGTCACTAACAAACCTTTAAAAATCAATACAGGTTTAAACACCTGTCTTAGGGGAAACAGAAATCTAACACACATTAACTAAACTTTTTTCCAACTTGAATCTAGGTGGTAGGCGTTTTTTTATATAGAAGGTAAGGCTGAGTTGCCAACATGGGGGTATGGAGGAGTGAAATGAGTGTCAACAGTGATATTGACGACAACGAAAGCAAAGCATAGTTGTTGAAAGCTTGTTATTTGCCAGGTTCGATGCTGTGTTCTTGACTGTCTCATTTATTGATCATGTTTTGAGGTAGTTATGTCCCTATACCCATTTTGCAGATGAGAAAAACTGAGGTTTAGTGATGTTAGGCGATTTCCTACATGAGGCAAGTGACTCAACCTCAGATTTCATAATTACCCCTGGATTTCCGTGTATTCAGAGTTTCAAAGAAAGGAGTGGTCAATGAAGACGGGAGTGGTCTAGAAAAATAACTATAGAGTAACTAATATTTATAAGTCAGCCATTTGAGGAATTGATATTTGAATCAAGGATCCCTGGACCACACTCTGGATCTGGGGACAAAATGGCATCAATGATGGTTGTGCATGGCAGGTGGCTGTTTCTGACTTCCAGGGAGAGCAAAGGAAGCTGTGAAGCCTGATTTTATAATTTGTTATCTTTATTTTACTATTAAATGAGAAATTTTGCTCATGAGAAAAGAACCAAATCACACAGAGGAGCCATTCTTTTAAAAAAAATTTACTTTTTTTCCCCTCACAGAACTGAAATTTCCTTTTGGAGAACTACTTTTCCCCCATTAAACACAGCCTCATAAGACTCTTATTTGAGTCCCCTTCCCTCCTCCAGCTTGGGGACATGCCTGGGACTCAAACTGGTATGGTTTGATTGATGGCGAATTGGCCACATCTGTATACAGATCTTATGCCATGTGACTTGGAAGCACTTTCCATCAAGAGATGGCATTTCCATCTCCATTGCTGGAGTCTGGGCTGGACTTTTGACTTATTTTGTCCAATGGAAGTGACCATAGTGTAGTCCTGAGACTAGCCCACAAAAGGCCTTTTGGGTTTCTGCTCTTGGAACCCTGCCACGACCATAGGACAAGACTGGACTAGCCTGCTGGAGAGTGAGAGAGACCATGTGGACAGTGCCAAGTCATCCCATCTGAAGCCTTGTAGGAGTCTCAGTGAGCCTAGCCTAAATTACCCGCCCACAGGGTCATGAGCTAAATACATGGTCCATGTTTTAAGCTGCTAAGTTCCGGGAGGGGGTTTATGCAGCAATTGCTAACTGCTCCAGGTGAGGCCCCTGGATCCTCTCCTTCATGGTCTTTGCATCTTGAGCAGAGAAGCCAAGAACACGAAGACATGTTTGGATGGTCAGTTTGGGAATGGCACCTAAACAGACTGGTCTATAATTCTTGCTTCTCTGGACTCAAGGGGTCTTGGCATCGGCCTGTTTCCAGCTTTGGTTCTCCAACCTTCCCACTGTCCTGTGCATGACTGGTAAACTCTCCATCAGAGTCCTTTCTGCCTAAGGTATGAAGGGTCACTTTCTCTTGCTTGTAGTCTAAGAATAGCTCCGAGCACAATTTGATGTGATCAAGCCGGAGAGGGGGAAGATGTCACGTGCAAGCTGTTGGAGGAGATACTCAGGGACAAGAACCTGTCACCCAGCACCACATGGCCACTGCCTTCTCTGGCTAGGCTGCCGGGCTGCTCTTGCTCTTGGAGCTCTGGCAAAATCCCAGCCTGGAGACACCCGATTTTGGGCTATAGGGTGTGTCCAGAGTTATGGCCACAGCAGCTATTCCTTCTCTTGTCAACTTCCTAATAAGTCAGCTGAATTATTTTGGGTTTTATCAGGCTGCACAGTGTGTCCTGATTGGATTATGAGGAATCCTATTTTTAAAAAAGATATTCTGAGAAAGATGCTGTTAGAATGAACTATTCTTGGCCCTTGCACATGCTGTTCCCTTTACCTGGAACATCCTTGTCTACTGCTCCCCGCATCAACCCTCCACCTGTTCTCTCGGCACTGGCATACCTTGTCTGAGCAGCCTTTCCTGCCTATCCAGGACCGGGTTTGGCCATTCTTCTCTGGGTTCCCAGGGCCAGAATAGCATGACACCGTATCATAAACAGCATTATTTATATTATGATACTGCGTGGCAAACATCTGTTTACTTGCAGATCCCCCTCTATATTGTGAGCTTCCTGAATTTCAGGTTTTGTGCTTTTTAAAATCATTTCAACCCCATTCCAAAGAACAAGACAAAAATGGAAGCTGCAGGAGATCTATATACTGGATTCAGACAAGCACCTGTATCATACATATATCAGCAGGGTGATCTTGGCCAATCTACTGATGAAAACTTTCTAGGGG
The DNA here is from genome assembly GCF_024610735.1 of Ursus americanus. NCBI lineage: Eukaryota > Metazoa > Chordata > Mammalia > Carnivora > Ursidae > Ursus > Ursus americanus. The sequence goes on from NC_142148.1 coordinate 8,861,083, forward strand.
TCGGGTAGGCCATGGGGCAGATCTAGCCTGGAGACCTGTCTTCTCTGGACTGTAGAAGGTTAATAAGTAAGTATCTCACTATTGTGAGACTGTATATCTGGATTCATAGCTTCTCTCGAAAGATCAGAGGATTGGTTGTGTAGTAGGAACGACCATTGCATTGGGGTTATGTTAATGGTTAGGGTTATGGTCAGGGTTAGGGCCAATGGGTCCCCTACAGATGGAGCGTGAGCTCCCTCCCCAGGTCACCATGGGTCCCCCGGCTCACCTTGTTACTATAGTAAGTTGACCTCAAGATGTTTTTGATGCTGTGGTTATTACTGTCTAGAAAGTGAAAAAAAAATGTTGCCAGTCAAATCATGGCGCACCCACACTGGGGGATGCATGCCAATTTCATACATGATGCATGAAGAAAGGAGCATTGCAGGATCTTGGAACATGCTACCTTCATGACACCAGCAGAAACGGGTTTGCCAACCTCAGACTGAGTGATGTTTCCCATCTTTGGCAGCATCCCTGTCTTCTGGGTCCATTTTAAACAAAAAAAGAGTCTTTATGTTTAATTCCAACCTTCTGGTATTGAATTGTATTTTACAACAGGGGTTCGTATAGATCACGACGTGATCTATATTGTGATATATGATTTCTCTCTACATAAATAGCTACATATCCATGTATCTCTCATGCTTCACCTCACTCTACCGTGCAGGATAATCACCGACTGTTTTCATATATGTAACTATGTTGAATATTAAGCTTACAAAACAACTAGAAGCCGATAGTTATTAGAAAAGCCATAAGATTATTAAAATATTTGTGCTAGTTCACAATCCCTTATCTATAAGTCAAAAATCCTAGAAGCTCTGAAAACCAAAGTTGTTTTTGCTTTTTTCATAATTCAGCTAGCAGAAAAATCAGACCTGAACAGCTTTGAGACAGTTTAAAACTTAAAAAAAAAAAAAATCTCACTCAGTAATATTCATGTTTCACTGCAGACTTATTTATATTTTTAAGTATAGATGCCATTCCCAACCTCGCTGAGAATCCTATCTAATATATAGTATACGTATCCTGTGCTCTTTCTAAAATCCGGAAAACTATGAATTTCAAAATGTTTCTGCTCCCAAGGAGGTGCGGACTTCTGGATGGGTGTGAATAAAGACACCAGCCTTCCCAGTGATGAAAGGCTACAGCCAAGAGTCAAATTGAGTTTCCCCTCAACTTGTGTTCTACCCATTAGGTGAGTCTTGATAACACACATTAGTTCTTCATTTTGTCCATTCTTGATCCATTCGAGTGACCATGTGCCAGTATAATTGGACATCGTGGCTGAGTAGGGATGGGCTCCTAATTCTCTCTTTTGACTCTAACCACAGAGGGAGAGAACTAATGATAGAAAAAGCACACCCCATGCTCCCTCTGTTTTAATAGGGAATGTGCTGTCAGGAGAGAGTGATATGATAAGGCCTTACATAAATTGATGCTCTAACAGTGTGTTGAGAATGGGAAAGGTAACATTTAATAAGCATGTTAGGGTAATTAGTTAAGTCACTTGTCAATTAACTAGATTACCTAATAGCTAATTTGTCTCTCCAAGCAGCAGGCTTTGTGAAAAAGCAGTCAAGGGAAACTTACACTGAAAGGATGGCCTTCGCACATAAGCTGGTCCAAGACTAGTGCGGCCGGGGGCCTCGAACTCCACTGCTGGGAATCTTCGTTTTCCTACTTGCTTGTAAAAGACATTTCTTTTGTTTTCTTTGGTTTCCTTTTCTACTCTTCTTGTCCTTTTCCTCCCTCCCTTCCCTTCTCCTTCTCCTTCCCCTTCTCCTTCATCTTCTTTTCCTATAAATGACTTTACCTAGGTCAGAGGTCAGCAAGCTCTTCCTGTGTAGGGCCAGCCAGGAAATATGTCAAGGTCTGTGGGACAGGAGGCAACATGGAGGACGTGGTGCAGGTGCTTATTTAACAAGCAAGGAAACAAAATGTCACAGATTTTTTTTTCGATCTTTTAAACTGTGTAAAACTTATGCTTAGTTCACTGACTGCACAAAGCAGGCTCTGGGTTGAATTTGACCCATGGGCGTGGTTTGCCCATTCTTGCTTCGGATCATCATTAAGTTGCTAAGGATTCTTAAAGCCTTCCTCACTACGGGCCTTCTCCACCCTCGCAAGCAGAGGCTCCGGGCATAGACTCTGGAGCCAAAGGACCCGGATTAGAATAGAATCCCCGCTTTGCCAAGAAACAAGCAACCTAGGGCAAGTCGCTTCTCCTCTCTGTGTTTCTGGGGCACCTCCCCAAACGGAAGCACCCTTCTCACAGCATCATCATGCAGATGAAAGCGCGTAAGGAAGCCCTTAGCCCAGTGCCTGACATTCGGGCCGCACAACATAAGCTTCGACTTATTTCTGTTGCTTTGACAGTGCAGGGAGAAGAAGGAGGAACATCTCCCATGGCAAAGAAACGATAAGCAGAATCTCTTCTCTGGAGATCCCTGGAGATCTGTTGGGTGGAGGACTTCATGCCCAAAGGAGGGGAGCCGTAACAGGATAGTCTTGGGCACCTCCCGGTGTGCTTAAGGAACCAGGATGCTGTCAATGTCTCTTTGGAGAAGGGGGGCCCGCCGGTGGGTCTCAGTGTTGCCTCGTGATTTATTGGGATCCTCTGCCTTTGTGCAGATAGGTTTTCCTGTCTCAGCTTTTCAACGATTGTGCGGCAAGTCATGCCCCGTACAGTACAAAGTCTGTCTCCGCGCCCTACATAATATGGGATGTGAAGGAGTGTTATTAAAGAGCCTTCCTGTTTCGGTTTCCTCACTGGCACCACGAGCACGGTGGAAATCTCTAAAGGACTTACTTAACATGCACAAACTGAAACTGAACCACAGCAAATCCGTGCATCCGCAGTTCAAGAACTTTCAATGCCCCTGGCAGAAACTTCTCTCTTTCCTCTGCCTCTTTCTCTCGCTCCCTTTTGATGTTCCCCTTTCTTTCAGCCTATCCCTGACAGTAAGTGCAATCACATCACACACAGCTTTCTTTGGAAAGCCCCCTTTTTTTAATGATCTGGCAGCCAGTAGACACTGAGGCCTTCCAGAAAAAATTTCAATCCCTCTTCCCACAGCTTCCGCAAGTCCCAGTGATAAATGACACCTCTCATTCTGTCACAGACAAGCAGACCAGACGGGGGACGTCAGTGATGGATGGCTCACCAGAACAGGAAATCAACTTTAAAAAAAAAAAAAAAAAGAAAACCTAAAAGAGCTGACCAGGACATTGTCGGGGTCCTGGTCCAAAGGCCTCGCCTAAGAGACAGTCTGAAAGAAACTGAGAAAGTTTTAGCTTGGGGGGGGGGGAGAAAAAAGTCTGAGATCAAAACAAGGAGAAGAGATATGTATCCATGGAGAAGCTGGCGTGCAATGAACCACAGATTGCTTCGGCATTGTTTATTTCTTTGTGGTACCCTGGATATTAGCCAAATTTTCACCTAACCCCGTGATTTATGGAGGAAAAGGTTGATCCCTGCTCTGTGAGAATTCTATTTTCCTGCTGGAGCCTCAGAAAAAAAGTGAGTCAAGATTTGTTTGTCAAGCCTAAATTACCCCATTTTGCACTGCCCCCAACGAAAAGCAATAAAATTCCCAATGCCCCCCAAGGGATTCCCTCCACACAAAGATTGCCCCCTGAAGATTAACAACCTTGCCTTTTTATGTTGATGGCAATCACAGGAAAGAGCGGGAGGTGGCTCCCTTTTCTTCGTGCTTATTTTTTTCCTATTTTGTATCACACTCTCTTCTCCCTCCCCCCACCGACGATTTCCATATACTGCACTCAATTGAAAACCTCTGCACTTCGATCCACTTGGGGTCACTTGATCAACTTGATTTAAAAGGCTAACAACGACCTCATCATCAAATTGAATCTGAGCACCCACTAGGCATCAGGTCTGTACTAGACCCAAACCAGGAAACTCAGAAACAGATGGCTAGATTCTATGCAGGCAGAATCTCTCAGCCTCGGCACCACTGACATTTGGGTCCGATAATTTCCATTGTGGGTGTTGTCCTGAGCCCTGCAGGATGCTTAGTGACATCCCTGGCCCCTACCCACTAAATACCATTAGCACACCCACCCCCACCTCGTAGCCATGACAATAAAAAATGTCCCCAGACAATGCAATGTCTCCTGGGAAACAAAATTTACCCCCCCCCCCGCCCCACCCAGTTGAGAACCACTGTTCTAGAAGTTTGAAATCCAGGCTCCAAAGAAAAATAATACTCATGGGATTTGTGGGGAACAATTGAACTTGGGGTAGATAATTAAATGCTGGGTAATATGAGATAGAAAATACTATAGGAATTGAGGGACTTGCTAAAAGAGACATTTGCACTGATCAGGTTTGTGCAAATACCTCCATGCAAGTGGCCTAACAAAAACAAAATCTTGTAAGTCTCGGAGCCACCATTTATTTTCTGTAATCTGTGCATCGATATGACCAAACTAAATATTGAGAGGCAGGTTAAAAAAAAAAAAAGAAACCTTAGTTTCCGATAAATCACATTAAAACTAGTGAGATGGCAACCAACAGTCAAAAACCTCTTCTCTCTTCCAATGATATTATGAAATGATGTTATTAAAGTTTTGATAATTAATTAGTTATCATTTATTAAACATTATTAAACCTTCGTGATCATTTAAGGTTCTAAATTGGATTGAAGAAGGTAGGGCTAAAATTAAACTCTTGTGTCTTATGCCTTCTTTGTAGATGATACACACAAAATGGTTAACATGCAAATCTTCTAAATTCTAATAGAGCTTATACGGTGATATTAACAACATCCTTTGATCTATCCAATAAAACATGGAATGAAAAGAAGGCTGAGCCCAGTTTCTAGACACCATGTACAGTATCTAAGGCTCTCACCCACCCATTGTTGCCAACAGAGATCAAAGGTAATTTGAGAGACACAGACAGATTTATCCACGTGTAAGCCAGTGATGGGAATCACAATGGAAGACAACACACACACACACACACATACACACACACACACACACACAATTTAACTGATCACAAAGAATCAAATTTTTTTTAAAATACCATATAATTAATACATTGGGCACAAAAACTGACATTAGCACAAAAATGGAAGAAAAGATCTCAATAAATTAAGAAGAGAGATAGCCACTTTCATCAATTAGAAAGAGTACTGCAAGCACCTTATAAATACTGTTTAATCTGCAGAATTACAAGATAAACAATTTAGGTTGTCAGTACGGCGTTGAGACGGGTACCGAAACTACTTTCATAAGGAAGTTAAAAATGTGAGCACCGATCCTGTATGGCCCCCCTCGCGGGCTCCCGAGAAACCAGCTGGTGGAATTTGTTCTTCATTGTATTGGATTCTATCTTGGTCAACTTAAGACAGACCATTCTTTGTTCACACAACACTGCCTTGCCTATCAATGGGGATCCTAATCAAATTTTATGCTGTTATAGGACTTTTCTGTCTCATCCTCACCTCCTGGTCTTGCATCATGTTGAGGGCAATTACACATTTATTTATTACACATCCCCAAATATAAAACCGCAAAAACTATACCAAAGACAGCAGCTTTTCAATCATCCATCAAGATATACCAGTTTCCAAAGACAATCCCTGCACCACATCCCGAACGTCATTACTCACTCTCGAAAGCTCATTTCAAAGGCCTCCTTCATCTCTTGATATCGTTAGAGAGCGTGCGCGCCGAAGTGCTGCTTGGGGATCTCAATAACTCCACGTTCTCCCTCTCGGAACATGATTAGTGGGAGGTGCGGGCCCCCATTTCGGCTGTGTCTACACAATGCCAAAACAGCCCGTAGAGAAATGAAACCGTCCATCACACAACTGGTGCGTTTAGCTACATGATGCCAAACTGCGTTGACTCATTTCCCCCCCTTCCACTGCACTGACTGATTATTTGAGTTCATTTTTGGTGTCTGAGAATAGATCTGCTTAGTGTGCTAGATGTGAAAGGGACCACAGAGATGACACGGTCCTCGCCATCTGGCGGTGCCTCAGCTCTGGACCCCTCTGTACAGGCTCTTCTCCCCGTTTCTCATGCTTTGCTTCACCCAAGACATTTGGGCACCTGGATTCCCCCTTGTTTGGACCTTCCAGATCTTCTCCTGGTCTTTTGAGTCTTATGGACCAGTATACTATTCCCCAACTTTTAAGTTTTTGTTTAGACACTATTCCAAGCGATTCATCCTCATTACCTCATTCAATGATTGTGGCAGCCCTCGGAGCCAGGTGCCACTATGACCCACATTAGACGTTGGTGGCCTACTGACCACATCTCCTGGGCAAGGACTTGTCCCTACCCAGCACGCCAACACTTGACGCCTGTGCTTCTCTGGCTGATGGCCACTGGCCAGCCATGGGAGCGTGTCTGGCTCACACACAGGGCCAGCTAGGAATGCTGGACAGGAATGCCCCAGGAAGAAGCCCTCAAGCCATGGCAGAGGGAGCTTTCATGGAAAATTATCCCAGCACCTTTAGCCCTCATTTGAGACAACCCTGAGGTTCATGTCCTACAGTCGCCCTGGCAGCATCAAACTCCAACTGACCCCAGTGGTCACTTGCTGGATCACTCACGCTATTCATATCCTTCCCTCCCTTTCTTCCTTCTCCACTCCTCTAGTGGTGTCTCCAGGGGTCACCAACCAAAGAAAGCATGTTTCCAGGCCTCGTTCCGGGGGAACACAAACAAAGACAGCATATTTATACAGATAGGAAAATAGATGCATAGACATCAAATGCTTTCTCAAGAATATAGAATTGCTGTTATTTTTGCATGAAGACAGGGGTTTTCTTTTGGGCTCTTCTGCCCTTGACTCCTGTCCTTTAAAAGAAGGTGAACTCCTCACAGCCCTCTGTTTCTACCACATCCTGGTCTGAGGACCATGGGAGAAATGTCTCTCACTCTTGTTTTGAGACGCGGGCATCAGCCTGCTTGAACCTTGGGATGCTGCAAATGTCATAGCTCTTCACTCGTCCCCTTTGGGCTTTTTCTATCAGGACGCCCAGGCCTGAATTTTTGTTGCAAACTGTACTGTAAAATTACATCTCTCCCAACTTCATTTTACTATTTTAACAAAATTTAATTTTGCTATTGTTTCTTCTTTCATCTTCTTTTTAAAACCATTATGACCTGTATTATTATATCTTGACTCAATTCTTTGAGGAGAAAGTTTATATATATCTATGTGCATGTGTATATGCACACACAATACATGATATATAATATTTATATAATATATAATCATATGTAATATAGATTATACATATAATATTTAACTCATCTTTTATACATCTGTTACCACTTAGTACCACAAATCTTGAGTCAACGTGCTTCTCCATATCACCTCAGTATGGGCAACACAACATCCTATTTGGAGCACAGCTCAAGGGCCAGACTGTGTGAGTTCAAATCAGCTCCACCAATTGTGGGTCATTAGATAAATTACTTAATATCTCTGTGCCTCAGTTTCCTCACTGGTATGAAAGGAAATAATAATATTCAGGGCCATTGTAGGATTAAAGAAATTAAAATATATAAAGCGATTACAACAGTCGCTTGCATGTAGCAAACATTATATAGGACCAGCTGTTGTCATTACAAGGCAAATGTGAATCAAGATTATGACAGTTATTTCTTTCTTTTCTTTCTTTCTTTCTTTTTTTTTTTTTTTTTAAGATTTTATTTATTTATTTGACAGAGAGACAGCCAGCAAGAGAGGGAACACAAGCAGGGGGAGTGGGAGAGGAAGAAGCAGCAGGCTCCCAGCGGAGGGGCCTGATGCGGGGCTTGATCCCAGGACCCCAGGATCACGACCTGAGCCGGAGGCAGACGCTTAACGACTGCGCTACCCAGGCGCCCCTTCGACAGTTATTTCTGTGAAGAATGTGTTTCTCAGGAGCTCGGGCAGTAGGTCTCACAGAAAATCAAGGCCAAGCTTACTGTCCAGCTATCAGCCATAAAGGTTGCCCTCAATTTTTCACAAGTTTCCACATAGGAAACTGTGAATATCAGATTTCAGTAAATGTGGAAGATTCTGGGCTAAAGAGCCGGCCCCTTGTTGAGGCCTGTCAGGGACTGTGAGTAAAATGCTTCGTGTGCCTTCCTTCCCATAGGCCCCCTAATAAATTCTGGCTCAAATGGTAGATGTGTTTTCAATTCTAATAGTATTCACATATGCCTCATCTGGTAAACAGCGTTTGTGCAAAAAATTGGATTGGGGAGAAAAGCCCCCAAACACTTGTCTTAAGTGTTGCAAAGCAGTGGGTCACGTCAGCGCGGGATAGAGGCAACGTTACCCAATGCGATATGACACAACTCAAGCAATGCGATGTGACAAGAACGCCAGCAAGTAAGCAAAAAACACGTTATTTTTGGCCCAAATGCTCATTATCATCTTACACGCAAACCGCTGATTTGTGGTAGCATTAAGTGGGGCAATTCTCTTTTTCATCCTATTACTGTTATTGGCTTGTGGATGGGTTGAGAGAACTCCTCAATGAACCGGCCTCTCTAGGGTTTTCTCAATTTTTAATCTTTGGAATGCATTCCCCAGCAGGGTAGGTCACAACTCTGGTTTAGCACAGAGGCTGCCAACGTGTAACAACCCTTCAGAGCGAAATGAAAGCATGAGACAAGGCAGGAGGTTGTTTTGAACTTGATCCGGGCACTTGAAAATTGGTTTTAATGCCGCCTGGCCCTAGCCCTCCTTCTTCAGGTAACGAGACTCCACTTTAACCTTGGAACAGCCTCCCCCTTCTTCCTTCAGGCGCTCTAGGTGTGGCTTGTCATGTGACTCAGTCCTAGCCAATCAGAACAGAGCCTTCCTCTGACCACAGTGATTGGCTAAAGAGTGGCCACGTGACCCAATCAGGACCAATGAAACCCAACAAGCCTTTTTCCTCCTGGGTATTGGAAGAGAAGGAGTTGGTGGTGTTTTTTTTTTCCCCCCGGGTCTGAAGCTAGAAGCCCTGTGGAACTTTTGGGGCCACCATAGGAATTTTGAGGGTAAAGCAAATATAGAGGAAGGCAAACTCTAGAATGAGTGTAAAACAGAGTTATTTTATCCGGTGGACCAAGCCAGCCCCGAGGCCAACGACTCCTGTACAGTTCAATCACATGAGTCCATTAACTCTATTTCCACGCTTTCTTTTTTCCTTAAGCCGTTTAGAAGTGAGTTTTTTGCCGCTGGCAACAGGAAAAAAAAAATCTTGATTCAGAGATGGCATTGAAAAGGCCACAGAAGACGAGTGTGGTCTGAAGACTTCTAAGCAAACCCCCTTCCCACCACGTGCCCTGCTTGCTGCCCAAAGGTGAAGTTGAAACGCCCAGGTTTGCAGCTGGTGCCCCCTGGCTGTCGTGGGAAGCGCCCCCTCAGCGCCGGGCTCCCCTCCACACCCCTCCCTGGTGCTGGAGGCGCTGTGGCTTACTCAGCCCCTTGCTCCTATCAGCCAGGCACTTCATCACGCTGACACGCTGATACGCTGAATGAGTAAGTGCAAAGCACGGCGAGGTCACCGAGAAGTTAACTGGAGGGATTGTAAGGGACGGTAGACACCCTTCACCACCGAGGGCCCGGGTAGGTGCAGAGGACGCGGCAGCTGGAGCCCGGGCCCCGGGCCCCTCCGCCGCACACCCCATTACAGCCCTGACAGTTGAGTTCTAAACAGTTAAATATGAAACTGTCAACAAGGTCCTGTCTTAATAACCAAACTTGAGGCCTTTTATCCTGGAAGATTTATGAAGTAATTTTAAAGAGATCCAAGCAAACATCTGTCAATAAATTGAATGCCGGCTACAGGATTTACAAGCAAGACAAGAATTTCTCATTAAGTGCACATTAACACGGTGGGGATCATAAATAGAAGGAGGCCAGGATGCGGAGCCTCTCAAGCTGTCATTAAAACACTATCTAAGAACTAATGAGGAAGTGATGGAAGGATACTAATGATGCCTTGGGCTCCCAACATTCGCCAGTCTGAAAAGGGCTGGGCAGAATCTGAGGACTCCAGGGAGCCTGGATGCTGGCCTACAGTGGCTCCTTGCAGCTCCTTCAGCTGTCTGCTCGGGAGCTGCAGGTCTCCTCTGTCCACCACCGGGACAGTGGAGGTACCCACGAGGCTCACTGCATTATCACCCCCAATGGAATTCAGCTCCCAGACCCCCATGACGGTTAACTACAAGTGGTCCCAAACACACATGTTCAACAAACGTTTCCAAACCTACTACTTTAGGTAGGATGCTGTGCTAAATAATGTTTCCGTAGTGCAAGGGGAAACCTCTGGAAACTTCTCTTTGGCCGAAACATACCTTTAATATGCAGAGAGACAAGGCTTTGACACCTGTGCCAAAAGAGGGAGTTTGGGAAAGGTCCTGAAGGACCAGGTGTCCCGCACCCTCCCCAACTCACCCCCTTCCCTGAGATGAGTCTTCCCAGCATGCTTTACCCCCAAGGCTCCTCTGCATACAGAGTGATGCACAGATTAGAGCTATCAACAGTGGAAGGTAAGGGGAGTGGACTAGATCGAAAACGTGCAAAGGTGAGTGGGAAGCTACTGTGGGTCGTGAGGTAAGGCAGGTCTGGTTGGGTCCCTGGCTGATCCACGGAATATAGCTGGGGTGGCCAGTACAAGGAATTAAACCAGGAAGCCACTGATTTTGTGGGTCAAGTCAAAGTCACTATTTATCTTTTGGCTTTTTTTCATAATATCCATATATAACTTATTAGTATATTAACACAATGTAATATATCTTCATATTATGTTGATATATATATTAATGTATTGTTCTTTATGCTCTTTGTTTCCTCACTTGAATGAACTCTTTTTTTCCCCCAAAGATTTATTTATGAATTTAAGAGACAGAGAGAGTGCGCATGAGTGGGGGGGCAGAGGGAGAGAAGCAGACTCCCTGCTGCGCATGGAGCTGGACATGGGGCTTGATCTCATGACCCTAAGACAGACTGAGCCACCCAGGCGCACCTTGAATGACGTCTTCATGAGGACAAGAGCTGTTGTCTTGTTCAACACTGTGTTCCCAGAGCCTACAACGGTATCTGGTCTAGAGTAGGCAGTGGATATTTACTGAATGAATTAATGAATTAATGAGCTAGAAACCCTGAGTTCCAGCTAGGTCAAAAAGTGGTCAAATAAAAAGTACGTGTTTGAGTGAAAATGAAGAGGATGAGATATATATATATATATATATATATATATATATATATATATATATATTTTTTTTTTTTTTTTAAATAGGCCCCACACCTAGCATGGAGCCCAACATGGGGCTTGAACTCACGACCCTGAGATCAAGACCTGAGCCGAGATCAAGAGTCAGTTGCTTAACTGAGCCACCCAGGTGCCCTGAGAGTAGATAATTTTTGAAGCAAGAATCCTAAAATGATTACATGCTGAGAAACATGCAGGAATCTTTGGAGGGAACCAACACCAGTAGGTAAGGTTTAGTGGGATTTCTAAAAAATAATCACATGGCTTAAGGACTGGACATCAAATTATCAAAGGAACCAGAAAAAGAGGACCAAGTTTTGACATGACATTTATTATCATTAGGAATGTAAAAATAGTGATAAACTATCATAATTTATAATAGGACTTATGAGGCCTTGCCAGGCCAGCCACTCTGCTCATCCCTTTATCTGACTGCACTCTTGATCACCTCGCACTTGCACGCACAGTTGAAAGCAAAATGCTGGCCAGGTGTGCAGATTTGATTGACTTGTATGGCATGGACAGTGGGAATTCAAGGAATGAAAGAAAATACCCCAGGCTGGCAAATGGTGCCACTGTAGGGCTGAGCAAACAGAGTGGGAAAATGGCCAAAGATAGGCACTTGCTTTGAAGGGGCCTCCCCTGGATGTAGGCAACCCAGTTTTCTCATGCCACCTTGCCCAGTCTCTAAACCACAAGGAAAAACTGCGAGTCTGTCGGCCAAATAGATGCAAGATTCAGATGCCATTTATTCAAGAAACACCCAAGTCCCTACCCTGTGCCAGGCCCTGTCCTTGGGCGTAGGTAGTGCATTGAACAAATTACACCCCATCTCTGCTCTAGTGAAGTCAGGAGTTTGGGAGGAAGGTAGAGCACAAGCAATGATAATAAGTCTTATAAGTGTTGTGAGAAGGCATCTGTGTGCGGTTATCACCTTTTAGTAAGGGTAATGCTTCAGAGCAACTGAAAGAAGAGAAGATAGTTGCAGCTAAGTTACTTGGGAAACACTGTCAGAACAGCTTTCTGAGACCCACTTAGCAGGGAGGATGGTGCTCGATGATTGCTTTCTTTTGGCGGATGAGTTGTGTGTGAGACCTCGGTTTTCTACACACACCCTCCCACTGAAGAAAGAATCTGGCTTGATTTACTCAGCTATTTACTTCTTCATTTGTTTAGCAAACAGCTGAGCCCTTTCACCATGCCTCTCAATGGCCAACAGAGCCAGAGAGATTTAGGTACAGCTCTGTGGGGTCATTAGTTCTGGGAGTGGAAGTAGATACCTCTTCAAATAGCCAAGATAGTGAGCGTTGAAAGCCATACGGCAGATAGCAGGAGCACAGAGGCCTGGTGAATTCTCCCTAAGGAGCTTAGAGAAGAGATTGGCACATGTGAACTGGGTTTTGAAGGATGTGTAGAAGTCCGCCAGGTAGAAAAATACAATCCAGACAAAGAGGATGGTATTGGGGAGGGGGATGAAAATGCACGAATATAAGAGCCTTATTATGTCTGGAAAACTGCAAAATGTTTGATGTGACTAAAAGGGGAAAGAAAGGAAGTTCTTGTTGAACTTGGGGAGGAAGGAGGGCAGGCACGAAGGTGGCTATTTGCTATTCTGGGGGAACCAACTGTGAAAGATCTTTAATGATGAGCTAAAGAGTTTGGACTTTGTGTCTCTCTTGGTTTTTTCCAAGGTTCGGTCTGCTGTGGACCATACTAGCCACTGATTTGGGGATTTATTTTTTTAAGCATTCCACTTAAAAAAGCACACTTTATTAAACTTATTTTAAAAGGAGGTTATAAGTGCATGTCATGGATGGGAAAGGAAGATCACCATCGATGAGCTCTAACTCTAAAATTAAATATATAACTCTCCAGATAAAATGTATTCATTTGTATATTTCCCACAAATCGTACACTGTATTTCTGGGCATATTGTTTGGAACTGTGGGATCCACAGCAGTCTGAGAAATACAGGATCGGATCAGAGCCTTGCTTTACAAAGATACTTCTGTTGCTAATGGGAATGGTTTACAGGGACTGGATGCACAGCGACCAGTTAGGAGATGATGATATTAATGCATCAGAAAGGTGATAAAGGTCTGGATGAAGCAGTGGAGGTGGGGGTAGAGAGGGACCCATTTGAGAGCCATTTCAAAAGTAAACCAAACAGGATTCAGTGGCAGATCGGAGGGGGGAGAGAGAGATGATGGCAGTTGTGATGGGCCAGACGTGGCTGCTTAATGGAGGGGCAGTTCCTGACAGCCATTTACAAAGTCATTCCATTTATATCAGAGCCATTCGCAGAAGCTAGAATCTTGAGCTATCCAACGCATGAAACACAGTTATGTAAGCTCCGGGAGCTGAATTCTTGGTGACAGAGCCAGCAAGTTTTTTCCTGGGGAAAACTATTTACTCGATATGCAGTGTTTAGGATGAAAAGAAAGAAAGAAAAAAACACGGCTATGTATCCATCTGTCTGTGCAGCTGTAGAAGCTAGAGGGCTAAGGGAAGCAAACTTTCTGCTAGCAGATTTTCCTGTACTTCGTAAACTGAATTCTTCACTTTTTAGCTATGAAAGTGTCATCATCAATGATAAAGGCAAATAAATAATCACCAGAACATAACTACCGTGGGAAACTGAAGTCGATAATTGGTTCACTTCCTGTATTTTAAGTTTGCAGAACCCCAAGCCCCAGCCCCCCACACATGGTGGTGTGGAGCAGACAGATGAGGGGAGAGGTGTCCCCCCACCACCTCTACCCCCTCAGGAATAACCTCGACTATATTCATCAATTTCATCAGACCACTGATCATCTCTTCCCTTCATCTTGCTTCTGTATATAAGACCTGAATATCTTCACTTAACTAGAGAAAAGGGGGTGGGGGGAATCCTAGCAGTCATTTACATCAGTCAGAAAGAAAAATGAGGGGGAAAAAAATCCAAACATCTTTTTCTTCTTCTTTCTCTCTCGGTCGATTTTTTCATGTAATGGTGTAATGTGATGCCTTTCTTTGGGTAAAGCAATTTGCATCACTTAAAGGAATGAAAGGAAACTATAATATCAAGTTTGTCTAAACTACTAAGTGGAAAGAGGCTTGCAACTCTAACTAAAGCCAAGAGAAGCACAAGCTGATAAAAAGTTTCAGTGTAAGGGACAGAGGTTGGGTTGACAATGACTTTGGACACCATAGTCGGACCACCTGCTTTGGGTGTTACCTGAAGAAGAGGAGCTTCCGGTTCCTTTCCTGTAGGACAGGGTGAGAGCGCCTACAGCGGAGGGTCCTAGGACAGTTGATGGGTACTGGACGTCAGTGTCCATCTCCCTGCCTGCTGCAGAGTAAGTGCCGATCAAGTGTGTGGAAGGACTTGTTTTTATTAGTCCTGGTAGTTCATCTGCCATTTAAGCTCAAATTCATTCTAAATTCCCCTCATGACTGATTCTCTAATCCCTCGATTTTCTCAACATTTTAATATGGTAAATTCATGCAACTAATACAAACTCGTCCTAGACCTGAAGTACTAGAAATGGAATCATACAACAAGCATACTTAATCACAAAACAAGCACAATTACCAAGTCTTCACTCGTGGGAGAATGGATCAACCAATTTAAGTACATCCGTACAATGGAACACTGCTCAGCATTACAAAGGGACAATTGACAGATCCTTTCGAAAAGTATCAGGGAATTGTTGAATCACTGTATTTTACACCTGACTAATGTAACACTGTATGTTAACTACTGGAATTTAAATTAAATTAAATTAAGGGGAAAAAAGTATCACGGGTCACAAAGGCATTATGCTACACGAAAGAAGCTAGTCACTAAAGGTTAATTACTGTAGAATTCTATCTATATACGCTATCAAAAAACCCAGAACTATAGTGAAGGGGAACAGATCAGTGGGTGACGGGGAAGGGGGTGGAGGGAGAGTGTAATTACAGAGGGAAGAAGGAGTGAGGGAACCATCCCTATACTGATTATTGTGGCCATAATACAAATCTATACAGGAATTAAAATTCGTAGAGGTGTACACCACCAGAAAAAATCAATTTCACCATATGATAACTTAAAAAGTAAACTATAAAGCTTTCAAACACAGAAGTCTTCATTCTTGGAAGATGCATTCCATTTTACACACAGAGACGAACGAAACCCAAAACCCCCCAAAAAGCAGTGCCACAACTCTGTGTGTGTGTGTGTGTGTGTGTGTGTGTGTCACTGTGTGTATGAACCTGAGAAAGAAAAAAAGTGTAAATATCATGTGTCATTTCTGTGAGTATGGAGTAAAGTGCAAAGAGGTTCCATCCAGGTTGTCGATCTAGATTATGGGACGGAGGTGGAGTAGCGAGGGGGCAGTGAGCATTGTGTTGGGGGGGGCTGGGGGGCAGAAAGGGAGAGTCAGGCATACAAAGAGGGAAAAGATGACCAATTACAATATGAAAGGAGCAACTATAATATGGTCGTATTTACGTAAAATAACGCACATAGGCACGTGCATAAATGCATGTATGGCTGTGTGGCTACAGGCGAAGTGTGGCCATGCTGTCCCCTGCAGTAGGGAAAGCAAGTCTGGGAGTGAATTGTAGAGGATGCAAGTTTGGGAGTAATTTGAGAAGCTACAGACAGATGAACTAAAAACTCTGAGATACATTAACTCTCCCATTTCGAAACGCCCAGTTCTCCTTATTTCAGTTTGTAAGCAGGAAGAAGAAAAAGTGTCAAATCGCCAGATCATCTTTATTGAGGCATGTAATGCTCCCGGTAAAAACGAACACTGGAAATTCTGCAGTGTCAGGAAAAAAAAAAAAGTTCTCTTTGGTACAAAACCTTTCGATATAGATCTCAACATGGTTTGCTCACATTAATTGGCTAATCTACCCAAACACCCCTTGCGGACAGTTTCAGAGGAAATAAAATAATTTGGTTCATTTTCCACATAGACATGAGGATAGCAACACAATGTCTTCACTGTTAGGTGTTCTGATGTTTGCAGAGCATTTCTTCATAGGGCGTCTCGAGGCGTTTACACACTAGCCCCGCCTGGTGAGTCCCGCCCCCCTTATAGGCAAGGAAACAGAAGCTCCCAGGCTGCAATGAAGGACCTTTCATATGAGTAGAATGCCTCTAAATTTTCAAAGTATTTTCATGGATGTCTGTGCCTCCTGATAGTATCAAGGACTTGCCCATGAAACATGTGGCCTAATTTTTTTTTTAAAGAAAAATGGAAACAAATCTATCAAAGAATGCAAGGACAACATTCTTATAAAAGATCCTAAGAGGACAGACTGTTCAAATCTATTTGTTCTAGTGGTAAAAAGATTAGGCTAAACAGACCTTTTGGTCCTGAATACGCCCCACAGTCAGTGTCAGGAATGTTGATAAGGATAAATCAAGAACACAGAGTATTAGGAAAAAAAACAAAAGAACACAGAGTATTACTGGCTTTGAAACCACAGAGTCTACAAAGTTAGGAAAATTTTCCCGGTACTATATTTGATGATGTGATAGGATTTATTGGAATGGCTAGATGTTCAGCTGGATTTTCATTGGTTTTTTTCAGAACACTGAATATACATAGAATTCAATATAAAGAAACATGTAAAAATGTGCATTTTTTAAAATAGGTTACCCATTGAAGCTCTGTGTTCAGAGTATAACTACCTGCGTTACCTGGCTCATCAGCAGTCTGATTTTCCTCGAACAGAAGTCAGTGTTATATTTTCCAGAAGGCATGTCTTCCTTCTACCCCTGGGGCAAGACCGCGTCTACTGACATGGCAGAGCGTGAGGAACAGATAAAGTCGGGGAGGTAAGGCACCTAGCTCGAACTGGGTACATACCCTGATGTCTGTCCATGTAGCTGCTGGGCTATAGGGAAAACGAGATTAATTACAGGAAATGGAGACACAGCAAAGGCAAGGGAAATAGCAGATCAGAGCTTCTGGCTAAAGGGACCAAGTCCAGAACAAATGAGGGTCACTTTGAAGTCAACAGTGACAGAGGTCAAAACAGAATGGAGTGAAACCAGGTTGGGAGAGGGTGATTGACGTAGAATCTAAGGGCTCCAGGGGTGGGCCTTGTGGAGGACTTCTGGGGCTGAACTCACACCCAGGAGGGAAGTGGAAGGCTAGGAAAGCAATATAATGCATAATATAAAAAACATAAATTATTGCTTTTGCAATGCAGTCAAATGCTAGCAGGGGCAGGGAGAGAAAGAAGGAGAGAGGGCAATGAACAGGTGCATGCATGATGACAGGGAGGAAATGAGAGTGGGAAGGGGATAAGGGGAGGAAGTGTGGAGGGGAGGGGATGAGGGGAAGCAATGAGTCACGAAATAAAATTAACATGGATTCACAGGTAAACCGGAGTGAACAGAAAATCCCAATAAATAAGTTTATGGCAGGACAAGCTAATTAAGCACGGGGTTCTGTCCACAAGTAATTTACTATTTAGTGAACCTGCTTAAATCACACTGGGCTGGGCGCATGATGATAAAGTGTCATCCTACAAGCAAGAGGAGACAGGTGTGGTGGGGAACGGGGAGAAAGCACAGAGGGGAATGGGAATGGTAAACAGAAATAGGGAGAACAGAGAAATGGGGAGGCGGGGGAACTCTGGTTTTCTAAGATTAGAGTTTGGGGAGGAGAATTCCTTTACTTGAGGATAGCAAAAATTAACCAGGGTGAAAAGAATGACAGAAGCCTTCTGGATTGGGAGGGCGGATTCAAGGTATTTTAGGCAAGTGCAAACCCACCATTGTCTCAAGTCTCAAGCTAGTGCCACTCTCGAAGTCTGGAACCCTCTCTCAGAACCCAGGATGCTGACATTCAAGGGAAGGCTGTGCCACCAACTTCCCATCAGGGGGTTGCAGAACAATGGCTCTGCAGGGCCAATTTGTCATCCCATTCTCAGAGAGAAGAGCTCAGCTAGGAGCTCAAGGATGCCTTCCTACCCCCCTCCCCCCAAGCAAGGCTGCTCCCCGCTAGCATGGCGAGCCATTCTTTACCCTCTGCCTACCTCTCTCTTGCCTCCTTGCTTCCCTCTCCTTTCTCTCCCCGGCGCTCCCAATCTCAACCTCACTTGCCCCCTTTCTGTTTCTCTCTCTTAGGAAACACACAGCTCGGCTTCCATAGCGCAGAGTTCTGCTGGCCCCTGGAAGAGTGGTTGCCAGTGTGGTTCCTTTTTGTCTTTTTCAGGGTCATTCAAGTGCAAACGGCGATGAGTAACGGATTATAATGCAGCCCCAATTAAAGTCCTTGGATGTCACAATGCACTAATGTCAACATATTGTTGTAGCAGCTGCCCAAGACTAGGAAAAGGAAAGTTCATTTTTGGTTTTGGTTTTCTTTTCCAAAATCCGAAAGCCTAAAGAGACGTCTTAAAAACTCACCGCAGAAAGACCAGAGCGGCAGGATAGAGTGTGGGAAAGCACAAAACAGGCAGATGTACAGCCCTACCCCCCTCCCCGCCCCCCCCCCCCCCCCCCCGCCCTGAAGCCATCTCTAACGATGGGATGGATTTGATGAGCGACTCATCAGAGGACCCGGATGCTCAGCTTTTAACTTATTTTTGCAAAGCAGGTATTTTTCCAAACAAGAATTAGAGAATGGCCTCCAGCTAAATTGCAGGGAGTCCCTGAAGAGCAAACCCTCAGAGGGGAGAGTCACTGAAGAAGAAAATGAAGATGACAAGGCTGTTGCTTCTTAATAAACATGATCACATTTTCGGCATGCATTATTTATTACTTTTCTTTCACTGATTTATTGTCCTAAAACATGTAATCTAATATGGAGAGAAGCACACACATGCCTTCACAGATGTCCCAGCGACTTTCTTGTATTTCACAAAAAGCGAAACACACAACAACCCCAAACATTCAGGAGGTCTCAGTTTGATGTCACCGCTATAAATAACTCAAATCTGGTTTTTCCTCTCCTCTTCTTCATCTCCTTGTTCTTCTTCTTTGCAAGATGCGTAAATAGAATGAAATCGTTATCATCGAAAGTGATAACATCAGTCACTGCCTAGTAAGCACATCTACAGGTCAGGGGCTTCATTAATGACTTCACTGATCCTGCAAAAGAAAAGAGCCCCTCCCTCATTTTGCATGCACGGCAGCGAAGGCACAGAGAGGTTAAGTGACTTTCGGGAAATTACACAGCTAGAAATTGCTGAGCTGGGATTAGAGCCCTCATGTCTGGTTGCTGTTTTAATTGGTAAATCACACTGTCTCTGTCCAAAGTAAAAAGCCAATGAATGCAAGGCCTGGGTTTGAACCAGATTAATCTGCGTCCAGAACTTGAGATCTTTTCCACTAACCACACTGCCCTTCAACTTATCAATTCCTCTGAAATCAGTCAACCCTGTGACTTACAAAAGAAAACAACAAAAAGTAATCTTTGGCTTTGCTTCTACTCTGCTTCATTGTTTTTACTTTTTCTTCTTTTTTTCTTTCTGCTTTGTTCCGATATAGTTCACATTCAATACACATTACCACTTCTTGAGCCTTTATGTGGGCTTAAATTCCCAGCATCCAGTATTAAAAAGCTAATAACCATCATTAATAAGGAAACATACTGAGCCACGATCAACCATACAAAAAAACTCTTCTTTTTTTTTTTCTTTGCTACTGCTCCCTCTCCCCTGATGGGAATTAACAAGAAACTTGGCTATGAGTCTCTACGAACACCTTTTATTGGCTTTTCTTCCAAGAAGGAAATGGGTACAAAGTCAGTGCTGGGCTTTTCTGAAACTGTTCGCATGGGGTTGGTAACACCACCTGTGGAGGAGAACCTGACGTGTCAGGTGAGGGATGCGTACTAAAAAGCAAAAGGCCAGTGGAAGGATGCTGGGAGCCAGAGCTGGGAGTTGGGGGGATAGGTACCCAACAGAGGGCCAACGTGGGAGCGCAAACAAAAATGTGCTGGATAGACTGAAGGTGAAACTTGAACCTTCAACATTGACTTGCATTCACTCTGTATGTACATGTGTGTTTTTTTCCTGACTCTACTAATAAATCATGTTGCATGTAGAAATTGTGACAGTCATAGAAAAATATAAAGAAAAATCCCATTTACAACAAACTATATCATAATAATATAATAACAATATTACATAATAATATAATATCACCTTTAACATTATATCTATAGGTACATCTATCTATAAATATACTGTAGCCGTAAATAAATATCGTAGAATTTTATAGGGTCATAATATACATCTCTTTACTAATGTGCCTTTTGTTCACCATAATCAATATATTAGGGACTTCTGTCTTTATGAGCATGGATTTTTAACGGTGGGTGATAAACTTTTGTATAGTTATCATTTTAAAAAATAATCAATGCCTTATTATTGGACATTGCAGTTGTTTCTAATTTTTCCCCATCTTATAAATACTTCACTGGAAATAATTTACGTATATCTTAATGTGGATATAACTTCTAAGTTCCCAGAAACAGAATTATTGGGTCATGGGCCATGGTCACCTCAGAGGCATGTGATGAATTGCCAAAACGTTCTCCAGAGAGTGTGACCAATTTGAAGTTTGTCGTGTAGTTTGTGAAAGTGTTCCTGCTCGTTTCTCCTGGATCCCCAATACTAGATACGGACGCTAAAAATACATCAATAATTGGATAGTCAAAATAATAATAGTAATCCTAATAATAATGATACTTGGTATTTTGAATTGCATTTAAGATATATTAACGTACACATGCCAACATTGTGTAGCAATCGACCATGTTAAAATGTAAACAAAAATCAAGAAATAATAACAAATGTGAACTCCAACGGGTCTGGTGCATACAGTGAGTACTGAACAAGAAAACCAATACTTCAAGGCAGGAGTGGGGTAGAGGGTGGCTGGTTAAAACTAAAATTATACTGATTTTCTAACTGTCCACAAGGCTTAGCCCATAAGAGCTTAGCTATGAGAAAATGTGTCCTAAATGGGGTTGAGACAATATCTTCAAGAGAAGAGCTTGTTTTCCTTAATATCTTTATCCCTTTCCCCTACCCTATCTAAATTAGGAAGATGATTCAGTTCTTTTTCCATATGGGAAAGACATACATTTTCTTCAGAGTCATCTATGAATCAGACTCAAGATGAAATCCACCATCTGGGTTACTGACAACACGTCTCAGGAATGAAGCCAGGTGACCAGGTAGAAAATAGCCAGAATATGGCATGCAACCAACAGTCATTTGCAAATCAAAGAACAGAGACCTTACTGGAATGTCTTCTTCCTTGGTTTGCATGATCATGACCTGGGAGCTTCCCTTCACCTTGAGACAACATGGCGCCTGGTTCATCTCTGAGGCGTGGGATCAGGCAAGACAGGGTATTTCAATCTTGCTTCTGTCTCTTACCAGCTCTGTGACTGTAGACAAGTCAACTTGCCTTTTTGAGACTCGCTTTCTTCCTTGTCATTTGTGAAATTGTTATAAATACTCTCTCCTTCACAGTGTCGATGTGAGGATTAAATGAAATAATGGATGCAAAGAATTTAGCACACACCCCACACGTAGGAAGCTCTCAATGAAACGTCAGTCTCCTGATCTTCTCAGCTCCAACATCACCATCATACCCAAAGGAGCCCCTTCTTTCTAGTTACTCTCTACCTCGTGACAGTGCTTTTAGTTTCTGGGTGTTTTGTTGTTGTTGTTGTTGTTGTTGTTGTTGTTTCTTAGCATTATCTTGAAACAAGCTTATTTGACTTCGTGTTTATTCTCTGAATCCCTCACATGAATGCCAGTCATCTGACAGCTAGGATCTCTTCTGGCTCATTAAACGTACATTTTTAATACACAGGACAGGGGCTGACACTTAGTAGGCATACAATAAATATATGTTGAAAAATAAAAAATATATCGAAAGGTGTTCATGCACATACCGATACATACCGGCTTCTGTACCACCAGCATTCACTTGGCTAATTAATATTCTCCCTCTCGTGCTCTCCCCCCCCTCCTTTTTTTCCAGCAAATAATTATTGAGCCAACCTCTTTGCTAAACACTGGGGATACATTCATGAACTAGACAGAACATCCTTGAAAGAGTCTAGGGTTCAGATTTCTCCCTTCATCTCACAACTTCACTGTTCCTTCCTGATGCATCACTCAGATTTCAGGTTCAACTACACATACAGCGGGGACTCAGCGAGCCTTGTTCGATTCTCGGGGCTCTTGTCAAGTAGCTACAAATGACTACCCCAGACTCTATTGTCTGTGGACTTCCGGCTTTGGCCGTATTTTACTTTTCTATAAAATACGCTATTTTGTTTCGAGATCTGCTGCTGTCCACCAAAAATACAACTCTGTTACTAACCCTGCCAGCTCCTGAATGATACCTTTGTGGACACTAAAAACAATTTAATGGCATGTCACAATAGCAATTCACTCTGTTAATAGCCCCGCTCAATAATACTATATTGCGTAAACCTCCTCCAGTCGTCTGACAAATAATTCACCTTTACTCACCCCACAGTAAGCTCCATTTCACTAACAAATATATTTTCCCCAAACCTACAAATATTCAGCATCTCTGTCCTGTGACAATAGCTATTTTTTTGGATGAGGTCAGCGGTATCATGTTTCCATTACCTCTCGCTGGCTTAGTCTCAATGACAATCTTTTTCCACGCAGGGCATCAAATTAGGGGACAACACAGTTTCTGATGTCTCGCTCACATACCAGTGAATGAACACTTCCCAGGCACGGGAAGCACTGCTCTCTTTGTGGACATCCGTTGTGCCAAACCCAATCTCTGTGTGTGTGTGTGTGCTGTTAAGCCCAAGCCACAGAGACCGTTCACCCAGTGAATGAACTAGTGTTCATTAGATTTAGTATTTCTTTAAAATAGCTCCTTTAATGGCAGTAGGCACAAGGGTTCTTGACCTGGGGGCCTGTGGACCCCAAGTGATCTATGAATTCAGGCATTTCATGAATGCTATTTTTTTTTTTAATTATTTTCACCAACTTTTACCTGAAATGTGGCATTTCTTCAATTATAAATGCAGGTCTCTCAAATCACAGGACCCGTGACTTTAACACCAGTACAAGTCATAGATACCATATCTACTACAGTTGTTGCAGAAATACTGAAATATCCTAGACATTTATTACAATTTCAACATTAGAGTAGTTTCGCATTATTTCATGTGTTAACTCAGGAGTACGTCTATAATTACATCAAAAACTGATTTAAAAAAATATTTTGATAACTGAATTTCTATATAATTGTTTCTTTGTCATCTTTCATATCTTTATTTTAGGCATTTAAACACGCTACTCTGGGAAGGGGCCCATAGGCTTCACCAGGTCACCAAGGGGGTCATCGATAGCGTAACACAGCAAGGAGGCGCAGCAGGACCGTGTGGTGGCAAAGAGCTTGTGGTTGGAAGCCAGTTGCCCTGGGGCTCAAGTCTTGATTATTCAGTAACAACAATAATAATAAAGCAAGCACGTCTAAGTCGCTCGCCACGTGCCAGGCACCGTTCTAAACCCTTTGCGCCCATCTAATTCATTTAATCTTTCTAACTATCCTGCCAGATTTGTGCTTTTAGTATCCTCCACCTACGACAGAGGGGTCTGAGACTCGGAGATGTGAAGTAACACACCAAGATCACTGAGCTCTTAAGTCGGAAAGTGAGGCGTAAGCTCAGAAGGAATCACTTTCCCCCCTCGTCTCCCCTCTCCCACCTCAGCCGTAACAGAAACGAGTGTTTTATATGCAACATCCAGTCACTCCTCAAAGCAACCCCCTAAACTCAGGAGGGCTTGCGTCATCTTCATTTTTTAGATGAGAAAACTGAGATTACAGAGGAGTTGAGCAGGTTGCCCCAAGCAATACAGCGTGGAAGTGATTCCAGACAAATGCCGAGTCCAGCGCACTGCGTTAGTGTAAATAAAGTTTTATTGGCACACAGCCACACCCATTTGGAGACGCACCGTCTCTGGCCGCTTTTATGTTGCAACAGCAGAGCGGAGGAGTTGCTGCAGAGGCCAAATGGCCTGCAAAGGCCTAAAATATTTACTGTCTGGCTCTTTACAGACGAAGTTTACTGATCCCGCTCTTAACCCTCATGGACTAAGCCAACTCCTGGCTTGTGGCCCTGGGAAAGAAAACCACCTAAACCCTCAGTATCATGAGCTGTAAAATGAGTGTATAGTGGTCTCCAGAACTCAGGATGGTTGGGAACATGAAATGCATACAAAGAGTTTAGCACAGTTCCTGGCATATGATAAAGGTTCCAGAAATTTGGGTTGATGTTATTATTACTATTATTTTCATTTGCATCTCTTATCGGACCTCATGCCATCTCCTAAAAAGTTTCACAGTCCGTAAAGTCAAGCTGGCTATTCCTGGTCATGTCAACCCACGGAAGAAACTGGATTTGCTGGAGGATGCTGGGTTTGCATTTCGTTGTTGGAAAATGTAATCTGCCTTTCAGATTAGGACAACACTGCCCTCTGAAACAAACCAATTACTGATCAATGAGCTGGTCCTTCCAGAGATATCAGCCCTGCTCAACCAGCTCTTTCATTATGGATGAAATTCAGCCCCAAATGAATTCAAGTGATGGGAACTATACCTGGGTCACAAATCACCCAAGACACAGGAGCCTGATTGTAAATGAACATGAGGGTTCGAACCTGTGGGGTAAAGAACAACATCAAGTGAAAGAGGTCCCCAGTGGGAGGAAGGGGCCAGCCCAGGGAAGATAGTAAAATTACATAAAATGGATTTTTTTTTTAGAAGGAAAGAATGCCAACCCCATTTCTTGCATGCTGCTTCCCAGGGAAACACTGGCTGGTGCTAAAAAGGAGTTGTCTCCCCAAAGCTCTGTCAACAGAGGCAAAAAGGAAATTAAGATGATTACATATGTTTAGGGGAAATTAAAGTGTTTTGGCTTGAAGTTTGCTTTCTCTATCAACCATATTCAGCAGGCAATTACTCAACACTCCATTTGGCCTGGAAGATGCTGCGTTAACATGGAGAATCCTTTTTATAAGTTCCTTTTAAAAATTAAGGCAGCAGAGCAATGCGGCTGGGAACTCAGCTTTGGAGTCAGACATGCATGGGTTTAAAGCCCAGCCTCTTACTGCCTGGCTCATTTCTCCTCGGCTCAGTTTTGTCATTCAGAAAATGGGATATTATTTGTAATATGGGCCTGAATACTTCAGCACTGCCCCCTCCCCGTCTTTTTATGCTCTTTGCCAGCTAACTGTTTTGTGCCCCCCTTTCTGACTCCTAGCTTGGCATGTGACTCATGTTGTCTATTGGGACGTTAGCAAATGGAATGCAAAACAGAAAATTGCAAAATGTTTACATGACCTGGCTTGTTCACTTTTTCCCTCTGTAATTGCTACAAGAAGAAAATGCATAGGCTATCTTGCTGGATGATGAGAGATGCCTGGGATGGGGCCAGGCTGTCCCAGCCATTATAGCTGAGGCCGCTATCAGCCCACAACTAGCCAATTCCCAACCATGGGACTGAGCCCAGCCAAGATTAGCAGAGCCCCTAAGCCAATGTGGAAGCTGACCAGAGATTTACGGGCAAGGCCACCTGAGATCAGCCCAGCCCAGCCCAGATCGGCTGCACCCCCTCAGACTGGCGAGCGAAATCAATGTTTATTGTTTTATGTCACCCAGGCTTAGGGGTATATGTTATGCAGCACTGTCCTGTCGACAGATAACTGATAGAGATCACATTTTCTTCATAGGGTTGTTTTGAAAAATAATTAAGATGATACTTAGTCAGCCCAGAACACAGAGTCGGTATTTGACCAGTAGAGGTGGTTAGAGATGCTGAACTGCTACTGCCCTGAGATACTTGTGAGATATATTAACCTAGGTTTTGTTTCGAACCCTGGTATATCGTCATCAGCTGTGCTCCTTGCCTTGGGGAAAGGATGTGGCTGAGCAGGAAGCAGAAATACCTTCTATCTCTCCTTGGCTTTTATCTCCAAAAACCTAAAAACCCCTTGAGAGACTTAGAGGATTGGTAACAAAAGGTTAAGAAAAAAAAATCTGACCAGAATTGAGAGTTGCGGGTGGGTCTGCCCTACGTTCCCCACCCCGCATCGCAGATAAACAAGGGGTTCCACTTGGCTGGGAGGAGGAGAAAAGAGGGAGGAGGGAAGAGTGCTCAGCTACGGGAAGGCGACAGCTCAGGGACTAAATGGTTCTGGTGTGTCTAGGAAGCCAGAGCCCAGAGGCATAGAGAAGGGGGATCCCCTAACAGATTACAGAGATAAAAAGTTGTGTCTGTTTGCTGAAAATAGGAATAGACTTGAAATCCAGAAAATGAACATGATATTCCCCTGCATATCTTTAGTTTGTTGCCCCGAGACTCATACTCACTAGGTGACGATGATGTTATGATTTTTGTTGATAGGGGACATAACTACTTTTAAGGTCCAAGTACCACCTGTATTGGTAAGAAAAGTGGAGTTTTTACAGCTAACGTAGATGACATTTTACATGATATCTATCAATAGATGACCTCGTCTCCAGTAGATCATGTCCTAGGAGGGAGAGTAGAGAAGTAGAGATTTGGGACAGACTCCATGACCCTTACATGATGACCCTGGCTGCCCCAGACCCATGGGGAAGACCATTCCGCAGAAAGAAGCCCCACCCTGGCAGTCTCCAGTCTGTCTCTGGCGAGGAAATGTATTTTCTTTGGCTTGCTCAGTGTTTATACACTGGAAATATGCTATCAACCTTTAAAAATCAAGAACTATCTTTCTAAACACACACACACACACGCACACACTCAGAGAAATCCAGATTTCTGACTTCTTTTGAAAAGAAGTAAAGGAAAACATTACATCGCTCATGTAGCCTGAAACTGGAGCTGGGAGCAGTTGCTCCCCCTAGAGGCAGAATGTGTTCTTTAGTTCTCCACAGTCCCCACTGCTCCCTATAGCTTTGCCAGTTAAAGGTGCCAGGCCAATTGCCTGTTCTCGCATCCTTTACAGTGGACGAAAATTTCTCTGTACCCATGATGTTTTTAAAAGTGGAAAAAGAAAAGCTAGACAGAGGGCGTTATGTATTTCTTGCCCACTCCCTCGTTTAATTTTCCTGACCAGGTTTTGGGCATTTGATGTGCATCTCTATATTTAATCCTTAAAATGATTCAGGGACGGGAGGTGTGTGATTTCAACAGGAAGATAACTTGAGCTAGAATCTATTGTTTTCATCAACACTTTTACATAGTACACACACATACACACATCTAGGGAGTAACAGTTAAAGGACTACTGGTAAACAATACTGCTTTTGTTTATGTGAAATATTTTTAATTTTTCCCTAAATAGAAATATTTGTTTTCTGAGGAGTCTTACATATTTGCTGGGGGGAAAAAAGTCTATCACTGGAACTTTAGTGAGATTCTGAAAAGCCCACAAAAATGTTATGGCAAATAGGGGGGGAAAAGCCATTTGTAAAGAAGTACTATTTGTATCGAATATCATGAGAAAATAAGTGCATCATGACAATTTTGTACATCTTCTATGATTTGATTGTCAGTAATGAAGCCCACAGGAGAGTGATAAATGTGCAGAGGAAAAGTATCTATTTCACTTATATGGCAAATTATGCAGCTCAGAGCTTGATAGCACTTGGCAAAATACAAATGTATTTGAATGGAATTCAAATTGTTGCTCTTTGCCTAAGACACAGGTAATATCACCAGGGGTCCTGTCTTTGGATTTTTATAAGAGGTAAGAGTTTAAGTAATAGTAGCAGTATTACAAAATTACCTTTAAACACTGAAAACATTTTTACTTTGTTACAGGGTGTAATTTCCACTTTTCCCCTCTAATGGCTCATATACAGAAAATGATACACTAATGCAATTTTTCAAATTTAGTTACCTTTTTTTGTGTTCTAAAATTATACGTTCTCGTCATTTGCCCTGTTTGTCAGTCTCCAGGATCCATTTATTTCCCTGTTCTTATGGTTCCATAATTTATCTTCTTGTCACAGAACTTTCATAAACTTTTTTTTTAAGATACAAAATACTTGCAATAAACTCTGACAAAAATGCTTCCAGTTCAACTTTTGAAATCTTTCAATTATGTTTTGAACGATTATCATACTTTCCAGTGTTGCTGTGCTGTGAAATCTCCCGCGGAGTGACATCTTACGAGGGTAGGGGAAAAATTACTTGAAAAGAGACTCACTTCAAACCATTTATATTTCTTTGCCTCTTCACTTTTGAATCTATAGATTTATATTCATAATCATGCCACGTAGAGAAGAGAAAAAAGGACTGATAAAACGAGAATCATATCTGTGGTAGATGCAAAACACTATTCAGTCAAGCTCCAATTATCTAAAAGGGGTGTGGGATGGAAGGAAACTGTGTTTTTGAGAGCCTTTGGATACCAGAGGGAGACAGAAAGAGGAGGCCATCATTAAAGGGGCTTATTCAAACCAAACCAAACCAAACCAAACCAAACCAAACCAAACCAAACCAAACCATAGTGGTCTCAAGTGATTAGAAATGCTCGATACTAAATCTGGACCAACGGGTCTATATTTTCATTATCATTGGAGACACTCCAGGAACATCCATGCTAACCAGATTGTAGATTGTTACTGGACTTTTCAGCAAGCCTATCTGCGATGCTGAAGGTATGAAAGAAAAGAAGCCCCTTGACCTGTGCCAATCAATGGACATATAAAGTAAGCCACATATATAATTTAAAATTTTCTAGAAGCTACGTTAAACAATAGTAACAAGTACCATTAATTTTGATAGAATATTTTATTTAACCCAATAGAGCCAAAATGTTGTCATTTTACCATGTAATTATTGTAACAAATTATTAATGAGATCTTTCACATTTTTTTCCATACAAAGTCTTTGAAAGTCCAGGTATATTTTATACTTCCAGAGCACCCCACTTGGGATTAGCCACATTTTAAGTGCTCGATAACTATATGTGGCTCATGGCTACTGTGATGGGCAAGACCGTTCTAGACTGTCTCCCCTGGGTTCACGGGTCCTAATAAGGGCTCCTACAGAACTTGACCTCTCTCACTACAGAACTTAGCACCATTCTTGCTGTGGTTTGTTCGGTTGTGTCTCTCTCATTTGCTTAAGTGTGGATACCTGGCAATAAACAGATCCATTTTGTTCACTGCTGTAACACTAATTTCTGAAACACAGTAGGCGCTCAAGAAAATTTATTGAATAAATGAGTTAATAATTAAATGAATGAATGGATGTTTTTATTTTGAGGAAAGAGAGACTTTTTTGAAGGAGACTCTAGCTGCAGGAGACTCCAAGAGTTCCCCACCAAGATCCCCTTCTGGTGCGGCCACCCACAGCTGTCGTGAGTGGTGGTTGCTGGCCACCCACGGCCCCCACCCTGGAGAATTGTCCTCAGAGGCTGGCAGATGCCACCTTACCTGAAAGGTTAAGATACCTCCCTGCCATCCACAACCAATGTCTGACTGAAACTGGGATACAAAATCCATCCTCCTCGTCTCAAAGGAGGAGAAACCCACTAGGCATTAAGTTCCAGGGCCCTCTGTCTGTGCTTCAGACCAAAGTTAGGCTTTACCTGGGACCACATCCTCCCTCAGCACTGTCTTGCTTCCCTCACTCCCTTACAGGTTTTACTGTGATCACTCAATAAATCACCCGTGCTCAAATCCTTGCCTCAGGCTCTGCTTCTAGTGCACCTGATGTAAGGCACTATAATTTTCTTTTGTCATAGTTTAACCCTTCTTCCTCCCTCCCACCCTTTTAAAATTTAAATCCATTTGTTTCTTACAAAATCTTCCCCAAATGTCTTTCCTTATTAACCCTCAAACTATCAATATGCTCCTTAACAAGAACCATTTACCAGTGCAGCCGAAGCCTCCAACGGCATGTGGCTTTTTTATCTGGATAGTCATTTTACCCCATGAATTCTCTGAGAGTGCCCATCAAACCGTTGTGGTCAACAGCAAAACCCACAACTACACAATTTTACAATCTTCCTGAGTGATAAAAGGGGAGTGATAATTCTGTCCCTCCTCCACGTGGTCTCACTGTAACGTGAGTGTGACATGACTTCACAAAAATACTACTTCTCATACTATCTGGCTGCCATTTCAGCTATTCAGGAATAGAGAGACAGGTGGATTGTGGGAAATCTTGGAAGAGATTAAGCAGGGAGAACTACGTTGAATTTGTTTACTGCTTGGCCAAATCACGCGAACAAAGAACGACTTAGAATCCAAGTGGTGCCCTGAATATATTTGCTTTTTGTCAGGGTTATGGATTTTTAAAATGGGCGTATCTGTTTGTACCCCCAGATGACCCATCAATGCCATTAACTAGGTTCCACGACCTTTGCACCTGCTGCGCCGCCTTCTGGGAACCCTGTTCTCCCTAAGTATCTGCATGGCTGGCTCCCATGGATTACTTGGGTCACCATGAGTCGTAAAATTGTTTCCTTCTCCTTGCATTATTCTCGAACACATGACCGTGTGTTATATGCTCAGCAGCCCTTAGCGCTAGCTGATTATCATATATACTCACTCACTGTCTCCACCACTAGCAAGTAAGCTTCCTGAGGACTGGCACTTTTGTCTGTCTTTTCCACTTCTCGATCCCCAGTGCCTAGGACATTGTGGTTGCTTGATAATTATTTATTAAGTGGACAAACGACCCAGGTTACTTTGTGTAACTCCAAGTCTTTCTTGACAGGGAAGAGATGGCCCATGTTGCCTCTTGCAGGCACGGATGACATAGGCTACAAATCTCAATATGGAGCTTCCTAGGTGTTAAGGACTGTCCCCTCAAAATTCATATGCGGAAACCCTAACGCTCAGTGGGATGGCTTTATGGCGTAGGGCCTTTGGGGGCCAATTAGGTTGTAAGGGTGGAGCCCCCGATGGAATTATTGCCCATATAGGAAGAGACATAAGAGAGCTTCCCCCCCTCCTCACCTCTGTTTCTGTCTCCATCTCTCTCTCCCATGTGAGGAAACCAAAAAGAGAACTCTCACTAGAACCCAACCACACTGGCACCTGTCTTGGGATTCCAGACTCCAGAAATGTCTGTTGTGTAAGCCCCCCACTCTATGGGATTCTTTTTATAGTAGTCCACATGAATTAGACACTAAGCAAATATATTCAGCTGCATCCTCATTGGCAATCTTGGGAAAGGCACTGAAAACAATATGCTAAAACCTCAATCTGAGGATGTGACCCGTGGCCTCGACTGTGGTGTTGGAAGTTCTCCAAATAAGAGTCTGGTCTCAAGTCATAGCCCAATTTCCCTGGCTTTCCAGCCTCCACCAGACATGTCAGCTACTCATTCTTTCCTGGGAATGGGAAGGTGAGATGAACGCCTCTGCCCTCGAGACTGCTGAACACACACAAGCTTGGTTTTCTTGGAAAAGATCTGCTTTTCTTCTCTTGGGGGGCAGTCTTGCTTTGGTCTTTTGCCCTTTTCCTGCTAGGCTTTGGAGTAACAAAACTACCTGTTAATGAATCTATAAAAGACACAGATGCTTCCTGGAAGGTTGGTGATTCATTCAACAAACATTTATGGCACAGCTCCTCTTAGCCAGAAACTGTACTTGCACAGAAATGATAGTGAGGAAACAGCAAAGACACGGATGTCTGTGGCTTCCAAGCCGATGGAGTTTCCACTCTAGCAGAGCTCACTGGCTTCGGTTACAGAAAGTGAAGAAAAGTAAGATCGCAACTGGGATTAGTGCTACAAATAGGTTTATGGGCAGGGGAAGCCTATTGTAACCCATTCTGGAGGCCAGAGGAGGTTCCCTGAGACATGAGACTGGAGTTGTGGTCTTATGTAGGAATAAGAGTCAACCAGGAGAAATTAGGGGCTGGGTTCCAAGTGATGGAGAGAGGCGCGCATGATCTCTGGTTCTCCACCTGCTGGGGACACTAGTCACACTGTGTTCAACATGGCCAGTTACTCCTAAAATTGTGTAATTAGGCCTTGTGGCCACTTGGGCAAGCAACATGCTCACCGACCACGGCGCAGGGGTGTGGGTGGGGGGCTGGGGCACTGCGGGAGCTGAGAGATGATGAGTGAACCTGGAGTACGGGAAGTGGGAAGAGTCTGGGGCATTCCAAAGAGGTGGGCTGTGGGAAGCCACTGGCATTTTTGTTTTACAGAGGCTTACATCAAAGAAAGGAACCTTCAGGTTATATGAGGCAAGGTTTTACTTGGCAAGAATGGTTTGCCAATGCAATAAACACAAGGTGAGCCCACGGCCAGATACGAGGGCAGCTCCTATACTTCGCTACACATTCGTTTCTCTTTTATCATTTTGGGGGAAAAAAAACCCCTGAGAACAATAATATGATATGATGCAATGTCATCTCTAAACAGCAACCGTTCCTTGATGTATCCAGATCATCTAATTCAGATGAGAACCAATAAGGATAGGTCTCATTACCCCCATCTTATGGATGGCAAAACTGAGGCCCAGAATGGCTGCATAGCTAGCTGGTCCCGCGATGCCTGCCTTCCAGCAGCTCAGGCTCCTCTGACGGTGGCAGCAGCAACGTGCTGGGTGGCCCCTGGCTGGACTGACCGCCCCCCCGCCCCTGCCACTCCCACAGACATTCATCATTCCTTCCTTGTTCTTTCATTCCCTGTGATCCTAAAATTCTTTGTCTTGATCCCCAAGGTCCTGCATGATCAGGCCCCTGTCTCCTACCTGACTCATCTCCTGTTACTGTCCCGTCACTCACGACGCCCCCCCACCCCATGTACCACCCACCCCCAGCCCTCCCAGCAGCCTTTGCTCTTGCAGCTGTCTTGCCTGGAACACGCTGCCATCCCTCTCATGTGATTCATTCCCTCACTTCATTCTGCTCGGATGACCTCATGAAAACACCTGTATGAACCCCCTCCCTTATTCTCTATTTCTTTGCCTTGCGTTATTTTTTTCTGCCATGGCACCAAGTAGTACCTAAAATTAGGGCGTATATTTACGGCCTCCCTCTGTTCTAGAAGGTAAGATCCACAAGGGCAAAAACCTTGCTTGTTTCCCCACATGTCGCCCAATGGTTGACAAAGAGCAGAGTTTCCAAACGGACTTGCCAAACCAATAAATCAGAGAATGAATAAGGAAGCCTAACGTGGCAAGGGGGATGTGGAAATGCCTAAGATCTGGCCCTTGCAAGGACGCTTCATCCCAGGCCAAACCACTGAGCCCTAATGCTTCCCGCATGCAAGGAAGACATCTTACTGTCTGAACCCAACCCAGCCGTCTTCCTGCCTCTCAGATCCAGACTCAGAAATTGCTTGGCCCAATTTGAAAACATCGGTAACTCTTACTGAGTGAACATGAGCATTGTTCATGCTTCTGAATTCGCTGCAGGCAAATAAATACATACCCCAGGCACAAAATAATTTAAGCAGAAGGCCCGAATAATCACATCTCTTCCCTACTACCTCCCCGCCGGAGCTCTTCGGTTGAGAGTGGGTTCCCGTCAAGCCCAGAGACCCCCTCTGCCCAGGCACAGAGGCCATTTGGGGAAGACGCCCCACGGAACAGTGAAAAGAGTTTACAGAGTCAGCCAGGAAGTATTCACCGAGATGTCCACTTTGTACCCGAATTTTCTAACACACGGATGCAGGTGGCCGACAAACTTGACAGTTTGGCCAGGTGGCAGTGGGAACGGCGGCAGCAGGTGGAATTCGCGGAGTGCCTACTGTCTACTCGAGAGTTTGCCTTGGACATCTCATTTTATCTTCATGACACACCCGTGAGGTGTCTATTCCCGCTTTACAGATGAAGGCCTGGCGATTTGAGGTCACGGGACACATCCCAGCTAATAACGCTCGAGGCCAGGTGCACACAGGGGTGTATCTGGCTCAAACCTCAGCTTCTGAGTACTCGGCGGATGCTTTGGGCATCCCCAGACCACAGACAGGTACACCGGAATAATCCCAGATGTAAATTTATAAGAGACGAGGAAAGTAAGCATCCGGTTCAAAGGAGGCCAAGCATTCATCATCCACGCAAATGTTTATGAACCTCTTGCTGTCTACGGGGCATTGAGTCAGGTGTCGAAGAGCTGATGTTGACCGAGAACCAGATAATCCGTACTCTCCTGGACCGGTCATGGCATGCAGACCCGTTGGGGAGGCAGCCTTACACACACACTAACACTAATCCATTTGTGATAAGAGGAGCTGCAGGATAGGCAAAGCATTTAAGAGAGGGGATTAACCTCCTCTTAAGGACCGACTGCTAGATCTTGTCATTGTTCCAAAACACACCCCAAGTCAATGGGGAGCACAGTTCTCTGGGTATTAGGGCACTTTCTGGGCACAGAGGAATGTTTTCTTTGCCTCTTAGGTATTCTAAACCTTTCTTTAGGACTTTTAAATAGTTATATTTACCAAAAGACTTCTATTATCTGAGCGTAGTGAATATATGCACAGCCCAGTCGGATACATGCCAGCAAACAGAACAGACAGGCACCAATCAGGTAAATTTTAGATACATGAGTGGCTTATAAATAAACATTCGATACACCAAACAGAGATAAACTAACAATAAGTAAGTGGATTTAATATGGTTAGATACGCAAAGCTATTTCAGGGAGATAAACAGCAATGGGATAAAGGATAGCCAAGTATACAGGGGAACAAATAAATTCTGGAAAGAAAGAAAAGGAAGAAAATTCTCCTCCAGGAATCACTGATAATGTCAACAGCATTCACTCTGACCACGGGCTTGGTATAGTTTGAGTCTGCTAATCTGTTGTAAGCTATATTCTCTCTAGACAGATATAATACCAGAGAGAACATTAAGACCACCTATTTCTATTTCCCTGACACCTGACTTCTGCAGGCTGCCTCCCCGGCAAGGGGGGAAGCTGAGGGCTTATCGAATATGCAATCTCCCTGCGAGCACTGGCTGACGTTCTCAGACTTTGCATACATCGCAAACTTGCAGACGATGGGTCTTGCAAAGTTGACTCGTGTGTTCCACCCCCTTGCCTTATCCCTTTTCCAGGCCCAAATAGGGGGGTTACGAAGAGCCCGATATCTTGGAAGAAGACTTAAAAAAGAGTAAGTTATTGTCAAGCCTGTGCAGGTAGCCTCGGTAGGTGGGGATTTATATCATACCTCAAAGGAATTTCCTGTTAGGATAACTCATAATCTGAATGTGATCTCAAGGGCAAAGGGAAAGAAGAAAAGGCAAATGATGGGGTAGAAGGCATTACGGTGGGTGTGGGGGCAGTGTAACTTACACAGGACCTCACTCTCCAAAGGGGCTCCGTGGTCACTGTCTTGAAGACATTTTGTAATAATTTCATCTTTGAATTCGTGTTTTGTAAGGGAAGGCTAATGAGGCAGGGGGCAGCTGCTGGGGGCCCAGAGCCTCAGCTCAGAAGTGGTTCTACCCCCTCCCACCTTCCTGGGAAGGGGTCTCAGCCGCTCACTGCCTGCCCTCTGGTGACCAGATCTCATCTGGCTTCCTCCTCCCTGCCGTGGTCCTGTTACTGTTGCCACTCACAGCCTGGGGTGCTGGCTGGGTCATGTTGGGGGGTAGGGGGTGGGGAGGAAGGCCCACCTTCTGCCATTGCTCTCAGCTCCCTGTGGGAGCCTCAGTATGGGTCAGGGGGGGGGTCAGGGTCAGACTCATGCCACGCGGCATCCGGGGTGGGGCCAGATGTCACCATTGCTCTCCGAGTCGGCAGCGCCAAGCTGTGATTCGGGGTGGCCCCTTGTCTGCCCCTGATCCAGGTAACAAGTTCATCAGGTGCAGAGGTTATAATCTTTTGGGGGTCATCTGTCCACCACGAGTTGAGGCGGTGGGCCTGAGGGTAGAGGTGATTGACTTCCCTGCCTCCAGCCTGGGCCCTGCATTTTCCTCTTGCCCTGGGCCCTGCCCATTGGCTTGTAAGCCTTGACGTAAGGAAATGACAGGTAAATATTTACAGCTGTGAGTTTCACCTACTCTTCCGCAAAACCATCTCTGGGGAACTCACAGGGGCTATGCATGAAGGCTCCGGT
The DNA here is from genome assembly GCF_024610735.1 of Ursus americanus. Taxonomy (NCBI): domain Eukaryota; kingdom Metazoa; phylum Chordata; class Mammalia; order Carnivora; family Ursidae; genus Ursus; species Ursus americanus. The sequence goes on from NC_142148.1 coordinate 8,897,399, forward strand.
TTGCTTCCCTGCCGACGCGTGCTAGGAGTGTGCTTTGCCGCCCCTCAAAATTAGCTGGCCCCCCCACACTTCATTTTCATGTTCCAGGAGAAGCTTTAATTTCTGAGGCATGTTTTCTTTCTCTCTGTCACAGCAATTGCCATGTGACAAAGGGTGGCTGCTTTGTCGGTCTGGTGCCAGAACGAGGAGGACAGAGATCAGAGTCCCTGGCATGAATACGAAGGAAGCCTTTGTCAGGCTAAGCCACAGAAATCTGGGAGTTACTGTGGTAGCAAAACCTAGGCCTTACTGATTGATATAATCTCCATGTTGAATGGTTCTTCCCAGCACAGTTTCTGGAAAATAATAGATGCTTGGTGTCTATTTATTGAACGACTGAATGACCTTCTCTTAGCCAAGTCCAGGATTACAGAGATCTATTCTCCCTTGCTCTGTAGATCCTGCTAGAAAAGTCCCTTTTCTCTCAAACTATCTCCTTGATTTCTTCACTTCTTTGCTTGATCTCCTACTTCTCTCTGGACTCTTCACCTCCTACATGGTCTTTTTCTTTCTTCTTTTCTCTATTCCAATTTCTCTTTCTTCTGCCTCTCGGAGAGAGCTTTTGGAAAAACCACGCGTAGGTGGGCAGCTTCTGAAACCGCGGCTCCGATCCACCTTCCACTCTCCACGCCATGTCTTGCCTCCAACTGCACCGAATCTATTTAGCTGTCTGCTGGCATCTGACTCAGTATGCCAAAAATGGGACTCCGCATCGTCTTCAGAACCATCAGCATCCCCCCGAGTCTCTGCCTCCACGTAAGTATCAGTGGCAGCAGCAGCCCTTCAAGCTCTTTCTGTAGCTCTATTTTAGGTTTTGCATCTGCTTTTAAAATGTTTATTTTAGTTTTATCTGTCCCCAAACTTTCCTCTGCAGCGTCTTTTGGATTCACTACAGCCTCGATTTCCATGCCTGGTCCGCGTGATTCCAAACTCTGTATCTCGTGCCCCAACCATCCTAACAGATATCGACCGGCCTTCCTTGCTTACAACATCAGGATATAAATAAATAAATAAATAAATAAATAAATAAATAAATAAATAAATAAATATTTTTTTTTACTATGTAACTAGATCCTTCTTATAGAATGATGAATGTCAACTAACATGCCACCAAGTATTGATGGACACCTAATGTTTTTTTGTTTGGTTGGTTTTTTTTGGTTTTTTTTAGGATTCTGGATTCAAGCACTCTCTCAGAAGGATCGTTCAGTTCTGGAGGTCATGCTACAAGGGGTAGAGAAGAGCAGAACTGCCACGAGTGAGAACAGCAAGCTCTGACCAGAGCGAGTCGGGGACTTACTGGAACCCGTGTGGAAATTTCGGCTGTGGGTGTGAGGGCCAGGCCGGAATGAGAAACAAATTTGGCTGTCCTTGTTTCATGGGGTCACAACATATCGAGGGATCATATGACAGGAGTGGCAGCCAGAAGGATGCCTGGAGGGGCCTGGAAGTTAGCAGACTGAAGGCGCTCTTGAGTCATGATGAACTTGGGGGTGCCCTGATTAAGGGAGCCACATTCTCAGCCCGAGCTGGCTGCAGTCACATGGAAGCAGAGGTCTGGCATGGCGCAATGCTCCAGTTTTCCAAAAGAAGCCACAAAGGGGCTTAGGTGATGTTAGGTGGGATGTTAGAGAATTGGGGATGTTAGGTGAAAATGCCGAAATGTGAAAACTAATTTTTTTTTTAATATAGTGAGGCTAAAGACGGAACGTTTCTGTGGGCCATGTCCTGCTAGCAGGTTGCTACGTGAGATCGCTGTGTGCAGTGAGATGAGATGCAATGGGACATTGCAGAGACAGACAGAGACCTAGGGAGCCATGATATGTATGGGGTCACCTGAGGAAGAGCAGAGGGGAAGCACAGTCACATCAACAACCAGAAAGCAAGTCTTTTAAAAGGGGAGACACCAATGAAATGCCATTACAAATCCGAAAATAAAGGAAAGGAAGGATTGAAAGGTTAGGTACAATATTGCAGGGCATTCAGGTGGACTGTGTACAGAAGGGGGGGGTCTCTGGACAGGTGATGCAGTTACAGAACCATAAGCGGCCAGTGGGGGGTGGCCAAAGGCCAGCTGAAAGTCACGTCCAATGCGTATGAGGCGAGGTACTGCAGGTGGGGGGAGCGAAGGCTCCTTCGGCGAGACTGGTAATGAAGGACTGAAGAGGCAAGGGTGCTCGGGAAGGAAGTGTGTGTGCACGGAAGAAAGTACAGAAAGACAGACCGTGTGTAATTGAGACAGACAGATTCCCCATGAAATTCTGATATGATAGGAGGTGAGCACATCCCTCGGGCCAACGATCTCCTATGAGCACTAACTCACGCTCCTTCACTCCTCCAGAAACCCCGAGAGGTAGTATTGTATTTACACCCATTTTAAGATGAGGTATGGAAGTGCATTTAGATATTTTAATTATTTATCTACTTATTTATGAAGAAGAGAGACTTAAAAATGTTGGAAAGGAGAGGGGAGGAGTCCGGAAAAGAGAGGGTGAGAATTCAGAGGTCCATTTGAAGCCCCTCCAGTTAGAAAGAGGTAACGCGGAATTCCAAATAAATGCCATGAGTCCGTTGGGGAAGGGTGTCAAAAGGGAGAGTTGTAATTTGTTCAGAAACTACAGGAAAGAAGGAGAAAGAAATCAATGGTATGAAATTATTGGCAAGCAGGGAAGTTGAAGGAAGAGACTTCACAGCCTCTTTGCTTTTGTTTCTTAAATAAATCACATTGGACGTGGGGCTCTGTTTCTCTTGAGGATGTGACACAGATTTTTGGTTGTGGGAGAACTTAAATTAATCATAAGACAGGTCTTGGATATCGAGGAGGGATTAATCATCTAGAAATAAACCAAGGATGGATTATTTCATATCTTTGGGTTCTATTCAAATATGCATCCAACTCCACCAGACTATTGGAGCCATATGGAATCCTTGCTGGTGCACCTGGTCACAAAGCCTTCCCGAAAGGGATGCTGTGAAGTCATGGCTCCAGTCCTGATGCTCTGAGATAATTCTCCGAACTCGTCACTTGTCTGTACTGCCCTTTGCTTTGCCAGAACACTTGCCCTCCTCCAGACTGCAAACACCTAGTCCTCCCCCTCAGGATGTTTTTAAGAGTGGTGGGACACAGAATAAGAGTACGACCCTGTCATTTCAACAACAAAATCCTTCCCAGTGCATTATTTACATTGCCCAGAGCATGGCAGGAAGCATGGAGGAAACAACTCTCTCTCTCTCCCCAGAAATAGCAGTTCTGAGACCAGGCTCAAAGACTGTGAAATCCCAGAAAGCCTCTATGGTTTTTTGCTGGCTTTTTCTAATGTTCTGGCTCTCCGAATGAACGAGCATAAATATAAGTCAGGATGCTTCTAAAAATTCAGATGTTTGGGGCACCTGGGTGGCTCAATTGGTTAAGCAGCCAACTCTTGATTTTGGCTCAGGTCATGATCTCAGGGTCATGAGATCGAGCCCCGCATCAGGCTCCACGCTGGGCACGGAGTCCCACCACACACACGCCTTCTCTCTCTTTCTCTCAAAACAAAACAAAACAAAACAAAACAAAACAAAACAAAAAATTCAGATTTTCAGGCCCCACTATCAGAATTTCTGATTAAGTCTGAGCCCAGGTCTAGGAATCAGCATTTTAATCAAACTCCCCTGGTGGACCTTAAACTATTTTTCTAAAAGCACTCTTCCACAAGTCCTGAAGATAAGAAGTTTTATCCTGAACTGTCCTGGCCAGAGATGAAGGGCCTGGCTTGGAGGAAGTAGCATTTACAAAAGCCACGCTTTCCTTAACTGAAGGACATTAGGGACTCAGGGGGTCAGAAGGAGAGAGGAGTTTCCGAGAGAGAACTGCCTCTGCTGAAGTTAAAAGAATTCAAATCAACAAGTAAGAGGCGGGGCTCCCTACACATCAGAGAAGAAGAGAATGTGGTCCCCCATCCGGGATCTTTTGGGAGGATATGTGTGGCCCACACATGGGGGTGTGCACATGTGCACACACACGCATGTATACACATGTGTGTACACACACATACACACAATAATGACAACTATTTGCCCTTGCATTTCAGAACTCTGACCCATCCTTCCAGAGCTGTCACATGACAGATCCCGGTTTGGGTTCCGAAAATGTGGTCAAAGGAAAGTAGGCTACAAGGGAAACTGAGGCAGAGGTCCAAACCAAGTCTGCAGAAGGAAGAAACCTTCAGACTATGAGATATTCATATCAGCTGACATGGGGGATACTGTAATAATATTACAGGCAGGTGTTTTCCTCGTGAATCTTCACAGCAACCCTATGGCTATATTCATATGCTTATGGCTCTAACCCACTGCTATATTGATTTTCTAGATAAGGAAACCGAGGCACAAAGTGATCGAAGTACCTTCCCCGAAAGCAGGCGGAGGAGAAGGACCTGAACCCGGCAGAGCTCCCACGTTCATGTTCACCAGGACAATACGCTGAAGGCTTCTGGAGATGAGCTCACTGGGACTGGGTATTAAGGGTCTGAGAGGCATCTGGGCAGATGGAAGCCACTCCAGGGTCTAGAATGTGGCTCCTGTTGCTGGCACTGGGGACACCATGGTGAACAAGGCCGACAAGGCAGAAACAACAGGCAAGCCACAGGGAGACAACTGCTCCTGTGACCTGTTGGAAAGTCTGAGGCGAGCAGGTGGGACTAACATCAATGGGTGGTAAGTGGGTGGTCAGAGGAGACTCAATCAGACCTTTGGCCTTCCGGGGAGATTGGACTTTTCCTATAGGTACTAAGATATCTTTGAAGCCATGGTTCCCAGCAGGGGGAGATTTTGCCCCTCAGGGGACATCTGGCACTATCTGGAGACGTGTTTGGTTGTGAAAAGGTGGGGAGGTAGTGGACGGCATCTAGTGGGTGGGACCAGGGACTCCTGGCATCTCGTGGGTGGGACCAGGGACTCCTGGCATCTCGTGGATGGGACCAGAGACTCCTGGCATCTCGTGGGTGGGACCAGGGATTCCTGGCATCTCGTGGATGGGACTAGGGACTCCTGGCATCTAGTGGGTGGGACCAGGGACTCCTGGCATCTAGTGGGTGGGACCAGGGACTCCTGGCATCTAGTGGGTGGAGACCAGGGATTCCTGGCATCTCGTGGATGGGACTAGGGACTCCTGGCATCTAGTGGGTGGGACCAGGGACTCTGCTGGTAAACATCCCCTAGTGCACACGACGCCTCCTCCCCCAGCTGAGAAAGATCCAGCCCCCGATGTCAAGAGTGTCAAGGTGGAGCAAGTTCAAAGCCAGTTAACGAAGTGCAGCCTGAGCTCTTCCACTAGATCTTCCTAGACCAGCTCTGCTTTGAATACCGCATCTCCCAGGGCAGAAATCTTTAACCAAATGTGACTTTGTCCTTTGGCATTAGGATATTATTATTCTGCTCGTGCCAATAATTAACCTTTGTTTAACAGAAACCCTTCCCTGGAGAAGAGCCAAGGCTTCCTTCTCCTCCAAGAAGCCTCTGCTGGGAAGGGTGGGTTTCCTCTTCTCCCTACACAGGCCCAGAAACACTACCAGGACCCGGCAACTGCAATTGCTCTGATGTTTTGCATATTTATGTTTGAGACCTTCGTGTGAACTGTTACTTTAAAAAAGAAGGATCAGTTCATCTTTAAAAAGAAGGTGATTGATCGCTGCCAGTCGGGCATTCCTTCACTCTTGGCTTCCTCTTAGCCTCCGTAATAAGTTCCTCACGAACACCAGCCTGCTATTAAAGAATGGTATTCATCATAAGCCAAGCAGAGAGGAGGCAGAATTTGATGGGCACAATACCATATTTCAATCCACAGTGTCCTTTTTGTTCGACTCAATCTGCTGTGTCGTTAATATTTGAGAAAAAACACACAAAGATTTTGGTAAATACTAATCAGAAATGTACAGTCCCTTTCCCAATTCAATTACCCATTACTGGGCACTCCAGGTGATAATGTCCTGCTAAAGCTTCTATTTGCTTAAAATGCAAGTGAAAAGTACTTTCTGTGGATCGAATGTAGTGCTCTTAGCAGCCTAAGTAGTCTGTAACAGCGGGGAAACTCTCATCCTCGTCCCTGGTTTAGTCAGTGTTCTTCTGGGTCTTCTGATATCTAAGTGTGAGTCCAGCCCCCTGGCTGGACTGCTTTCCTCATGGATTCTCACTTTTGCAGATGCATTCAGATGACTTGAGACATGCAGAATTAATAGCAAGTGTGCCCAATGGTCAACATACCCAATGGCCCCACGGATCATGGCACCCCTGGAGGGTGCAATCTCTTTGAACTCAGAAGTCCATTTCCTTCCACTTCAGATCTCATCAGACCATGCAAATTGCCATCAACCTTTCCACACTGGCTGAAGCAGGTCTAAGTCATGATCTCCCTTATTATCAGTGAAGTCATTAAAAGTCCATCAGATCAATTGGGCTCTGACATAACATTAAAAATGTTCTTGGGTGAAATCTATTTCTCCACTCCTATAACTAGTGTAAGTTCAAAGAGGTTCATAATGAAATCTTGTCCCATCTGTGTCAGCTCCTCAAGTTAACAATGAATATTAAAATCTAGGTGGCAAGAGCTGGATTCATCATGGAACATCAAAATCTGAACCCAAAAGGCCATGCTACTGAGAGCCGCTAGCTTCATATAAACAGCAAATATTCAATCTGACTGTGAAGAGGTAAGGGGCGAGTCTTCATCACATGCTTCCTGGAGGCCAGGTCAATCTGTCTAAGAGCCTGAAATTATGGGCAACAGAATGAAAACGCGAGATGACTTTTAACTGAGATATTAGGTGTGCTGGGGATTTCAGTTATTCTCTACTCCCATCCCTGCTTCGAAGTCAGGCTGAGTCTCTGCTTTTCCTAGAAACTGCGCAACATCTTTTCCCCACAACAGTTTCTTCTTGGCTTCTGTATGACATTATGTCTTTCCACAAGAAAAGCAGTCAACACACGGATATGTAGCAGGCATCGTGGCATATTTTAATTTTGTGAAAGAATCATCCATGAACTAACTTTTCTCTCAACATACCATCACAAGGTTTTTTTCTGAGAACTTCCTGGGTGGCTGTGCTCTCTGCTGAGCATTTGAGAAAGAAAGAGGTGGAACCCAAAGACACCCTGTTTTGCCCAGATCCGCAAATCGAACCAACGAAAGAATTATGTGTTTTTTTTTAAATAAACTTGGGAGGTAGAACTCTTGCATAAGAGCTGGTTGTTGGGTTACCTTCTACTCTTACATGTGGGAAGTTGGACCACAGTTCTACACCAGGGCTTCTGAACTTTTGTACTTGACCCACCGTGAAAACACATTTGATATAATGAGCCAGTACACATGTTTAGATGTATAAAGAAACAAGTATTTAAAAACTATTACTTCCCGTCGTACCTGCAAGGTACTCAGACATACACCATTCTATTCTTTAAAAATGCTAATCATAACCCACAAAATTGATTGCACTAATGGGTCTTCCACAATGTGAAAAACAGTGCTCTGTCCTAAACTACACGAGCTACTCAACTCAAAACCCAAGAGGTATTCTTCATTTCAACATACTTTTTTTTTTTTTAACAGATTGATTAGGGGTGTCACTTATGAAGAATTTGTGTTCTATCAGGAATTAGAATCACGAGTGTAGACCCCAAAATATGTTTCAGTAACAGAAGTCCTCTAAGTTTTATATGGGTTTTTTCTACAGTCCATAAATTATACACTTCACTGTGCACGTTTTTTGTTTTTGTTTTTGTTTGTTTTTAAGCCCCACTGGGCTTAATTCGGGGCTTACACTCATAACCCTGAGATCAAGACCTGAGCTGAGATCAAGCGTTAGATGCTCAACCGACTGAGCCACCCAGGCATCCCATGCGTGGTTTTATTATAGGGGTTTTTTTTTTCTTCTTTCCTTCCTTCCTTTCTTCTTTCTTTCTTTTCTAACTGAGGCTGGGTCTACATGACAAAAAGGGAAAGAGTTCATTGTCTGAATGTTTCCAAATATACAGATGGTTTGGCATCACATAGTGGACACCATGACATTCCCACCCCTGCCCTGGGCCGCCTCGCACAGATGTTTGGTGTGTGTGGACAGAGTCCCAGGTAGGGGGATTCAGGCAGTGTTTCTTGAGCAAAAGCTGCACACGTATTGTCCATTATTTACCAAACACAGGAAATCAGTTACTATTACAATGTAATTTTATTTTTAATTTTTTCTAAAGATTTTATTTACTTATTTGAGAGAGAGAGAGCACGAGTAAGGGTAGGGGAAGAGGGACAGGCAGACTCTCTGCTGAGCAGAGAGCCCGATATGGGGCTTGATCTGAGCACCCCAAAATCATGACCTGAGCTGAAGGCAGACACTTAACTGACTGAGCCACCCAGGCATCCCCAAAATGCAATTTTAAAGGGAAATTTCTCATTGCCTAGAGAGTAAGTTTCTGGAAATTCACCCTAACACCATTAGGTATTCAGTAGAAATTAGGATAAATTAGGTTCATCTTGGAAGCCAGCCAAAAAACTTTGGTTATTTATTACTGCAAGCATAGGTCTTCACGGGGATAGTCCAACAATGAGGGCAACTTTCTAACGAGGTTCCCAAAGAAGTTATTTTAAAACTGAAAAGAAAATGTAACCATTTCAAAATAGTAATCAATATTCACATATCTGGTTCATACATTTGACTTTAACATCTTTTTTTCATATAAAATGAGATGCTTGAACCTCACCGTGGATGTGACCTCTACAGGAAACTCAGTGGGAAAACTATTTGAAACTCCACGTTGCCAAAACAAATTGATGATGAATTTTTCAGCTCAATTCTTGTATTGAATTACAAAGTGTATTAGCAGAAGCAACTCAAGTGGTGATTACAATATGATTCAACAAAAGAGTATAAAAAAAGAGGAAGAAAGTCAATTGCACCTTGTTATTGAACCTCTGAGAGGAGCGAAGTTATGATTCCTACAAATACTCAGAAAGTTTTAAAATCAAGAATTGATAGAGGGTTGGATTAAAGGAGAGACGCCTTAATTGTATTCTTTGAACATCAAGAATACAGATATTTTAAAATGCAGAACATCTTCCTGGTTTCTACCAAGAAGAGTGATGGGATATTAAAAGTCCGTAAGATTATTGGCTCTCCCCAAGATTTGCAAGGCAATAAGGAATAAATTGATGTAAGTGATAAGAAAAATCATCCCCCCTCCTTTTTCATTATTAATGACCAAATATTATTAAATCAATAATTTTGGTGATGATCTGAACAGGTTATTAAATATCATGAATTATTAACCTTAAAAGTTGATCAGAGCTATGGAAATAATTCAAGTTAATGGGAATCTTCGGATTTCTAATGAAATATCCAGTCATTGACAAAACATCTCTGTTAGGATTTTTGGAACATGAAAAAGCAGAGACCACAGATGTCCTTAAGGAAGAGAACAACATTCCTTGCTGGATTACAGGAAATTAAAAAACCAGATATCCACGATCAAAATAATGGGTGATTAAAGAGACCAAGTAAAAGGTGCCAATGGCTATAGGGAATTCATGCCTTCCTGGTCTTCCCCCTGCCGTCCCCCCTTCAATTAATATTGCAGCAATTGTGTCAGAAACCTCACAAAATCGGGAAACCAGCCATGGATTTGTCAATGCTGGGTGTGCCTCCAGCGCGGGGGAGTTGGGCATAAAGCAATTAGTTGGTGGCTCTTGGCCAGCAACACTATCTGTTCCAATTACTTTGCCTTAAGCAAGGTGTATGTGGAAGAGTATTTTGTCCAGAGGTCATACAATAAAGGCAGTGGAATGTGAGTTAATTTAGAAGGGACAAGGAAACAGGAGACAAGGGCTGGGGGTGGGGTCCAGAGCAGGCAAAGAAGGTTTGATGGCTTTGACCCTTTGTGAAATCTTAGTTACCATCCCTGGGAACATTGACACAAACAAGCCACGGATCCCAGCTGTCATTGAAATTGAAGGCAAACAGATGCCCCATTGCTCTCTCTTTGCATACCTTCTCCTCTGCAGGCTTCCTGCTAAAACAGGATCGTGCCAAAAAGCATTATCCTGTGGTAGAATTTCCCAATATTAAAGTGACTCCATTACTGAAGCGTTTAATGACATGTACTTTTTTTTTTTTTTAACCATTTAATGCAAGGTGATCCCTGAATACTAATGGAGAAAGGAAGCCACAGTCAACAAGGGATTTAGACTTTTTTTGCAAAACCAGACAGGTGGGTCAGGACCCAGGCAGTAACCTGGAAAACAGGAATGCAGAAGAGCTTCCTTCTTTAGAAATGAGAGGGAGAGGAGGTTTGAGGCAGTCTGCAGAGGGGTTAAGGGCCCTGGCCCTGGGATTGGAGGGCAAATCAGAGCTCTATCTTTTCCTATCTGTGGGATCTTGAGCAATTTACCTAGTTAAACTGAGTCTTCAGGGTTAATCACGTAGACTTTCCAATGACAGTTGCGGGCTGGATTTTAACTGCTGAATTTCCAAAAGCCAGCACTCAGCGGCTCCTTAGACGGAGCCAGGCACCAAGTGTTCATTCACTCGGCACGTACTGAGTGAATTCCTTCTACATCTCCTTCCCTGGTCTTCCACGTGGATCCTGCTATCATGACCTTTACGACGTCGCAGGTAATGACAATAAATAAGTAAAAAACTACTCATGATACTTCCAGGTCAAAATAGCCCCTATGAAGAAAATAAAACAGGAAGTGTGATAGCAAGTGACCAGAAGAGGGACAATTTTTATTTCGGATGCGGAAGATTCGGGAAAGCTTCCTGCCAGAGGTCAAGTCTCAGCTGGAACTTGGGGAGCACGTAGCTGTGAGAACAGGAAGTGGGTTCAAGACTATTCTAAGATGAGAGAATTGCAAAAGCGAAGGCTCCCCATCAATGTTAAGGATGATAATAGCAACGATCAGGATTTTTATTACTACATCAGGAGTGGGGACATTCATGACCAGCTCCCATGAAAACTTGTCTTTGGAGGGAAATAGCTGCCATCAGGCCCACCTTGCCCCCCACGCAAAGCCTTGTGTGCTGTCTCTGAGCACCCCCTTCCCCCAGCTGGGGCTCAGTCAAAAGGCTTCATTTCATTACTTCTTAGACTCATTGGGAAGGGGCTTGCCATCCATTTACCCCCAAGACTAGAATTATTTGTATGACCACAAGATGGCATTGGAGGTGGTCCAAGCACAAAGGCAAAGACTCATTGGCAGTTAAATCATGCTAAGACATAACAGTAAGTAAATATGCCCAGAGCGGGAATTTTAGCCATCCAAGGACACAGAAAAACCACAACCCTGGCCTCCAAACTGCATTCCTCATATATCTAACCCATGTTCTTATGCTATAGGATAAACGAAATAAATCAAGAGACTCTTGGGATAGATCAGGAATAAGCCTGCAATAAATTCTGTTAAACTTACTTGTCAGTGCCTTGCCTGGAAACCTCAATTCTTTTTGGAAATTAAAAAATATTATTGAATGATGTGGCAATGTGGCAGGAACTGAGAAGGAAATTCTCCCTGGAATTTCTACCTAATTTTTGAGGAGGTTAAATAATTGGAGACAACTCAGTTTTGTGGAGATTCGTCACGTGTTAGGATTCAACTGGGATAAAAAGAACTTTCTTTTCTACATGGTACACATTCACAGTTTTACTAACTTACAAACGGGTATGTAGCCGCTCGCCTTAGTCTTCTCGAGTGGTTGGATCCTAATTGATAGCACAGGACGCAAAGCAAGCACTAAATAAATGTAAGTTGAAGGAACCAAGACAGGGTGGAATCTTGTAAATTTGTTACATATGGTAACTACATTTTTTTTAGTGTTTCCTATATGCTAAATGTTGGGTTTTTTTGTTTTTGTTTTTTTAAAGATTTTATTTATTTATTCGATAGAGACAGCCAGCGAGAGAGGGAACACAAGCAGGGGGAGTTGGAGAGGAAGAAGCAGGCTCATAGCGGAGGAGTCCTGATGTGGGGCTCGATCCCAGAACGCTGGGATTACACCCTGAGCCGAAGGCAGACGCTTAACGACTGCGCCACCCAGGCACCCCTATATGCTAAATGTTTTATACAGATTATCTAATTTATTATCTAAGATGTAGGTTTTCCTGTATTTTGCAGATGAATGAGCTGAGCTAGGCACACGTAGCTAGTAAGTAGCTATTTAGACCCGTCTGATTTTAAACTCTACCCTCTTAACTACAATGCTCCCCTGGTTCTGAATGGGGGACGCTGGAAGCTGAGCTTACCAGTGTCTAAATCTGACTTGGCTAAGGGGCTCCTAGGTGGCTCCGTCAGTTACGTATCTGCCTTCGGTTCAGGTCATGATCCTGGGCTGGTAGGATTGAGCCCTGTGTCGGGCTCCCTGCTGGGTGGGCAGTCTGCTTCTGCCCCTCCCCCTGCTCATGCTCTCTCTTTCTGCCTCTCTCTCAAATACATAAATAAAGTCTTCGAAAAATAAAGAAGTGAATCTGACTTAGCTTCCAACTGATTCCAAGGAACACCAGCGTCAGGCAAACACAGGACAATGAAGGATTCTGACTGTATACGCTCCCATCGCCAGCAATATCATATTTCCACACAGCTACGTGTTTGCATCTAAAGAGCTACACTATTCATGGTCTGGCCTATGTTTTTCATTAAAACCTAACAAGCATTTTCATTACAACATGCAGGCCAAGCTTTAGAACAACGATTTTCCATCTGGTAGCCAGACATGAGGACACATTTTAAGCAGCTAACTGGACACACTGCATGGATCCCTTGGGCCAGACTGAATCTGGAAATAGAACAAGTGTGACCTGGGAGTCTTGAGGCAGCACTTCTACATTGAGGGATAAAGGCCAAAGGAGATGGAGGCGCCCTCCTGCTCTCTGCCTGCTCAGGAAATCGGAGTTGCGAGTAACAGGTGGGTATCATACCGGGCCTTGGTTCAGGCACCTCAAACTTTTTCCTCGACAGGCTGGGCAGTAGCACCCCCTTTTTTTTCCTTTGGGAAAGTAATGGCCCCAGCCTGGGGAATAAAATACAGGAAGAGAATTATTACTGTCCCCAGATGGTCACCTGAGTGGGTTTAAATTGATGGTTCTCACCCAGAGGCGATTTTGCCTCCTAGGGGATATTTGACGATGTCTGGGAACGTTTTCGATCGACCGAGGTGGGGCTAGCATCTAGCGTGCTGAGGCTAGGAGTACGACTCCACACCCACAGGGCACAGGCCAGCCCTCCACAACAGACGATCACATGGGGCCCAATGTCCGTGTCACGGTGGGGAAAACCTGGCTCGGATGATAATGATTCTCTTGATCACGATGACACCAGCAGTTAGAGCTCCTATTGGTGGAGCGATCATCTCAGGCCTGCCTCTCTGTCACTTAGTAGTCATATGCCGTCATCTAAATCTCGCACGAACTCCCAAACTACCTTTATTTTCCTGGGTGGAGAAAATCCAGTCTCTGAGCAGCCAAGTAACTCACCCAAGGTCACAGACCAAGGATACGGCAAAATAGCGATTCGAACCCAGTGCTCCCTGATGCCAGGACTCGTAAGCATTGGACAGAGCTGCCTGGTTTTGCTCCTGCAGATACATGGCGCTGGGCCCCTCTGGTCCTAAAGACCTTCTCCAGGCTTGTCAGGGAATGAAGACTTCAAATCTTAGCTGAAAGGTTGTTGACCACAGCCCTGGAAACAGCCCTTTTTCCCCATTGTATCTTTTCTGGTAGATGAGAATGTAAGGCCCCTCGGCTCACCGCTCTCAAGTTGTAATGCCTACACAGTGGTTCGTAACTGAGGGTGATTTGGGCTCTCAGAAGACATTTTAGGTGGTCACAACTTGGCGTGGGGGGACGGGAGGTGCTACGGGTGTCTAGTGAGTGGAGGCCAGGGACGTTGCTGAAGATTTTACGGTGCACAGGATGACCCCCACAACAAAGAATTATCTGGCCCCAAATGTCAAGAGTGCCGAGGTCAAGAACCCCTGTGGTAGAAGCAAGGCTCAAAGTCAGGCCTTGGAGAGCAAGCCAGGTTTTACGCGGAGGAAATTTATTGTTTCCGTGCCTCTCACCCATCCACTCGGATTCTGGTAAGAGCTTCTGCTCTTGTTTCGGGCTTCCCACTCAGAGCCCATGCAATTTCAGGGGACCGGGCTAACTCTCCCACAGCCTCAGGGATGGAGTGTTCTAGACTTGCCCTATCAGAGCTTCTCATTTCTCCAGCCAAAGTGGTTGGTTGAGCCCAATACCAGCACAGTCAGATATCATGAGACAGCGACTGGCACTTCTGAGAGAGAGGCCAGCTCCTTGAGTCTGGACTTACTCCTGAGAGGACACAAAGCTAGGTCTGTTGGAGGCCATCTGGTCACCATGAGGGAAGAGACTACCTCAGTACAGGGTCAATGCAGTGTAAGTGGACCAGAAAAAAATAGAGAGAGAGCAACCAAGCCTCTGTGATACAATGTGAGGTCTTAAAATAGCAATATCTGAGGCCAGCTTATCCTGGACTTTTGATTTACATGAACCAGTAAATTGCCTAATTGTTTCAGCCATTTTGGGGCTGCATTTCCTGCCTCCCACCACTGGAAGAGGCCCAACTGATATCCTTCCCTTGGAGGTAATAACCCAAATGACTTTCGTTGAAAAACAAAAATAAAAAGGTATCTATCTGCAAATTCCTCTGCATTCTCTACAAGAGATTTCTAAGCGCAATATGTAAATCTGGGGAAAATTCTGGAAGGCAGAATTTTCCTGACAAAGGGATATCTAACAGAACAGCCACCGGCAATTCATAACACGAGAAAAAGCTGGCAGCCCTGATTTCTGGAAGTCAGGTACAGAGAGCTATAGGTTTCATCTCTCTTGTCAAGAGTCTAGGTGTTCTGGGAGAGCAGTAGCATTTGACGCCTGTTATAATGACATCCATGATGCAGATGTTCATGTCAGACTCTCGGCTGACTCGAGTGAAAAGTTAGCAAGAGGATGCCAGGCGGAGGCATAGCACTGTGGCAAGAAAGACCCATGAACTGACTCTCAGGTCAATTTGGAAATTGCACTGGGAGTCACTTAAAGGGAGAAAACATTCTAACCTGCACCGAGCTGAGTACCCATACGTTAGATTATCCATGGATGTAGAGTCTAGGGGTGTCGTTCAAGGACTATCATAACAATGATCCCCCATGTGTGGCTCGCATCCCAGAGGTGGCAAGCGAGATGTTTTTAGGGGGTCCTTGAGCAAATTTTGTAAAAACCATCACAGTTTATGAGATGGTTTTTTATGAGAATGGAAATAAAATACTAGCATATGAAACATGGGATTTAGTGACTTTCACTAGTTAGCACTGGGGTCAGGAGATGTTTCCTGTAAAGGATGAGATAATAAATATTTTGAGACTCGTGGGTTAGACAGTCTCACTAACCTACCCAACTCTGCCATTGTTGTATGAAAGCGTCCGCAGACCATATGGTAACAAATGGGCGTGGCCGGGTCCCAAGAGTATGTATTTATAAGAACAAGTAGAGGGGCCGAATTTGGTGGGAGGGCTAGAGTTTGTCAGTCCCTGGCTTCATAGGAAACTAAGTTAAAAAGGAAAAGAGTTTTAAAAAATTTAAATAATACAAATGGTACACAGACATGGCAAAAATATGAAGCCGGAAATACATCGTATCTGGTTCTCTAGGGCAAAAGTTTGCCAAGCCTTGGTCAAGCCCTGTTCGGGCGTGAAGTGTGTTCTTGCCGGTAGAATGTCCGACAAGAACACAACAGAAGTAAGATACTTTATCACCAGTTTTACTGTTCTCGGATGTCAGTTTGACCAGGACCTCTCAGATCCTTTGCCCACTCTGTTCTCATGCAGTATTGTATTTAACTTTATCTTTACCTAGGGCTTAAAAATATTTTTTTAAAAAAATACAGCAATATACAAGTTACAAGCGGGAGAGAAATGTTTCCAAGAAGCGTTTCAGAAGGAACTAATGACATCGCACGTGTGAGTCAGCATCATACAAGGGAATAGAATTTCCCTTTTCCCATGGCTAACATTTATCCCCGAGGTAATAGCTTGTTTGTCAGGCTGTCTTGAGGGAAAAATAGACTAGCAACCCACACACTTTCTTTGTCAAACACATCAGAATCAACAACAAACTAAAGACTCAAGTTGACCAAAGAAAAGCCTTCTGGGACCGGGGCCGTGTAGAGCGCAAACCCTGCCTTTGAATTCTCATGAAGGCTTCGGTTGATGCTTGACTCAGTTTACATATCAACAAAATGGATGTGACACTATGGAATGGTAACTAGGTTGGCTTCCAGTGCTCCTAAGGTCTCTCTGTATAGAATTAGAATTGACGTCAAGAGGCCCTCCCTTGGTGAACCCACGGACACACTGTGTTTTTCACAGTCTCTGAACGTCTGAGCTGCACTCTAGCAAAGTGCTTTATCCACATTCGGTGGAAACGTTGTGTTTATATCAACAGTGTCTCATTTCCTCCTGGATATTCTCCTTTTTTTCAAAAATCCAACGTAAGGGCATGGACGGGGTCTTCCAATGAATGCGATGGCTTTGCACCTCAACTATAATCATATTGCAAAATTTAATAAGAAGAAGTCAGAATATAAATGGGCGATTTAAGGAGCAGGCAAATTTAAAACATGATTTAAACCACCGTGGAGCAAAGCAACTGGAATCTATGGCTTCGCTCTTGACCTGACAGGCATTCTACATCAGACGGAAAATGGGGAGGGCGCACAAACTTGAGAGAAATGCCTGGTGACCAGAGAATTCCTTCCCAGGGACCGTGTCCTGCAGACCTCAGCATATCTGCACTGACCGATGTTGTCATGATAGGAGTACCCCCCATACTGTCGCTCTTTCTCTAGAGTAAACTCACTTCTTCAATAAATGTATTGGAATAGTAAATCTTGTATCGGAAGTGACAGGTGGCGACAATCGAGTGATCAGAGCTGCCGAACTGCTGGTTTGATTTGGCCCTCAGTTTATAGGACTATTACACATTGAATACATTACGACAGAATGGTTAGGAAGTTTATCTCTGGGCCATTTAAAGGACCACTGTGTACTATCAGGGGTTCACATATCTTCCGAAACACTCTAAGGGACGATAAAAATTCATACATGTGAACACCTTCTTTGCTACGGTAAGCAACTTATTTGAATTAAATATTAAATGGTATCAAGCGTGTACGTGTGTTTTGTTATATGGAAACATGACATGTTGAAAACGACCCAGCAAACAGCAAGTGGAGTTCAGCTGCAGAAGGGGCCCACGCCGCGTGGTGGTTGAGGAGTGTGCAAACACAGCATTAGTGACTTATTACCTCAAACTAGAGGCGCGACAAAGCCTTTGTTTACTCTGCAAATCCAAGGCAAAATGATTGCCTCGAGTTATCTTCAGAGGCTGAGGAAGCCACCCAAAGTGCACGTGTGCTCGTGGGCTTGGCGTCCCCGGCCGACGCAGCTTCTAGCCGTGCTGTCAGGTGGAGGAGTGGCATGCCTCAGTCGTACAGAGATGCCCTCTAGTCCAACCCAGGCCAAGGTTCACAACCACACTTAAAATCCTCCAACTAGAAGGAACTTTTAAATCTGTGTCACGGCCTTCGAATGACTGCACACCTGTCCCTGCTGCCTCCTCCCGGCCTTCATCCACCCCAGTCACTAACTCCAGACAAAGTGACCTTCTCCGCACTGTCCCCTACCCCCCAGGATTCTCTCAGCAGGGCCTGCACCCTTGCTGTTTCCACTAACCAGAAGGTTCTTTCCTTGTCTTCATCTGGACAGCTCATTCTCCCTCTTTGGGACCCATCTAGAATACCCCCTCATCGGAGACTCCTCAGATGGCCTTCCATCCCATGATCTGGCATGTTATCTTCATAGTTGTCATCACTGCCTGAAAATCATATTTATTTGCTTACATGGTTAATGTCAGTTTTCCCAACTGGGCTGTGGGTCCCTCAAGGGCAAAGCTTTCCTAGTCACTTAACACAGGCCTGTTCCGCTCCCCCATGTCTTCAAGGACATTTTTCTTTTTAATATATATATTTTTTCAGTTCATACATAATAGAATGACACTTATAAATCTGCAGTTTGCCACGTAACGTAACTAAGAGAACGTAATGGTGCCTCTGTTCCATGGTTTCTGTATGTGTGTTTTCTCAGGTGAAATGCATCTGTATATAGACAGCCTTTTCACTAAGCCCTTCAGTATAATTTATATACGTTTTTATTATTTCTTTGCTGGCATAAGTGCTTTGTATTTGAAAAAGTTATCTGGGGCATTACATAGAAGAGTTGCTTAAGCTTATAAAGTTGAAACATAATCATAGAATTTTAGGAAGGATTAATGGTTAAGCTTGTATAAAATACTAGATTTAAGCAAACTTCGTATCAGCCAACACCAGGATGTGCTCTATGAATGTTGTTGTTTTGAATGAACAATTAACATCAAATGTTCCCAAATTACGTGTGAAGTGTTTGACACAATTTGTAAGAAATGTGTACTTTCAATGTTCTTTAAATTTAAAATGTCAAAAAAAAAAGAAAAAACAAAAAACTTATCCCAGGTGCCAAGCACAGTGCCTGGCCCGTAACAGATGTCCCAAAAAGGCTTGCTGAATAAATGAATGAATTTATGAACACTGGCTTTCCAGGCCCTGGAAAAATCCAGATTCATCACTTTGCATCATTGAGCAAAATGTATATTCCCTTTTGCTTAGAAGTTGCAAGAACTCTGTTAACCAAAAAAAAAAAAAAAAAAAAAAAAACAACACAAAAAACAAAAAACAAAAAAACCCCAAACAAACACAAAATTCCATCTCTATACCTGTCACTGCTGGGTTAAGCAAGCTCACTTAATTTTTTTTTTTTTTTTGCCTCTGTGTGAGCTTTGCTTGGGCCCCACAGATGTGCCACGTATGTTTTATGAGCTAACATTTATTTTAGACACTTTGGCCCATTGGACATGATCTCATAAGCCCAAACTCTCAGCTGACATGCTGTTGAACATAATGGGGAGATTTAAAAAGGTATCGCGGAGGAGAAGAGTGGACTGCAGAGTGCCAGGGGCGAGAAGGAGGAGATTGAGATGAGCCTCGGAAAGCTCCATGCTGCTCTCTCGTTGCTTTCAAGGGGCCGAGGCCAGATATGCCGTCTCAGCGCACCCCTTCCTCGTCAGGCGAGGGGTGCAGAATCACCTCGTTGAGATCCTTGGAACTCAGTGTCCCAATAATCCTGGAAGCCTAACAGCAATGTTTCACAAGCAGGGCTGGAAACTCTGACCTAGGTGAGTGGCAGGGGGGGCCTCTCTGAGTTGCTGTGTGGTATTCTGGGTGGAATCCACAGGCCTTGGAAATTCCAGAACGCTCTCTTCCTCAGACGGGGTCTTCCATTAATTGCGGAAGCTAAGTTGTTGCAGGGCATAAATCAGACATTGAAAAAATGCCATACCTCAATCCATAGTGGAATTCACAGGGGGCAGAGGGAAGGTTTTAAAGGTTTCTGAAAGCTGTAAAATCTCCATTTAGATAGAAATCTTTAAAAAAAAATTAGCTAGTTATTCATTTGCACTTTGGGGGTAAAGTTGTCAATTCAGCGGAACAAAGGCACCTACAATATGACATTTAAAACTTGTGGAGAGGAGCGCCTGGGTGGCTCAGTCTTTAAGCATCTGCCTTCGGCTCAGGGCGTGATCCCAGAGTCCTGGGATCGAGCCCCATATCAGGCTCCTCCACTGGGAGCCTGCTTCTTCCTCTCCCACTCCCCCTGCTTGTGTTCCCTCTCTCGCTGGCTGTCTCTCTCTCTGTCAAATAAATAAATAAAATCTTTAAAAAATAAATAAATAAAACTTGTGGAGAGTTAATACCAGTGGAAGGAAAGGTTAAATTTGGTATCCTCATTCCAGTTCCTAATAAACACTTCAAGTGAAAGGAGCCCCAGTATCTGTGCTCACGAAGCTCACTGTCCAGCAGGAAACAGATGAGAAAGTAGAGGGATTGTAGCAAGAGGTGACGAGGGCTAGGGCAGAACTATGCCTGGGATATTGTGAGACAAAAGAGGAGGAAACCCCATTCTGCTGGACAAGATGGGGTCATGGAGTGCTTCCAAGACGGGATGAAGACTAAGTAAATGTTGAACGGTAATGCCAGACAGAACAGCTGGGGAAGAGGCCTGGGGGAGAGAAGTATTTTGTTCCTCTTCCTGGAGCCTTAGTCCAAAAATTACTGAAGTGGCCTATTATCAAAATGGCAGGTACAAAATCTTTGGCCAAGCCAAATGCCAAAGGGATTTACCTGTCCTTAGGTAAACCTACCAGCAGAGACGTATTGGGTATGCAGCCAATATGACAATGTATTACAGTCACTTAGGTCCCTGTCAATCGCTAATTCAATAGACCTACTAGTTTTTCTCTAAAAAGAAGCCGGAAGAAGCCATTAAATTATACGTAAGAGAACAAAAGGAGAAAGTCCCTTCCAAAAGCTTTATTGACAGCTGTAAGTCCCTGCAAGTCTCAGTTCCGGAACCTTCCTTTATAAGAGACACAAGTCAGAAGCACATTATGAATTAGGCTGTACACTTGGCAAAAAGGGAGGGGTACCCATGATGTCATTAAAACTCCCATCTACAATCTTAAAAAGTGTGTCAGTAGCTGGAGACTGAAGGCTTGCATCACGAGTTGTAGTGAGCCAGATACCGGAACTGAGCCACAGTATTCTGGGGTAAGGATCCCAAATGCACAGGTTACAATGGCTGTAGAGTTCACTAAAGGTCTAGTCTGTGGTAACCGACTTTGTAAGTGACTATCTGTGATTGGAAAACTGTACACTCAAACAGGACAGGTAAAGGTTTGGCCTTGGGAGTAGAAAATTCTTTTGGAAACATCTCTTAGAGTGGCCATTCATTTGCTTGGAAGAGCTACTGATCCTGGACAAAAGAATTTCCCACCGAGCTCAACTTTTCTCTGCATTCCTGCAAAGCTGTTTCTCAAAAAAGAACATGAGGCTTAGCCCATGTGAGGACTTACCTTATGAATCCTCTTCCTCAAGATATCCATATGGCTTTCTTCCTCACTTCCTTTCTGTCTACTCATAGGTCCCTTTCTCAGTAGAGCTGTCCCTGGGCATCCAGCTCACTTTGACCCTCCACCCTGACCCCCGACTCTTCCTCTACCATTTCCTTGGTTTTCTCCTTTGCATTTGCCACCTGTATATCTATTTCTCTTTAATTTCTTTCTACTGTACTTGAGGTAAATATTCCTAAGTAGAAGTATTTGATTGTTTATTGTTACATCCCCAGGTCCTAGAAGAAGTATGGGCATAAAGCAAGTACTAAATACAGGCAGCCCTTGCTTTGTATGGCGTCTCAGTGACCACGGACACGAGCAAAGTGAGGAGATGGTACCAGGACCCACAAGCCTCAGTTAATATAGTACCATGCAAAGCAAGGACTGCCTATGAAAAGTTGTTTGGGTGGATGGAGCTGTTTCATGCTCCTATGTGATGGGCTGGGCCATGTAGGGCAGTTCATTATTTGCCCTGTAACACATTGTGTCTGAAGGAAATTCCTCCAACAATCACTTACAGAGGACCAGTACAATGGCTGTATTTTGGAATAACCTAGTCAGGTTGCCCCTCTCTTCTTGCTCAAAAACGCTCAGCAGAATGTACCTCACCAACCAAACAGGTACACGTCTCGTCAACAAATTTGTTATTTGTTCTCTGTATGGACAACAGCACTGTTCAGTTTTTTTGCTAATGACATATTCTTAGGTTGCATCTCAACGTAACTAAGGCAAAATAGTGGAAATCTCGGTGGGAAAGAAAGAAAAAAGTACTAAGTCCACTTGAATGTCCAAATTGCTTTAAACACTCTTAATACAACATAATTCCAGCACAAAAGTAATTCTAAGAGTTCTCTGTAGGGGCGCCTGGGTGGCACAGTGGTTAAGCGTCTGCCTTCGGCTCAGGGCGTGAACCCGGCGTTATGGGATCGAGCCCCATGTCAGGCTCCTCCGCTAGGAGGCTGCTTCTTCCTCTCCCTCTCCCCCTGCTTGTGTTCCCTCTCTCGCTGGCTGTCTCTGTCTCTGTCGAATAAATAAATAAAATCTTAAAAAAAAAAAAAGAGTTCTCTGTAATTCGTCATAAAGCAATTTAACCAATATATAAACCCTTGTTCATAATTTCAGGACCTGAAATTAACCAGAATTGCTGAAATGAACATCTTTAGAGTAATTGCTATGTATCCCGCCATTCTTTGCTCTTCCCGAATCATAAGATTTTCATAGTTACGGAGGTGATATTATCACTTGTGATCCATTTGATTAATGTTTATTCTGTGAGAGGCATTATGAAAAACATCCTAACCTATATTATCTTATTTAATTTTTAATAATATTTTATTGCTTTTTTAAATCAGAAAAGTCTAAGGAACAAAATAATAATAAAGAGAGGTTATGATTTCACCTGAGATAAATCAAAAGGCATTAAAAAACAGAAGTAGATAAAAAAGACAATAAATGCTTAGAGTTTAAAAACTTCAAGTAGAATGGTAAGGAAAAAAGATATCAATGCAACACTATTCCTTCTTTGTGAAGCTAACCACTGCAACCTGAAGGTTCTTATGATTCCTTCCAGGAATAAAAAAGAAATGAAATTCCGCAAGGTCTCATTTGATTTGAGTCTTCAGGGCAATCCTATCAAGCAAGTACTATCATTGTGTCCAGTTTGAATAGATGAAACTGATGCTCCAATCTGTTCAGTAACTTGCCTAATGCCTCCCAGCTGGTAAAAATGGTAAGCCCAGGATTTGAACCTGGTCTTCTGACTCGGGAACCTGTTTGTTCTTTTCATCAGGTTACCTTATCACAATCTGAGACGCATCCTTTGGCTTTGTGACATGGGCAGTAATACAAGGTAAGCAAATATGTTGGCTAAGGGACCATCACCCTTCGTCCTATGGGCCAAACCAATACAACTAGGAGGCTTCAAAATGATTTTTTGCAGGTGTATTCATTTGGAGACCACTTACAAGCCTAAGCAATGGGCCAGGCATACAAGTGATGTCTTATTTACTTGCCTAGGGAAGGTAATATTTTGGCATGACTCAAGTACAAATTAGTCGATACAGATATAGAGAAAGATATAGAGATAGATAGAGATAGAGATAGAGATAGAGATAGAGATAGAGTTAGAGATAGAGATAGAGATAGAGATAGAGTTAGAGATAGAGATAGAGATAGAGATAGAGATAGAGATAGAGATAGAGTTAGAGATAGAGATAGGAGGGGCAGGCTGACAAATACAAAGGCATGACATTCAATTAGTGACCGGGCTACTGCTTAGACCCCTCCCTGTAAACGCAAACACGGTAAAGAATTCAGCTAACTTCATATAAATCTGGACTTAGCTGGGAAACCTGTTTAATCTGCTCATTTTACAGCTGTAAGGTGAAGGCACTGGCCGTGGTCATTTTGCTGGCCAGTTGGAAGCGCAGGAAGAATGCTCTGGCCTCTGAAACCCCTTTGCTGGGTTTTGCTGAGTTACCACCACTAAGGGTCAGGTGTCTGGCCTGGCCTCAGTCTAATCAAGCACCCCATTTCTAATATTTCTATCAGAAAAGAGTCTGAAGTTTAGTGAAACTATCCAATGCAACATTTAACAAGATTTGGCATGGACAATTTCGTAGGAATTACTGCTTTAAGTACCCGGCAGTTTCACATAATGGACTTTGTGATTTTATAGATGAAAGCACGGGTGTTTCAATCCCACGTAAAATCAACTCTCACCAAATAGATTCTTTAACATTTAGAGAGCTTAACATTTCCAACTTTGTTCCGTGGACTCTTTGGAACTGCCATTTTGGGGAAAGGCCATCTATGAGCAAACAACCAGGGCACAAGAAGTCCTTCAAGAGGCTTAAAAAATTAGTCAGGCTAACACAATGTTTTCCAAAAATAATGTACTTTGGCTAAAAATGTGAAATTAACATCAAGCGAAGACCTCTTGAGAAGCTCTAAAATTGAGATGACTGTCTTAGTGGCTTATGGTAGGTACTTGCTGCAATCAGTGTGCTCTACACAGGTAATTACTTCTACTACTAATGGCGCCTCCCACTCAGTGAGAACGATAAGAGGCTCCAACTCTACTTAATCACGAGGCTTCTTCATTACCGCCCCACCACCTACTGGGTAAAACAATTCACTTGCTCTATTCAGCAACTCTCACAAATGAGAAAAATTTATTAAAGTGTGAGCAGAATGGGACATATTTAGTATGTACAAAGGAGATTACCTACTTGATTTTAAAAATAAATAGATGATTCAGGCACTCGTGTGGATCATCTTGAATTAAGGTCTTTCTGCAAAAGTTTTATTTTCTTAACGTTGAAGTTGGTTTGCGCAATTGTCCAGTTCCACGTGCTAAGAATGGAGGCAGAGCTGTTAGAAGTGAGGGGAGGGTGGGTGATGGTATTAGACAAACAGGGCTTCAGTCATGGGTCACCTTGGGTGAGTGACCATTCTCTCTGAGCTTATTTCCTTATTTGTATAATAAGGAATAAGAGCAATATTTGTTGTGAAATTCTCATTTAAAGTCAGCTCTGCTGTAAGACAGATCTGTGTTTCTAAAAGCTACCATGATATTCCAAATTGCACAATAAAAACCTTATGGGTTATGGGGGGAAAATGGACTTGGGAGCATCCTATGTCAGCAACAAATTAAAAGACAGGACCCTAATAAAAACGGGAGCACTGCCTTATACATGTTAAATGGCTAAAAAGTTATATAAATACTATGATAAATACGGCACTTTATCTTGAAAAAGGTTTATGGAAGTAGGTGTCGGAAGGGTTATCGTGTGTTGCCGTGACACGGTGGGAGCAAGATTATCTGAAATCCAGCGGAGTTGAAACACCGGATGTGGGTGGGCGTGGCTCGCAGCACACCTGCTGACCTGAGGTAGCTGATCGGTGTTCGAGATGTGTGTGCGTTCGCCTTTTGTGTATCTCTACGTAGCTCGGTTCAGCTGGGTACCGTTTGCTGTGTTCACCTAGTTTTTCTCACACGTAAAATCAAACATACACAGAGCCAAAATCCACATTATGCTCACATGTATTAATCATGTTGGAACAAATTGCTATTTTCAAGAGAAGCGTTATAATAGCAGGGACTCTAGTACAAGGATTCCACGAGCTGATGTGGGTAAAAACACAGTAGGTACTCAAGAAGTGTCATCTTGATTCCCACTGGGGTCGAATTCAATCCCAGACTCACAGGGCTTGGATTTAGAGAGATTGCCAATCTTTTTGCTGCTCTAGATCAGAAAAAGGATATGGCTCTGCAGGGCTCTCGACACTGTTAATAGATGACTCTATGCCTTTGTTACATGTTTTTACATTGTACCTTTGTCCTCGCCTACGACAATATCATTTCCTGTAATGAGTTTAAGAACAAAGCCAGGAAACACCATCCTTTTCCTTAAGGAGAAGTTGAAAACTACTCTGTAAGAAGAATTTAGCTGCCCTTTGGTGGTGATGGGGGCGGGGTGGTGGTGGTGTTAGTATTCAGTGTTTGAGTAGCCCTGGAGAAGGCCAAACCCATTTCTCCTCAGCCTTTTATTTTTTTCTCTTTAAGAGTAGAGTAAGTGATCTCTACTCTGTAGAGATCTTACTTACTTACTTTGTAGAGTAAGTGATCTCTACTCCCAATGTGAGGCTTGAACTCACGACCCTGAGATCAAGAGTTGCATACTCTACCCACTGAGCCAGTCAGGCACCCCCCTCCCCCAGAGCCCTTTAGTAAGTGATAGTAGATAAAACCTATGTAAGGCTCGCTGTGTGTCTTCACTCTATGAGGTCTGGTTATATTAACTCGTTTAAGATTCAAATCGTTCTATGCGATTGTTTTTCAAGTCTTAATGCTTCTTGTCAAAGTAGGTAAAGCGAACAAGTTTGGAAATGCGGTCAGATTTCCAGTTAACTAGGCCGTGAGTTCTCTTGGGCAGCCACAACTAGAGGAGACCATATAACGTAATGGTTGACTTGGGCGTTGGAATCAGACCTATTAGAATCCTGGCCACACACAACTGTGTGTTCTTAGACACTTGATTCAACATCGGGGGACCCCAGTTCTCTCTTCTGTAAAATGGGGTTAATAAAACTATCTCTTGGTGCTGTTTTGAGAATTCAAAGAGATACTGGGTATAGGGGGTCAGCACGGTATGGGGCACAGAGTAAGCACTCCATAAGTGGTCATTTTTATTTATATTATGATGACTTTATTACCAGTATGGGCCCATTGATATGCACATTGTCAGGCATATCGGCACACAATCCAGCTGTTCGTAGCAGTACTTGGCACAGACCAAACTTGGCATCTGAAGGCTTTGGAGACTTTGCCTCCCTGATTTTTCCTTTTGGTGTCCCCAGTCCCCAGGACTATTCTGTCACTATAGCACTCAGATGACTTCTACATGACTCACTTTCACCTTGAAGCCACAAGAGATGTCCACACTGCTGTCTCTGTCTCTCACCTCCCATTTATTTATCAGCCCACACAATCTGGCTTTTCCTCCCAATGGTCTGTCGTGAATGCTCTCACTAATTTCACCCGAGTTCCACGTGGTCTGGTCCAGTGGGCGCTTTTTCAGCTTGTACCTTTACTGACCTCTTCCCTCTTGAAACACTCTCTTCTATTTGCCTCCTATCTTGAAAATCAACCTATCTTGATTTTCTTCCAATCTCCCTAATTGCTCATTCTGTGTCTTTTGGTGGATTCTTTCTCCTTTACAACTTGAAATATTGGCCTTCTCCAGGGCTTGGTGGTGTTGGGTGGTTGTTGTTGTTGTTGTTGTTGTTGTTGTTGTTGTTGTTGTTTTTCCTTTTATAATCTCTCTCTAGATACACCCACCTGCTACAGGGACATTCACTACATCCTGTTTGCTGGGACTTTCAAGTTGGTACATGCAAGTACCAAGCCAAGGTCTACATGAGCACCCAATGGTATTCTCTACATCTCTTGACCATTTCAACAGTATCTCACACTTAACAGTCCCCTTCTATCAATTGTAACTTCCCTTTAGGTTAGACAAATACCCAAGTTCTGCTGATTTTGCCCACAAAATGTATCTCAATCCACTCACTTCTCTGTATCTCCATTGCCAGGAGCCAAATGTAAGCTATCATGTTTTTTTTCCCCCCAGCTTCCTACTGATACAGCTTACTGGCATCTTTGCATTTGGCCACATCCCACTCCCATGCACCCGGTATAAAATGTAACCAGAGCAATATTTTCCAAAGATAATTTGTTTATATTATCCCCTGATTAAAAACCTGTAACTTCCCAATGCTCAGAGACCAAATATAATATTATTAACATGGCTTCAAAATCCTGAATATGACAGATTTCCTCTGGTCCACTTTTACTTTGTGACATTTCATTACTTTTTATTCATTCATTCATTCATTCATTCATTCATTCATTCATTCAAGAAATGTTGAATGAATACCTACTATGTGTCAGCATATTATAATTCCTCAGACTTGGAAAATGTCTTAACATGAACAAGGGTTAACTTGAAATTTTAACTTTCAAAAATTCCTCAGCATTCATTCAAAGGAATAGATGTCACTGAAACGAAATGCTAAAATCCACACTATACTATTTGGAGTCATCTCCCTAACAGCAAAACTCTTTCCTCACATGGTTTTAGATCTTTGGGGGTTTAGATCTTAGGTTTATAGGAATGTCTCTTTGTAAGCACGAGCACACAGATTTTGTAGCGTAAAGTTGGATTTAGTCATTGATCTAAGCCCTTCTCCCTTCCTTCTCCCTCTCTTCCGACGGTTCCACTCTGAAACAGCCATGTAAACTCTGTGCCTATGCATTGAATAAGTTGACATTCCAAACACCTCAGAGGTGTGGGGTTGGGGAACAGACACTTACCCACATTGCACACAGGGCATATTTCAATTTTCTGCTGCAGTACTCAGAGGAGATGAGAGTGTGTGCAAATTTGAGAAATTTCAGAAAAGACAGGGAGAGTGAACAGCCAATTTCCATTGCATCTTTGCAAGTGAATATCAGGAAGTTTGTTATTAATTTTGTCCAAGGTGATGTAATCCAAACATTAGTCACTAACCTCCTTTTCAGAGATAACGAATGATCTATTAATTGCCACGCTTACTGGCCTTTTGTCAGGCTTTGTTTTTCTCTGACCTTTGCGCAGCATTTAATGTGTCCACTGCCCCTTCTTAGTGACTCATTCTTGGCTTCCATGTGTCTAACCCTCCTGAGTCTTCCTCCCTTCTGACTGGCTTTTCCATCTCTGGATCATCCCAAGTTGGTCCTCAAATGGGGACAGGTCCCAGGGCTCTGGCCCTTGTCAATCTTTCTCCTCTAATTCCTTGTACTCAGAGGACTCGCTCATTCTCTTGGCTTCAAGCATATAGATGAACTCCATGGCATTATCTTCATCACTGATCTTTCTGCCAAGCTCGTGGTCCCACATCCCTCCTTCCCTAGGGACTACTTACACTTGGTCACATTATTTCTGTCCTCTCGCCAGCCTTTCCACCAGAATGTACCTCACTGCTCACCCCTGAGCCCCTAATCTCTCAGGAGTTCCAGTATTCTCCCTGATACAAATGATCAAAACTTAGAAATAGCACCTAGGGTTCTGTTTATAATCCCTTCTTTAGTAAGTTCCCATTGCTCTCAGAATTAAGTCCCAAATGGGTTCTGTGTCTGCAAGTCCCTTCCAACCTTTCAGGATCCCCAACCACGCAGACTTCTCTAAGTCCATCCAGTGCGCCAACCTTTTCTTGCCTCGTGTCCTTGGCCAGCGCTATCTCTGTATCTTAAGTGTTCCTCTCCATGGCCTGCTTCCTCCCGGTCTCCTCCACCCCCACCACCAACCTCATTCATCGCTAATTTTTAGTTGTGAGCTTTAATAACAGTTGTCTCAGGGAGCCCTCCTTGATTGTCTCCCTCCATCACCAGCTCAGCGTCCAGCACATTCTTTCCCAGTCTCACGGCACCATGTACAACTCAGATGTGCAGTCTGGGGTTGCTTTTCTCCGCTGGACTATGAGCTCCATGAAGGCAAGATCTCGGTCATCTCCACATCCCCGGGGCCTGGCACATGCACGTGCATTCAGTAAGGCAAATAGAACGGTGAACTGTTGCGATCCAACTTGGGCCACTCCATTATCAGCCATATGCCGTTAGCCACCAAGCCTTGCGATCTTACAGATTCGTATCACTTCATCCTTCCCTCCTGCCCCCACCACCCTTCCTGCTCTTGCTCCATTCCAGGCTCTCATCATCTCTTGGCTGGACTGTTGTAATAACTCAACAGGCTTCTTTGGATCTCTTTTTGCTACGATGTATTTTGTAAACTACTGCCAGATGAATCTTCCATAACAAAATTCCCATGTTATTCCTTTGCTCAGGACTCCCTGATGGCTCTCCCCTGTCCATAGAACAAAGTGGAAAATGTCATAGGGTCTCAGAATCGAAAGGAACCTTGAGTGCCATCTGGTATAACCACCTCTTGCTACGAATGAGGAGGCTGAGGTCAAGAGGGATTTGGTGATTGTCAAAGAACACAGAACCAGGGTCTCAGTCTCCATGCAGAAGGGCCTTGAGGATTTGCCTGTTTAAAGCACACCCACCCCCTCCACTGCCCAAACTCCTTCTTATGCCCTACATAGCCCATTATAACCTGACTCCTGCCTATGGAAACAGGTTTGTTCAAGCTGGCCCAGGACTCTCCCAATTTTTTTTTTTAATAAAGATTTTTATTTATTTATTCGACAGAGATAGAGACAGCCAGCGAGAGAGGGAACACAAGCAGGGGAGTGGGAGAGGAAGAAGCAGGCTCATAGCGGAGGAGCCTGATGTGGGACTCGATCCCGGTACGCCGGGATCACGCCCTGAGCCGAAGGCAGACGCTTTAACGACTGCGCTACCCAGGCGCCCCTGGACTCTCCCAATTTTAAGACTGAAAGTCCTTCATCCCAAGAGCAATCTCAGTCCCCTGGCCATCGGGGATGGCTGGTCACCCAGTCCTGCCTCCATCTCTGGTCTCATCTTTATCATGCTCTGACTCGTTTAGCTCTCATCAGTCATGTTCCATCTGCTTTCCGTTTCTAGAACACGCTGTCCAAACTCATTCTCACTTAGGGCCTTTGCCCTTGCTATGGCCCCTCTCCATGTCTTCCACAGTTATTCTGTGTCAGAAACTCATATCCCTGACTTGTCATCCAAGTCCCTTCGTTAGCTTGGCCTGCGACACTTTCATAACCTGTCTGCCGATCTCCTTTGTGTCTTTAACTTAACTACTTCCATTCTGGTCACATACGTGCTCGAAAATTACACCAATCATTGCAGTGATTAAAATATCAGCTGAATGAAAAAGCCGGGCCCTCTCATTCCCATTGCACAGATTATTAAAATAGTAAAAAGGGAGATGTTTTGCTTGGAGCAATCCATGAGCCTGACAGCAAAGAAGGCAATAATGAAAAAGTTTGAGACTACCTGTCTCTTTTTTATTTATTTGCATTGCTCAATAGATTCCGATCTCACTCATTATAACAGCCCACGGCCCTTCAGGCCCAGCACATCACAGTGATCTATTGTTGGGATAAAAATCTCCTGGTGATGACAGCCAGGATTGACAGAAATGTTTAAATCCTAAACTACGCTTTGGACGACATTCAATTTTTTGTCATGAAATTTCAAAATGTGACTGGAATCTTTTCAGAGCTTTCCACATGGAGGAAATGCCAGCGACAGAGAGAACATGACACAGCTGGGGTGGAGTGGGAAGAACACCGACCTTCAAGACCGAGTACCTTGGGAGAAATCAGGACTCTGGCCCACGAGCTGTGGGACTTCAGCCCCGTCCCCTGCTTCCCTAAGCCTTGACTGCTTCATCTGTGAAAAGGGAGTACAGACAGCGCCCTCTGATGACGCAGGGGTAGTCTGTGTGCATGGACCGTCGGCACCTTCTCTGGCACAAAGGAGACGCGCCCTAATCATTTACAAAAACTACTAATATCTATGTGTTCCATGAAACCTTTTCCAAGTCTAAATATTCCTTTATTAGAAGTCCCTGAAACTCAGACACAGCAATCACTATTGTCTTTTATTTGTTCATTATTTTGCAAGTCTTGTCTGGTTGTTCAGTCTGCATATATTGGAAATTCCCAACAAACAGCAACATTATAAAACCCACTCTTGCCTTTTAACCTTTGACACATTTGTCTGATTTTTACACCCTATACTACACCCATCTCATTTGGACTTGGATTCTGGCCGGCTCATTTCCTAGTGAGTAACTGAGGCACTGTGAAAAGTCTTGGGGACACACAGACCAATAAATTCTGTCCCCTGCCCTAGGGGAACCCAGAGTCCAGTAGGAAAGACAGATATGTGAGGACATAATTTCAGCAATGTGGTAAGTTTAATATCTGAGTACAGTGAGAGACACTGAAAAGAAGGAAACATTTAACTTCTCAATCAACGGAGGAAACATTTAACTTCACAAGGAGTAGTCAAGGAGGGCTCTATTGAGGAGGTGACATTTGACCAGAGGTTAAAAGATGCATAAGAGTATACCAAGGCCATTAAGAAGGGAAGAAGTTATATACATGTCATTTACAAGCCCAGACTGGTAAGGCAGAGACCACCCCCTTCATTTCTTGTCTCTGCTGCCAGACTGCAGATTTCTTAAAAATTGGAAAAGCATCTCACACTTCATTGGACATCACATCGTCTATATCACAATGATGGCCCAGAGAAATCCTAACAATACTTATGATAAATGGCCTCAACTTTGAACTCATGCATAGCAAAAGTAACAAACATTGAGATCAGTGAGAAACTATAATTAAACATACATGTTTCGTGGTGCACTGGGTGTTACACGCAAATAATGAATTATGGAACATTACATCAAAAACTAAGGATATACTGTATGGTGACTAACATAACATAATAAAAAATTATTAAAAAAAAAAAGAAAAGTTATAACAATCAACCTAGACCCACAGCTGAAAATAGACCAGTTTTTTTTTTTTTTCAACTTGGCAGAATAGAGTCAATAGAAGATGGGAAACACTCTTCAACTATCAAAACAGTTTTCAGGGACTGTTGAAAAGTATCTATTAATTCATCCCATATCATCCTCTTCTTTTCAAAAAATAATTTCATTGTTTAAAATGGCTCATGCTTATGTTTTTGAGTAATAGAAAAAAATATAAAGAAGAAAGTTTAACAATCATCCAGAATCCCAGCATCTAGAAATAACTCTAACCTTTGTTGAATTGTATTTAAATGTGTCTCCATCCATCTGAGTGTATAGAAGCAGATAGCTGGATGGATGGACAGGTTGACG
The DNA here is from genome assembly GCF_024610735.1 of Ursus americanus. Classification (NCBI taxonomy): domain Eukaryota; kingdom Metazoa; phylum Chordata; class Mammalia; order Carnivora; family Ursidae; genus Ursus; species Ursus americanus. The sequence continues at coordinate 8,929,849 of NC_142148.1, forward strand.
GATAGATGGATGGATGGGTGGAAGGATGGATGGATGGACAGATGGATGGGTGACTGGATGCATGGGTGTACTGGATGCATGGCTGGATGGACAAGTGGATGGTGGGTGGATGGATGGATGGATGGATGGATGGATGGATGGATGGATGGATAGATGGGTGGGTGGATGGGTAGATAAATGGATGGAAGAAGTATATCCCCTTTTTCCTCCCTAGGCTAATGATATCTCCCCTTCTAGTGAATTTACCTGTCTGATTCCCAGTGAACAAGAGGAAATGGCCCAGTCTTTACATACTCAATTCCTGTACTCTCCAGATTCCTCAAGTTGATTTCCTAGAGGAATTCTGGAAATTCTTGCAGGGATGATGTCAAAACATCTGGTTGAGAAAGCCAAAGCACTTTTTTTTCATCATGTCAATTAAAATCTATGGATGCTTTATGTATTTTATGGGTTCTTAGAAATAGGGGGGAGGGAATGAGACATCATTTACATTTACTCTTTCATGTTACAATGAGGAATAAGGAGACTAGAAAAAAAATCTAGACTAGAACTCAGGTCACTCACTTCTAATATGACCCCTCTCACAGAGCTCTTGTGAGCATTAATGAAATAATATTGATAAAGACTGGAACATAGTAGCACCCAATCCCTGCCCCTCCCCCCATGGGGTAAGTAATATCGCTACCTCATTATTATTTTGTGGTCTGCACTGAGGATACTTTCTGCACCTATAATTGCAAATCATGTTCTTCTAAAGAAGCTGGAAACATGGGCTATGTAACTTTTTTTAAAAAGTCCTCAATCTAATAGAAGCAAAGTGATTTCCTGAACTACCTCTGCCCCAACTCGACTTAGCATTCCTGATAATTTTCATTTGGATGTAGAGGTCAGGGGGAAAACCCAGCAACCATAAACATGGCTGCATAGAACATCCATGAACCAGCATTACCTCATTACTCTCTACTAGGGCCAACCTCTGCCCCATGGACATTTGGGATTGGATCACCCTCTGTCGTGAGAGCTGTCTTGTGCGTTATGGGATGTGCGGCAGCGTCCGTGGCCTCTCCCCACTAGACACCAGTAGCAATTCACCAGTTGTTAACAACCAAAAATGCCCTAGAGATTGCTAAATGTCCTCCCCGGGGTGGTGGCAGGGCTGGGGTGGAGGGAGAAGGGTATCAAGTCATCCCAGGTTAAGAACAAGTGCTCTAGGTTCTGACAATGCAAAGTTCTTTGTGCCTCCAATAAAAAAAGGCAAAAGGAATTGTTTTGTTTTGTTGTTTCTTTTAAAGAGAAATACACCCAGTACTGAACAATTCTCGAGGAGTCATCAGAGGACATGACTTCATGGATAACTCTGGACCCAGGGGAGAGGGAAAAGATCTTGGAGGAGTGATAAAACCCACGTTGCTGATGTTACATCAAAAAAGTCAGCTCTAGGTTTTTCCCGACTTGCACCTTCAATAATTACAAGAACAGGCAAGTTCACGAGATAGACTCCTACCTCAAAAGCTGCCCTTTTTAAGCCACAGTCAGTGCAAAAGAAGAGGACTGGAAACCTTGCAATGCTTCATTTTCATCTGATGTGCTAACAGGAAAGAAGGGGGAGGAAACAGGACTGCTTTCACTTTTTGGATAACTTGAAACGTCAATGCATTGCCAATTATGGCAGCTGTGGTTGCTTTATCTTTTGGGGACATGAGAGGTTCACGAATCGGGAATGTTAATTTTCCAGTTGGAGTTCAGATGGCTGGTTAAACAATGTCTAGAAGCCCCTGAAAGATAGTCACTAATTAATGAACATTAAGCCCTAGTTTTGGAGACATTTGAAACAAAGCAGGACAAAGCTCTCTGCTCTGTGTACTTTGGGGACTGATGTGAAAGCACTAGAGGAAGGAAGAAAACAGACAGTGAGCACAGAGGCCTGTCCCTCTCTCGAATTCCCAGGATTCACCAATTCATCAAGTGGAGGGATTTTTCTCTTTAAGTATGACTTTTATTCTGAGAAAAAACTATCATTTGAGGAGTCAACTATGTATGTGCTATTTAGTAATATAAATGTGTTAGCATCTTACTAATCAAATGGAAAATTGTTTTGTTCTAACCGTTTTGCAACTTCCCCCATCCCTCAAACAAACAGTACCCATTACTTTAAACACCTCAGTGTCTAGTAATTGTTCAAAAATGTGTCAGGCTACCAGTAATTTAAGTCCTGTCAAAAATAAATCTCAGACACTCACTTCTTCCAGTCAGTGACTTGAAAAACACGCCCACATGTCAATTACCGGAAGCTGTAGCAATGTTTCTTTGTTCTGAATTTGTGTAAACAGAAAAAGGTTCTTCCTCAGTAACAACTGTTTTCTAAAACCTATATAAATGTTTATGTGAACCTCCCTGCAACAACACCTAACAGAAGCAATAAAAGCCACCACGGTAGTAAACACACAACCTCGGTATAAGCCTCTGGGTAATAAATGTACGAGTGCAAAGGAACAACGTATCGACTTGTGAATTATTTTTTTCGCAGAGGCCTGACCTTAAAGTATTTACACTTTAAATTGTAAGTCAAAATGATCTGCCTTTTCAGAAGGTAATAGTCACCGGCTCGTTTCCATATTATCCAAAAGAGATTGCTTCACAGATAATTTCAAAATCACGGGTAAGTAAATGAGTAGAAAAACTCTGACTATAAAACAGAAATAATTCACAAAATCGGCAGCTAATTAAGACAGGCTATTAGACAGAGTTTCTCTGTGTAAAATCGTCCTCCAGAACTCAGACGGATAAGTCTCGCGAATAGAATCCAGTCCTTATTGCCACGTATACACGGTTGTAAACAGCTATAAATTGAGCTATACATCAGGAGTGCTAGTGATTTTTCTGAGGTTTTGCCTTTCTAATATAACAGGGTTTTTATTGAAGAAGACTGTAATCATGTAATCATAAAATCACCAATGCCCATTATGTTCCAAGGTCTCCATGAAGGTTTTTCTTGCTAAATCAGATGGCTGAATTTCAATGAGGAAAGAAAAGAAAAATAAATTTCATTGACCTGATATTAATTGTTCCCTTCACCCTCCCTGGTTCTCAGCTCTATGCAGTAAAAAATAAATAAATAAATAAATACAGCCATGAAAAATACACAGATGGACAATGCAAAGATGTTGGAATGAGACCCGAAGTGGTCTTCTTTCCAGGGGTAAATTAGAATAAGTTGATTTTCATTAAGCAGGAACAGATCAATATTTCATTATTAACATGGTGACAATTGCATGTTAATAAGAAGTCATCGTTTTTCAAGCATCTGACTGCCAGGCCCACTGGATTAATGGCTTCCCTCATCCAGTGGAGTCTCTTTACATTTCCTCTCTTGTTATATGGCCACTTGAGCAGCTGTGCGTGCGTGTGTGTGTGTGTGTGTGTGTGTGTGTGTCAAAGTATTGACCTTTTGCTAGGCAGGATTAGGAAACACCTACTAATGTTTCCTTCAGGAAGCAAGGGATTTTGCTAACCTGTTTCCCCTTAGGTTTCTCTTCCCCAGAAAGTTACCCATCAACTTGTTTGTCACTGGGATTTAGGTAATGATCCTGTTTGGCAGACGGTAGTTTTACAGATAGAAGTAAAACCTTTTTTTTTTCCCCTTCAGGAAGGAAGATAATCAGATAAATCATTAATTAAAGGGGCTGCATATGGGACAGATGGAATTCTACCCATGTGGCTGCTTCCTCCAACAGTTGAGGGGTAAAAAGCACCATAAATCACTCATGGTCTAGCAGCCTTCAATAGGGACCGTCTTGCCCCTTCCAAGTGATGATAAACAACATATACTCCCAGAGCAGCCCATTAGGTATTCCAGAGTAGGTGAACTATGAGATAACGCATTTATCCTTCTTGGGAAGGTACCTCTTCATGTTTCGCGTGGCGCAGAGAAAGCATACCCAATTGATGACGACTAATGAGGATTAATGCATTATTCCGCAGAGGATTATGGGCTCTTTTCTTTTGTGCAGTAGTTAAATAATAACAAAATGAGATAAAATGGCTCCTGATGCTTCCCTGAGCAGTAAATCTGACACCACACACACTTGCTTTGCTTTCCCCTTCCCTTCCTTTCTCTTTTGTTCTTCTACTTTTTTTTTTTTTTTTTTTTTGAGAGCTTGTAGGTATTCATCTTCTAAAGCCAATTGGCATTGGCATGGCCTCTCAGCTCTTTGTGGGAACAAGAATAACAGGAAATCTTTCCTAGGCTCCTTTGCAAAGTCAAAATTAAGTTGCTAGGTACTAAAAACCAAAGATCACTCCCCCAAAATGACAAATTTTCTAAGTATAAAATGCCACGTGGGTGTCTTACAGGACTTACCAACCGTAGTGTAATCTAATTTTGTGTTCATGAAATCTCGTATTTATTCATTCAAAAATTATTTATTAAGTGCCAGAGGTGTTTTGCTTCCGCTTTATGCAAATGAGATTGATATGATTTAAATAATCAGACAAATCACCAACTGTGGTAAGAGCCGTGGAAGGGGGGGACTCTGGGAGAAGACAGAGGAACTAGGCTTGGTCTGGATGTTCAAGACAGGTTTGCTGCAAAAGTAATGCTCACCCTGAGAACAAAGGTCCCAAGTATGGTAGTGAGTAAGGAGAGGGAGACAATTCGGGAAAAATGAATTGCTTGTCTAAAAAAAAAAAGAGAAAGTCCTAAAGTTGGAAGAGGCATGACAAATCAAGAAAGCGACGGAAGGCTCATGAGTCCAGGGTACAAAAGAATGAGGGGCAAAGACAGAGTTGGGACTGGAAAGACAGGCAGGAGTCAGGCTTTGTAGGGCCTTGCAGGTGATGGTAATATACTGGATTTTACCTGAAGAAACCCAGTGTTGGGGGTTGAACTGTGTCTTCTCCCCAGAGATATTGGAGTTCTCACCCTGGTGCCCATGAACGTGACCTTATTTGGAAATAGGGTCTTTGCAGATGTAATGAAGTCAAGATGAGGTCATTAGGGTGGGCCCTCATCCAATAGGACGAGTGTCCTTATAAAACAAAGGAAATTTGGACACAGACACAAAGAGAGAGGATGCTTTGTGACAACACTCACACGAGGGAGGATGCCAGGTGACAACAGAGGCAGAGACCGACGTGACACATCGTGGTGCCAGCCAAGGACTGTCGGCCACAACCTAAGCCTTGGAAGAGGCAAGGAACAATCCTCCCTGAGAGGCTTTAGAGAGAACACGGCTTTGCCAACACCTTGATTTTGGACTTCTAGCCTCTAGAACTATGAGACAGGACACTTTGCTGTTCGAAGCCACCTCATCTGTGGCACTTTGTCCCAGAAGCCCTGGGAAACTTAACAGCACCAGGAAGCCAATGAAGAATGACTCTCTCTCTCCCTCACTCTCTTTTTTCTTCTTTCTTTTCCTTTCTTTTCTTTCTTTCTTTCTTTCTTTCTTTCTTTCTTTCTTTCTTTCTTTCTTTCTTTCTCTTTCTTTTTGCCACTAAAGAACTTTAAGTCAAGGAAGGAGTTTTAAAGGAGGAGCTGATGTGTTACCATTTCAAAAGATCCCTCAGCTGCAAATGAATGTGATGGAATTGGAGGGGGGATGTCAGAGATGGCCCCAGAGGTGTGTACTGGAAGGTTCTAAAAGCAGCCCCGGGGAGTCCTGGGGGTCAGGGAGTGGGTAGCTGGGTGGATGTTTGCCCCACGCGTACTCTTGGCAGGAAGGACGATGTGGAGGGCTGGGAAGAGTGTGCTTTTCAGCGGCACTCCTTAAACTCGGGCCCGTGTATTTATATTCTACACAAAGATGTAATCTGCAGACCCCAACTGGATCCCTGGAGTGATGTTAGAATTATTTTACCATTTCACACATTGAGTTGTTTTTCTCTGAATTATAATTGGTTTTTACATAATGAAAAGCCTGCTGAAGAATGACAAAGCATAAAGAACTACTTCTCACCTCCTCGAAGACTGGTAGCAGAATAGGATGGGATTGAAAAAAAAAAAAAATCAGTTGGTTCAATTGGGAATAGTCCATGATTCAAGAGACAGTCGAATCTGGACTCATCAGCCCCACATGCCCATGAGGCAAGCAATTGACACTGTCATAAATGGACCAAAGCAATTCACAGATCCTCATTCACGGGTATAGATTGTGGCAAAATAATAGTGACATGCTCCTTCAGGAATTTTCGATGGTGGGTAATGTTTTTAAATATTATCGGTGGATACTGTCTTTGAAATATGAGCAGGGGGCTTCCTACTCCTTTCGAGGGACCTCGAAGGAGCTTGCTGGACCCTCGGCTCCATTCTGGAGGACGTATCATGGACCAATAAGAAAAATCAAGGAAACCAAGTCTTGATTTGGGGATTTCAAAAGCAAATATCCTAGCATTAAAAAAAAAAAAAAGAAAAAAAAAAGCTTCAGGAGAACAAAATGTGATAGGTCAGACGTTCATTTCACCTCCATTTCCCACTTCCCTTTACCTGAAAGATAAGGATTCCTGGGCACCGACGGGAATGTGTGCCATGCAAGAGAGATGGGAGAAGAAATCATGGACATTTAGAGGCTGGATTATAAGAGAGACAGTGCTCTGTCTCCCAGCTGCTATTTGCTGGGCTGAACCCTTGGCCACTGGTCGGGTGGGGTGGGTGGAGTGGAGTGGGAAGCGGCATACAAATTAATCTTTCAGATGAGTTTGGGGATTCAAGAGCAGAAGCACCTTTTCCCTGATGCCTTGTGGAGAAACTCCACCTCCCCTAGCCCATGCACCATGTTGCGGGGGCAGAAGATTAGATTTACTTACATGCTGTAACTAAGCAAGGGGGTCTGAGACTTCACTAGAGAAGTACTAGTGGTTCCATTCTGACCTTTAATCAGAGATCAGAAGGGAAACTGAACATCCCTGCAGAAGTCAGTGCGGACACAAGGTCATAATGGAGGATCACATCTGACCTTCAAATTATTGCACATCTATAAGCCCCTTGGAGATGGGACACGATCCCAGGGGACTGAGCTGACCCAGATTCTCCTGATTTGACTCTGATTAAATCGATGCCATCCGATGGCATAAGTGTGTATAATAAGAATTTAATTCAGTAGTAGACAAAGAAAGATACGTTTTTTGGCACTTGGGCTGGAGACTCCTATGTTTATGTCTATTGTATAAGGCTCCTCCTCATGATAGCATTTGTTGGGAATTATGCATGCAACAGCAAGACATCCAGGCCCCCTTCCAGAAAGCTTGAAGCTGCTTTCCCAGGTGGGAATGGCCATGTTCAACGTCTCTGATGTCACCGGGGCCCAGACAGTATCTCTATTCAGCCACACATCTTGTTCTTAAGAACACATTGGTTTCCAACATCTCTGAAATTGAGATGCCTTGGGATTTCAATATGACATTTCTTATCCTGGTTTTTTTTTGCCTTCTACTTGTACTGTCGTTAATGCTTTTCAAACATCTTATCTTTTGTTTGTCCCTTCTGCAGCTCTTCAAAGTAGGAGGAAAAGACATCGTGCTCCCTTTTGAAAGATGAGATGACCGACCAAACACAGAAAGATTTAGTAACATGTCCCAAGTCACAGAGCATAAAATCATCATCGTCATAACAGCACCACCACCACAAAAAACTCACAACCCTAACAATCAGAGTCAATACTTTTTGATTTCTTGTTACCTGTCTTCCAACAGCCCTTCCTGCATTATCATGATGTGTCAACAACTCCCTTAAGAAGGTCTCATTCTCATAATCGTACTGCATCTAAGACAACTGAGGCATGACAGGGGTGGGGAGGGTGGTGGTTCAGGACACTGACAAAGATCACATAAATGAGGTTGTGTCATATGGCACATGCAACTTACATAATGATTCTTGAGCTTCGCCCTCTAGGAAGATGCCATCCACTATTTCATTTAATCCTCAAAACATCAAATAAATCCATTAGCATGTATTAAGGGTGGAGAGGCTTATTATTACAACCAAAGAGAGTAAACCCTGCAGGCAAGCAGGAACACTCGAGAAGCCTCGCCATCCGCCCTTCACACAGGGGACTGGATCTCTTCAAGGCAGGATGATTCAAAAGTCCAGACATCTGCATACAGACTGTCTTTTTCGTGCTTCCCCTGCCACAGCAGTGCTCAAACTTTAGTAGGGCATAACAACGATGAGAGAAGGCTGTACACAATTCCGTGTATGTGTGTGTGTGTACGTGTGCCTTGACTGGTAATGAATTTTGATCTCCTGATGGCAGAGGGGCTCAAACATTTTTAAAGTCAGTAATAGGGGGAAAAAAATAAAAGGTTTAAAGGCAGAAGATTTAAGGGGGAATTTCAAAGATAAGTTTGACTCTTTATGACTCTTCCCTAATGGTCTGACTTTAGAACCTAACCCTCACATAAAAGCTACTTCAGGGAATATGGGGTGTTAAGACTCGGGGCCACGTGTGTCTGACTCCAAAGCCCTTATTTACTGTTTGGCCTTCCCAGCCAGGGATGGAGATCCCCTGTCCCCTCTTCTAATATGTCAGTTTTCTCCCCCATTCTAATCCAGTCCAGCATAGAGTTGAAACGTACATAGATAAGTGGCTGGGTCATAAATACCTGTTGACTATCTTGCTGATTGACCCAAAATAACACTGATTCAATCCCATCTGAAATTTTTATTTTAAATGCCTCAAATAACCCTCAATCTTGCCAGCTCTTAAGAGCCAAGTGCCTGCCATGTGGATATAGTAATTTGCTGTATCCCTATTGAGAAACATAACTTGAGGCTTCCGGTTGTAACACGCAGCAACACAAACAGAATGTCAATTTCCTACCGAGTTCAGATGGGTCTATTTCAGACTACTATTGAATATATATGCTGTTTGCTAACACTCACCTGTAAATTTGTGTTTATTCTCCCTTCCTCGAGCTCTAAGTGCAATCTATGTTAATTTTCCCCCTTGCCAAATATTCAGTTGCTGACAAACACACACTCAAATTTCCTTGCATATTCATGCCTGTGATTTTGTGCTCAGATTGAGTTCCTGGGTAAATCAGTTTTGATTTTTTGCAAATACATGTGCATGAGCAGGCATACACACACACACACAACCGCACCCCCACCCCCATTTCCATTAACCTAGAATTGCTGGCAGGAGTTTAAGAAAAGATGGGAAGTGTGCCTTGAAATAACACACTAACACCCAGCACCCCTGCTTTAAAAATTGGACCTACGTTGTGAAGTCCTATCTTCTGTAAGGGTTGAGTTTGGGAAGTAGTAATATGCTTGTAGTTTAAAAACCTACCCCTGAAATCTTTAAATTGCTCATAAATTATGTTACATTCGGTTTTATGAATACAGTTGAACCTTGAATAATGTGGAGGCTGGGGACACCGACTCCCTGCATAGTCTAAATCGGCCTATAATTTTCGACTCACCAAAAACCTAGCTACTAACTTCCCAGCCTACTGTTGACCAGAAGCCTTACCAACAGCACAGTTGATTAACACATAGTTTGTATGTTACATGTATTATAAACTGTATTCTTACAGGAAAGTAAGCTAGAGAAAACAAAATCTTCTTACGAAAATAATGAGGAAGAAAAAATACATCTACATTACCGTGCTGTATTTACAGAAAAAAAATCCCTAAGTGGTCCCACACAGTTCAGACCCATGTTGTTCAAGGGTCAGCTGGATAGCCCTTTGCAATGGTATTTGTTAAAAATGTATGCCATCCGCAGTAAGGTGCATATGTAAGATATACACAGAACAGAATTCGAGAGTATTTCACAGTATTTAAAATGTTTTGTCAAGTGCATAGAGTTGTAAACATCTAACTTAAATGTGTGCCTGTTATAAATCCCCAGTATTCTGAACTAATATTGCCACAAAATAATTACTAGGATAGATAGCTTCACTTTCATTATTCCCTTCCTGAATTGGTGTTACCCTGGGATTTTCTCTAGCTTAGAGTTTTGTGCTCAAGAACCTTACACATCACCATTTTTAGTGATTACCTCCTATGTTTATATGGCACTTTATGATTTGCCAAGCAATTTCCTATAGATTACTTTATTTTATCCTGATGATGGCCCTGTGGGGAAGACACTATTAATTTCCATTTTACAGATGAGCTGACAAAATCAGAGAGGTTAACTGACAATGTGGTTTAGTTGAGAATTAAAAACAGCTTAGAAGAGTCCACGTTCCTGCTCTCTCCCTTGAACCACACTGCTTCTTGGCACAGCTTAAAAACTCACCTCTCCTTAGAGATCTCTTAGAAAATATATGGTCTACATTAAAAAAAAAAAAAAAAAAAGCTTTGCTAATTTTTGCTTGTGTTTTTAATTTCAGCTCAAAGTAACATATTTTTAAAAAATACTAACATATTTAAAAAGGGATAGAAAGGGATAGAAAAATGATGTGACCTGTAATTGGGAGAATGGCTTCAAAAAAAGTTGGGCATTGAACTTAAAGACTGTTAACCTCTGTTTCAAGGGAACCACCTCGTCAAAATTTGGGGTAAGTGAAGCACATTTATGGATTTCAAAATGGAATTCAAATTGAACTCACACAAAAGCAAACAAACAAACAAACAAACAAAACGTCTCTTTCTATTGCCAGATCCAGGGAATCAAACCACTTGGAGAACATCTCATAGAGACGCCTAGAATCCTTCTAGACCTTCCAAGATGCTGTTTTACATTGAGTCCACAAAAGGAGCATAGCAAAAATAAGTACAGCCTATCTGTAGAGGAAGGTCTAAGATTGGCCACACATTAACAAGAAGAGTCAAAAAGCTAACCTTCTCAACAGCTCTTCCAGATACCCCATGATCTACTGCCTGGACTCACCATTTGGAAGATTAAGGAAGTCCAGACTAGATATGTAATGCTACATTCATAATTCTGTATCTTTTCCCTTACATCTCCTAAGCTCCTTTGCTAGAATGATTCAGGTTATCTTTTGCAAAAACTCCTAGTCAGGAGATCAAGTAGAGATGGGTTCAATTCAGCTCATACATTTGGAGCTCATGTTATGGGCTCCCTCTCTTTGATGTGGGTTCTGTCCCCCTAGTGCCGACCCCTTTGAAAGGGGAGCGAGACTTCCTCCACATGCTTGAAAAGAAGTAAAGATTTAAGGTCCCCAACATTAACTCTCTCCTTTCCACTCCTGGTTTTCATCAAAAGGTCTGAAGCTCCAAAAAAGGTTCATGATTGCAGTTAGTCACTTATTAATCATTCACACACGTTCTCCTCATTTCTGCAGTATTAATTTTGTGCTTTCCATGAAGAAAGGGAAGTAAAGGCCTTGTGTGGGCCAGTAAGGGACATACAGTCGAGTTGAGGAGACAGGTAAGAAAACAAGCAGCTGGTGTGTACCAACAACCATGGGTGGAGACAAGGGATGACCTTGTCAACAATGTCCAACCTTGACCAGAAAGACGAGGAAAGTCCTCAGAGGAAGAGAGATCACTCTGAATCCTGAGTGTGGCTCAGACACGGAGAAAACCTTTCTGTTGATTTCCACATGGTTGGGGTCTTGAGGGGAGTTTTATTACTTATAAAGGATACTTTTGTGTATATGAAAAATATTTCAATATTTCTTACTCAGTTTTAGGAATACCACCTTGAAATACTTCTGTCCTTCTCTTTTGGATATTATTTAGCTAATCTGTTTTTATGGCAGAGAGGATAATTTTGGGTTTCCCAAAGGTAGAAGACTGACTGCCAAGCTCCCGGCTTATGCTCCAACTTTACATTTCTGAGTGATGGGAATCCAGTCTACTTTCAGCTCTTGACTTAACATAACTCTCGCTGCTAATACCCCGGTCCTGCCAAGCACCGTATAGAAAGCCGTCTTCAGGAAGGAACCAGGAAACTTGGGAGGACTCATCTTTTTAAAGAAAGAACTTCTGACGATAGTTTGGATAGAACGAGCAACTGTGGGGCTGTTTTACATATTAGTGGTAAAGAGTTTCCAATCTAAGTAGCAGGGTCACATCTCCCGAAAAATCGAAGTGATATACCATAGACCCCTGACGTTTGTAAGAGATATATTTTATAATATATATATATATAGTAAAATCAAAGTTATATACCATAGACCCCTGACGTTTGTAAGAGGTATAAACCCCTACATTTATGAAGCCACCAAAGCATCTATTTTCCCTCATAAAATGCAGTGAGGTATACCTGAAAAACTTTAGTGACTTCTTCAGGTTTTTTTTTTTCATAACATATATTTTTTAAAATAATTTTTATTTTGTTATATTAGTCGCCATACAGTACATCCCCAGTTTTTGATGCAATGTTGCATGATTCATTACTTGCGTATAACACCCAGTGCACCATGCAATACGTGCCCTCCTTACTACCCATCACCGGCCTATCTTTCTTTAGGTTCTTAATAGCTGTGTAAGTAGAGAACCGAAAGGCATTTATAAAGCTGGTCACCTGTTTCGGGTACACTGCTTTATCATAACACTGGCCGGCAGAGAGGATGTTGTTCAACGGAGAAACTGGAAATTCATGTTGTACTGTAGCTCTGGGCATCTCACTAGTAAAATTACACCCTCCTCCAGCTACATGTCACCCTGCACAAGGCAAAGTCCTACCAGAGCAGATGGCCAAAATGCTACACGCCATGAGCCCTGGGTTATCTCCCTAGGAGACGAAGGCGTGATGCTACTTCTGCGGACAGCATGGAGTTAGGGTACTGCGGAATGGCCAAGAGTCAAAACAAAAGTCTTGAACGACTGGGTACTCCAAAAGGATGCAGTTTCAGTGCTGAGCTCTGGCCAGTCTTCCCGAGTGGGCGGAGACACAGTTACTTCACCTCTTCTTAACTGTGCACGAGCAGGAAGAGAGATGGCATTTTTGAAGTCAACGAGAATGTGAGACTGGGGATGGAGACGAGCTCCAGAAGTCTTCACTGGCCTCAGAATAAATCTCAAAGCTCCAGGAGGGCGTTTCATTAATTAGTAACCTTTAATGAATCCCACTGCAACATTTTTATAACATTCTGCCTGAAACTGGCTATGCATTCAGTGGAAGTGACAGCTCGTGTCCCAGTCACAAAACATCACGGGCACATTTTGTTATCTGTAAGACCCTGTCATCAATATAGATTTCCATTTTTGTAAATCATCTTTTATTTGGGGAAGGAGGGAGGTATTGATTTTTTTCCCAGTCTTTTCTCGGAATGCTAACCTTGTTTAAGTTCTTCATTTCCTCCGCCCGAAGCACCATGTTGCAATAGAATTAAATGCATAGTAAAATGGCCATGTGAGAAAGGTTTATGCATTATGTTAAAACCTGCTCCCTTGATAAATGGAGCCATTAGGGTCTGGAATTCACTGCATTAGTCTACTTAGCTCAATCCAACAACATGCCTTAAAAGTCTCACAAATTTGTTCAAATGCTAATGAGCTGTACCACCAAACCTCATCTGTTGTGGAAGGATCTAATATTTCCAGGGGTTTAATGCGTTTAAGAGCTACCCATGGACTCACTTTACCTGACTTGGCAATTCGAGACTACGCAGATTTATAGACAGGGAAAAAATGTATACATTTCATTGTGTGGCAGCTTCTGAAAATGCACTCAATGAGCCTTAATAAAAATCACTTTTGTTTAGTGTCAGTTTATCCTCATGAACTGTCAGGATATGACGTGGAGAAAGATCGCTTCCAAGAGGTCATATATATGTATTTTTTCCAAATAAACTGGTTAAATGTAATAACACCCAAGTCATCTCAAAGACAAAAGGCAGCCTTACTGGTCATGTTCCTCCAGGCCAGATATGAATCTCTGCGTCTGTACAGAGCTTCTAGAAAGGGAAACTGCCAAAGTAAATGCTCCCTTTAGACTTTTGTCACCTGGTCAGGTCTATTTCCGTGGAAAGAAAAATAAACTAAAGAAACTCATCTTCCTTCAATAAGCCATTGTTGAGCACCTACGATGTGCTGGGTGGTAAATGTGCTTCTTTCTCCTACTGTCTTTTGAATGACAATGGGCCCATTTTTAGGACAACTGTCATAGCCAGCTTCTAGTGCATGTGACCCGTGCCATCAGATGGGGCCCCGTGCTCGGAAGGACCCCACAGTTGGCTGAATGCTCTGCTGTTGCCTTCCTGAAATTCTGGAAGGGACCCCACAAATTCTATAGCCTGTCATGACTTCAGGTGAATTAGTTTGGGGGGCAAGGAAGTTTATCAAGACTAGCTGGGGGGAAATTGGCTCTAAGATCTCAAGCTTCAAGGCTCATCTAAGACATTGCCTCCTCCAGGGAGGTCTTCCCTGGTGTCCTTTCCCCACTCCCACTTCTCTCTGTTCCTCTCAAGTCTTGTTTCACCCCTGCCCTTCCCCTAAAATGGGTCTTTCCTCGTCTCCCACTTGCTTACATGCCTCACACACCTGTGGGCTCTAGAGTCCCTCTGGACAAGAACCATACCCGTTGTGCTGACCATTGTATCTGAAAGGGTCCAGGGCTGTTTAAGACATTAGGAATTTGAGGCAGAATGCATTGAGTGTGCCAGCTTCTCCAAGGCCTCTGAAAAATTCAAGGGCTTTCACATCCTTGGAGATCTAACCAAACATGCATTGGTTGAAACATAGAAAAATAAAACTTAAAGTCGCAATCAATAATAATTTCAAAAGCGAATGAATTGCTATTGTATTCTTTAAAAAAGATCATACTTAACATGTCAAGCGAGTGCATTTTAACAGGCTTATTTCTATATGGTGTGGGGCCTTCCAAAGTAAGTGTCTAGAACTCTTGGAAATATTTAAGTTTAGTTTTTGTCTGACGTAACTGCCAGCACAATGCCAAGGACCCGGTGCTCACTCAAGACTCAGTTCAGGTCAAACACAAATTGAGTAACAGAAATATAAAGATGGGTATGAAATGGTCCCGCTTTCAAGAAGGGGGACAGAAAAGGCTAATAGACAAGGAGCCATTAAATAAATCCTTTCACGCAGGCACCTGGGTGGCTCAGTTGGTTAAGCATCTGCCTTTGGCTCAGGTTGTGATCCCAGGGTCCTGGGATCGAGTCCTGCCTCAGGCTCCCTGCTCAGTGGGGAGTCTGCTCCTCCCTCTCCCTCTGCTGCTCCCCCTGCTTGTGCTCTCTCACTCACTCTCTGTCAAATAAATAAATAAAATCTTTAAAAAAAGATCCTTGCATGCAAGAGATCCTAAGCAGTGAAGGTCAGGCCCGTGAGAGAGAGGAACGGACAAGGCGACGTATGTCGAGGTGAAGGGAGACATGGGATTAAGTGGACTGTGGACATTTATTTCCAGAAAGTAAAATGCATGAGGTGACAAGGACATGACATGGTAACCAATGGCTGGGTACATGCTGGGGTTTGCATCAGTGGAATGGGACAAGGTGACATAATTAAACGGAAAAAACCAAAGCCATCTTTCTTTATATAAGTTGGAGACTCTAGAAAAAGAAACTCATTCATTTGGTTAAACAGGGTTAATCCACAATGTTTGGTAACTTAAAAATAAGTTGAGTGCATAGCCTTTCTTTACTTGGCAAAGAAGAGTTAGCTTTTGGTAGCGACACTGGCATAGGATAAGGTGCACGTACGATCACGATGCCATGATCATTTCTCTTGGTTTCACATCTTGGCTTTTTCTCATTAAGTTCAAGAGATGATATTATAGAATATAATACTTAGGTCTCATCTCTCTTGCTGTATTTGGTTTGTCCAGTTTACTTGACCAAAAACAAAAAGATTTACATGTTTTCCCCCTGTTGTACTGAAAAGCACCATGTATCAAAGCTCAGTGAGCCTTCTCTGCATTAATAGACTAAAATATAGAATTTATTAAATTTACTCAACCAAAATATATTGTGTACTTACTGTGTTCTAGGTACAGGGAAAAATAACCCCTAGGAAACTTATATTCTAATAGTACAAGTCAGAAACAGACAAGCAACACAAAAATAAGTAATTTCAGATACTAATCATAATGTGAAGGAGATAAGGCAGGGCCATGGGAAAGTTTCAGGGTTGGCAAACATTTTCTGTAAAGGGCCAGATTTTGGGATTTCCCGGCCAAACAGTCTCGGTCACAACTATTCAAGTCTCCAGGTATAACAGAAAAGTAGCCATAGATGTCATGTAACCAAATGAGTATGGCTGTGTGCCAATAAAACTTTATTTATAAAACAAGCAGCAGGCTAGATTTGGCCCACAGATTGTCATTTACCATCCCCTGGGCTAGAGAGCTGGGGGTTTGTTAATTTAGCTAAGATATCCTGGAAAGGTTTTCTAAGGAGGTAACATGTTAGTTGAGACCTCAGTGATGAGTAGAGTCCAGACATGCAAATATCGAGAGAAAAAGCATTGGAGGCAGTGGAGAAAATGGATGCAAACATTCAAGGTGTGGAAGAGTAAAAAGAGGGACAGTTTTAAGACTTCCAGGTACTTTAAATCATCCAAAGTTCATGCAAAGGAAACTCTAACATCTGGACTACAATAAGGTGCCCAGGAATAGAAAACCCCACACCATATTTAGAAGCTTTCTTTTCTTTTCATAGGGATCTGGAACACCTTGCTTGAATTATTGCAAATTTCAGTGGATTGTCTTTGGCGTCCTAGCACGGTGAGGTGTAATTTCACCTTGAGCCCTGTGTTCTAATTCTACACCTGGATTGGGCTACTTTGGACACCATTAATCAAGAGCTGAACTTAGGGGAAACTCAGATTTATGTACAATGCACATTAGACTCAATGAATACTAGCTGAATGATTTTAAACAATTTTAAAAACCTAGGTTGATAATTTCGTCGTGTAAGCTCTGGGAGACAATGAGTGCAGCTGGCTCACCTGTTCATTCAGCTTTTCCATCGTAAGTAACAAGGGATGAAAACTGAGCCCACAGATCAAATTTAGCCTTCTGAATAGCTTTGTTTGATTAGTTATCAACATTTGGAAATTAGGTTTGACGTGAAAAATCTGAATGTCCGGCTTCACTTGAGGGAACTGGACCTACTGGACCCCAGAATCCACACCTGGCAATTGGCTAGAGCTCAGCAAACCCTCTTCTTCTAGACCGGTATGAACTGTCCACCTTGCCCTAGTGCCTATCTGGCTTGCTGGTTTGCTGGAGCATGAAGCTTTTAAACCCTTTTCTTTTCCTTTTTAAAAAAATTTAAATTCAATTAATTAACATACAGTGTACTGTTAGTTTCAGAGGTAGAGGTCAGTGATTCATCAGTCTTATATAATACCCAGGGCTCATTACATTATGTGCCCTCCTTAATGTCCATCACCCAGTTACCCCTTCCCCTGCCCCCCTCCTCTTTGACTTTAAACCCTTTTTAAAAGCTCTTCCTGGGACACCCGGTGGCTCAGTGGGTTAAGCAGTTAAGCGATGGACTCTTGGTTTCGGCTTAGGTCATGATCTCATGGGTCGTACGTTGGAGCCCCAAGTGGGGCTCCACACTCAGTGGGGAGTCTGCTTGAGCCTCTCTCTCTCTCTCTCCCCCTCCCCCAACTCACGTGCACATGCACTCTCTCTCACTCTCTAAAATAAATAAGTAAATAAATCTTAAAAAAAATAAAAAATGGCCATAGCCCAGGAGCACAGAACTCCTGAGATGAGTCCAGGGCCGTTTAGCACCAACATAAGAGAAAGTATGATGGAGGAGGATGTCAGAGAGAAAAACTACAGCCCTATTAACCAATTAAAGTTAAAGATCCCACTTTTGCAAATTTCACGAAAACACATCAGTAAGCAGAGGTCAAAGCCCCTCCCAGGGCTGTTGTGAGAGCCCATCTATCTCTCTCGGCTGGTTTTCTTTTTTAATTTTTTTTTTTAACTACCTGTCTGGACTCTGTGGGCATATGAGTTTTCAAACCCTTCAAACCGAAGGATTTCTAAGTTCTCTGACATTTTAAAATTCTGTAGATTTGCTTTTGTTCACACTCTGTAATGTTTTCTTAAAAGACTCATAGCCCGAGCTACCTTCCTTTCCTTTAGTCTTAGAATAATCTGCTAAATGAGCTTGACAATGGATAGAATGTGTGGATTTCTTTCAGTTGCTCACGAGCATCTAACATATCCAAACTGCCAGGCATCAATTGAAAACTGAAGAATTCAGCCATTATCCTAAACAAGTGACAGGCAAATTCTTACACCACGCCAATGATCAAACAAATGACAAGTTTCTCTACTTCCTTTGTAACGAAGTTGGACGGCAACTGCATATACGTGAAATATGAGTGAGAAGGGGGAAGTTTGTCAGGTTGTGCAAATAATGAGCTAGGTGCCCCACCCCCACCCCGCAGAGCTTTCAAACAGATGCTGGCCACCTCGTGATAAGTCTTCCCTCAGTTCACTCCGGCTCCAACCTCGGTCTCTTTTCAATGCCCAGAGCAAGGAGATATGTTGTCCCAAACCTCTAAGGATCTTTTAACCTGGCATTCGATGACAGCAAAGTGCTGTTGGACACATGGGCAAGAAGCTTGCTGCACGAAACACTGAGTTCAGGGAGGGCTCAATCATTAATTAGACTGTCCTCATCGTCAAACAGCATAAGAGTCCTGGACAGGGCAAATGCAGCAGCTCTCACCGACCCTGGAGTCAGAAACTTGCCACTAACGCGGAAATTCATAAAAGCCTGAGCAGACTTTTACTTTGGCACAGATCCCTTGCATTGAAGGATAATTCCTGCATTAGCAGATAGTTCAGAAATGTTTTATGTATGTGCTATTTCCAAAGAGTCTTTTAAAATTTCCTTTCTCATACTATAATCGGTTGTTACCCCTCCTCTTGATTTCCCTAAAGAGCATAAGTCTATTCTATTAGAAATAGAGAAGAAAAAAATGTGTGTGTGTGTGTATACACATATATGCATATATATATTGCTTTTAAGCTTAATCGAAGCAGTTTTTCTTTTCTGCTTTTTTTTTTTATTTGGAGGGAATAAGACCGGGGGGTGAATCTGCAGTCTACTACTGAGACTGGTTCTCTGAACTACATTTTTATGGAGGGGATGGCTTGCCCCTGGTAGAGAAAAGGGAAATTCTAAATGTGACCGGCTAGACATTTGCAGAGTCACAAGGCAAGAAACCAATAATGGGCACGGTGAATACCACCCAGTTGTCCACTGACTAGTAGACAAACAGATGAATAAACAAAATGTGTGAACATCTGCACAATGGAGTACTATTTAGCAATAAAAAGGCATAAAGTCCTGACACATGCCACAGCATGGATGAAGCTTGCAAGCATTATGTTAAGCAAATGAAGCCAGAAACAAAAGACTACATATTATATGATTCCGTTTATATGAAAGGTCCAAAAGAGGCCAATCTATAGATATAGAAAGTAGGTTAGTAGTTGCCTAGGGCGGGGGCGACGGAAGCATAGCAAGTGATTGTTCATGGTAATGAGGTTATTTTGTTTTGTTTTCTTTTCCCCGGACATAGTAATATAGAAAGAATATTTCTTTAAATGTGGCACCCAGTCCAAGACCATTTTTACCAAAATACATTCTTCTAAAACACAATTCCTCTAATATGTTCTTGGATAAAGATTTCTGAGTTCAAAACAAGTTAGAGAACGGAATTCTCTGGTTCCCACTTGGAAAGTCACAGCGTTGCTCTGTTAAAGCATCTGAAGAGTCTGCAGTATAGGAACATGGTAAGTATCATCCATCCGTTTCTCCGATATCTACAGACTCCATTTGATTTTAGGTCCCTTCCACAAACATGCCAAGGTGCATGGATTCTGGAAATATTGTGGTGCATACTGGTATAGGCAGTTCCCCAGTAGTTAACTCTTTTCTGCAAATGCTCTGAACTTCCATGCAACCCATCAAGAACTTGCACGTAAAGGGATGTGTAATGTGATGGGGCCCCCGGGTGGCTCAGTCGGTGAAGCGGCCAACTCTTGATTTTGGCTCAGGACATAAGCTCAGGGTCCTGGGATGGAGGGCGCACGGGGCGCCATGCTGAGCCGAGGGTCCTCCTCTGCTTGAGGGTGCTCTCTCTCCCTCTTCCTGGGCCCCTCCCCCACTCTCTTTCTCCAACAAATAAATAAATACATCTTAAAAAAAATAAAGGGATGTGTAATGGATCACCTCTGAAGATCCTAATACTTCCTTCCACTCTTTTTTCAAATGTTACTCTACCCAAGACCCCTCCTTGACAACCCATTTTAAATAGCAACCCACTCAGCCAACCCTCTCCACCCCCTGCTCTCTCATCCTTCACATTACATACCTCTGTGTCGTGAGACATTGACGCGTGGATGTCTCCCCACCTAGAATGCGAGCTCCGTGAGGGCAAGGACCTTGGTTGTGTCACCCTCGAATCAGGAGCTCAGTAAAGACTTGAGTGAATGGACACCATCAAGAGAAAGCTTGGAACATGGGCACAAACGCTCAGTCTTTCACTGAATGACTGTAGCGTATTAGACACTTTGTCTGCGAAGAGCTCACCCTGGAGAAAGCAAAGTATCTCTCTTTGCAGACTCAGGGCTGCTCACTGGTTGGTAAAAGTGACAGTGAGGGAACAACTGCACTTAGAACAAGAAAATATTTTAAAAAAATAGCAGCTACTAATTGATCCAAATATTTCTTTTTTGCAAGATACAGGTTCTCCGTGTGTCCCTCACTCAACCCTTTCTTCTTCCCTTCTTCTCTCCCTCCATCCATCTCTCCTTCCCATGTCCACTGTGAGAGATGATTGAGCAATGTTGACACATGGTCCTAAGCTGGACCGCAGAGACTCAAAGATACCCAAGATGCAATCCCTGCCTTTAGGGAGGGCACTACGGGTGAAGATAGTCAAATATTTAAAATGACTGAGCAAGACTTTAAATCAAAACCAAAATGATTGAGGAGTGCAATGAGAGATAAACTGGGACTTCCTCAGTCACTGAGAATGGGATGTGCCCCAGAAGGGGTGTGGGGGAAGAAATCATGAAGGGCTTCCTGGAGGAGGTGACCCCTGAGCTGAGCTTGAAGGTTAAATAGGTAGGGGTTAACCACAAAGGGAAGGGGGTTGGCAGTTGGAACTGGAGGAACCACCTGAACAAGAATATGGGGGCACAAACAGAGCATGTTGCGTGACAGGAACTAGAAAGAGTTTGATGCCAATGGGGCACAAAATCTGAGTCAGGACAGAGGCCTAATGGGGCCAAGGTCCAAACCTCCCCCATCCTCACAGTTGCTTTGTTAGCTTGATACCAACAGCTGACATGCATAAAAGCCAGCTTTGGTTTCCCATTCACCAGGGGTCTGGAACGGCGCTAAGCCTTTTCCAAACATTATGTCCGTGGACACTACCAATAACTTCATGAAGTCGACCTAATTATTCTGTCCATTTCATAGGCATGGCAATGACGTCTCTGCGACATGATGACACAGCTGGAGAGGCCCAGGGCCGGGAAGTAAGCAGGGTCCACAGTCCTACCCCTTCTCTGCACCTGCATGAATGACCCGAAGGCATTCCCCTGCCCCACCTGGACTGAGTTTCCCCCCAGGGGACAGAGGACAATGTCTGGAGACCTTTCCGGTTGTCACAACTAGGGAGGGGCTGCTGCTGGCATCTAGCGGGGAGAAACGGGGACCCTGCCGCACAGCCTGCGATGTGCAGGGCAGCCCCCACCACGGAGAACGAGGCGGCCCCAAACGTCACGAGTATGAAGGATGAGAGAAATCCTGCCCCAGTTCACTGGCCAGCCGAGCGAATCTCTGACCTACTTTATTTTGATGAAAAAGGTGCCGAGTTAGTTTTTACTTAGTTTTTACTTCACCTGATCATGCGGAAGGGAAGTTTCCTGCAGGTGGTTGGAGGGGTGCGGCGAGCAGCTATGGGAAGCCCCCACTCGCTGAGTACACCCAGAAAGGGGAAGAAAGCAAAGATTTTCTGCGGTCAGGGA
Source organism: Ursus americanus (assembly GCF_024610735.1). Classification (NCBI taxonomy): domain Eukaryota; kingdom Metazoa; phylum Chordata; class Mammalia; order Carnivora; family Ursidae; genus Ursus; species Ursus americanus. The sequence goes on from NC_142148.1 coordinate 8,951,736, forward strand.
AAGAAGTGAACTAGAAACTGTTGCCGACTGTTTACAAAGAGCCCGACCTGGCCCCTCCCTCCCCAGACGGGGTGTCGCGTGGGGCTCCGTGTGGAGAGGCTCTGAGGTCGTTCACTGGAAACTTCCCTCTGCCCACGGATGGCAAATCAAAGAGCCAGTGGGACGTGTCGAGGGGAGGCGTTTTCCCAGCGCCCCCTTGGTCAGAAGCAGGATCTCGGCTATGATGATGGATGGCACGCAACGGGTGTGCTGGGGAAGGCAAGAAGGGCCACATGAAGGAGATGGCCAAGTCCTGGGCGGAAGATGAGAGGCGAACGTCTTCCCAGACACACCATGAAAACAATTACTCGTGATTTTGAAGAAAAGCAGTTCAGCGAAGAGTCCTTTTTTTTTTTTTTTTTTCTCTTCTCCCTCTCTTCTCTGTAAAATAGCAGTAGGTGGAGGAATGTGGAACTTGTGAAAACAAAGATCACAGTACGGTAGAACGGGCCCAAAGTCAGGATGCGGGGGTCTGGGGTCGTCTTTGACCTTCTCTAACCTTGGGCTCCGGGTGGTGATGCTGCTGCGACAGGGCTCCTCCTCTGTACTGGGGTGGGGGGGACAGCAGGCAGCCTCGTAAGGTGGGGGGAAGGTAAGGAAGTGGGAGATGGTGCTCAGCACAGAGCAAGGCTGGTGTCTGACGGGTCTGACACGAGATCCTCGCTTAGCCACTTACAAACCACACGCACGTGGTCACATCACATCACCTCTGCCCTCGTCCCCACGGCTGGTTAGTGGTGATGACAATACCCACCTCGCAGGGGTGTTTGGAGGGTCCGGGGAAAGCTTAGCACCTGACACTGCATCTAGCCTGGAGTAGGCACTCAATACACGGAGCCCATTTTGACGCTGGTGCCAATGATCATTTTAATAGAAAAGACATTTTATTAAAGACATTTTAAAGACACGCTCCTATCACATCCTCAGCAGAGAAGGGTCCTTTCTGTTTCCTAAATGCTCCAGAGGTGTGGCTTGCTTGGTGGTTCTAGTGTTTTAAAAAAACCCAAATTACTTGTGGCTTTGTTCCTATTTTCTTTTCATTTAGGATCTCCTGATTCTTGGTTATCTGACCATCCAGAATAAAAACTATGCTTCTCAGCCTTTCTGTCACGTAGACGTAGCCAGGTGACAATGTACTAGCCAAAGAGAAGTGAGCAAAAGTGGTATGTGTGATTTCCGGGTTAGATATTTAAAGAGAGGGGGCATGCCCTCCACGTCTCCCTTTCAGGCTGCCTGGAATAGGTACATGATGGCAGGCGCCAGAGCAGTCATCTTGGACCGCGAGAAGGAGGCTTCATATTAAGGTAGCAGAGTAACAGATAGGTCACTGGGTGCCTGACATCATGGAGTGCCTTGTTAGCTCTCAGCCACCTACCTGCACTTTTACCTGAGACAACAAAATTCTATCTGACTCAACTCACTGTTACTTTGGGGGGAGTATGAGGCATTGGAAGAAGTCTGTTTTTACTGGAGTCAAATAGGTATCCAGCATCATACATGGGTCAATCCTGAAAAATCAGGAGATTTCACATAAAACATCAGACGTTTACAATTCCTCCTGAAAAAATAAGAAGCTCTTGCAACATAGGGCTTGTGTCTTCTCATGCCCCTTTCTATGGAGCATGGGGAATCCTACCTACCACAAATTCATTTATTTTCGAGAGAGCACGAGAGCGCATAAGGTGGGGGGGGGGGCAGAGGGAGAGGGAGAAGCAAACTCCCCACTGAGCAGGGAGCCCGGTTGCGGGGCTCGATCTTAGGACCCTGAGATCATGACCTGAGCCGAAGGCAGACGCTTCACCGACTGAGCCCCCCAGGCACCCCTCCGCTGAGATGGTTTATGGGAGAGCCACAGTTAAGCTACCTTGTTCTTGACCTGTGTTGAGGGCTGATGTGCCAGACCCTTGATGAGATATACAGTGTGTGTTCCATTAGTCAACTTCCCCAACTTGGGGAGGTCAGCGTTACCACGTCCACTTTGCAGATGAAGGAACGGGGGTTTCGTGAGGACACGGAACTTGCTTAGGGTCAGAGCTCAGGGGCAGCGGCTGTCTGATTCCGGAGCGTGAACTCCCTGCCAGGATCTTCTCTACGGCTCAGGCTGAGCCTCCAGGTGTTTTGGATCAAGCACAGCCTCACTTGCAGAAATCTAAATGAATCTGCGGAGGATATTTACTGGATAATTAAGAGTTTGCTTCCTCTGCATTCGCCACACAAACTTGTAGCAACTGCTTTCATTGTCTCGTTGTTGCTGAATATTTTAGCTCGGGGTGATAATATCTCTGTCATCACACTGCATCGTTCAAAGGCAGGGAAGCCTGTAGAACAAATATGAAACCACCGCATTCGGCCTGGGCTAGGGTCCTTTTGCTCTCTACCAAGTGCCGTGAAAGAAAAGACCAGTCCAGATGGTGACTGATGTTGGTGGCAGAGATCACAAGGCCTGTGGTGGGTTCCAGAGTGTCACTTCCTGGGACGGTTCATCAGCAGATACGCACAGTTGGCTCACGTCAGTGTTCCCTGGATGGGTTCAAGGCCAGAGCTTGTGGTTCAATCTGTTCCCATGCTTGCCTCATAGCTTGGCTTCGTGTCTCTCCCCTGCCTGCAGCCCCCATGACAGATACACTCTCCAGACCCACACTAAAGCATACATTGGGAATGCTTTGAAAGCTCGAGAAGGGATCTGGGGGCCCTCCTTGTGTCTTGGAATCACAGAATGTCAGCACTGGAAGGGACCTCAGAAAGCTCCTGATCCGACCCTTTGGATTAGAAGACAGGAAACAGATACAGAGAAAAGAGGGGAGCTGGTCAATATTCATCCACCAACAGCATTTCCCTGGCAAACCCATTTTTCCGTAAGTGAAAGGTAAGGGGAAGGTTGCACTTTGGAAGGATGATGATGGTGGTGGTGATGGTGGCAGTACAGCAGTTGCATTATTTTTGTCCCAGGCACTAAATTAGGTGCCTTGCATGGGTTTTCTCATTTATTCCTTGTCACAGCCTCTGAAGTTACTACTTTATTACTATGTCTCTCACATCCCTGTGTAACTGCTCCCATTTCCCAATGCTACCTGCACCCATGGAACCTGAGACACAGAGAGTCCAATCAGTCAGCTGTGATTACTCAGCCATAAAGGGGTTTCTCCCAGAATCAAAACCAGGCTATCTAACTCCATAGGTGAACTGTCACCACTAGACTGTACCCACTCAACTTCCTGCAAGGACCCAGCTGACCCCTTGGATGAGTGGAACAGGGCAGACAGGGTCTGCCACCTGGCAAACAAAGGCCCCACCTAAATAGAGTAGTCGCTAACCAGTGCCTCTCCCTCCCCCCAACGACTGCCATACAGCCGTGCGGGTCCAATGTTGCAACATCCTGCATTTTGCACAAGAATCCAGAAACTCAGATTAGTAGGTGCTTTTTATACCTTGGTGACCGTGGAAGTCATTAGAACCATTCACAGTTTCCTGTGTCTCTTGTCTTTTTGATGTTTGCACTCCCCCACCTCTCTGGTTAGGCAAGGCCAGGAGAGATGTGACCAGAAGCGGTGCGTGCCACTTTGGGAGTCAGGGTGCGATTCAACATGCTCTCTTGTTCTCTGTCACCAGGGTAGGTGATGTCCCTTCCAGCCGGTGGCCACACTAGTCAGCTTGAGTCCTGGATGGGAGCAGAGCTAAGCCCTCAGCTAACCCACAATGCACATGTATCACGAGAGAAAAATAAATACTTGTCACTTTAAGCTATTAAAATTTGGGGAGTGTATCTTACCGCAGCATAACCTATCCTATTCAGACAAATATGGAATTAATTTCCAAAAAGTAAAGTTTTGTGGTTTTTTTTAAGACTTACCTATTTATTTTAGAGAGAGACAGCATGCATGTGCCTGAGTGGGGGGAGGGGTAGAGGGAGAGGAGAGCAAGAATCTCAAGCCAACTCCTTGCTGAGCATGGAGCCTGACCCGGGGCTCGATCCCATGGCCATGAGATCATGACCTGAGTTGAAATCAAGAGTCAGTCAGTTGACTGACTGAGCCACCCAGGCGCCCCCCAAAAGTAGAGTTTAAGTCAAACAAACACATAGCAATAGGTCAGTGGCATCCCTAAGGGTTGTGGTGGCTCCAAGAACTCTTTTTTTTTTTTAAGTATTTTTATTTATTTATTTTTGCAAGAGAGAGAGAGAAAGCGCGCACGCGTGAGCAGGGTGCGGGCGAGGGGCAGAAAGAGAAGCAGGCTCCCGGACGAGTAGGGAGCCCAATGTGGGACTCGATCCCAGGACTCCAGGATCACGATCTGAGCCAAAAGCAGATCCTTAACCCACTGAGCCACCCAGGCGCCCAAGAACTCTGTATCTTATGCTTTAGAGTCGGGAGGAGGTCTCTTAAGACAGAGCCCATGGCAAGGGCTTGGTCCTTGGGTCAGCAACAGTATTCTGTCCCGGAGCCACCGGCATGCTGTTAGTCACAGCCAGGGTCTCGCCAAGTGAGAGTTATTGGCTTCATGAGGAGTGTGGAAGATTTTACAGTATACCTGTCCTCCTTATTAGAAACCTCACTCAAAGCTTGTCACCTCCCCAGTTACACTTGGGATCTTCTCTGCACTCAGAAATTTAATGTGTCAAAAGACAACCCACCAAGGTTATACTACAGAGCAGAAAATGAGAGAAGAGATGTTTTATCTCCAAACTGAAATGATAATGCCCTGTGAGGGGAAAAAAAAAGTATTTCTATTTGGAGGAAGAAATGAGACATACTCTATTCATAGAGAAGGAAGGATTCCTTAGGAAACTTGCTTTGTGTCACAAGAGGTCGAAATAATCATAGTGATTTTTTACCATCGGTTTCAAGCAAAACACATATGTTTGAGATCAGGCAATTTAATATTCCCAGAAACCATTAAAATTCTTTATCAAGGTTTTGGCTGGTATCAATCGGTTGTATCAACAGTTCTTGGTTTTTTAATCTGTGAAATGGGATAAATATGATTGGATTGCTTTGCTTAAAGATGACTGTAACCTCTTTTGAAAGACAAATATATAGAAATGCTACATTTAAATAGAGAAAATTTGTTCTGCTAATGGAAGAAAAAGTGTATTATGTTCATATGGCAAAACTATTGATGTTAAAATTGTTTCTTTGATTTGATTTTTGAAGGCACCAGCAACAATGTTTCTATTCAAGCATCAGAACGGAGACTTTGTTTTGCAAATGTTTTTTAAAGTATAAGATTAATAGATGCTTACTGTAACAAACTTAAACACTAAACGAGGGTATAATGTGGGTTTCTCAATCTTGGCACTAGTGACATTTTGGGCAGGATAATCCTTTGTGTGGATGTGTATGTCCTCCGTGCTGGAGAATGTTTAACAGTAGCACTGGTAGATGCCAGTACAACACCCCCCAACACACCCCCCCCAAATGTGTCCAGACGTTACCAAACGTACCCCGAAGGGCACAACTATCCCATTGAGTGCCGCAGTATATAGTATAAAGTATAATTGGACATGACTCGTCCTAGAATAAAAATTTCTCAAAGGTAATCACTATCATCAGTTCGGTTTATATCTTTCCAGCAATTTCTTATGTATAATCCAATATTCATACCCTCGCCTGACTCCACCTTCATGAAGACACACAGGCTGGGCGTTTTTCCTCCCAAATTGGGATTGCGTGATCTTTTTTTTTTTTTTTTCTAAAGATTTTATTTATTTATTCGACAGGATAGAGACAGCCAGCGAGAGAGGGAACACAAGCAGGGGGAGTGGGAGAGGAAGAAGCAGGCTCCTAGCAGAGGAACCTGATGTGGGGCTCGATCCCATAACGCTGGGATCACGCCCTGAGCTGAAGGCAGACGCTTAACCGCTATGCCAGCCAGGCGCCCCAGATTACGTGATCTTTTGCAACTTACTTCTCATCGAAAATAAATCCTTACCTTTCCCTGTGTCTACATTTAGAGCTTCTGGTACTTTTAAAGAAATCCTGACATGCAGCCCATTGGATCATGTCCTGTAATTCCTTTCACTGATTTCTTACTGATGGCCCTTTAAGTATTCCCCACTTCCCTACTATAAACAGCACTGTAGTCAATATTTTCACTCTTAGACCCTGCACACTTTTTTTTTACAAGCATTTCTACAGGAATCGTTGGATCAAAACGTAGGCAACCTAAAATACTGATAGATTTCTGCACATTTTCCACCAAACACCTCCTAGCTATATAGCCTCCTTAGTAGACTTGGTGATTCTAGCGTTGCTGCTGTTGTTGTCTTTGTTTTCCTTCTTAACTTCCATAATAGTATGGTCATGATAGCTTGGCTAAATGTCAATAGTTCTGAGGTTGAGAAACTCTGCTTGAAAGCAAAAGAAACCCTAAGCGTGAGTCCCCATTCCACGACGGACTCTGCCTGATTCATCAGGCAGATTGTTGGAGCCTTGCTTTCCTCCTCTGTCACAATAATGATAATAGTAGTGCCTTCTTCGAAGCATTGTTGGCTGGAATTTGTTGAGATTATATATACGCCTAGCACCCCGCAATTAATTATTGCTGTTAATAATAAAACAAGGAAGTAGGAGGTTGACGAAAGTAAAGCCAAAATGTGTGCACAATCTTGCAATTACAGAACACTGTGTCGCCAGATGATTTAGTGACTGCTACAAAGACGAACTTCAGATGATCATAAAATGAACATGATAGAAGGGAAAATATTTCTCCTCACCAAGGAGACTGTAATTAATGTGTGAGCCACTGGATGCTTATGAATCTAGCAGAGGGATAAATATCTAGATTTATATACACACACACGGAGGATATGAATATACATGCTTTTAAAACACGCCTCCACACATTTATATAAGAAATGTTGTGGGCATATGGATTTTCCCGACACGTGGGTAATATGCCGCCATGCAGGAGAGGCATATTTCCTTCCAGGATAATTTCAGAACATTCCTCTCTGTACTTGCTAAGAGTGAGTCACTATTGTCATCAGATAACCTGGAAAACTGGTTTCCAACTTTACCTAAAGAGCATCAAAGAAATTGAAATTTTAAAAAATGAGCAAATGCCAGGGGGCTGCTTTAGGCAGTGGGTTTCAGGATCATCTTGACCCGATTTTCACATTTCTCCTCTCTCAAGTGTAGGAAACCCTAGAGCACGCACTGTGGAGAAAGACAAATTCATATTCAGATCCCGGCTCTGCGCCTCAATGGCTGTACATTTTTGGCTGACTTAACCCCTCTGGGCCTCACGTCCTTCCTCTGTAGAATGGGGCCATCGCGATGCCACAGGGTTCTCTGAAGATTAACTGAGAGAACGCACGAGAGAGGGCATCTACCTATCCAGCATCTGGTGATTTGACCCTAATCTTCCTTGAGAAACGGCCCCTTTCCTGCTGTTGCTTCCCGAGGGTTTGACGGCCTAACTCCTAGGCAGGTACAAGGTAGAGCCTGTGATCCAGGAGCCAATCCGGGCTTTGTGCTGCCCTGGACAAAATGATTGTTTTAGGTCTGCGTATGTGAACCAATCCGAGGAGACTCAATTCTAAGATGTCGACTAGCAATGTGAAAAAGTAATTCTGGAGTTTTGAAGTGTTCGATGGAACCTGATTTGGCCTCTTGCCACCTCCCGAGATCAGAGCCCTCCAGAAGAAAACAGAGAGGGAAAGAATAAGGACTAATTCCGATAACACCACTGGAGTCCTTATACCCCGCTTGGCCGAAGCCGAGGCTTCCCTGACCTTTTAGAGATACGGACCCCAAATTCATCCTTTTGATTTAAACCCATTGGCTTTCCGACCCCTGGAAACTCAAGAGTTCTTGCCGATCCGACATGCAAAATGCTGGGTGTGCTGGCTGGTAATTAGTGCCCGAGAAGCTGGGTGGGGACCGGGGAGGGAGCTCCGTTTACGGCAGAGGCTAGCCTGTCTCGTTTCCCCTTGGTATCCACAAGGAGAGAGCTGACTGACAATACTGAGAGATCAGGTTCATGGCTCGGTAATGAAAGCAGCTGCTGTGTGAATAGAAAACAACAACAGGAACCCTGGGCCCAATTTACTCACACCTGGCACCGTGCCAGGCTGCAGGGCGTCAAACTCAGGGAGGGAGCAGACGCCACTGCCACCGCTTCGCGAGGCTGTGCTGCTGATGCAAGGGGCACCCCACTCTGTGATCAGCCGGAAGCCGGCCCCCGTCGCCGGGGTGGGGGGGTCACTGGCTGCAAGGGTGGATCCCCAGTGTTCTACATGAACAGGGGAAAAAAAAACCAAACCTCAAAGCAAACCCTGCCACCAGCTTAGGGCTCAGCCACCAAAACCAGACTTCAAAGAGGGGTAGGCAGAGGTGCCTGGGTGGCTCAGTTGGTTAAGCATCTGCTTTTGGCTCAGGTCATGATCCCAGGGTCCTGGGATGGAGCCCTGTGTTGGGCTCCCTGCTCAGTGGGGAGTCTGCTTCTCCCTTTCTCCCTGTCCTTCCCCTGCCACTCGTGCTCTCTCTCTCACTAATAAATACATAAAATCTTAAAAAAAAGAGGGGTGGGCCTTGCCTCGATGCTAAAATGCACAGGGAAGAGCATGTGGGCAGGGATAGACATATCTTCAGTGTTGGGGGGGGGGTGGCTGTGGACTCAGAGAGCCCAGTTCCTATTCTAGCTTGATTGACTTCAAGCTATGTGATTTTATTCGTTATCCAAGTCTCTCCTTAGCTCAAAACCCTCTAAAATGACGTCCCACTGCATTCATAGTAAAGGCTGAAATTTTTAGCAAGCCACAAGAGTGTTTGCATGAACCACCTTCTTCCTTCCCCTCTGACTCTATCCTCACCCCTTCTGCACTAGCTGTGCTTTCTTGGTGCTGTTTCAAACTGACCAATATGCTTCTGCCCCAGGACCTTTGCACTGGCGGTGCCTTCTTTCGGAATACTTTCTCCCCAGACATCTGCATGACTTGTTCCTTTACTTTCTCCAGGTCTCTTTGGAAATGTCACTTTGTCAGATGAGCCTTATCCGAGAGCAGCTTGTCTTACCCCAACACCACTCGCTACTTTAGGGGCATCACGCTCGGAGATTTTAGTTATTAATTACATTGTTAGCATCTGTCTTTCCCTCCTAGAATGGGGTCTTTAACTGTTTTGTTCACTGCCGTATCACCTGTGCCTAGAACAGTGCCAAACTATACACAGCAGGTGCTTTGTAAATATCCGTTGCATTTATTCAGTTGTGCAACACATATTTGCTGAGCCCCTACAGGTGTCAAGTGTTGACAAAACAGAATTGAGAGAGATAGGGTCCCTACTCTTGTTGAGAAATATTCCTGTAGATGAATGAAAATCAAGAGGAGTAGGCTAATTTCAGAATGTGGAAAACTCTGCAGTGAGAAAGGGTGACAGAAGTATTTTTACTCAGGTGGTCAAGGTAAGTTTCAAGGTAGAGGTGAAGTTGCTGAAATGGTAAGAAAAGTGCATTCCACCAGGTGTAGACCAGGAAGAAGAAGGGTTCCAGGGGGAACAAACAGCAAGTGCAAAGGTCCTGAGGCAAGAAAGCACTGAATATCTAATATCTTTAGAAAGCTAAAAGCATTCAGCATGGCTGGAGGAAGGAAGAGACAGAGAGGAAAGTGAGAAGTATTTGTGGGGAGACCCCTGTAGAACAGGCAAGGACTTTCGATTTTCTTCTAAGCCACTGTTTCCCCACTTTCAGACTCAGCTCCATCTCTCACGAAGTGGAGATGATAAATACCATGTCAGGAAGAGGACTCAGCAAGAAAAAGCAAAGAAAATGCCTAGCATAGTGCTAGGTACATGGTAGGTGTTTCATAACCATTAGCAATGCTACATTCCTCTCCTAGAACGAAACCGAGACTTGAGAGAAGGTACAAGTTGGCTGGCATATTCAGTTTCTGCTTCTCAAACCCAAAGGCTTATTGGTGGCCATGACCCGAAGTGAACTTTAAGGATCAAGTAGGTTTCAGTTCAGCTTCAGAATTCTCGCCAGTTGCTTTTTGGTGCAGGGCAGACTGTTCCCCCTCAGTGTGATTCTGCATTACACAGACCATGCTGCCCAAGCTGAAAGCACATGAATAGCAGTATTGGTGGCAAAGTGAGATAGAGTCGGTTGTGCGTGTGGGGACCCAGTCAAGCAGTGCTGTGCCCTCTGCCCTGACGGATGGCCCTGCTCGGCACGTGGCCACCCGCTGCACCTCAGGAAGCCATGTGGGGAGGAGGGGGGGCCAGAAGAACAGAGGCAAGTCCTGTTGGCAGCTGACTCCCCCTGCATCAGGCACACCCGTGATGAGAGAGGAGAGTTTTCATCTCATTCAAGCAAAACGCTGTACTCAGAGAATGCGCCACGGGACAAATCAGCCGTGCAACCACCTGCCACCAGGTGGGTCAAAATCCAGGCCCTCGAAGACCTTAGGAACACAGCCCCAGGTCTGCCCAACAGCCCTAAGCCTTGAAGGAAAGAGATAACGTAAAAACTCATGATAATGGATAGTTTGCTTGGAAGAGGATGTGAATATCTGAAAAAGTTTCTCTGGTCTAAGGCTATTTAATTTCAAAGAAAGTTGTTTTTATTCAGAGTCTTCGGTCCACGTGAGCACCTTGCAAACCACAGAAGAATGGTGGCAGAACTCTGCCATACTCACTAGTCTTGCTGCCTCCGCACCAATGTGATTTGATTTTTCCTTCTTACAAAAGAATGCCTTTGGTGCAGACAGATCTGACTTAGTGATAGGAAACGTGGACCTGTATCCGCATGTCCTTACTGAGCGCTCATGGACCCACCTTAACAGCACATAGCTGAGTGACCTCAAAAGTGGCAGTGGTAGGGGCGCCTGGATGGCTCAGTTGGTTAAGTGTCTGCCTTTGGCTCAGATCATGATCCCGGAGCCCCGGATCGAGCCCCACGTTGCCTGCTTCTCCCTCTCTCTCTGCTCCTCCCCCTGCTCCTGCTCTCTCGCTCGCTCGCTTGCTCTCAAATAAATAAATAGCACCTTAAAGAGAAAAGTGGCAATGGCAATAATCAGGGAAGCCTCAGCCCGAGCGGCCACAGCTGGGAAGTCCTCAGCAAGAAGTAATCCTTATTCAGCGAACCAGATGTTCCTCACCACAGCAATGACCAGGGGGACAAACAGATACAATTCTAAGGTCCAACATTAGGAGAATGCTAGTACACTCACGCTACAACTAAATACATTATAGCATTCTATATTCAAACAGTGGAATAGGCAGCAGCTGTTAAAATGGTAAACTTAATTTAATGACTAAAATGATATTTATAAAACTTTAAGTAAAAGAACAAAAATAAAACAAATGTAAGCAATATGATCGCCTTAAAAAAGATGTCTATCTACCATATATTATAAGGTTTATGTGATATAATAATGTATAATGTATAACATATATAAATATGCATTGTTATATATTTGTATACATACATAACATAATATATATTGTTACTTAATATGTATCATATAGTTATATAATTATATTATATATTATATTAAACATATATCATATATTAATATAATATATAATACAATAAAATCAACATATTTTATATTATATATAGTATAATATATAAATTAAAATGAACTTTAACTTATTTTAAATCTTAATATATACACATATGTTAGATATAGAGAATATACATTGCACACACCCTCACAGGTACATATACACACATATTATTAAAAGTATATGTGAAATGTAAATTTCCAGACACATATCACTTTAATAATGTGAAAAATAAAAGTTATATTTAAATAACTTTAAAACATCTCTGACAGGTTCACAGAACATGACTTGCTTATTCTGATCACGGTATCTTGTGCAAAACAGATGCTTAATTAACGTTCATTATATTGAGAAAAGAAAAAGCAAGGTAAGAGAAAAGAATCACTTCAGCGAAGAAGAAACAACCCCCAAACCTCACGTGAAATCTGGGATATACATGAGTCCGATTCAACGTAGCGCCATAAATGTGCACTTCCTTTGTGGCTCTGTGCAAAACAGGAGACTCAGCCTTTTCCTCCGGTCTAGCCGTGGAATTCCTCCTGGGCTCGGAGGAAACTTGTACTTGGAAAGATGACACTGAAGGACTATCGTGAGATATCTTTCCAAATGACCAATAAACATGTGTTATGTGTAAATGGATAGTAGGTATCTGTGTATATTAATCACTGGTATGTTTAATTAGTATATAAAAATATATGCTTATAAATCAGCCTTAAGTTCGGGAGTATCTATCTGATGCTAATGGTTTGATGTACACTCGCTAATCTTTGTGATTGAAAAATGATACCAAAAAATAAAATAAAAAAGATCCTGATGTGTCTGTCTGCCACATTTTGCCAGTACAAAAATAGCCACTCTGTTTTTATTTTATTGAGTTTCTCTGATATCTGTTTTCCCCATTAAACTGTAAGCTCCATGAGACCAGGGGCCACTGTCTGCCTTGCTTACCCCATATTCCAACACAGAGCACCATGAACGGCAGATATGTGTTGAATAAATAAATCAATGGATCTTGTTATCATATTATATTCCTAGAGGGAAATAACATGTCAATTAATACGCCACGAGAAATTCTCACTGTATTTCTTGGTTCCTGTCTTGCATCTTATGTTCATTGGTTTGCATTTTATCATCCCTTGTATTTTTAGAGCAAGTTTCCTTAGAACCTTTTATGCCACTAAGTGGGGCCCATATAAATAGTGAATTAAAACAGAAAAACAAAAAACAAAGCAAAACAGCAACTCCAGAGAGCTATCTCTGCTGGGGTTGCCTCCTTCCCTCCTTCCCTCCTTTGTTTGAACTACTGCTGATTTCACACCTCCCAGGAGCCAGAGCCAAAGCCCCTGACATCCCAGCTCAGTCTCACCGGGGAAGAGAGGGCTTTTCTCTATGGAGAACAGGGCACCCCAGTGGCACACCACAGGGAGCAGCGGGGAAACAACTAGAGAGTAAGAAATGCCAACATGTGTGCTCAAGGCTGTTGCTGGTGGGCTCACAGAAGCCTGGTGTGTCGCTCTCTCTGCCTCACCCCTCCATCCTGTGGTCTGTCTTCAAATGACATCCGAAGTTCTTCAGTCCTTTGTCCCAGTGAGGAACATCTCTCCCTGGACAGGAGCTTCCTACCCTGTTTGCCTGCCTACCCCTTCTGTCTTCCTATAATCATCACACCTGCCATAGTAATGACCTTGCAAAGGAAATGAGACTATGTCACCCTTCTGTAGAAATCCACCAATGGCTTAGTCATCACACTTGGTATAATGTTTTTCCAAATTTTTTACCCTGGCCTATAAAGTTCCATAGTAGCAGGCTCCTGAGTACCTTGGACTTCATTATCAGCCATACTCTTCCTTGTTCACAAAGCACCAAGGACTCTGGAGCAAACATTCCCACCTCAGGGCCTTTGCACTTGCTGTTCCCTCAGCCTAGAAGTCTTTGCCCTCAGATCTTGACATGCTTGGCTCCCTCTTTTCATTGGACACTCTGTTCACAAGTCCCTCCTCCAAGAAGCCTTTCCTGACCTTCCAAAATAACCTTCCCACTCCCAACCACATCCTTCTCCTCTACTGCCTTCCCAGGAGCTCCACCCTGCGTAAAATGATCATGTTTCCTGCAGTACTGTCTGTCTCACTCACTAGTCCATTGGGCACCATCGGGGCGGGGGCCTTGTCCATCTTGTTCCCCTTCATCGCCAGCGTCTAGGGCCTAGTGTGGAGCCTGAGAGGAAGAAGATATGCCCAATAAATAGATTCCACTGTCTCTATCGGGTGAGCACTGTTTTGCAATCAGTATAATAAAAACTAATATCTACCAACCACGCAGAAGCCGATAACCCGACAACACAGCTCTTCTTTCACTCAACTTGCACATGAGGAAACTCAGGCTTCAGAGAGATTAAGCAAGCTGTCCAAGGACACTCAGCTCGTATTGGCAAGCCTGGATTTGAACTTAGTTCTATCTCACTTCAAATGCCATCTTTTTCACCATCTTGACCCACGTGCTGCTTCAACGTGTTATTACGGTGAATTGAGCTCAAGGAAATCATTTCTGCACTGGCTCATTCAAGAAGAGTTTATTGGGAAAGCGATGCGTTCCACGTGCTGGGCTAGGCTCTCCAGATAGCCCTGCCCACAAGATGACCACATTTACCCTTTCACTATAAGTAAGTAGGTTTTGATCACTGCAGAGGGAAGCTAAAAACAAAACAAAAAAATTTCCTGGAATAAAAATAGTATTTGTTGAGCACCTTCTCTGTGCTGGGTGCTGACCTAGGCCCTTCGTACGGACTGGATCATTTAATTCTCGCGGACGGCGTTAGAAGACAGGTTATACTTCTCTCGATTTAACAACGACCGCACGGAGTCTCACAGAGGTTAAGTGACTTGCTCACATAGGCAGTAAGTGATCATGCCTGTCTGTGTCCGAACTGTTCTCATGCCACACCACACAGACACTGGCATGCACTGGGGGGCACTCATACATGTGCATGGAATGAATAACTGAAGTCCCCAGCAAACCCAGCGGACGATGCCTAACCACCTACCCCGTACCATCGCAAGTTCCAGCGATAAAAATGGGAATCAGTTTGGGAAAGCAGTTTTACTCCTCGATGGCAAAATATCCTTTTTTGCTCATGCTTTTGGAAGAAATAATGTCAGCTGTAAACGCAAATCATAACATTCACTTAATTTATTTGGATTAATCAAGTCCTCTACCTTTCTGGGCATAGGAAGTTACCAGTTTACTAATCTACAGTCCATAGTATGCCGTATCTGAAAATTCATCATAAATCAGGCGTTGTTTATGGCCCTTTGCGGGGACTGTTATATTTAAGCCCAATACAACCCTATGAAATACGAACGATTATTATCTACCTCCCCCCGCTCCCCCGGCCCAGCCTCCGAGCAAGGCGAGTCACTGAGGAGTTAAGTGACTGGCTCACTGTTGCAAAATCATGAGACATGGCTGAGGCAGGCTTCTACCCGGGTCCATGCACTGACCTACCCTGCTAGCAGGCCTCCGGGAAGCAGGGAGTTGGACAGAATTACTCAGGACGTGGGGAAAAGAAACTCAGGAAATCTCTACGCCTCTTCACCAGTTCTCACACATCCCTATCAAACTGCATCCAACAATGAGAAATAATTTTCCCCCAGGGTCTGACCCCCGAATGCTTCAAGGATGAACTCCTCGCTTCCCTCACCACAAAATTATTCAAGTACTCACAGGGCGATGGCTGGCCTCGGGAACCCGATCCCAGAACCTACAGAGGGCCTGAAGGATGGTCCTAATGACATTACCAAGTGCTGCTTCCCATTTTTGACATCCGTCAAGAGTTTGTGTCCAAAGATTATTCTACCAGACGGGTCCCACGGATGCGATGGGATTAGCCAAATTTCAAAGCTTATTTTTGACCTCCAGCAGAAAATTGAGCACATCCGTTCATGAAGGCCACGGGGACTATGGGAGAACATCAAGTTGATTCATCAAATTAGTTCAAACATAATTGTCCTGCATGGCTGGCTATAGAACTCGTCAGCTATAAACCTGTCAAAAAGCCATCCGCTCTAATGTTAAATAGAGACACAAAGTAATGTTGTTCAGAATCTGACATTTGTTGGACTTTAGCCTGCTAAGGATGCTTTGTTTCCTCTTGAAGGAATTTGTCGGAAGATGTACAGAGTGGATAGATCAGAGCAGAGCAAAGGAACCACACCGGTTTCTAGAAGTACCAGCTCTTAGAGCTCAGACCTGTCACTATATTCCTTTTTTTTTTTTTTTTTTGGAGAGAGACCTATAAAGGTTAAAGTCACACATTTTCAATGTGTGTGTGTGTGTGTGTGTGTGTTTTACTAATCACATGGCACGTGGATCCTTAGCCTTTATACAACCAAGATTGTTCTCAGAAACAAAGATGACGCACACACCCCTGAAAATCCTGGCCTCTTTTGCCAAACACATTCTCTAGTCCCTGCTCCCACGTGGTGCTGCAGAACGCAAGCTGGAAGTGAGAAATTTTTTGCAGAGAAAAATCGACAGTGTCAGGGCAAGATTTGAGTAAATAACCTTCTAGCCACTGAGGAAGGTCATGGTTCCCCCTTACGTAGCTGACCCTCTGAACCCTTGACACGCTTGTTAGTTCCCTTCGGGTATAGTGAGTGGCCCTGCTGGGCCTCACTCTGGGGACGTCGCAGGCAGGCGGGAGGGACGTGTCGCAAGCCTCTGTCTCTAAGCCCAAACCTCTCCAGGACACCTGATGCGCTCCACTCCGGATCTGAAATTCTTTCACTCTTGTCTCGCTTGTCTTCTCTCAGTGACTACTTGTCTGGTTCCTAATTTTTATGCCATTTTGGGGTAATTTTTTCCTTTTTTTGTTATTGACAAAGACAGAGGAGGCCTCCTATAATTTGTGGGTGACTGACAAGGCTGAATGTCATTAATTCAAATGTTTTGATTTACATCAGAGGGGACCTCCAGGCCCCCGACATGACAGGCTTCAATAGCTCCTTTAAAGCCAGTGAGTATTAAATCCTAGGAGGCAAGCCCTTTATGTGCGAGTAACCACATCTTTCCTTCCAGGGCAATTTGGTGCTAAGAATTAGCAGCCTTCAACTACGCATAGTCCTTAGCAATTCCATTCCTGGCGTCTATCCCACGTGATAAATAGACAAGTGTGCCAGGTTCTGAACACAAGGATGTTCACCACAGTGTTGTTTAGAACGGGAACACGTTTCAAAGATTTTAATTATTTGTCAGAGAGAGAGAGACAGAGAGAGCACAAGCAGGGGGAGCGGCAGGCAGAGGGAGCAGCAGGCTCCCCACTGAGCAAGGAGCCCGATGCGGGACGCGATCCCAGGACAGTGGGATCATGACCTGAGCTGAAGGCAGACCCTTAACTAACTGAGCCACCCAGGCATCCCCAGGAACACATTTTTAAAAAGCTACATGCCCAGCAAGAGGGTTAAGTAAATAGCTCAAGCAAATATGGTGCATCGATACAATGGAATATTTATAATCATTAAACTCTCTTGTGTCTTTTTTTATTGATGGGGAAAGATATTCACCATAAATATCAAGTGAAAACTGGATCATAAAACTCTACTGTATTAACCCATCCTCTGTGCAACTGTATTGTCTATATTACATGTGTCTGTATGGAAAAAGCTTTTGAAAAGATCTCGTTCAAATATTAACAGTGGTGATGTCTGTGGATAATGTTTAATTTCCTTCTTCTACTTCACAATAGCTGTGTATTCCTTTTACAGCCAAAAGAAACAAAGAAATTTTTATTTTAGAAAAGCAATGTCCATTGACTCAAGAGAGAAACTTTCCACAGACTGAAGCTCATTTGAAAATATCTCCGTCTATATCACATTGGACCAGATAGAGCTAAGAGTAAAGGGGTCACCAGAACAAAACACTGACCAGGAGCCCAGAAAACCTTCTGTTAATTCTTGCTAACCACGGCCGTGTTTGATCTCGGCTTCTTGGCCCACCGAGCTAGAATTTTCCCTTTGAAACACGAAACTGTAAATTTCCTTTTAGGCAAGACTCAGGCTGATTATTTTTTAAGTCAGTGCTCTACTTCGAGTGAAACTGAAAACCTTAAGAATAGTGTCATCTGTAAATTTACTTTGTATGCATCCTCATGAAAACCCAACCATTGAGAGGAGGAGAGAAGAAGAGGTGGTTTAGTGTAGTGTCAAGAACAAATACTTGGGGATGGACTGCCTGCATGCAAATCTCCATCGTGCCACCTGCTGGGGTGCAGTTTTGGGATCCCGCGTGCTCTCTCTCTGTACTTCCATGTCCTCGCGGGTAAGATGCAACTAATATTGACAATCCTATCTGCCCTGTGGAAGGGTCGTGAGACTTCCGTTACAGGTAACGGATGCACCCTAAGTACTTTGTAAATGTCAATTACTAACATCACGGCAACTCCGCGCTCTCCGGGAGCACTGATGCTCGGCCAAATCCCCAGCTCGATACTGCTGGGAGTCGCCTCCCTGATTTGCAGCTTACGTGTGTTTCCTGCTGTTGACTGCTTCCTGAATCCTGTTGTGTGTGATCTTGACTCGTTGGCCTACGGAGGTAGGGTCCTCACTTGGAATGGTCTGGCTCTCACAGTTACTCTCATCCTTATTATTATATTCTGCCCTTTACTTTAATCCCCTGCAGACCCCAAAGTCTGAAAATATACCAAAGCATGACAGTTCTAACCTCTTACCCTATAAGGATCACAAAACAAGACTTGATCTAAGGCCTCAGAGCAGAGGTCAGAAGCAAGTAGCTCCCAGGGAAGACTTCATCTCAAGGCACATTTTATCTAGCATCCACAGTAGTTTTTTTTAATACAATAAATTACTTTCCAACATTTTAAAGAATCAGTACACATCGCTGTAACTCCTAGGTTCCAGAATTCCTTTAAGAAAAAGAAAAGCTGCCCTCACTTTGAAACGTATAAGAAAATACGATCAGACTGTAATACGTGTCGGTAACTTACTCTGTCCAGCACATTTCTTTCTAAGATTCATCGATATGATTCCTATGGCTATGGCTTATTCATCGCTATGCCTGTGTGGTATTCCATTGCATGACTAGGACATGATTTATTTTTATATTCTCCTATTAATAGATACTTGGCTGTTTCTAGTTTTTTGCTAACACAAATAATATTGCTGTGAATACTCCGGTACTTGCCTCCTTGTACCTCTGCAAAGAGCCCAAGAGTATCTCGTTTGGGGAGATAAACTCATGTGGTGCAACTTGAAAGAAAAGCAAGGGAATTACAAATGCCCAATTCAGGCAAGCGCCTGTTGCAGGTGGCAGGGTGCCTTTGATGGGGACAGGTCACACGGAACTTCAACAGTATCAGTAATATTCTATTAGATTGAGTGGTGAGCTCTTAGGGGTTCACTCTATTCGTATGCTTGGTAATTCACACAGGTTTTATACAGAGTCTTTGTAAGAAGCCAAACGAAAACATTTTTGAATGAACTAAAAAGTTGGGAGATCCAGCAATACCGGGCTCACATTCTCCGCTGCCTCTGGAAGAAAAGTCAAGGACCATCCAGTTTATCACAGTCCCACCGTCTCATAGTTACACCTGCCTGCTTCTTCGTTTGTGCCCCTTGTCTGGGCTCTTGACACATGGCAATGAACAATCCCAGCCCTAAAGATGATGTAATCTCTAAGGTACAGGCTGGGGGAACCCATCTCACTCCCCACAAAGTCTTTCCCAGAACAGGAAAATGTGTGAAAAAGATACTCTTGCGTCTGGCACTTCTCACAGTTGGAATGGCCACTGTGGTGACTGTCGAGAGACCTGTCCCAACATCTACGGGGGTGGGGGGGTGGGGGGAGGCACAATCTTAGTGCACCATCTCATCCAAACAATGTGACATGGAATTAAATCTGCTAACCGACAAAGTTGAACAGAGCAGAGCAAACAAGGTCATCTTCCACCTCCTATCTAGAATTCGTAATTTCCAGGTCAAGGAAATACACCCCCAACGTGTGGATCAGTGAGTCATCACACACTGTTAACAGGGTTCCCACCGTGGGGTCTGTTGCCCACATTGCTAGCTCTTAATTGAAACAAGCAGATGGTTTAAAGACGGCCACAGGTGGGATGCGTTTTCCATAGAAGTTCATTCTAAGGATAAACCCACATCATTCTCAGCACTGCCTAGAAAATCCACTTGAGCTGTCCAGGTGAAGGAAGATGTGGCAGGAAATTCAATGAGCTTTGCTTTCATGAAAATGATTCTCTTAGTCCTCCCAGTAATACCCCCTATGTGTGAGTGAGTGCCCCACATCTCTTATCCACCGTCAACGTTTCCCCACAAAAGCCCTAAATTGAGTCCAAAGCAGAGAAAAGCCCGTGGATGGCCCACACTCTGTTGTCTGTGTCTTAACGGCTTTGACAGTTGCTCCCAGGTCCCCGTTCTCTTGCCATTCCTTCCACCTCGACCCACTCCCCTCTCACATGGACATCAGCCGCATCCCCACTTTTCCCCCTGAGCTGTCATCTTGGGTCAAGTTTCTACCAGCGACCACTGTGATTTTTTTTTAAGAACTCTAACCACTCCTCCACTTGAATGAAATCTTTAATGCCCCCGTTGTGCTGCTTGCAGAGTATAAAGTCCATAACTCTCTCGCTAACCTGCATTCCAGTCCCTGCAAACTATTTTGCAGGTACCTTGAACCCAACATATTCTCCACCCTTCTAAAACTTTACCTGGAAAATGCTGTCCTCTTCACTGCCCCTCCTTCCTCCCACGAGCTGTTGCTCAGGTTTCAGTCTTCAGTGTAGCCATCACTATCCCCAAGAAATACTTTTTTCCTTAACTATGACCAGATGGGCTATCATAGGTATACATACCACAGCAGCATACATGGTGGAGCTATATGTGTGGACGAAGCTATTTCTTTTTAGATATATGAATATATGCGGGGATGTAGAAATATATGCGTGTACATATGGATACCTACACATTCGTGCATATACTTTAGTTTTTATTTTGTAAAGATTTATTCATTTATGTATTTTAGAGAGAGAGAAAAAGTGTGCACGCATGCGCACAGGCAGGGGCAGGGGCAGAGGGAGAAGGGAGAGGAGAGAAGCAGACTCCCTCCTGAGCGCCGAGTCTGACTCAGGGTTTGATCCCAAGACCCTGAGATCATGACCTGAGCCGAATCAAGAGCCAGACGCTTAACTAAATAAGCCACCCAGGTGCCCCCAAGCATATCATTTAAAATAAGTATGGAAAGTACATCTCAACCCACAAACACATCCTTTGGTTCAATAAGTCCACTTTTTAGAAGTTATCCTAGGAAAATAATCATAGATGTGTTCAAATACTTAGCTACTTCTTTTTTTTCATAAGAACATGGTTGTGATAACAAAATAGTTGGAAACAACCTAATATCCAACAACAGGAGATTGATGTAATGAATTACAATGAAATGTGATTTTGTTTTTCTAAATGAGGTCCTAGAGTACCATTTAAAAATGTGAAAAAATCTTGGTGTGCCTGAGTGACTCAGTCAGTTGGGCATCCCACTCTCGATTTTTGGCTCAGGTCATGATCTCAGGGTCATGAGATCGAGCCCTGTGTGGGGCTTTGCCCTGAATGTAGAGCCTGCTTAAGATTCTCTCTCTCTCTCTGCCCCTTCCCCCTGCTCATGTGCGCTCTCTCTCTCTCTCTAAAAAAAAAAAAAAGAAAGAAAGAAAGAAAAAAGAAAAAACCTTGAGGACATATAATTAATAGGGAAGGATTTTACACAGTAATACAATTTAATTATAGTCCTATTTTAGTTAAAAAAGCATCAAAATGTAAAGAAAGGCAAAAAGGCAAAGCAACACACTGTTACCAACCTATTATGTGTAGATACGATAGTTAACTTTTATTTTCTTGCTTCCTGAATTTTCTAAGTATGCCACAACAAACATGGCTTATTTTTTCTGACATAAGAATAATAGAAGTCTCACTGACTTGTCTTTTTATTATCATTATTTTTTGGAGGAATAGGGGAGGATGCTCCGAGAGCCTTACTCGTGCAGGAATCTTAAGGCTACAGTTGTTGGGGCGTGAGGCGGTGTCACAGAGAGGACGACGTACAGGAAAGTAATGGGAAAAGCAGACATAATGAAAACCCATTTGCCTTCTTGCAAACCTGATCTCAGACTGGCCCCAGTGATGGTTATTCTCATGCACTCCGCCGTGAATCCAAGCAACCTCTGTGTGTGTGCTGTAGGGGAGAGCTTTGGTTTCACTGATGTGGGGCCGGAAGTAATTTCTTGCTTAGAAAAAAGTAACCAAGAGCATCTGCAGGGCACATGGGACACCTAGAAGCAAGAAGCTACTATATCACAGCCTCCCACATGTGGAAGGGGGTCTAGGGCGTAATCCATCTTCCTTTGGGGCACTTTGCAGGTAGCCCAGGGGTGAGCAAGAGGATCCATTTTGATACAGAAGGAACATAAGTGAACTTGAACTTATGCTTATATTTATATTTTTTGTGTGTAAAGAACAGCAATTTTTGCCTTAAAATAAGAAAACATACGTTGACACTGGCACCCTGACTCATTCTGGACGTGAATACATCATCTATCAGGTGAGTGAACATAACGTCGGTGGGGAGAGGAAGTTCATTGAGGTGAAGGGTTCATGTGACCCTTTGCCCCTTCCTTAAATTTCAGCCTATCAGCAGGCAAAGGCAGCTCAGGTGTTCCTGTGCGAGTGGATATACATATTTTATTACCTAAGCGTAATGGTATCCATTTGGACTCATGCATTTTTGTGTGGTATCCGGCTAGGACAGTCATTTAAACCAAGCCAAAAAAAAAAAAAAAAATTTACAACCAGACATTTGAATCAATGAATCATGAAGTGATAAACCAAGATCTTCAAAAATTACGAACCATATTCAATCAGTTTGTTCTCGCTGTAAAAATTCTCAAGATAAAAGCCAGAGTTTTAAAAAATGCGTTGAGTAGAATAAAATGATATATGTAATATAGGTACGCATATGTATAATTATTATGTATTTATGCCTACTTATGTAATATATTACATGTGCTAATATACAATATACATATATATTATTTATATCTCATTCTTTTAAAATTTCCATTTTGAACATATTTTTAATAAAGCACATTTTTTACTTGTGCAGTGGCACACGCATATAATAAATGCCTAATATGCATATTCTAGGGTCGCGTGCTTAGCATTAACCTGCAAGGCAAGCACAAAATGTTAGGAGACCATCGGCTCAAGGTCCTTTTCCTACCTAGATCACGAGCTCTTTGAGGCCAGGGACTAATTATTTTTATGTATCCTGTTATCACATACCCCTGGTTCTGACGGACAAAATAAAGGTTTATCCAGTGAAGGAAATTTCTCTTAAAACACACATCAGGAAAAGTCAGATTAAAAAGAAGAGCATATGATCTGGCTCCCCCTAAAAACACAAAGTTTGGGCCTGATCCACAGCACTCGCCCCTCAGCACTGTCCAACAGTTTTAAGATAAGATAATTGTTCATGGATGTATTTATTTTGGTAAAATATCAAACCGTATGCTCTGGTTATAACTACAGCCATATTTTCTTTCACTCAAAAAAAAAAAAAGAGAATGGAATGAATTCTCTCTCCTTCTCGCCCACACTACTTCAGAAAAAAAAAAAAAAAAGAAAAGAAAAGAAAAAGAAAAAAACCCCAAAAAACAAATGGCCTCCCCTTTATGGCAATTTGTAGCCTGGAGCCAGTTTTTAAAGCTGAGTAATAAATCCCAGAAAACCAGTGACTACAATGGAAAGCCTGACAGACATTTCACACTAATGGTGCAAACAGAGGGCACGCAGGAAAACACTCCAGTCACATTCCCCACACTGAAAGCTCACAGATTGCTCACCAACGTGCTATTTTTTTAGTGGACAATTTTCCTTTTCATAAACGGCAGAACATTTCCAAAATAGGTGCAAACCTGGGGAGAAGAAATTTCCTTGATATTCCTGTTTCCCACAGGTTGGTTCTAGTCCTGGATATTCACTTCAACTGTTTCCACGATTGTTGCTGTTTTTAACTATAAAGAACAAAAATGACATTTGAACCATGACAACTTGATAACTGTTTAAAAAAAAAACAACACACAAGACTTAAACTACAGTACCATAACTCAAACTTGAACTAGGATAGCTTTATATTAACACCACTGTCACATCTTCCAACACTTAAAGCATCCAGTTTTCTAAATATAATGTACCACTGGGTAGAGGCAAAAAATGTAAATTATGAAAATCATTTGATTAATATTCAAGATAACAAAGGAGAAATATCACTGAACCCTGACGTGTATATCGAGACCTTAATACTTAATGCAAAGGAAGACTACTTAGATAGAATTCGGCCTCCTCTTGTAATATCTGTCATTTCCCACTGGGGTTAAGGGCTCTGTGGTTTATAGATGGGACTGCAGGGGTAGGAACCTACTCTGAAAGGTCATGATTATTAACCCCGAGTGTCTCACACTGGACATTCAAAAGTTCTTAGATATGAAGGTAAAATATCGCACCAACATGCTGGGAAAATTGGACAGCTACATGCAAAAGAATGAAACTTGACCACTGTCCCACACCGTACACAAAAATAAACTCCAAATGGATGAAAGACCTCGATGTGAGACAGGAATCCATCAAAATTCTAGAGGAGAACATAGGCAGCAACCTCTATGACATCGGCCAAAGCAACTTTTTCATAACACATCTCCAAAGGCAAGAGAAACAAAAGATAAAATGAACTTATGGGACTTCATCAAGATAAAAAGCTTCTGCACAGCCAAGGAAACAATCAAAAAAACTAAGAGGCAGCCCACGGAATAGGAGAATATATTTGCAAAGGACACTACAGATAAAGGACTGGTATCCAAGATCTACAAAGAACTTCTCAAACTCAATACACGAGAAACAAATAAACAAATCAAAAAATGGTCAGAAGATATGAACAGACACTTTTCCAATGAAGACATACAAATGGCTAACAGACACATGAAAAAATGTTCAAAATCATTGCCATCAGGGAAATTCAAATCAAAACCACACTGAGATACCACCTTACACCAGTTAGAATGGCAAAAATAGACAAGGCAAGAAACAACAATTGTTGGAGAGGATGTGGAGGAAGGGGATCCCTCCTACATTGTTGGTGGGAATGCAAGTTGGTACAGCCACTCTGGAAAACAGTGTGGAGGTCCCTTAAAAAGTTAAAAATTGAGCTACCCTATGATCCAGCCATTGCACTACTGGGTATTTACCCCAAAGATACAGACATAGTGAAGAGAAGGGCCATATGCACCCCAATGTTCATAGCAGCATTGCCCACAATAGCTAAATCGTGGAAGGAGCCGAGATGCCCTTCAACAGATGACTGGATTAAGAAGTTGTGGTCCATATATACAATGGAATATTACTCAGCTATCAGAAAGAACGAATTCTCAACATTTGCTGCAACATGGACGGCACTGGAGGAGATAATGCTAAGTGAAATAAGTCAAGCAGAGAAAGACAATTATCATATGATTTCTCTCATCTATGGAACATAAGAATCTAGGATGATCGGTAGGGGAAGAAAGGGATAAAGAAAGGGGGGTAATCAGAAGGGGGAATGAAACATGAGAGACTATGGACTATGAGAAACAAACTGAGGGCGTCAGAGGGGAGGGGGGTGGGGGATTGGGATAGACCAGTGATGGGCAGTAAGGAGGGCATGTATTGCATGGTGCACTGGGTGTTATATGCAACTAATGAAGCATCAAACTTTACATCGGAAACCGGGGATGTACTGTATGGTGACTAACACAGTATAATAAAAAATCATTAAAAAAAATATCGCACCAACAAACTATAACAATACACCCATTGACATGACTGTTTTATAATTACAGCAAGACCTCCTTCCTGAGATCTGAGGAATATGGAGCAGAGTGTTTTAGGATGGAAGGGAAACATTCCCAGGAGGTAAGAATTCATGTTTGAATGGAGTGGGGGTAATTGGGAAGCACTGAGAGGAGTACAGAGGGGCATTTTCCATCAGAGTCCTGGAAACCCACTTTAGACACAAAGGCAAGCAACAACAAATAATGCGTCTCTGTGGTCATAAAACCACGGACGTATTCATGTAATTATTCCATACAAATACTGAAGATGTAGGCAGAGCAGAGATGACATTTTATCATCTCAATGGATCCTTTAGGCTCATTCAAAGCAACGCTTCCTTTACTCAGACATGTATATTCTGTGAACATTATTCTCGTTCGATGTGTGTACAATTAAGTACACACTTTTGCATCAAAAACCCGGGTGCCTGTATATGAAATGAGCCAACGTGCTTGGCATTTTTATGAGCCTCTATGGAGTTTGCAGACAGATTTACATGATAAGCATTCTAAGGGAGGATTGAGACTGGAGAAAATGGTGTAGATATATTTTTAAAAGATGCTTCCAGCTCACAAGGACTCAATTTTGAAGCCCACGCAGGCATTCTGCATGTACAAGCACTTTCTCTGGGTATAATTTAAGGGCAGTTTGAAACTTTGGCCCAATTTGATCAAATATTG
Source organism: Ursus americanus (assembly GCF_024610735.1). NCBI lineage: Eukaryota > Metazoa > Chordata > Mammalia > Carnivora > Ursidae > Ursus > Ursus americanus. The sequence goes on from NC_142148.1 coordinate 8,977,893, forward strand.
ATAGACGGTCCAGTAAAACGTGGTAGGGGAAGCAGCGACTTGACTACACATTCACACTGTAAATTTGAAGAGACACCGTCGACCTGCTCAGCTCTGAAATTTACTTCCCTAAAAGGCAGATAAATCCCATGGCTACCACTGGAGATCTGTGTTAAATATACATACTCATGTACCTTATGTGAGGTCCCCCACAATAAATTTCCCTTTGAGTCTAGTGCTAGGAAATAGTTTGTCTGTCCTGATGAATGTGTCTGCCTTCTCATTAGAGAATGAGGCTATGACTCATCACATTTCTCTTTTTGCTTCTGCAGCCAGGAACCTCTGAGTTTCACTTTGTTCTCTGCTGTAGTTGCTCTTCTTAGCTTAGGTTTTCCAGCACAACTGATCTGTTCCTTCATTATGAACCTCTTAATCCTGCCTCCCTTACTTTCATGATACTATTTTATTTCTTTTTTTTTTTAAGATTGTATTTTAAGTAATCTCAACACCCAACGTGGGACTTGAACTCACGTCCCCGAGATCAAGAGTCACGCACTCCCCCGACGGAGCCAGCCTGGCGCCACTTAATTCTGTATTTTATCGATTGTCATCTCACATTCTTTTTAGAAGAAGGAAGAAGAGAAATAGTTAAAAGTATACTCAGGTCCCAAACGTCCTTCAAGTAACTTCAATGAGACTTTGTTTCTAATATTTATTTGCCTGAACTCAACTAAGTATTTGGATACATAACTATTACCTCCCATACCAAGGAAGCCTCCTCTCTTCCCCTTCGAGCACTCAGTTTTGTCCTAGAGACAGTCAGATTTACCTGCCAGAGGAAATTAGGGCATGCCTCTTCCCCCACCACGGGCTTCCCCCCTTACCCAGACTTCTGATGAGCTCCTGCTGAAATTGTTAAAGGCCAGCCACACCGCACACCTCCGTGGGATTTTAAAAAATGGAAAGTGAAGACACATACTCATCACAAGGAGGAATTATTGGGAGGGATGCTTTTTCTCCCCATTATGAGAGAAGAAATTTGGTGCTAAGTAGGCTGACCTGGAATTGTCGAGGAAGGGCGACAAAAGGAAGAAAGAAGGCAAAACCCAACCAGATCCAACGTCAGCAGGGTCACAACTTGCACTAACACTGGCGGCTCTCAAATGAGCCTGCATTGGAATCACCCGGAGGGCCTGTGAAAGCCCAGACAGCGGGGTTCCCTCTCCAGGGTTTCTGATCCAGGTCTGGGGAGGGGCCCGAGAGTAGAAACCTGTAACGACTTTCCAGAGGAGGCTGATGCTGCTGAGGTACGTTCACCCCTTTCCCCAGAAAAATGCAAACAGGTTCGATGATTGTCTTCGAATCTTTCTCCCTGCCACCCCCACCCCCGCCCCTTGTTCAATCCCGGTGCTATTTCACAGCATCAGAGGAAGAAAGGGAAGAGGAGGGCAGGGCAGGCAGGGCAGGGAGAGAGACACGGGTGTCAAACAGAGGTAAGTGATTCCAGCATTTACATTAGTCACAAGAATAGCACACGATTTCATAGCCCTTGCCCTGCCCATACCCTGTGCTGCTCACGCTGACCCCACAAGGGAGGATTTGATATCATCCCCTATGTACAGACGAGGACACTGAAGTGAAGAGGGGTCAAAGGGACGTGCCTGAGACCACATAGCCAGTAAGCAGTGTACCTGGGGTCCGAGCTCAGGTCTGTGTTTCCGGAGCCCGTGATCTCAAGTATGAGACTATGCAGATTTCTCTCGAGGTAGAAAGAGAGATGCAGCAGCCTCTTTTATTTTTGTAAGATTCTCCATCCAGAAACAGAATATCATAGTGTAAAACGGGCTATTCCCTGGTCTTTGGATTTCAGTTCCTCAGTCTTCACAGCAGGCATGCTCCCCACTTAGACCAGCTGAGCAGTTCAGCAAGCACTTCCTGTGGGAGGCGAATGGGGCGCTAACCAGTGACGGGGGAGGTGTTTGCTTCATTAGCACATGGCAGGGATTTTAAGAGTAAGGATTTCATTATGGGGCAGACAATAACCTCAGAGGCTAGTGGCTTCTGGTCTTTTTACAAGTAGCAGAAATCAAGATGGTATTCCATGAACTCCAGATTCTGGCCCCTGGGCTCTCTGTGGCTTCTGCTGACCAGCCCCTTGTGTACAAGGATGATGTGAAATGTGGTAAGTAAAATGACATGATGCTAAGGAAAAAGGAGATTAGGGAAAGGAAACTTCTGGTACGGACAATTAAAGTGGGCCAAAAATAGCAGTATTAATAATAACCATGGGCACCTGGGGGGCTCAGTCCGTTAAGTGTCTGTCTTCGGCTCAGGTCATGATCCCAGGGTCCTGGGATTGAGTCCCGGGATCGAGTCCCACGTCAGGTTCCCTGCTCTGCAGGGAGTCTGCTTCTCCCTCTGCCCTTCACCCTGCTTGTGCTCTCCCTCTCTCTTTCAAATAAATAAATAAAATCTTTAAAAAATAATAATAACCGAAAGGATGATGGCGGAGAGAGCGATAGCCAACCTTCAGGGCCCTTCCCACTACTGGGTAAGCCCTGTGCTACACGCTCTGTTAACTCACGGATTCATTTAATCAGACGTGGTCCTTAGTTTACAAACAAGGATGGAGACTTGGAGAAAACAAGCAACTTGCCCATGGTGACATAATTACCAAATACTGGAATGTGGGTTCCCATCCAGGCAGAGTCTGAATCGTTACGTGATAGGAGCCGGCGACATGGGGGGTCAATGTCACAGGCACCGCCTCTGGACATTCAATGGCAAGAGTCTGGTACCACTGCCCTTCCTCAGTAAGAATCTGTGGCTGACCCCTTCTCCCTGCTCAAAGGGGCCCAGCACGCTGGTGACTCTGAGTCTTCAATCAGCACCCACGTTGGGGATTGTGAACTCAAATGACGGAAGCTCTAGCCACTTGCTGCTGTTCAGGACAGTGGCCTTGGTGTTCTCAGATCAAGTGTAGAAAGAAGCCCCAAATCTGGCTTTGGATGTGAAATATCCTGAGTTTTAAATGAGGCCTTTCATTAAAAAAAAATTGGCAACACACTCATTTATTTTAAACACATTTTAAAAACATTGATTTTAAGCAAACTAAATCCTGAATCTTTTTTGAACAGCGGGCTTTCATAGTTCGCGACTTCTTTTTTAAGACTTATTTATTTATTTATTGGGAAGGAGGGGCAGAAGGAGAAGGAGAAAGAGAATCTCAAGCAAACTCCCTGCTGAGCACAGAGCCTGACGGGGGCGGGGGGCTCAATCCCAGGACTCTGGGATCATGACCTGAGCCGAAAGCGAGAGTCAGACAACTGAGCCACCCAGGTGCCCCAGTTTGTGACCTCGTAACCTATGTGCCAAGTCGCCCAAAATAGTAGGATATATTTTCCCTGCAATTCCAGAAGTATGGAGAATTGATTCGTTCCCCTATTTTCTCCCAAGGTTTAGATTTGTCGAAAGAAAACCTGAGAGGAGAAAAGTACTTTAAATAAGGAATCAAATATTGAACAAATGAGAAAAAAGAATAAGTCTGTTTGAAAACAGTCTCCTAACGCTAATGACTAGGATCTAAAAATAATCCCAACATATTTTTAAATTGGAAGAACACCCAGAAAAAAATAAATGGAAAGATAAATTGGGGAAGACGTTTTTAACAGGATGAAACAAAACGGGATTTGCTATAGAGTTGAGAATGTAAGAGTTGCATCCCGAATTAAGCTTTTTCATGATCTTCATTGTACACAAAACAAAACCAGGAAAGGGGGCCGGGGGATACAATGCCAACCCAAATCCTGCAGAAGGGAAGTACAGCATAAGGAAGGCTGCATTATAGTTCAATCCTGTACTTGTAGGTTACCTGATTTAAAGGCAATGGTAGCCTGCCTGTGGTTGGACAAAGAGGAAGTAGTCACTTCAAGGTGGCGCAGGGGTGTTAAATAATACTTACAAAATGTTTCAAGTTCAGTGGAGTCAGGTTTATGTTTCCCGTTATCTGCCTGGAGTGACTTTGCTGGCTGCCTTCCAACACCTTCCCTGCCCTCCCCTTCCTATTGTCCCCTTGTTTCCAGTAGAGATCCACAGAATTCGGGAACCCAGACCTCCTTTCCGGGTCTAGCAGTGGAGCAGTGATCTGGGTTAAGCCCATCAGCCCGTTTCAAGCCTCTGAATACTGAGATTGGTTTGGGAATTTGGCATATGGCATAATGTGTTCTAATTATAGTGATGACCCATACAATTCCTGGGAAAGACAGGGAAAGAAAACACTTCCTCTTTCCTGTTGGATGTAAATGAGGAAGTATATAACTCCAGGGTCATCTAGCTGCCATCTTGGGGCCACACAGGAAGGTGGCTTTGGGAGAGAAAGACGTTGTGTTCTTGGTGATATTGGGTACCTGCTAGATCAAACCTTCCCCGAAGTATGGATTACCTCTGGGTTTTTCAGTTAAATGAGCTTTTAAATCCCCTATAAGCCAGTCTGAATTGGACACTCTACTTGCTATTACTGGTACGATGTCGCACTCCAGACTCCTCAAAAGTAAGGTCCATGATTTTCGTTAAAAATGTCTACCTGGGCCAGGAACTGGAAGATGACTAGATTACTAAAACTCCATGAGAGGTTCTTGGTCTAATCGGAACAACTGCTAGACAATACAATCCATCCTAAACCATTCATGAAGCACAGAGGAGAAAGCTCTTAGCCATGGCAGTGGGGATGATTAGAAGGCAGGTGATGTTTGAGTATTCCCCAGCCCAGGGGCAGCCTTAGCAAATATCAGGCTGCTTAACTGAATCATTGCATGGGAAAAATCAGTATTTTCAAACCTCCATTCATATACCACTTTCACGTTTGTTTTGCATCTGTGTAATATTCTTATTATATTTATATTATATTCAAAAGTTGATGAATTTTTTAAACTTAAAAATTTAGTTAAACATCAACTTAAGCAATACTATCTATTAGATCATGATTTGGCCATGGTATATCTTATTCAAATACACATTACAATATATACATATAATTTTTTTTTTAACTTGGCTCCACACCCAGCGTGGAGCCCAACATGGGACTTGAACTCACAACCTTGAAATCAAGACCTGACCTGAGATCAAGAGTCGGTTGGATCCTTAACCCACTGAGCCACCCAGGTGCCCCATTAATATATAACCATTAAATTAAAAAAAAATATTGGTCCATGTGTTATAAAACCACGTTGTGAATTGGGAACTACCATCATTACATCTGCTCCATGTCATGAGACCTTGAATGGCAAGAGAGGAGGGGATTATTTAAGTATGACTGGTAGCCTATAGTGATTAAGTGTGGGCTGCCCAGTCAAGCAAACTTCATCAAACCCAGCTCAGCCACTTTACTAGATCTGACACTGGGTAATTTACCTAATGACTCTGTGCTTCATTTCAGAAACAGGGATCTACAACGCTCTGTTTTTCAGAGTTTTTGTGAAAATCCAATGAGATACTGCACATGACGTGATCAGCACGGATCCTGGCGCATCGTCAGACCGCAGTCATGCCATCGGCTATGGAGTGAGGAGGGTAACTAGAACTCTTTAATTATAGAAAGCATTTGGCATTGGGGTAAGCAGCAGGGTTGGTCACAACTATTTCAGTTCTCTTCCTCCAAGTTCAAGGTAGGAAACAACTTCCCTGCTTCCACAGACTTTAGCGATAATGATGAGCAGAAGAGCCCTGTGTCCCCAACTCGTGTTTGATATTCAGCATGAGCAAAAAACAAGTTCTTGTTGTAAGTCATCGTGTGGGGGGTTGTTTACTAGGCAGGGCCAGCTTCACAGGCATGCAACCCATGCAACCCGCTACCCTCAACTCATGCTGGACATGTAGCTAGAGCAAGAAGCAAATGCTTGCTATGCGGAGTCACTAAGATATGGGGGCTGTTTGTCATAGCTGCAAAACCCTGTCGATCCAGCCTGATACAGCATATAAAGTAGTAGGTTGTCTTTTTTTCACTCATGCAATTTGCATTTCTGGATTTCAAAGCCTCTTACAAAATTTTGGAAACTGTAAGGGGAGAACTATGTCTCTGTGGACTTGGAATGCTCCTACCTTGAACGTGGGCAAGTCACATGGTGGAAGGATGCCCCTATGAAGGATGGGTGGGGAAAGGCTAAAGCTCTGTTCACTTTAATTGCTTTAGTTCCACTAATCAATTAACAGTCAGCTAATAATCCCTTTCAAATGAGTCATTCTCACCAATTAAAGACTGATTTGTTGCTAACTACACCAGCTCATGGTGAACCTACCTTCTTCTTCCGAAACTGCTTAGTGGATGCTTTCATGGAAGTTATGGCTGTGATAGACTCTCTCTAGACAGTGACAAAAGAAGTCATGAGGGGGAGGAAGTAGGAGGGGGAGGAAGGGCAGTCCTAGGCAGTGCTAGCTTGAGTGATTGAATTGGAAAACGAGCCATTCCTCGGGGTTAGCAAATGATTCTTCATCAGGCAGCAGACTATTAAGCACACCTAGATAATAAACGGATGATTTTCACAGTCATCCTGCGAGGTCCTCATATTTTCCATTTTTAAATTCCATGTTACTTTTAAAGGATTTGTCCATTATGATGATTTACATCACTGAGCTGAGACAATGATGCCCTTTAATGTCAGAGGCAGAGCATGATTATTTATCATTAAATCAGGCTTTTTATTATTTTTTTTTTATTCTTCCCTTCCTGGAAAAACCTTTGAAAAATGCTCCCGTCGTGACACAGATGGGTGCTAGCCTTACTTTAAGTCCCTTGAACTGGAGGAGGGGGCGGGGAATGTGCGGCTCACAGCATCTTCAGGAGTAGGGGTGAGAGGAGCAGCCCCCCTACTCCCCAGTTCCCAGCCTCCCACCTGTCCCAGCAGCGTGATCACTCACGAGTTAGCAACCTCATTTTACTAGAGAATGTCTAATGGCATGGCATTGAATTCAGATTCCATTTATTCAAAAATAATGAGGTAGAGGTCCCCATGTCACACTTCCCCTATATCTCTAATAGAGCACTTTATTTATCCGTGCCACAAGCATGTGGTAAAGGAGTATTCTCTGCCAGGCGCTATTTGAGATTGTGAGAGTACAGGGGAGAACAAGACAGAAAATGCCCCTGCTCTCAGAACACGCGGTCTAGCCCAGAGAGTCTTAATCCTGGCCACACTGACACTGTGGCACAGACAATGCTTTGCTGAGGCGGGGGACCATCCTGTGCACTGCAAAATGTTTAGCAGCATCCCAGCCTCTACCCATTAGAAGCCATAAACACCCTCTTTCCAGTTGTGTCTACCAAAAGTGTCTCCAGACATTGCCCCATGTCCCCTGGGAGGCAACATTACACCTGCTTAGGGATCCACTGTTCTGCATATAAGATGATGTCACACAACGATAAGTGCTATGAAAGCAATTCAACCTGAAAAGCTGGAAAGAGGATGGCTAGGAAGAGGCCAGTTCAAGGAAGTGGTCAGAGAGGGCTTTTTGAAGGAGGTGACAGTGAGAACGAGGAGAAGCCAGGCGAGGGGAAGAACCAGGGAAAGCGCATCGGAGAGCAAGTGCAAATTCTGGGAGGACAAGACTGCTCAGCTGTTTTCAGAAACAGAAAGAAAGACAGAGAGGCCACTGTGCAGGGGTGAGGGAGGGGATGGTGTTATCTGATGCTGGAGAGGTGGGGAGGTGGGCAGGCGAGAGGCCAGGGTAAAGAACTGGGCTTTAAGTGCAGCGTGGGAAGCCATTGGGAGTTTTAAACACAGGAGTGACATTACAAAATGTATCCATTCATTCCACACGTATTAACAGAGGGCTCATTCTGTGCAAGGCGGCATTCTGGGGAGTGGGGCTCGAGAGCCAGGGGAGGGGAGAATTTGGTGAGATACAGAAACAATTAAGTCCCTGTCCCTGACCTTGAGGGGCTCCCAGTCTATTGGAAGACACTAACTTGTAAGCCAAAAAAAAAAAAAAAAAAAAGGTCATAAACCTTAATAGAGAAATAGATACAACACGCTGTGAACACATTTTCTAGAATGGAAAGAAGAAGGGGGAAGGAAGATGGAACTTAGGATAGGAGAGAGAGCAAGCGTGGCCTAGAAGACCCATGAGTGGCAGGAATCTGGGTGCATCAGGTCATGACTGTGTCCCTAGATTCCAGCAGAGCTCCTGGTTCATACTTGATACTTGATAAATGGATGGCGAGTGAATGAATTTTTGTGCATTTTCCATGTGCAGTGTATGTCTCCAGTCACTTCCCATGCTGCCATGGACTGAATGTTTGTGTCCCGCTCCCCAGTGCCTCTGTGGAAGCCCTCACCCCCACTGGGATAGGATTACCAGGTGGGGCCGCTGGGAGGTGATTAGGTCATAAGGGTGGAGCCCTCATGAATGGGATTAGTGTCCTTTTGGGAATAGACAGGAGGGAGCTGGCTTTCTCCCTACCCTGTCTCTCTCTGTCCCTGTCTCTCTCTCTGTCTCCACTGTGCGAGGAAACCAGGATAAGGGTCCTCACCAGAACCCAACCACGCTGGCACCTGGCACAGCTTCCAACCTCCAGAACTGTGAGAAGCACATGTCTAATGTTCAAGCCCCACCCCGGGTCTGTGGTATTTTGTCACAGCAGCCGGAGAGACGAATACACACACATTACACCTTCACCCTCATGCAGCCCCATGAGGCAGGGCAGGGAAGGAAAGCCCCAGGACAACAGGAAGTGTTGTCTTCTGTTTTTATCCCTTTATCCCCAGTGAAATCGACACTACCTGGTACCTAACAGGTGTGTCATAAATATTGCCTGAATGAATAAATACATAAGCTTGAATGCAAAGGATTTTTTTTTTAAATCGCATAGGCGGTAGGAAGCTATCGATAATTAAATAAGTGTAATTATTTTTTATGCTTACTCTGTGCCTAGAACTTACTAGGAGTTATTACATTGATTCCTCATCAATTTTGGGTTGGGTGCAGGGGGATCTCACGGTGAACAAAACAGATGTGGCCCTATGAGCTAAGTGAGGGGGACAATATTAAGACATGGGTGACGAGGACTCATCTAGTCTGGAGGTCATGGTGAACACTATACGTATTTGTTAAGTTGATGTAATTGACAACTGCTTCCTGTTCATACAGAAAACAGCTGAGCTGCCAGGCTTGTTCATTTTACATCCTTTGGTACCAATTCTCTATGTATCTCCTCTTCAGCTGTATGCTCAAAAACCATTAAGGGCAAAGCTGAGCATGACATTTTCATACCGGAAATAGCCAACTTTCATTAATGAACAGAAGCTGTTGGGAAGTAATCACTAGGAAGTCTTCACTTCTCTTGTCTCAATTTGGATAATAAAACCTTTCTGGGAATAAGTGATCCGAAGGAGAGAAAGATGGGTCTGGACCCCCACCCACTCCCCCCAACACTTTCAGTACAATGGTTATAAAATCTGAAGTGATCCATAAATACTAGTCTGTGAGGTTATTAGATAACTTCCCCCCACCTCAATCAGGCCAAGGTGAAATGAGAAAAACAAAAACCATACTGTGAATTTTTATCAAGTATTCAATTAAAAATGCTATCCTTTATTCTAAGATTATGAAGGGATAGTTGTGGTTCATTCTGGCTTGCTTTCCTATTTTATTTTAATGTTTGTACTTGGCAAAATGAAAAGGAGAGCATCCTGGAGTTAATTTCCTAAACATTTTGCTGTCCTTTGACATCCCAAAGAGAGGGACCCTCTGCTATGGAGAAGAGCAGTCTCGGCTGGAATGGGCAGCTAGGATGTGAGCATAAAAGACAGAGACATGAGCACGTGGAAAAGCCCACCTTCCCCAAAGCATGTGTGCCTGCATGCCCATGTTCAGGGCCATAAATGGGGCTCACTTGAGAAAACAAGGGAGCCCCAAGTGAAATGGGGATGTGAACCCTTCCAAATCAAAGGAATGTTCTAAGTTCTCTCTGCTTTCGGGGATGGGGGGTTTCTGGGAAATAGGCACCGGCCCCATGCTTCTCAAACTCTAATGTGTGTTTGAATCGCATGGAGATCTTATGAAAACGGAGACTCGGATTCTCTAGGTCTGGGAATGGCCTGAGAGTCTGAATCTCTTACAAAGCCAGGGAATGCCAATATTGCTGGCTTCTCGAACATGTTCTGAGAAGTGGGGAGTTAGAAGACACCTATGAGAAAGGGGTGGAAGACAGCTGACCAGCTGCCCAACTGGCGAGAGAGAGAGCAAGAGAGGGAGAGAAACAAGAATGGAAAGTGATGGAAGGTGATAAGGGTCAGACAAAATGACCTTGAGGTGCTTGCTGGATAGCCAAGTGACACCCCCCTCCCCCCGCCAAGTAATTAGGATGCAACTCCACTTGTCGATCCTGGGAAGCACTGATTCATTGTAGGGCTGTTCATCTCAAAATAGTTTACATTAAAATAGAAATATCTACAGAGCAGCTCTCTGAACAGTCATAGACCATAGTGTAGCTGTCAAAACACTGGCTTGAGAACTAGACCTTCTAGGCTGAATCCCAGGCGCACCGCTTACCAGCTGTGATACCTGATTTCTCAATCTCTCTAAACTTTGGTGTTCTCATCTGTGATGTGATGATAACTGTACCTCCTTCATAACTTTGATTTGTAAAGTGTGCAGGACATTGCCGGGCATGGACTATAATAACCCTACTGGGAAAGCAGATGGAGAATGAACTCAAAGAGAATGAACCATCCACTTTTTGGCCAAAAGATGCTCCAAGAGGCAGCTGTGGGTCATTTTGGTTTCCCCAGTTCTTAACACTGGCGAGGTGGAGCTTACAAATCAATTGTAATTTCCCTCCGTATATGATACGTGGTCATTCAGCCATCTGTTTATCTGTTTATGTTGTCAAGAGACAAACATTTCTTGAGATCCTACTACGTTCCTACATTTTCCACATACTCCTCCTATTTGACATGAATAAAATTCATTTTCAGAATTTTTTAAATACACTTTCCCCGGTATGAAATTGTATTATTCTGTTAGTTCTGGACTTTTGGGCTTCTGGCACATAAAATAAGGTCCTAGCTTTGTATATAATCATGTTGGATTGGATGAGTGAGTAGCGTTGCTCTTGTTTTATTTAAAAGTCTGGGTTTATTTATCTGGCCATTGCTTCCTTGGAAATAAAAGGATTCCATAATTTGTCATTGGTATGAATGGTGAGGTTCTCAGCTCACGCTGCAATACTCAAGTTAGACTCAAAGAAGGTGCTGGGATAAATGATAGCTTCTGGTACGTGGTAGCCATGCACAGTTCCCTGCTTCTACACCCATTCTTGACGGCTCTGCTTAGGTTAGTAACCGAAAACAGCAGAGGGTTTCACACAGCAAAATTTAGGCCAAGTGGGATCAATGTATTTTCCTGAAATATATAAGACACACTAATAATTAAAAAAAAAAACAAACGCTGTTAGAACAAAACTTATCAAATCTGCTATTCGCTTTTTATTTGTATTGGTATTATTGCTTGTAAGAATTTCTGTTTAAATGGCCAGGTTTGATTAAGTTATAAATGTGACTTTTATTACGGCTACGTAAATCATACAGAGAATATATAATAGGGAAAATGTCCAACTCTACAACATGCAAGTTTTCTAGAGGGGAAAATAATTCTAGTTTAAGCTTGAAGTTGGTTGGAATAGAAGACTAATAAAATTGGAAGGATATCAATTAGTGGCAATTTGGGGAAAATCTTCAGCTTCTCAGGTTTGACGCTCCTAAAATATGTTCCGGGTCTTCAATTTGCAACGCAATGAAGTTGTTTCATTCCACACACATAACCATATTGGTGGTTAATTTGTTTTGTTTTTATAATCACTGCAGCAGTAAAGCTGTCATTTTTCCCCTTGTGACATGTGTCTCAGTTTGTCATAACTCAGCACGTCAGCATTTTATTTTGTTTTGTTTCCGAGCCCATTGGCCAAACAAAAGACGACCACTGACCTCCCTTTTAAAGGTTGGAGGCTGGACACACACAGATTCTGACCAGGGGAACTTGCTTCCAGCTGGTTCTAACTGCTGGTCAAGAAAGTCACATTTTCGGTCCTGAGTTAGCCATGCTGTGAGTGGACAGATTTTTCTTTGCTATATGCTTCCTTCAGAAGTGTGTGCTTAGATGCGGTAGGTGGTGGGGGGTGAGGTTCCGATGATCCAATCAAAGTGGGGAAAGGTTCAAAAAATCAGACTTTTCCCATTCTGAGGGGAGACGAAGAATCTCATTCCCCGGCTGTGCCCCAAGGACCGCAGTGTCCGGCCTATGGTAATCGTGCTGAATGACCTCTTGTGTTGATGTGGGGAGAGATGGCCAACATCTGCTTCACAGTCTGAGGCCAGAATGGGAGGTGGGAGGGTGGACTCCTGAGTGAGAGCCTTTTGTACACCCTTAAAGAACCAAAAATGATGGTGAAGGCCATGATGATATAATTCACAGCATCCCAAAGGCCTAAGACGCCATGGGGCCACGGCAGCAAAAACAAACAAACACACAAAAAGTCCTAAGAGCTCCTGATTCAGGTATTTTTTTCAGACTTCTGTGTGGAAGGATTTCTACATGGATGGAAATAATCTGGTGTTTTTGGTGATTGCTCCAAAGGCCTGACGTTTGCCATTGAAAAAACGCAGAACTTTGCCTTCTGCAAGCTATCCCAAAAGTCTGAATTTGGAAAGAAGCTTTTGGAATTTGGAAAGAAAGACTCTGAGGAGTCTCCTAAACTTTTGAGTTAAAAATATCATTGAAAGTTTATGCAACTTTTTTTCTCTCTCCTTATTTTTAAAACACAAATAATGGATTCCCTAACTTGGCCCCTATATTTGACTACTTCTTCCCTAAAGCTCTTCAAATTCCTTATGATCGTTTCAGCCCCTTTTTTGAGTTAAACCTGAGCCACTAGGCTTTTTTTGACATTGGTTTTAAAAATGCTTTAAGTAGCAAGTGTCAATCACCTTTATAGAATGACCAGTTCATTAGAATCATTTTAGAAACTTTCTCCCTTTGCTGAAGACACCTCGTCCCCCAAAGTTGTCCCTTCTGACTCTCGGGGAACAACACTCACCCAGACTCTTCAGCCATTATAAGCCTATCACAGCATCCTCCCACAATTTTTTTCAACCAGGAGAATTATCTATTTGCCCAAGACAAGTGAGCAATTCATTATTTCAAATAAATGCCCTGCCCATGTCATTCCTAAAGAATAAGCCATGAATTAACCACAGGCTTAAGTTCAAGTGCCACCCACTCCCCAATTACCCAATTAACTATATTCCTGAGATGCCTTTACTCCCTCTTCTCTCATCTTTCTCTATCCGGCATCCCCCTTCTTCATAAAGACGAAATGCATGGTTCTGTTCACATCGCTGTGAAATTCAGGCTCAAAACTATAAACTGTGCTTTCATTCTCAATTCTATATTCAAGGCTAGCTATGTATTGATTTAGGTTAATCTTTTTAGCCTTGAATATCAGTATTAACCTCCATGCAATTCAATGGAATCGGTTCCTTGGTGTGAGATACAAAGTGCTTTTTTTCTTTACAAAATAGGCTTGATAAAGTAGACACTCTTACACATAATTTATAATGATATAAATTAGTTTTGTGAGTCTAAGTAAGATAAAAACACAGCCAGTGAATTTGCTGTGTTGTATTATTTCATTATTTTTTAATTATTTTAATTTTCCTCTCCAACCCTAATTTGGATTTTAATCATTAACCGTGTCCTGCTCACAGCATACTGCAAATACTTCACTGGATATCTGCACACGCCATTTGTGCGTGTAAACACACACACTTCCTTCCCTTTTCCTAGATGACTCTATTATCCCCCTCTATTTTCCAGCACATTCTTCATGATGGTAACTATTCTATGCCAATGTTGTCATCAAGAAATTATTTTATCCATCCCATATTTCCTATGACTTCCTGCCTTTTACTTTGGAAGCTCATACCTAGGCCACACTCCATTTTAAAAACAAACCAAAAAAACCAAAAAACAAAAAGCTCTTCACCACTCAGTTACTATACTGCACGTAATTTTTAATGAAGACCAAACACTTTTATATGTCCTTAAGGCCCAACAGGATTTCCCAACTCCCTCCCCTACCATTCTGTCCTTTTTTTATGTGATCCAATCATGTGAACCTTCCTGCGGTCCCTGTAAACACCCTGCTCTCTCCTACCCCAGGACCTTTGCATGTGAAGTCCTCTGGGCTAGATGTTCCTTATTTCCACCAGGTCTTCATTCTGATCACCTGCTCCTCAGCCTTCAAGTGTCGGGTTAAATATCCCCTCCTCAGAGAAGCCTTTTTCAATTGCCATACCAGGGCCGTTAGACACTCTCACAGCCCCCGTTACTTTTCAGCACCAATTGTAACGGCAGTTAAAGAATTATTAAATAATTGTATGCATGGATTTCAGTACCTCTCAGTTGGTGCTCAAGTATTTACTGAATGAATGGATGAATGACAAACTCTGCATAAATGAGTTAGAGAGGTGTTCGTTCTTTCTTCTTCTTTCACTATTTAACTCAGAAAAATCCTGTTTTTCTTTTGGGCCCCTGTTAAGCCAAAACAAAATAAGACACAACACCCCTACTCTGTTAC